>NC_091502.1:16573894-17198894 GCF_947461875.1 Haliaeetus albicilla | reverse complement strand
CACATATAATCATGAAAGACATCAACAACAATTTTGCGTTTATCTTCTATTCCTATTAAAGTACTTATAAACTGGCTATTTATAAATTGGACAGTTTTCAAAGCTATGAAGATTCAGAAGCTATGAAGATAAAGAAGGACTGATGGACTGAAGCTAAGCAATTAGAACTGCAAAGAAAAAGACCTGATTATTTGCCAGCAAAAACCAGGATACTAGGCAACACAAGTCAAACCGACTTCATTTTGTGTATGAGCAGAGAACAAATATTTTTTCAATGTATTAAAGCAGTGTTGCACAAAGCATAGCTATCATTTATAGTTGCACTATAAGAATTTGAGTGTTGTTTCTTTCAAGTACAGAATTCTGAACAGAAAAGAAGAAACTGCTACAGCAGCAGGACATTCTGTAGGCCAAAAATCAGGAATAGAAAAGAAGAAAGAAAAAAATATTCAAACTCAGCAACAGAGTAGTTCCACATTTACCTCTGACATAGACAGTGGCTGCAACGTACCAAGATGTGCATACAATGAACAGATATAACTCCTATGAACACAAGGCTGATTGGTCCAATCTGGTATGGAAAAAAAAAGGGAGGACAAAGGAGATAAACAGAATTTTCCATGAAAATATGTTGGGGGAAAATCTTTACATGCAAAAATTTCACATTGTAGCAAATAAATTAAGAATTAAAAATTTTATGCAACTGAATATTTTTTCCCCCCCCTCACAGAGGGGGATTTGCTGCTGATGCTTTATGGCATTCCTTACTTTTAGTTCACTACCTGACAGAAGGCTACTCAGGGGAGATCAAGCCATAAATACCAAATGAGTGTGAACAACTTCACTCCTCTAACAGCTTCATTAAGACATTTCCCAAAAAAATCTGTCAAGGGAGCAGCCTGCATATATGCACAATTCAAAACAGTAGTTTGAACCACTTTAAAGTGGCAATGACAACGAAAGTTTCTTTCCCTTACATTAGTAGACTTGACGATGTACAGTATAAAAAAAAAAAAGACAAGAACACAACCACAACCCTGATAACTTCTACTATTAGAAGTCATAGATAATTTCCAAATTAAGTAATTTGTTTTGGAGTAGAAGTTTGACCAAAAGTTTTCACAGAAGGTACTTGCTTTCCACATGTAACTTCCATTCTTAAACCGAATGTCCTATAATAAAGAATTACAGGATTATTTAGCATAAGGTGAAAATTTCACTTGATTAAATTTGCCCTGCCTTAGGAAATGCATTGGTTGTTACCTAGTATAAACAAGCTGTGCTATACCTTGTTTCTGCAGAAACAGAAGATTGATTTAACAAGCTGATGCTGCATCCTCGGACATACAGTCTGGCTCTAGAGAAGTCTGGACAAAGATAAGACAACCCCATAGTAACAATTCCCATGAGACATCATAGGAGTCTGAGTGAATCAAAATCTTTCTTTTTTCTGATAAACTTTTTGTTTTCGCCAGAAAAACACTTTGGCTGAGCAAAAACACAGCACGTGCTATAAAGCCTTCAGTGTGAAGTAGTAATTCTAAAAAAAAAAAAAACCCAAAAAAACCAACTCAATCTTCAGTACCAACTTCGCCAGACTAAAGAGGAAAAATAGAACACAACTCTGTTGAAGTGACAAACAAAAAGTATTGAGATTTTAGTTTTTCAGACTCAGACACATATCTGTAGATCTTTCTAGATAATTTTTCTAATCTATGAAAAATAATTGAATTCTTACCACAATGCCAGCATTTTTTATTGCAAGTGGAAGACCAAGAAGTCCAGTTCCAATGTTTCCCTTGAGGAGGTGTGTAAGTGTTTGTATAAACCTGAGGATAAAAATATAGAAAGTCACATTAGAAGTACGCTGAGATTGGGGGGGGAAGCAAAAAAAAAAAAAAAAAAAAAAAGCAAAACCAAAACCACACCCTCTGTCATTTATTAATAAAGGGATAAATTGTGAGCTTCAACTACTTTAAGTGGTCCAGCTACTTTAAAGAATGTCCAGCACATTCAAATAATGTTCTTACTCATCTTTACATGTGAGCTCCCTCAAATACAATATACAAGTCTGATCTTCAATTCCTTCCTCCAGCTTGTGAAAGGTTATTTTCTGTGCAATTTTACTGTCCTTTTGCCACAGAATCAAAATTACCAAGTTTCGTCCATGCTATTTTAGAATCAATAACATTCAAAACAATTACCAGCTGCAAATCACAAGTCTGACAGCCAAAGATTTATCAAAAGAAAAAAAACACTTCACAAGTTCTTCTAATTAAACTTTAACAAACAGATTATTTCCAAAGTTTTCTGAAGTTTCTTTATGAAAAAATAAAATCAATCAAAACCTTCTTTAAACAGTGCTTGGATTTTGAGTGACCCAATCACTTTATAAATGAGCACCTTGAAATATTTTACAGCGAGTACATTGTTAGCTTCCAAAAAACAGAGAACCTACTCAAAATGGGCTGCTTTTTGGCAGAACTATGCAAAGTCCTGATGTATAACCACTAAACTGTACCACAGGTGCAAGAAAAACCCTTAAGAGTTCAGTAAACTACTCGTGAGAAACAAGTCAGAAGCAACAAAATTTAACAAGCTCATACTTAAGAGTAATACATACGTAATGCCTTCTTCATTATCAAGCTGGTAGTGCTTCTCAACTGGCAGGAAATTATTTTCATGCTCTTCATCTGAGATGGCATCTGAATTTTGTTCATCAATTAAAGGCTTCATTACTTCCATGTCTGTACAACAGAGTTAACACTACATTAGCATTAGAAACTAACTTACAGTTTAGAAGTGAAATGTGACTTAAACTTCCCATGCCATGAGGTTTACCTGTGTTCCTAACTATAAAGCCGATTTAGGCAGATAGATACATACAGCACAAGTTTGCCCAGGAAATTATCTCCGGCACATCATCTCATTACCATTATTATAATTATCATTATGGCCACACACTACAGTTTTTCATTAAAAAACCCAACCTTTTATCATCAAAATGTCAAAGGTTTAGATCATTTTGAAAGCTAATAAACATAAAGCAAAACAGAAAAGTCATCTATTGTTACAAAAGGATGAGATTCATCTTACCCCCCATTAGCTACCGCAAAACTAAGCATTTAGTCTACTCTTATCAGTGGTGAGCAAGGGCACTCCCCAGAGTCATCCCATCCTAAAATGGACAGGTAAGACAGGTACTGCAGAAGACGTCTCCAGTCAATGTCAAGAGAACCAAGATAAAGGAATTAGGCTGCATGCTTTGAAAGCTGCAATTTCACGAACCTTTTAAAGTAGCATAAACTGCCACTGCAGTCAACAAATGCCATTCCACCATCCAGCTAAACAACAGCACCAAGCAAGAGCAAGCAGCCAGGAGTGAACAAAATTGCCTTTCAGGCAAAACTTACAGCTTACGGCAGTTTAATGTTGATTAGATTATAAACATTTTTAAATTACTACAGTTAAGCAAAACAAACCCTGCCAAGAGCAAAAAGCTTATTTACCTTACACTTGTCTACCACAGTATCCATTCATAAAATATGTTGAATAAGTCTCAACTTCCATCATTTTCACAAAAAAAAAGAAATCCCTGTGATTTTAACATCATCTATTTAAAAGAAAAATACTGTGTATTTCTCAATGTGCAAGAGCACATCTTACTGAATTATCACATTATTTTTCTAAGTGTGCAAGAGCACATCTTACTGAATTATCAGATTATTTATGGAACTTGGAAAGCATGAAGAATATCACAAAAGACATTAGCTACATTAAAACATACTTCACTCTTCAGCAAGCAAAGAAATTTCATAAACTGAGTGAACACTAAATACCTTAACCATATACTAACTTATTTATTTTGTGAGAAAAATATAGATATTAACTAAATACCTCTGAAATCTTTAACACCGGTGAGACTGTAGATACATTTAAAAGAAGGCATGAACAACTGACATCTTTATAGTACATAGCCATATATGAACATGCCAAATACAAGTTTTATTTTGAGGAGTTATGATCAGTCTGATAAAAATTACTGCTTAATTTGAAAACAAGAGACATGCACAGAAACAGACAGGAAATACAGAACATACTGAAAATTAGCCATTGTATTGGGTTTGCATGGCAAAGTTTTGGTAGCAGGGGGCTACAGAGGTGGCTTCTGTGAGAAGCTGCTGGAAGCTTCCCCCATGTCCGACAGAGCCAATACCAACCGGCTCCAAGATGGACCCACTACTGGCCAAGGCCGAGCCCATCAGCAATGGTGGTAGTGCCTCTGGGATAATGTATTTAAGAAGGGGAAAAAAGTTGCTGGGGGACAGAAACTGCAGCCGGAGAGAGGAGTGAGAAGATGTGAGAGCACCAGCCCTGCAGCCCCCCAGGTCAGTGCAGAAGGAGGGGAGGAGATGCTCCAGGTGCCAGAACAGAGATTCCCCTGCAGCCCGTGGGGAAGACCATGGTGAGGCAGGCTGTCCCCCTGCAGCCCAGGGAGCTCCACGGGGGAGCAGATCTCCACCTGCAGCCCGGGGAGGACCCCACGCCAGAGCAGGGGGATGCCCGAAGGAGGCTGGGACCCCACGGGAAGCCTGCGCTGGAGCAGGCTCCTGGCAGGACCTGTGGACCCATGGAGAGAGGAGCCCACGCTGGAGCAGGTTTGCTGGCAGGACTTGTGACCCCACGGGGGACCCACGCTGGAGCAGTCTGTGCCTGAAGGACTGCAGCCCGGGGAAGGAACTGCAGCCCCTGGGAAGGACTCACATTGGAGAAGTTTGTGGAGAACTGTCTCCTGTGGGAGGGACCCCAGGCTGGAGTAAGGGAAGACTGTGAGAAGGAAGGAGCAGCAGAGATGTGTGATGAACTGACCCCAACCCCATTCCCTGTCCTCCCACTCCACTCAGTGGGAGGAAGTAGAGAAAAACGGGATTGAAGTTGAGCCCAAGAAGAAGGGGTGGGAGTAAGGTGCTTTTAAGATTGGGTTTTATTTCTAATTACCCTACTCTGATTTGATTGGCAATAAATTAAATTGATTTCCTCAAGTCAAGTCTGTTTTGCCCATGACAGTAATTGCTGAGTGATCTCCCTGTCCTTATCCTGATCCACAAGCCTTTTGTTATATTTTTTTCTCTCCCCTGATCAGTTGAGGAGGGGAGCAATCGAGCGGCTTTGGTGGGCACCTGGCGTCCAGCCAAGGTCAACCCACCACAGCCATTCAACAAATTATGAAGGTTTCCATGAAACCTTAAAGATGTTTAACCCATCAGCAGGGCACTGAAGTCAATCCTAAGCAAGAGGCACTCACAAAGGAAAACTGTAGAAGTGTAATATATGCCATAAAGCAGAAAGCAGCTTATCCAGGTAGTTAAAATTAAATGCATACAGCTCAAACTCTCCTGAAAACAGCAAAGTGTCATCTGAATTTGGTGTCAATGAAGTTTAAAGTCAGTAATGAAAGCACTTGACAGAAGCAAAGATGCCCATTAGAGAGCAAAATCAGAGGTCAGAGACTCAACCAGAAAGTACACTGTAAAGCAAATTTATACTCAAGTGATACTCTAATTATACAAGTCAAGACAGACTTAATCATCTTTCACTACATAGCATATAGTCTATGAATTGATCAAAAGAAAGGTCAGCAAAGAAGTTTCTTCCCTCTACTCCCACAGCTTTGTGTTGACTAGTTCTTGAGAATGCCATGACCATCCTCTCTCAGCTCTGAGTCACTACTGGGCTCATTCCACACTCAACAAGACCTGCGTACTCTAGTTCTGGAGTAAAAGCCTGTCCCCTCAGGGGTCAGAGGAGACAAAGTGCCAATGCTGGAAGTTTCACCCAGTGGGCAAGTGATTAGGCTCATTTTCATTTTTAAAATATTGAGTCTAAACTAACAATCTGAAGTGTTTTCACTAGGAACAAGCCAAACTACAAGTGTGCATGCAAAGTCTGTGATCACCTGAGATTCAACAACATATAAAAGAAATCATCGTTAAATTACTTTTCCAGTTTTGACTCCATCACATTTTGTAGGATGCTATTTGTAATGCTAAACGATGACAACACACAGCAAGTAAGGTTCCTATTTAGCAGTATGAGGGGATCAGCATGACTCTTAGGACCAACAGCACCAGTGAGTATCAACAACTGCTCAGTGAAGGGAGAAAAGTGAATTTCTCTTCTTCCATTCCAGCCTGATACTGAAATGTTGGATATATCCATACATCCACACTGTTTACCATTCAACCAGATCACGCTCAGAAGACTGAATTTTATAGACATCCCATTTTACTTTTCTCCTAACTTCCTGACCCTTCTTCTGATCACAGAGGTAGTCCTTTAAGAATGGATTTAGACATACTCAAGCATTCCTCTCATTTTTTAAATAATAAGAATTTTTCTAAGACAGGCTATTATTTCCCTCAAAAACTCGTCTGCCCATGCCTAAAGCCACCTAGTCATCTAAGGGTTATTGTTATCACTATCCCAGCTCTGATAATTACTAACTTATTGTCATGTCTAGAAGTGCTAAACAACTCACTGCATAAACGGAAATTAAGAAAACAGCCCCTACCCTAAAGAGTTTACAGTCTAATCATCCTCAGTTCACCTACTGGGTTATTTTTGAAGTTGGTTTTTTTTTTTAAACCATTTGTCATTTTTAACTTTTCCTGTGAAGCAGTTGTGCAGCTCACTGAAGGACTGCTTCAGAGTAGGCTGTCCTTAAACAAGATTGCCTTTGAGGGTTTTTTATGGTTTATTCTGTCGTCTATATAAATACCAGTCCCGTTTATTTCAGTAGATTTCACAAATGCATTGTACCAAATAAGCCCAAAGCAAAATAGATATTTGCAATAACTGGTAAATTTAATTCACACTAGGAACATATTAAAACAAACAAGCAAAAATTTAAAGCACTACAGAACAAGATTTCAGTATTAAAATCTTTAACAGCAAGAAATTTTAAAGATATTTAGAGAACTTTCAAAGAAATTCAAGTACCAGTCTATTTTTCCTAGTTATCGGTATTCCACCAGACACTGTCAGTTACCTACTTCTTTGCCACCAAAGAACAGCACAATCAGACTGGCAAAATGCACTTAATTTTTCCAAGTTCGACTCTGGCAGGAAAATAACATAGCAGCTATTTAGAAACTAATGCATAGCATCTATGTAAATTCTAGGTTACATCATCAAAAAAAAAAAAAGGTTTCTTCCCTGTGTGCACTAGAGAGATACACAATTCAGTTCTTATTTACCACTCTACCATTAGTAAATAAATAGAACAAAAATGTTTACTATACTCTTGCTACACTCTTGACCAAGATGACCTGAACATGCATACATTCACCATCACAGAGCATGCTTTAATCTGGAACTCGCCTTCCTTGATTTCAGGATCTTCAATTTCATCATCCACTGTCACTGCAGCCAAGGCTGCCATCCATCATCTTCTATATTCATGAGTAGCAGAACCAGCAATACATTTTCCCTAGCTGGGGGCACTTGCATGAAAGAAACCATCCTACAAGCTCTCCAGAAAAATCCTCAATTCCTTGGGCCCTGCCACATTGCCTCCCTAGGAGGTACTAGGTGGTAAAATTCCCCCATGAGAACCAGGACGTCTGAACAGAACCAGGACGTCTGAACAGAACCAGGACGTCTGAACAGAACCAGGACGTCTGAACAGAAGGCTTCTTCCAGTTGTTTAAAGGCGGCTTCATCCACCTCTTCCTCCTGACTTGGTGGTCTGTAGCAGAGACTCGCCTTTCTATTCTTGCTGGTTGGCCTTACTTCTGATCTTGAGCCATAAGCTCATTTGTCCCACACAGCAGTTGACCGATTATGACAAAAAGCAAAGCATTTTTGGATGTAAGAATTAATTGAACAGAAGGAAATATATGCAGGTCAGACAATACACACTGTCCTGATTTATTTAAATTCGCTGTATTTGTCATAGAAGACCAAGAACAGGATGACAGATAACACATGAAATGGAGGAGATGCTGTCTTTCCAGACTGAATCATCATCCAGAGAGAAGCCAGCCTCTTCACCTATGAGACTGAATGCCTGACCATTACCCCTTTTCTTCATCTTTTCCTTGTTCGACATCCTGATCTTTGTTCAGGAGCGAGATGACAGCAGTAACGAAAACAACATAAGCATTCTCAACGAGGCAGGAAGAAAGCTCGCACTAGAAGATTTACACCAGCTATCCACTCCAAAAAGCCAGCCTCTCCCCCAGTTGATGAGCCTGTTCCCACCTCTCCATCCTTCACACCATATATACTTTCCTTGTATATTTAAATTCTTACGTCCCTTCATGCATCACCACTTCCAATACATTAATTCTTGTGCAGAAAAAATCCTTTGCTATCTGAAATATCAGTAACCACTGTGCTTTTCAGGGATGCCTCCTGGAGAAACAGCAGGACACTTGGATAGTAGACTACTACTCTGCCTGCTACTGGTAATGGTAAACTTGAGTTTTAAGGAGATGTCTACACGATGCAGTTTTTAAGAAGTATCCTTCCCATAGAATTTTCACCAATTTACTCCTTGAGATCGCAACCAATCATGTGACCCACTATACTGACCCAAAAGAAAGATAACCTACTTCCCCACCAAAAGAGGTTATATGTAAAGTTTTTAGTCCATACATATAGCCAACATAAACCTTTAAAGGTTTCTGACCTTTAAAGATCATCTTGTTCCACTCCCCCCCTGCCATGGGCAGGGACACCTTCCACTTGATCAGGTTGCTCAAAGTCCCATCCAACCTGATCTTCAACACTTCCAGGGATGGGAAATCTACAACTTCTCTGGGCAACCTGTGCCAGTGTCTCACCACCCTCAGCCTAAAAAATTTCCTCATGACCCATCTAAATCTACTGTCTTTCAGTTTAAAACCCTTGCCCCTTCTCACGTCACTACAGGCCCTAGTTATAAAGTCTCTCGCCCCCTTTAGGTACTGGCAGGCTGCTCTAAGGTCTCCCCGGAGCCTTCTCTTCTGAACAACCCCAACTCTCTCAGCCTGCCTTCACAGGAGAGGTGCTCCAGCCCTCTGACTATTTTCAGGGCCCTCCTCTGGACCCGTTCCAACAGGTCCATGTCCTTCTTGTGCTGGGGGCCCCAGAGCTGGGTGCAGTACTCCAGGAGGGGTCTCATGAACGCTGAGCAGGGGAAGACCACATATGGTGGCAATTTTACACCATTTCCTAAGCTAAAAGCAGTATCATAATAGTCTTAGCCCAAAAGGAAGGCAACAGTGAATTTAATATAGCACCCACTTTTTAACTTAAGCCACTTGGGTAGAGTACCTGACCATCCTTTCAGGGAAAAAATGGTGTCTAAATACATTTATCATGGTGGTTTGAATATTTATTTACAAGTCCTGGGGAAGAATAAGCTACATATTTTTTAGTATCTGTTTTCCCACACCATTCTGCTATTTTATTAGTGTCACTTACGCAACAGAACATCCCAATTTCATACTCAATTGCTTTCCCAGCTGAAAGCCATGAGCTATCACTGATAACAACAGAAAAGCAATGCATCATAAAGAATATTTACTTTGAAAACCACATTAAAGTTTTATTTACGAAGCGGCTCAACGTACAAGGCAACACATTTCATACAAAACTTGCGTCCCAATAGCATGGAACCTCCTATTTGAAAGGAGCAGCTGCTATTCTGTTGTCAGTACATGCAAGAACCCAAAGTTTTCTGCACACACACCACTTTCTGCTACATGTTAACAGTTACCTACATTCTGCCTTCAGTACATGTCATGCTAACCTGCCCATCATCATTGGTCTACATGTTGAAATGAAGACTTGAATGTCAATAAAAGTTAACAGGATGGCAGGATCTTAGGCGTTTCTTTAAAAGTACTTCTTTCAAACACAGCTAAGCAGTGTGCCAGACTTCTCAAGCCAGGCAACATTCATGTGCCAAGCCACTAAGTGTCAAAACAACGTTTTACAGGGAATTTCCTTATGTGAAGGATGTAGCATCAGCTGTTCCAGAAAGAAGGGAAGATTTCACCTTACTTAAACATTGAGAATTGGTCTATCTGACCACAGCAAAAGGTGATTTTCCCCAAATGTCCCACTAAAAACTTTTTAAAGCTGCATTCAATTAAAACATCTGTATGTGTTTCTTTTTACAGATAAAATCTTTGCCAACATTCATTGAATAGTATTTGGATTACGTAACTGATTTTATTGCTATTGGTTCACCACACTGCTGTACTTTTAATACTTCTAAAATGCTGATCAAATTGATAATCCTTAAAAGAAAAAAAGTTCATCTAATGCATCTCAAAAATACAACCAGGCCTTCCAAAGCTCCAAGACCACTGCCATCAGCTTTTCTCCGAGGTGGTAGCTGGTCACAACAGCAGCAAAATTGCACACAGCTAGAGCACAGTAGGAGGCTTAATTAATTATCTTCTATGATTGGCCTTTTTTACAGATGAGAAGCATTTGTTTTAACCCAGTTATTATGCAGACATTCATTTGTCTGAGCATATGCCTGGAAACAAATTCTTTTTTTAAAAACAAGATTCAAAGCAACAAATTTGAACTTAATATAGACAATAAAGAAAATCATTACTATTGTTAAATATACTACCCCATACAACACAAATTAAAGTTATATGTCCTTTATGTGTACAGGTCATAGTAAGTCTTGAGAAATTTTGTGTACTACTACAGACTAAATCTCTTGCTTCTAAAATATATTTGCAGGTCAGCAGAAAAAACAGTAGAAATCTAAGACTTCTTCTGAAGAAATTAAATCCAGAGTGAAAGAATATGATTTTCAACCAAGCACCCAGTAGAAAGCTGTGCATGTAAAACTCCACAGAAGAATAACACTTTAAAATCTACATCCATTTACGTACATTTTTTGTCCTGTGGGACCAGTACATAACCATGACAACAGTACCTCGAAATCTCTTCAGCCATCCTTTGGCATACCAGTTCTGGGCAACAGATATGGAGGGAACTGGAGTAAATTAGGTCGACTATTTACCCATGTTCTCAGAAACTGCTTAAATTAGACCTCAGAATATCCACTTCCTATCTATACACTCAGGCTGGCAGTTCGCTGATCCTATTCTAACATAATAGCTCATTTGAGAATAAATTCCACTACAAGTTTTAAAACACAGGTAACAGCAACCAGCACCAACTTATATTGTGACAACTACACTTACTACAGGTTCACCTGAAATACTGCATTATATAAAATACTCCAGCAATGCTATTTGGTCTCTATTCTAGCCATATAAATGTTCTTGAATTGCCTCTTTTCCCCATCATTCCTCATTTATCCCATGACTGGTGTATAGCTTTAGCCTAAAACATGTGAATCTATTAACAGTAATGGTACTGGGACATAATACAAGGTTTGGATTATGCAACTTTCTAAGCATGGGGTTTTGTTTGATAATAGATGTCTGCTGTTGGAATACTGTGGCTACGTCCCTACTGCGCAGTCCATACTCACACTGACATCCAGATTTGTGTAACATCCAAATTTAATGGATCCAAACTTGTGGTCTAGAGCACACCAGGCAAGAAAGCTTGAGATTTCTCTGCCCCATAAAACAGATACATACTCACAAAAGAGAAGAGCAAGTGCTTTGCATAGTTGGACCTAGCCTGAAATTAACTATTCTGGAAAGTCCACAGTCACTGACAGAAAATCAGCATGGAATATGCACAGTGACTTTGATTTCTTCCTAGAAAGGTCCAATACATGCAGTTTAAATATGTATCTCAAATTCCAGCTACAAGAACAGCATATGCGTGCCATACCCGAATCAGAGATGAAGTTGGCTGCCCGCTGTCTCACACAGCACATGGTGCAGAGCACACCTCAGACTGCCTTAGGTCCACACTCTACCAAGCTGTCCAGACTGCGTCCAAACACCGTACACTATTAGGGATCCAGTCCACTGCTTAGTCACAGGACTTGCTGAAAACTTTGCATCATCTTCATTCAACACAACTAAGAATAAGGAAATTCACTTCTACACACCCTTTTGTTTTTACTTAGCCAAAGTATCAGCCAATTTTCAGCCCTGTCTTACCTTCAGCTAATATGAATTTCTTTTCTCCTCATGCCACCACAAAAATCTTTTCAGATCAAATGCTGTCTTCAGATTGTCTTAACAGTTATTTAAATATTTGTCATTGTTTCTGCTTTCTTCTGTGAACACCCATGCAAGAAGGATGCCAAAAAACTCTGCAAGTACTGTTACTATCAAGCAAGGTGTATTTGGTTTGTGTGGCAAGGTTTTGGTAGTGGGGGGACTACAGGGATGATTTCTGTGAGAAGCTGCTGGAAGCTTCCCCTATGTCTAATAAAGCCAAAGCCAGCTGGCTCCAAGTCGGACCTGCTGCTGGCCAAGGCTGCGCAAATCAGGAACAGTGGTAGTGCCTCTGGGAGAACAGAGTTAAGAAGGGGAAAAGTTGCTGCCGGAGAGAGTGAGAATATGTGAGAGCACCAGCCCTGCAGCCCCCCAGGTCAGTGCAGAAGGAGGGGAGGAGATGCTCCAGGCGCCAGAGCAGAGATTCTCCTGCAGCCTGTGGGGAAGACCCTGGTGAGGCAGGCTGTCCCCCTGCAGCCCAGGGAGCTCCACGGGGGAGCAGATCTCCACCTGCAGCCCAGGGAAGAGCCCACGCCAGAGCAGGGGGATGCCCGAAGGAGGCTGGGACCCCGTGGGACGCCCACGCTGGAGCAGGCTCCTGGCAGGACCTGTGGACCCGTGGAGAGAGGAGCCCACGCTGGAGCAGGTTTGCTGGCAGGACTTGTGACCCCGCGGGGGACCCACGCTGGAGCAGTCTGTGCCTGAAGGACTGCAGCCCGGGGAAGGGACCCACGCTGGAGCAGTTCATGGAGGGACCCCATGCTGGAGCAGGGGACAAGAGAGGAGTCCTGCCCCTGAGGAGGAAGGAGCAGCAGAGACAAGGTGGGATAAACTCACCCCAACCCCCATTCCCCATCCCCCTACACTGCTCAGTGGGAGGAGGTAGAGAAAACCAGGATTGAAGTTGAGCCTGGGAAGAAGGGAGGGGTGGGGGGAAGTTGTTTTAAGATTTGGTTTTATTTCTCATTATCCTACTCTGATTTGATTGGTAATAAATTAAGCTAATTACCCCAAGTTGAGTCTGTTTTGCCCATGGTGGTAATTGCTGAGTGATCATTCCCTACCCTTATCTTGACCCATGAGCCTTTCATTATATTTTCTCTCCCCTGTCCAATTGAGGAAGGGAGTGATCGAGCAGCTTTGGTGGGCACCTGGTGTCCAGCCAGGGTCAACCCACCACACAAGGCAACATAAAGTGCATTTCAGCTTCTCCCAGAATTACCACTGCAACATTAAACTGATTCCTTAACCCACTGGAGAGATAAATCACTGATTCATTACAGCTACACATCACACTGTAATCATGCATAAATGTCAACACTATACCCTCAAAGACCTCTGAAGAATTCCAATCACTACTCAACCACTAGTTACGCAGTGAGATTAAAGCTATATTGTTTAAATTGTCATAACCAGTATTTCCACCTTTGTATCTTCAAGTGTATTTTTCTACCTCCTAGAACTTGCCAGCATCTTGCCAACATTTATGGATGTACTGCCAAAGAAACCTTTGAACTGTTACTAAATGTACTTAATTCTACAGCTTTTATAGCACACTGAAGTAATCCTTTGGTTCAAAAGCTCTGCAAAGAAATTAATTTTCACTGAGAACTTGAGTTAATTTTTCTATACTGCTCAAGCAATTAACACTTCCAAAATTAACTGAACCCCTTAGCACCACAAGGGACAAAACTAATCTCCACCATTTGAATTTTGTGGGTGAAACAGAGACAAAAGGATGAAGCAGTCTGCCAGGCCTGCACAGCAAGTTAAAGGCAAAGGACGTATTAAAAACAAAGCCAAATACAATCTCCCATTGTTCCTTCGCAGAAGGTCACCTCCAAGAAAAACTCCTATCTAAAACCCCTTTTCCAAAACCAATTAAGCAATATGATCTGGTTTTTTTTCTTGAGGGTTTTGAAGTCAGTGTCATCACGTAGAAAAAAACTGGATTTGACATACAAGCATTAAAAGATTTGGGGGATAGGATATAGCTTATCATTGTTTACATCAGCTACTTTTACTCATTTGTGGGAGAAGGAACACACAGGTCTTGCTGGAGCACCACTTCACATGTACATTAAATGCTTGGCAAAAAGCAGTAGGCAAAGGGGGTCTTGTAAGTACTTCACTGCTCAGTCGGCTTCTACACAAGAACATGCTAACGTGGCCAGAAACATAGCACAAGATTCACAGTCCTGTGAAATGCGTTTATTAAATAATGTGACCCAGTGCCTCTGCAATAGGGATAAAGATTCAATTTAATAAGAAGCTGTTTTGACTGCTGTATAAAAGAGAAAATCAGAACCACATAATCTTTACACTAGCCTAAAATGTGGTTTTATGTTAATATTTTCTCACAAGCTATAGAATGCCATATTCATGATCCAGAGGGCATGCCCAGAGCTTCTGTCACCTAACCAAGCCAGTGGCTGCTCTTATGGGACAAGATTAGTGATCAAGTCTCTGAATAGCAGAGCTTCTCAATTCAGCATTCTGAACCAGTGCTCTGAAGAAAAAAATAGTTACAAAGAAAACACTGCCATTATTTTCAGAATCTGCAACTGGCTCAGCAAGCAGCTTGCTGTATAACGCTGTTACTCCCTCAACCATAGAAAGAAATACCTGTTTCTCCACTCTCCAAACGTCAGCCTATAAATAACCTTCCCAGCATTTCTCCAGAAGGCATCGAACTGTAAAGTACAGCGTTGTCCACCAAACACACATAAATCTGGCAAGATCTGCCACGTTACTCAGTCATGTGCTTCCACAACCACTGAAGAAATTACAGATCAATAAAAAGTGACTATGAATGGTAGTGCTAGGGGCATGCTTGTCAAGACTGAAAAACTTTCGTAGCTTCTAGTTCAAGGGGGAGCTAACAGATAATCCCATTCAAACATACACCAGCCAGCTCTCTTTATTTTCCACTACCACAACTCCTACTGAATATAAGAGAGCTAAAAACAAAGAAACAAAAAATCCCCCCTAAAATGAAAATGTATTTTCCAGAATGAAAATTAAAAAGGAAAAATAATCTGATTTAAAAATTGCTATTAAATGCTAATAATTATTATTTTCCATAATAGTAAAAGTTAGCATTAGCTTTTGTTGTTTGTTTTTCCAAGAACTTTAAAGCTCTACTTTGTGCAATTATTTGAATCACTCCTTATTTTTCTTTGGAAAACATGTCTTTGTGTCATTTATTTCTCTTCATTACAGACTGTAACTTTAATAAAGTAGATTTATTCTGCTTTATGGCAGAATTTATTAATCTTGAGAACAGTTATTTCTGAACAAATGCTGAAAGTCAATAATGCCACTCAGTAAGCAGGAAGAACGGTTTGCTTTTGCATCATAACTGTCAAATCCAGAAGGCTAATAAAACCAGACACCTGAATTATTAAACCAAAGCCGACACAGGTCTCCATGGTTTAGAAGAACTTTCAGCAGAGGGCTTTTACTGTGACCTACAACATATCATTTCTTTGGGAAGATGTTAGTCTTAAATAATCCACTGTCCTGTCTAGACCAAGCTACACATTTCTACATGATTAACACACTTTCAAGTGATGACACATTGGTAACATTTAAATTTTATTAAGTATTGAACGGGACCAAACCATGCAAAAAAATTCTGAAATCTTACCAGGTGTTGATCTGCATTTTTAAACAGTTAATCCCATAAAAAATTTTGGTTTTAAGGTTTCTAACAGAGAAACTGTCAGAGCTGTGAACCTTAGCAAAAAAAAAAACAAACAAACAAACAAAAAAAAAAAGCTAAAATTTTTTTCTGCCACCTTTGCTCCAGAGGTGGCAATCTCTCATTGCAAGGTGGATCAGACTCTGGGACAATAAAATCTGAAGCGTGTCTCCTGCTGCCCACCATTACCACCAGACAGGACGAATTCCTGACATTACTGTGGGACACAGCTTTGAGATGAGACTTTCAGTCTGCCCAGTCCAGCCCAGAATCAGCTATACTTTAAACCTGCTACGAGTTATCTCTCGCCCATCTAAGGAGAGACAAATTAAGCGGTGAACGCATCTGTGCCCTCCAACACTCAGACTTAAAGGACCGAAGAGCAATCTGCAATAAATACAGCTAATATATCAAAACACACACCCCCCAAATAAAACCAAACCCCCAACCCCCCCGCCTTTCATCACAGATGACAGCATCACCTAGCGATTCAAAGAGAAAGTATTTCCTCAACTCCTGTGCAAGACCGCGACTTCCCAACGAAACCCAGAGCCGGCCAGCTGCGCTGCCCGACGCCTTCAGGGAACCGCCCGCGCCTCCCTCAGCGCCGGCCTTCCGCCAGGCGGGCCCGCCGCCTGCCCCTCCGCCCGCCGACCCGCTGTGGAGAGACCCCGGCCGGCTCTCCCTCTCCGAGGAGGCCGCGGCGGCGGGAGAGGCTCCGCTTCCCTCAGACCCGCCCGACCCCCGGCCGGCTCCGGGGCGCTCCGCCCTCGCCTCCCGCCTCCCCGGCCCTGGCCCCGGCCCGCTGGGGAGGCCCGGGCCGCCGCCGCCCGATGCAGAGGAGCGGCAGGACCGGGCCCACCCCTCCCCCAGGTGGGATGGTTCATCCCGCCCGCCTCGCTGCGCCGAACGCTGCAGCGCATCCCCCCCCGTGGGCCGAACCATTCCGCCTGGAGGGGAGGGGGGTGGAACTCGGCCGGCCGCTCTTCGCGCTCACGCCCCCTCCTCTCCGCCCCGCGGCGAGCCGCCATCCCGCCGCCCCTCGGCTGCCGCCGCCGCCGGCCCGCACGGCGCTCCTCACCCAGCTCCTCCCCGCCGGCGCCGTCCATCTCCCCACCGGCGGGCTCTCCGCTCGCCCTTCCGCCAATGTGGAGCCGGCCGGCGCGGCGCGGCGCTGCGCATGCGCCGCGCCCCGCCCGACGGGTCGCGCCCCGCGGGAGCGAACCATAGATAGCGGCCGGAAAGACAAGACCTGCGTGGGGCAGGGCGGGCGTTGGTCCTCCAGGCGGGGTGGGGCGCCCCGCCATGCTCCTTGACGCCTCCTGACTTATGTCCTGCGCTTTCCTCTATCCCCTCACACAGCAGCCGCCCCGCTGCCGGGTGCTCTGTTAAGCATCTGCCCTTTGAAATGCGTGAGCCTCTTCGTGTGGGTGAGCAGGGCCTGCCTCTGCCTCGCAGTGGGTCTCTGTTGCAGGAGCTTCCCACTTGATGCCCTCGGGCCTCGCTCTCCACAGAGCTTCCCTCTGCCCCAGCCGTGCTGCAGTGGCCGTGCACGGCTTCCCTGTGACAGGACACGCTCCCGCCTCCCCTCAGGATCTATCCTCAGCAAGAGGGGCCGGGGCCGAGACGAAGCGCGCAGCTAGTTGCTCGCCACGTGCAACAGCTCGTACAATTACGAAAGGCTGGGTAATTGTGTTTGCCTTCCAGCGCTAGCAAATTAACTTGTACTCTTTTTTTGCCTTCAGAGCCTTTCAGGAGCAGCCACTCTTAGATCAGCACAGGCTGCCTCACGGGAATTGGCATTGCTTCATGGGTCTGCTGCAGCCCCAGGTCTGATGGTCCCATAAAGCCCTGCTGACATCTGCAAGGCTGGGGAGCCCAGCTTCGCAAAGGGTGCTGCAAGCATAGAGCCGTAATTAGTAACCAAAGACTGAAAACAAGGGTGGGAGTCAAGAGTTCAGCAGCGCTTGACAGCTCAGCTTGTCAGTGATTTGCAGTTTGGCCTCCTGAAAGCCAGTCACCTTCAACAAGTTCAAATTATTTTCCCTATGTGAAACAAGGAATGATTCAAAAAGGACATTTGTGAGAATCATAGCAAATGCTGGATCAACCACTGGAACAAGAAAAGAGTTAGTGATGTGAAGACTTGTCTGTAGCTAATTGTTTCATATCGACTTACTTCCTGAAACTGATGTTCCACTTTTTGCGGATTCCACAGGAACAGTGCATCTTCTCTGTGCACTCTTGTAGATAAGAATACGATTTCTAACAGCTTCATCCATAAGCAAAATAAACGTCAGGGAAATGCAGGTAGTGAAACAATGCAAAGGAGCATGGATTTGGAAATCTGCTGCTTATAAGTAATTGGTTTTATTCATATTAAAAGAAAGCAGTATTTCCTGTAATTCCGTGTGGCTTTTTTTAATCTTTGGAAATCAAGTGTATCAAGGTGCTAAAATAGATTTCAACTATACCCTGTAATCAAAGCTATAATCACTGCTCCAGGTCACTCTGAAGTGATATTCAGTATCCTTACTCTCTAAACCTTTCGTTTGAAATTAAGCATTTTAGACTTGTGCGATAAGAGCTTCTATAATTCCATGAACTTTTATTTTCATGGTTTGAAGTCCCTAATATAGGGCTGGTTAGGGGCAGGTGGGGCAGAAAGGAAGAATGAAAGAAAGACATAATGCTCCAAAGGATTTTCAACTGAAGTTATACTGTCTAGCCTAAAAGGATCACCCTTTGACAGAACCCGGCAAGTTTAGTCTATTGTGAATTTTGAACATTTGGAGTCTGATCTTCCACTAACCTGCCACACACTCTTTAACCTATATTTTGTGCTAGTTGCTCCCAGAATAACCGATTGGTATTTTTTCATCAAAACTTTCAAAGTTCTGCCTATATCTATGGCTGAGTGACTTAAGTAATGAAGTTTCCAGCTGTTGGTTTCCTAAAAGAGAACATGGTTGGTTTTCTTGCAATGAGAATGTATGATAAAATGATTTGTCTTTTTTTCTACACAGGAGAAATGCAAGAATCATCTGAAGCCTCTCAGAAGCTTCAATCATCTTCAGGCAGGCGTCATTAATTCACTTATCTACAATGAATAAATTCTAATGGGGAAGACATTCCTTTTCAATTGTCAAATTTATGTTTCTTTACAGGTACTGTGCTTCTCCAAACTTTAGTTAAAAAAAAGAGCTGTGTAAGTAAGTGATCTATTACTTGGCTTCCTCAAATTTATTTTCTAAAAGGGTTCTCAGTAGGCAATCTGTGATTGTAGGTTATTGATTTAAGGAACTGACTCACTAATTACAATGTTTGTGTCAAGCCTTTACACAGTGTATATCTATTTTGTTTATAATCGTGGATATTCTGTATTCTCCATTGTTTCTAACAATGCCAAAGTTTGTTCAGAAAAGTGTATCAGATCATTAATGTATATTCAAAATTGGTATTCAGATAAGAGTGTTCATTTGTTCTACCTTGCCATTTCATTTCAGGACTTGGCTCACAGTAAATGCCACATACATGTTGAAAAGACTTTAAGGATGTAATACATCTTTATTTCACGTCCTTCCCAGTGGAAAACAATTTCTTTCTACTACTTGCCATTATTTGCATCAAAGTTCCTTCTTCGGGGAAGAGGTTTCTTATGTGTTTGAAGAGTTTTTTCTAATAAGCTCCAAAAATTATATCAAGTATCTGAGTAACAAGTGGTGATCAATGAATAATCAGAAAACACAGGAGATACTATAATAGGATGGATATTCATGATTTAGTAATATGCATTTTGTTCCTTATTGGTAAGAATAGAAGTATTTGCTTTAATGCAAGCATCTGGTTGAATTCTAGTCATCCATCCATCAAGGCAAAATTACTTCATGATGTGAATATTGCAGCCACCAAATGCTTATTTACTCTAGGCTTCATATTCTGAATAGCATATACAGCTTGCCTCTTAGAAATCATGGGTTCGACTCATAATGGGTTTTTGGTTCAGAACAAGGCCAGATGAAGTGCAATACCCAGCTTCTTACATTTTTAATTTTTTTATTAAAAAATAACCCTGAAATCTTTTAAGGGCCATTTTCAGGAAATTTTTTTGTCTACTTAAATGCTCCTTATTAGAATAGCTGCTCTGCTAGGTCTGTCTAAATTTCCGCACTTTTTTAGGGAAAAAAAATACAATAACAGGGTAAATACACAGAAATACTGTTTTGATATACAGTCCCTCCACACAGATGTCAGCTAGCTTTAGTTTTTGGACTGCTCAACTCTTGAGGGACTTTTCATCATTTCTTCACACAATCTTTTTTTGCAATCCTTTATATTTGGCTTCCAGACCATCCAGTGGGAGTGAGTCCCATACTTTAATTATGCATTGTGCAAAAAAAGTGTGCCTTTTGAGCCTGCTACCTGATATTCATCTGATAACCCCTAGTTGTGTAATGTAAAAATAATTATTGCATTTACCTTCTCCAAGTCATTCTTGGGTTTACAGATTTGTTCTGGTTTCAGCTGGGATAGAGTTAATTGTCTTCCTAGTAGCTGGTACAGTGCTATGTTTTGAGTTCAGTATGCAAGAATGTTGATAACACTGATGTTTTCAGTTGTTGCTAAGTAGTGTTTAGTCTAAAGTCAAGGATTTTTCAGCTTCTCAAGCCCAGCCAGCGAGAAAGCTGGAAAGGCACAAGAAGTTGGCACAGGACACAGCCAGGGCAGCTGACCCAAAGTGGCCAACGGGGTATTCCATACCGTGTGACATCATGCCCAGTGTATAAACTGGGGTGAGTGGGGGTGGGGAGAATCGCCACTCAGGGACTAACTGGGCGTCAATCAATGGGTGGTGAGCAATTGCACTGAGCATCATTTGTACATTCCAATCCTTTTATCGTTACTCTTGTCATTTTATTAGTGTTATAATTATCATTAGTAGTTTCTTCTTTTCTGTTCTATTAAACCGTTCTTATCTCAACCCATGAGTTTTACTTCTCTTCCCGATTTTCTCCCCCATCCCACTGGATGGGGGGGAGTGAGTGAGCAGCTGCGTGGTGCTTAGTTGCTGACTGGGGTTAAACCATGACAAGATTACTGTCATACTCTGTCTCCTGTCTCTTTTCCAGGTTGGAGAGTCCTAGTCTATTTAATCTCCCCTCATAGAGAAGGAAGCATTCCATGCTTTTCATCATTTCTCTCCCCTTCCTCTGTTTTCTAGATTTCCTCTGTTCATTTGCATATGAGGAGACCAGAATTGCAGACCTACAAGGACACTAAAAACCCTTCTGTGTACATCTGACTGTTTTTTACTTCTGCTTTTTATAACATTTTGTATTTTAACTTTTACTCAGGTGCCAAGTTGCAAGGTGATTACTTTGCATAATGTTTGAAGGGGCCATTGGTAGGCCTCAATTATATTGCCATCTGCCTGTCTGTAGACTATAATCCTGTCTGTTTGGCAAATGATTGACATTCCCCCAAGATTTATATCACTGGTTTATATCTAAGAACACATTTTGAAATCACCTTGAATATCCACATTTCATTAGATCGTGCATAGCATGTTGCTCATCTGTGTATCAAAAAGCAATAGCTCCTGTCATTTCATCACTGACATGAAAACATGCATATATCTCTTTACCTCTTTCCAATTCCTTGGTCACAAGTGTGAGCTTCCTTTCACACAAATTCCTTATGATCAGTGTTCTGGTCTGTAATGACCCATTTCCAAGGATTCCTATTTTTGCTTTTTCTTGGTACAAATACCAAGTGCTGAACTTCCTAAACTGTTGTTAAAAAGTCAGCGTCTTAATGGTCAGCATCTTGGAAAAAAATGCAGTTGATTGATAGATTAAGAGACTCTTAAGTTTTTAGAAGGACTTAGTTTGATTTTTATTGAATTGGGGACTGTTTTCTAGCATCTTTTTGCTATGAAGTTTCATACTATGCACAGAACAGCCTGCCTTTCTTTGCCATAACAAGCCTTTTGGAAAGAGGTCCAGAGGTTGATTTTCCATTGCATTTCATAGAATCACAGAACACTAGAGGTTGGAAGGGACCTCTGGAGGTCATCTGGTCCAATCCCCCTGTTCAAGCAGGGACACATGGACCTGTCCAGACAGCTTTTTAATATCTCCACAAAGGGAGACTCCACAGTGTTTCTGGATAGCCTGTGTCAGTGCTCAGTCACTCTCACGGGAGAAAAATGTTTCCTGATGTTCAGAGGGAACCTCCTGTGTTTCAGGTTGTGCCCATCGCCTCTGGTCCTGGCGCTGGGCACCACTGAAAAGAGCCTGGCTCCGTCCTCTTAGCACCCTCCCTTCAAGTATTTATAGACATTGATGAAATCCCTCTGAGCCTTCTCTTCTCCAGACTGAACAGTCCCAGCTCTCTCAGCCTTTACTCATAGGAGAGGTGCTCCAGTCCCTTCATCATCCATTTGGCCCTTCCTTGGACTCTCTCCAGTATGTCCATGTCTCTCTTGTACTGAGGAGCCCAGAACTAAACACAGTACTCCAGGTGTGGCCACACCAGTGCTGAGCAGAGGGGAAGGACTGATCACCTCCCTTGACATGGTGCCAATACATTGCCTAATGGCCTACTGCTGGCTCACATTCAACTTGGTGTCCACCAGGACTCCCAGGTCCTTTTTTGCCAAGCAGCTTTCCAGCTGGGTGGCCGCCAGCATATACTGGTGCCTGGAGTTGTTCATGAGGTGTGTGGCTGAGGATGACAGTCATGTTGTCAATGTCACCAATTAAGAGCAGATCATAAAAGGACCATTGTGTTCAGCAGCTGTGCTTCAGACTCCAAAACTGCTGTTTGCAAGTTTGATTGCTACAGCTGTGATGAACACAGAAATGTTAGATGGTCTCCACTGGAATCTGTAAAACATAGCTCTTGAGTAACAAAATGTTAAAAGCCTGGTGTGTGTTGACTCTCTCTAAGCTTTGATGAAGAATAAATATGATTACGGAAGATGTTGCAGCTGTCGAAAGTGCTGCTGGTGGTTCATACTTCAAATAGAAATTATCAGCACAGCTCAAATATCAGAACCATTTCAGAAAGCCACCAGGATTTTTCCCAGCATGAATCATTATCATGTGGCTAAAGTAAAATGGGATAACTTCCTTCTCCAACTGCTAGAGGAGCCAACAAGGAGAGGAGTTATGCTGGACCTTGTTTTCACCAACAAGGAGGGGCTGATGGGGAATGTGAAGCTCAAGGGCAGCCTTGGCTGCAGTGACCATGAAATGGTGAAGTTCAAGATCCTTCAGGCAGTGAGGAGGGCGCACAGCAAGCTTGCCACCCTGGACTTGAGGAGAGCAGAAAGGACAAGGGGCAATGGCTTCAAACTGAAAGAGGGTAGATTTAGATTAGATGCGAGGAAGAAATTCTTCCCTGTGAGGGTGGCGAGGCACTGGCACAGGTTGCCCAGAGAGGTTGTGATGCCCCATCCCTGGCAGTGTTCAAGGCCAGGTTGGATGGGGCTTTGAGCAACCTGGTCTAGTGGAAGGTGTCCCTGCCCATGGCAGGGGGGTTGGAACTAGAAGATCTTTAAGGTCCCTTCCAACCCAAACCATTCTATAATTCTATGATTTTTTCTGTCACTTAATGAAAATAAAAGATCTGTGTTTGCCTATGGATCTGTATATACTGGGACTTATCAGTCAAGATCTGTGTTTGCATATGGATCTGTGTATACTGGGACTTAGCAGTCAAGCATTGCCAGCATCAAGGTTCACTTTTGTTGTTTAATTTGGTGAGCTGCCAGTGTCAACTTCCTTTCAGCACAGTTCAAAGTCGAAATACAGCATCCCTTCAGTAAGTAGGTCACTTGGGAAAATATCGCAAATGTTCAGATGCTTGTGAATCTTTGTTGGTTCTTATATAATTTATCTTAAATATTTACATAAAAACAGATGCTGTGCACAACGAACTTACCAAGTTGCGCTAAAGGAGATCATAGGATAATTTGGGGCAGTGTTTCAGATTTACACCACTTTTCCATATTATCTTGCTAACCTCACCAGTGCTATAATCAGAAAAACAGTGCTTGAATTCTGAGGGTGTCCTAGAATACAATGCTCCATTTACTCTAAGCATCTGCATGCACCTACCCTTATGCTTGTGAAATTAGCTAGATATCTGAAGTTCCACACTTGACCAGAGACACTTCAGGTCTTGACATCTGTCTCCAACTTACCGTCAGTTGTGTCTTGTACTAGAGTATTCAGTAATAAAAGTAATAAAATAAAATAAATAATATCAATATAAAATATTATATATTAATATATTTTATATTAATATATTATGATAATATAAATATAAAGGTAATAAAAATAAAAGTATTCAGTAATAAAATAGGACCAGGGAGGTCTTACTTTGTGGCCCTGTTCTGGACCTCTAACCAGATTTCTCCAAGACTATGTCCAGGGGACAGTTCTCTTCAAGTCAGCTCCCAAAAAGCACTGTGGACAAGAACGCACAAAGTCTGGCTCTCTCCATTTCCACAGTCCCCCAACACTATTCCAGTAGGCTTGGCAGCTTCAAACGGCCCCCATATCCTCACACAATGTTTCCAGGGCATCCAGTACACACACAAGAACTGAAAATAAATGACAGAAGAAGGGAAAAGAATTGTGGTGGTGTAAGACAAAGCCCTCCCTTTTTAAAAGGGAATTCTATCATTCTTAGTTTTCACAGCTAGATATAATACATCAGCCCAGGTCTCTTTTGATGCCTATGGCTGTGATATCACAGAAGTACGTGGCCCACCAGCAGAGCCCTAAGGTGGCTGTCAGCCACCCTCCCACTCCTATGATTCACGTCAGCTTTAGAAACTAGTACAGCCTATGGCATAAAGCATTACTCCCAGAGTCTGCTCTAATTTAAGAAAACCTCCAGAGAACTACAGCTCAGAGCAGCTGAAAATCCACATCACAGCATGCACTGCAGGGACTCCTTTCATTCATCTTGGGGGGATTGTCCCTCCACCAGCTGCAAGGCTTTCACAGCCCTTGTATTCCTGTGAAGTAGTGTTCAAAGAGTGTGAAGGGGAGAAGGATTATCTGCCTTATTGAACTTCCTGAAGTAAAAGTAGTTGTAAGACACCGTAAAACCATAGCCAGTTAGTGATTAAAAGATGACACTGAGAATATTTTCTAAAGCTGCAGGAAATGTTAATTATAGGAATTAAAAAATAGCTGCATACATCATTTCCATTTAATTTTGAGGAAGAACTGAATTCAATCAAACAACCAAAAAAAATAGCACATCCTAGAAAGAGCCAGAAAGTACTAGATGTTAGGAAATCTGTGATCATCAGACAATTGAGCACTGGAGTAAGTACTTCTGTAGGATTTTCCCAGGATCAGTTTATTATTCTGAAATTTGCAATTGCTCTATATGTACAAGTACCTGCAGCAGTACTGATTTGTTCAGTGAACATGGTAATCCAGCTCTTTTTCATCTGCTCTTAGCTTTATTTAATATTCTATGAAAGCTAAAAAGGGTACAACTTGGCATTTATCTTAGAAATTCAGGTCAGCCACTCAGGAAGTATTTAGAAGCTGTCCTTCCATCCACGGAAGCCATCTTATTAAACAGGGTAAAAATCAATCACATGCACAGTCTTTATAGCCAGACCCAATGTAATTCAGAAAATAATTGATGGCCTGTTTCTGCCTGCATAATATATTCAAACTGTGAGCAAGCAATAGTCCATTTGCACTGCTGCACTCAAGAATAGCCACCATTTCTGCTCCCTGCATGCAGACTCCTGCCCATCAGATCTCCATAAGTACAGATTCAGGTTCTCCTCCTTTTTTGAGCGGCTCTGCTTTACAGGTTGGAAGTAGTGCTGAGCCCACTGCGGTGGGTCATCCTTGACTGGATGCCAGGTGCCCACCAAAGCTGCTCTATCATTCCCCCTCCTTAACTGGAGAGGGGAAAGAACATATGATGAAAGGTTTGTGGGCCAAGATAAGGACAGGGAGAGATCACTCACTAATTACGGTCACAGGCAAAAGAGACTCGACTTGGGGAAATTAATTTAATTTATTGCCAATTAAACAGCAGGATAATGAGAACTAAAACCAAATCTAAAAAAAACCTTCCCCCTACCTCTCCCTTCTTCCCAGGCTCAACTTCACTCCTGACTCCTCTACCTCCTCCCCTTGTGTCCTTCCCCTCCATCAGGGAATGGGAGTTGCGGTCAGTCCATAATACTTTATCTCGCTCCTTCCTCCTCACACTCTTCCCTTGCTCCAGTGTGGGATCCCACCTGTGGGAGACAGTCCTCCACAAGCTTCTCCAACGTGGGTCCTTCCCACGGGCTGCAGTCCTTCAGGAGCAGAGTGCTCCAGCGTGGGTGAGAAAATTAACTCTATCCCAGGCAAAACCAGTGCAGCATCCCAGGTATGTAAGAAATGGTATCCAGAATAGGATGAATGAAAGTGGATGTATTGGGTTTGCGTGGCAATGTTTTGGTAGTGGGACAGCTACAGGGGTGGCTTCTGTGAGAAGCTGCTAGAAACTTCCCCCATGTCCGACAGAGCCAATGCCAGCCGGCTCCAAGACAGATCCACCACTGGCCAAGGCTGAGCCCATCAGCGATGGTGGTAGTGCCTCTGGGAGAACAGAGTTAAGGAGGGAAAAAAGCTGCTGCGCAACAGAAAATTCAGCCAGAGAGAGGAGTGAGAACATGTGAGAGAAACAAGCCTGCAGCCCCCCAGGTCAGTGCAGAAGGAGGGGAGGAGATGCTCCAGGCGCCGGAGCAGAGATTCCCCAGCAGCCCGTGGGGAAGACCATGGTGAGGCAGGCTGTCCCCCTGCAGCCCAGGGAGCTCCACAGGGGAGCAGATCTCCACCTGCAGCCCGGGGAGGACCCCATGCCAGAGCAGGGGGATGCCCGAAGGAGGCTGGGACCCCGTGGGAAGCCCACGCTGGAGCAGGCTCCTGGCAGGACCTGTGGACCCATGGAGGGAGAGAGGAGCCCACACTGGAGCAGGTTTGCTGGCAGGACTTGTGACCCCACAGGGGACCCACGCTGGAGCAGTCTGTGCCTGGAGGACTGCAGCCCGGGGAAGGGACCCACGCTGGAGCAGTGTGTGCCAGAAGGAGTGGGTGTGATAGAGCGGCTTGGTGGGCACCTGGTGGACAGCCAAGGTCAACCCACCACAGTGGAGGAGGGGTGAGGGAAAGGGAGAACAGTGGAAAATTCTCGTACTTGTCGTTTTATAGGCAGCCCATTTGATTTGTGAAATGTTGGTGTCACAAATGAGCAGCCATCATTTCAGCTTTCGGTGTAAATACAATGAAATGGTGTCTTCCATTCACAGAGAAGTACTGCTACACTGTAATTAGAAACAAATCTTACTACATTCTGTCAAAAACATTTTTATCCCTAAAGATCTCATTCTTTGTGGACTGCAATGTTTGCTTTTGAATTGTCAGTTGCATAAAACTGTGTATCCCAAAGTCCATAAATAGAGCATTTAGCGGAACAAAAGGATGCACTAACAACTGTTGTCTTCTTCTGGAGTACTTACCTTGAATGGCATTTACCATATCAATACAGTGAACACCTCCTCTTCTACACAGAAGTTCATTCTGTTCTGTACCTCACAAAGAAATTTTCAAAATAAGGAGCATATACATCTTTTACAAGTGCTGTATATTTAGACTGAGGTGAATAATAATAATTCATATTCATTTAATGCTGAGTATTATACTTAGCTCTAGACTTCTGACAATAGGATGGAAACCTGATGCATGGAGTGCTGGTACTGATTTACAGTTACAGTCCTGTATGTAACATAAAAAGAAATGACACTGCTATCTTCATCCCTTTTTTCTTTTTAGTAACCCTTTTCATCATTCCTTCCTCTTTTTTTCTCAGCTTAGGACCTGAAGTAAGCTTGATGTCAGAAACATAATAACAAAGTATTTAACAGTTATACAAAGGTGAGACTACAAAGAGGGACTGAAGCAAGAAAGTGCTGCTTCCAGTGAGGTCTCTGCCTCTGTTGGTTTGCATTAAAGGATTACATACAGTCTGGAAATAAAAAATACGTATCTTTGGAAATCCACTGATTTACATCACCAATTTATATTCTGAATAGGAAGATTTTCATGGAGAGTTTTAAATCTGCTATTGATTAGCAAGGGGCAATCATGACTTTAAAATTTGAAAGGTGTTAGCCTGGTGCGCATGTGCCAGTCCTGGTTTGTGGGTAGGCTACATACCCCATTATATAGCCATTTGGACTCTGTCTATACCAGTAAGCTTATTGGATGGTGGGTACAACCACTGTTCTGTGATTATCTATATTAAATTATAATCAAAAATGTGGCATGGTTCTGAGCTGAGCTTGCACTTTCCCAGGCACAGCTTGCATGTGGACCATTTCCAGCAAGGAGATTGGATATGGCTCTCCCATTTTGGAGGGTGATGGACTTCAGCTATATGGGCTGTGTTCTATTAGTTCTGTTAGTTTTTCTTACCTTGTGCTCAGTAAAAAAGACAGCGCCCTGTCTTGGCTACTAGTATAGATTTTGTTTGCTGGTATAGATGCCTTGAAGAGGAGGTCAGCAAGCAGGTGGTTCCTGAAGGAGTCAAGAAGTTGCAGAGTCTCCTTTGTCTGTAGCTGGAACAAGAGCAGAGCATGGGCAAGGTAGAGAGAGGAAGGAGATGCTTGCTGTGCAAGAGGCTTCTGTCCTGTGTAAAGAAATGCTGTGAATCATACCAGGAGTTACAAGTTAACCATCGCTGGTGTAGCCAATGGGCACAGAAATGGAGGTCAGAATCTCCTGAGTCCAGGTGTCCCTGCCACTCCCAGTAAAAGTGTCTGTAATGTCTTTTTTTTAGCCATAGCTTGCTCCATAGCACCACACTCAGTGATAATCACTAGTGAAAATAGGACATAGTTATTTTTACCGTGGCCAGTTCAGACAAATTAAGAATGTATGAAAATAAAAATATTAGCTGCTGACATTTACCAGCTGCTGGTTCTGGTAGCACAGCAGTGGGAGGCTTTAAGGTAAGTATGGATGTGATTTCTGCTCAGTTCATCCAATCTGGGTCAACTTCCCCTATGTACACTACAGCACTATAATTAGTAGCAGTGCAATAGCATTTCACAAATGGAAGTGTTGTGTAAATTGTTCCCCTATTCAGCACAACACTTCTGTTCCTAAGGGACAATCCAGGCCAAGTGAGCATCCTGTGGCTCCATGAAGAAAGGCTATCACTTCTTAGGGAATGGAGGGGAGAGAAACAAATGAGCCAGGTCCATTTATATATTTGTGTTCTAGATATGCAGTAGCTTCTCACATTTTAGCCAGAAGTAAGCTTTTGCTAATGAAAGGCTATTAACGTAGGAGAGGAGAGGCAGAAGCGGAGGAGGAGACCAAACATTGCTGGGCTAAGAAATGATCCTGTACTAATCCTTCCTGAACAAATCCTCCCTTCACTGCATAATAAAGCTGGTTTAAGAACCTAGAGGGAGAGAGGAAGGGCTGTCTTCATACCTAGTCAAAGAGTACATGGGCTTTAAATGCTATTTAGTCCTCTGTGAAGATTTTAAAACTCTGTACTGAGGACTCAAAAGGCTTTTCAGCGTGGCTTAATGCTCCTGTGTTAGCAGCACAGTGGGTCGTCTAACAAAAGTGGCTGCCTCACCCTTCCTAGGTATCACAGGTACCGCAGAGGACAGCAGCTCCTCTGGGGCATCTCCATATACCATTAATCAAGCTCTAACCTCTACAACATCAGTAGAGGTTGGAGCTCCAGAATCAGAACAGGCAATAATTCCTTTTGGGGATGCAGTCTGAATTTGGGCAGCAGCAGATAAGGAACAGCAATGAACAGCGGGGTTGCAGTGGTTAGCCCAGGAATGCTAACCCTTACTGTTCGCAAAGGACTGCACCCGGGCAATCATTAAACTATCTGGAGTGGAGGTGGGATTAGACTGTACATGTCAGGGGATCGAACTTTGGAAGCCCAGGTTTGTATCTGGTCTGCCAGAATATGCTCCTGCTTCTCCAAAGTACAATCCACCTTCTCCATGTATTATATTTAAAGCATAATTTCAGCAACAGGTATCCAAGATCTATTAATTACTAATCTTTTCAGTGTGACTAGATTAAGTACTTTCTCAGACAGGGAAAAGTGCTTTGAAAACCCTTGGGTTTTTGATAAATAATCAGTTTTATGGTAGTTTTGGACTGAGAGCAGCCCTGCAAAGGACTTGGAGGTATTAATGGATGAAAAAACAAATATGAGCCAGTGATGTGCGCTCGCCATCCAGAAAGCCAACTGTATCCTGGGCTGCATCAAAAGAAGCATGACCAGCCGGTTGAGAGAGGTGATTCTGCCCCTCTGCTCCGCTCTAGTGAGACCCCACCTCGAGTACTGCGTCCAGCTCTGGTGCCAACAACATAAGGACATGGACCTGCTCAAGCAGGTCCAGAGGAGGCCACAAAGATGATCAGAGGGCTGGAGCACCTCTCCTATGAGGACAGGCTGAGACAGTTGGGGTTGTTCAGCCTGGAGAAGAGAAGGCTCCAGGGAGACCTTACAGCAGCCTTCCAGTACTTAAAGGGGGCCTACAGGAAAGATGGGGAGGGACTCTTTATCAGGGAGTGTAGTGACAGGATGAGGGGTAAGAGTTTTACACTGAAAGAGGGTAGATTTAGATTAGATGCGAGGAAGAAGTTCTTTAATATGAGGGTGGCGAGGCACTGGCACAGGTTGCCCAGAGAGGTTGTGGCTGCCCCATCCCTGGCAGTGTCCAAGGCCAGGTTGGATGGGGCTTTGAGCAACCTGGTCTAGTGGAAGGTGTCCCTGCCCATGGCAGGGGGCTTGGAACTAGATGGTCTTTAAGGTCCCTTCCAACCCAAACCGTTCTATGATTCTGTGATATGATTTGGTGGACCAAATGGGTACAGAAGTTCTTAAAGGAAAAATAATGAAAATATTGATGACATTTTAATTTTAACATGATTTAATGTCTTTTTCTTTTGTAAAAGAGAGGGATTTTTCTGGAAACTTTCCACATTTGACTGTCATTTAGATAGTCCTTTGTAGGGAGAAGATGAAAGACAATTTTATTGAGATGGTCTGAAGTTGTTAATGTTGTGTCCTGTTTCCTTGAGGACAAAGCAAGACAAAACTTCAAAAGGAGAAAGAAGGAAGCAGCAAGGATAGAAAATACAGTCTCAGGGAGCAGCAGGAGCAGGTGCTGGGTGAGGGCAGGTGAGGCAGAAGCCACAGGTGACAGCAAGGGACAGGGCAGTGCTCCCCCAACACAGCACCATCCCACAGCACCCAGCCAGAAGAGCAGAGCAGGGCCAGCAAGTCAGCAAAGCAGGTCAGCAGGTCAGGACCAGCGAAAACCAAAGGCAAGGGCCCAAGCTCGAGCCGAGGGGCAGAGGTCCCCCATGAGGCCACGTCAAAGTTGGCCTTGAGCACAGGCAGCCAGACTCCAACAAGGACCTTGATGTAGAGGTTCTGGGTTTGGTGTTCTTATTTGTACCTTTTTTACTGAAGAATACATATGTTAATATGATTCAATTAGCTGCTCTGTGTCCAGGCAAACTCTGCCAGCAGAGTTACTGAGCAGACTTTCTTGGCTGAAGAAAAAAAAAGATAGAAAAAGGTAAGATAAAAATAAAAGATAGAAAAAAGGTAAGTGGGGAAAAAAAAGGCCAAAGAAACTCCAGGTCAAATATCAAGACATTGCTAAAGCTGGCAAAGGTGGGGATGAGGGATCCTTCGGGGCCTTCTGTCTGTCTCAGTGAAGTTACCGTAACTCCCAGGATAACAATGTGAAAGCACGCTCGTATTGCAGTGCACTGTGAGGTCCCACCAGGGTGTTACAGAAGTCATTTGTCAGAGGTGTCAAATTATACTTCTTTCTGTCTGTGTCACTATATTAAAAACTTCAGCAAAGGTTTTTGAGTTAAACCATCCTTTTTCTTATTTTATTCATGTTATTTATCATATTACTCTTAATTTCTTACATAACCAGTTTAGTCCACTGGTTGCTCAGTCGACACCCCTTTTGGCCGAGATCAGTATGTCTTTTTGTTTCAAATTATTACATTTCTTTATCTTTTTACTTTGGTCAGTTTTTACAAATAGTTTTAGGCAACAGACTGGACCAAATTTCTGTTATCCTGGCTAAAGTTAAATATAAGGAGCCACACAAAACTGAAAATTTCAGACTTTTTCTTGTTAAAAAATGTATTCACAAATTGCTCAGACATTTCTATGTTGTACAGTATTATGATAGCGCACCCTATAGAATTAATCTCCAATGGGGAAGAAAGGATATTCCATTATATGCCACTTAAATAGGACAAAAAAGAGAAGCCGAGGAAGAACTGAAATACAGAGGAAAAAAACAGCTTGCCTAAAGCTACACAGAAAGTCTTTGACATTGTAAGGACTTGAATTCCACCCTCTTATCTCATAGGCTAATATCACTTCTGCCCCATAAAAGCCTCTGGCAGCTGTATTTTTAATAGACCTCATGTAGATGAGATAATGTGAAAGATGTTCCTTTCTACCAGCCCTGCAGATGAAAGTGGAGAATTTCCTACGGCAAAGCCATTTAGAGGTAGAGAATTAACACAGTTATTTTTAAAATACCTCGCTCCGTCAACAATTCATCACCGCCACTACCAATTCATAAAAAAAAGTTTCCAGTTCAGTGAATAACCTGCTTGTGTACACTTACAAAAGTGGTCCCAGATGTATTAGTGTGCAGCTCCAGTGTGGCATGTCACAGCTGGCGGTGGCAGCTGAGAGCTCCCTAAGTGCAGCAGCACTGATGCTCCCAGTTCCTAACCAGCTCTTGCCTCCCATCTAGTGGCTATATCCATGCACCAAGTATTTTATCCTCATTTTTTAACATTAATGTACTGAACAAGAACCTTTTCTGTAGTAGAATAATGTAAAGCGATAGCCCGTGTTCTCAGAATTTTTGAAATAACTTTGCCATGTATTGCTAAGCCCAGTTACTCAAATATTGTTGGTTCTTTCCAAAGTCTCCACAGGAGCTTCAGAGTTAGGACATTAAAAAAATAAATCTGAATGTGGAGTTCTTCTATTACTTCCATGATTTTGAGCCCTGTAAGGAAGCCGTGTTCACAAACCTTTCACTGCCACTGTTAAAACAGAAAGCTTCCTTTTCACCTCAAAGTGCAAAGTCTTCTGTGGAAAACTCCCTCCAGAACAGCGGCCTGTAAGTAAAAACCTAAAGATTGAAAGAGCAACAATAAAATCCCACGAGCGAGCACCGACGCTTGACTTTACATCCTGCAGCAACCCCAGAAGAGCCCAGGCTGGCAGGGACCTCCAAAGATCATCTGGTCCAACCTTTTGTGGGAAGGGGAGCCTACATGAGATTTTTCTAGCGCCCCGTCCAGTCACGTCTGGAAAACCTCCCATGAACAAGGAATTCCCTCTGTCTGACACGAGCCGACCTCACTCTGTTTCACACGAGGCGTCTCCCGAGGAGGCAGAGGCTGTGGCTCCAGCATCCGAGCAAAGAACCGCGCCGGCCGCAGTCAGACCTGAGTGTGGACCACGCCGCTACCGCTGTGGCTGGGAGGCAGCGGGAAGGATGCCAAACTGCCGAGCCGAGCAGCTCCTCACTGCTCCCCAAAAGCAACTGCGTGTTCACGGGGAGGGCTGCAGCTAGAAATAGCGCCCGGCATCTGGGAGAAAAAAGTGCTGGATGTGGGAAAGGGAGGGCAAAGCAGAGACGCTGCTAGGGGATAACAGGGTACGGGGTGGGGGGGTCTGGGTAACCAGGGGGGTTGTTCTGGCTGCCTTGGTTCGGCTGGGTTCTCATCCGTTTGGGATAACTACCCAAACAAATATAACTTTTATTAGACATCTATAAATATTAATCATTCACCCTGTTGAGAAGTATAGGAGGCAGAATACAAAGCAAGGAGTTATCCCATGTGAGAATATGCTGACGTGTACAGCCAATCAATAGGTATTTCTAGTTTTTTAATAGGAAATATCTCCTTTTAGGTTTATTCCAATATAGGACCTATCTATTTCTGAGTTATATTCAGCATCTAAGCATGGCTTAGAATTGGTATAATCTGAGACACTTTGTATTACCAGCATGTACTCCAGCAATAACACTAAATTAAACAACGCCAGGGCACAGTCTTAGACACAAGCAAGTGATTGTTTATACTGTTTAATTGTTAGCATAGAGCCTGGGGTATTTTTGTGCTCAAAGTTTCCTAAACAACTCCCAGGCATAATTTAGGACTTGGCACAGACCGTGCACCATTCTTAATTAAACGGTCGCTCAATTTTGGAGGGAAAAAGAGTTTGAAAGCTGGCTCCCATGCCAAAGAAGGCATTTAACAAGGTACTACAGGCATTAATTACCTTTGGCTACATCCATGCTGCTAGGAAATAAAAGAGGCAGACTGAAAGTTTAAATAATGTCCTCCTACAAACATAAACTCTAGATTTTGGTGAGCTTCTGTAAACAGCTTCTGTTCATCATGGGTTGCAGAAATCAGATAATTTTTTTTGCTGAAGCAAGCAGCTTGCAGAGTCTAAAAGTGCTACCAGCGCTGGGAGCAGTTGTGTGTAAAAATCCTCCTCTCTCCTGAGAATGCAAGGAAATAGTAAAATTTAAATGTAGATTTAATTTCTTATTTATCCTGCTATTCTTTAAATAAAGGACAAGAAATCCCCTAGCAGTGTGTATTCTTCAGTAAGGAATAGTGTTCTGGATCTTTATGGAGCAGTGGTATAGGGAAGCATTTCTTTTATAAAAAGCCAACAGTTTAGTTCAATTTAGTTAATTTAGTAGCAGAGATCTAAGTAATAACTCTGAGAATGTGTCCAACATTTTTAACCAGTCCTGGTTAGGTTGTATATCTACTAAGGATCATGCATAATAAAAACCATGCTTTTTGGCTAGAGAATTACAGGAGTGACTAGTGTATCATAGGTGTGTAAAGAATTAATATTGGATGATTATAAGTGAACACACAAACAGTTGAAAATTTGTAGAGTCGTCTAACTACTTGTCCTTAAATGCTCCAAGTATCCTGAATTAAAAAGTACTATCTATCTGAAGTAAAATCTGCCTGAAAAGAAATGAAAGTACTGAAAAGAAAGTACTGAAAATGATATGCTAAAATTTCTAAAACTCCCTAAGAAGTTACCTAGTTAAATTTTATTCCAAAATCAGCCATGGGTTTTTTTCACTTTGCAAATCTCATTTGATCTATTTCTGCTTTGAAAGTTAAGTGGCAGCTTCGCAAATGGATAAAACTGACTCTTAGTCCTTTTAAAACCCTTATTCCCTTTTACATCTAACGTGATCTAAAGGAGCTTCACCATAAGCAGTCTGATCCAAAGTCTGCCAAAGATAATGGGAACCTTCCTACAACTTCAGTAAGTTTAGTGTCAGGCCCTAAATAGTGGCAGATCCAAAAGACTAAAGTACTAATATGAATATATCACTTCGTTAATGAAGAATCTTACACTTATTAGAGCACAACAATTTTTATAAATGGCTCTATGCAGAACTAATATTTTGAGCCAGTTAATTTAGCAATAATTTCCTGCATTGCAACTAATGAGATCCCATTGGAATAAATATTATCATAGCTGATCCAAGGCAGAAGCATAATCAAGCAAGTTTGGGAAAATAACATACTATCATCATAAATGCCAACCAGCTTTGTTTAATAAATGATGCTCCAGGCAGAGTCCCCAAACAAAATATCCTTAGAGCCCAAAGATCCTTGAACCCAGTTTCTGCTAATGAACGATGTATGTGCAAATCTGTAACCTTTGTAGTAGTCAAAGGCCAGATCTAGGTCTCAGGAGAAGATGTTTGGGTAAAATTTAAAAGCATGTTAAAAATCACCACGGTATACTTTTCTTTTTCCACTGAAATCAGCTGTTCTTCTAGAAACTGAGTTCCTCTAGACACCGTGCTACAGTGGTGGCCATGGTGTCACTGGTGCTGTGATTGAGATAGAGTTTGAAGCATTACTGGCAGCAAAGCCCCAGCTGTCTCTTTATCTCTGGTAGTAGTTTTGTGTTTAGACTGACTGGAAAATAAAAAAGATCCTTGCAGATTTCAGCGAATGAGGGTCATTAGTGTGATGTCCACACAAAGATAGCATACAGCTATCAAGTTCATTTGCACGTGTCAAGCGCATTGAGTTTATATCCAAACCATACAACTTGTTATGTGTTGAAGCCTGCCTAAATGGTACATCATTTTCTAGTGATGATAATGGTTTTGTGCTGATGTGTACTGTAGTGTTAATACACATAAGCAATGCTATTTCCACTGAGAAGGGGGAAATATATCGCTGTGTTATACTCTATTAACCTTTCTAACTACCTCTAAGCAATTAGCTCCAAAGACTTTTTAACTCCTTTTATCTTTATAAAGGTATTCTGTCCTTTGTCTTTGTCTTGGTTGCATATTTGATTAATTCACATTACATTCTTGGGAATCACTGGTGGTGTCGACACAGGACACTATTTTTCTGGCATAAATAGTGAGATTCTCATAGGCCCATTGAGGGGAGTTTGGGAAGCAGATACACTTTCATGGTTTTAGGTTCCACTTTGAATAAGTAAGGGAAAAAAACCCAAAACCACACCATTAGATGTTAAAGCTAGAGGTTAGCAGACTGAGAAGAAAGCAGAAATCTTGGAAACCTCTTGAAGCTGAGACTTGGCATTTCAAGTGATCCAGAGTTTGGGTAATATAGTGAAATATTTTCCTTATAGAAGCATGGTTTCCAGAACTGATTTTTATGTGGACTCAACATCATTAACTGCTGTTTCTGCTCAGAACATGAGCATCAGCTATTTTTTATATTTGTGTTGCATTATGCAGGAAACCGGAACTCTGTTCCTGAATGCTGGCCCAACATCTTCACAGCCTGAAGTTGAGCTCTGGAAATTAACTTTAAGTGAACTCAAGATTTCTACATAGACACCAGATGTGTTAAAGCACAAGCCTGTGTAAGCAGGCCCTTGAGAAGGAAAAGCCATAAAACACCATTCTGATTTCTGCTGCAGAATAATTATTGAATCCTCTCTAGAGCTGAACCAGCTACCTTTGGTGCGTTAGAGAGATTCAGGCTTCATCCATAAAAGATAGGACTTTGTATCAAAACACAGCTCTTATCTGTGCTGCTTGCAATGACATTGTGGCAAATATAGGGTTGAAAAGCAGTGTGTGAAGAACTACGTACATGCCCTTCTTGGCACCTTTCTTCTGCTTGAAAAAGCCTACTTCAGATATACACATATTCTGCAAAGAACGTCTAGGTATAGGAACTGTACACCTCTACGTCTTGAGCTGCTCCATCTTAAACTTAGGACAGTCAGACCAGTATATATGGGTAGGCAAGTAACAGCACTAATTAGCTGTATCCCTTCTAAAATATTGTCTCCCATCATACAGAAGGATCCCGTTGCAACAGCCATTCATATCCATCCAGGTCATTTTAAGCAATCCTGAAAAAAACCCAAAATTTTCAGGCCTTGCCTGATCTTGGAATTAGTTTCCATTCAGCAATGAGTTGTCAGTAGTAGATATTAATACGCCAGCAGTTATAGCCAGTCTTGGGCTTGTAAGACTTGGTTGTTTACCATTTAATAATCAATAAAAGTGTCTTTATCTATTCCAGTCTGTTGCTGGCCACAAAATATGGGGGCACTTCTAAGCAGGGAGAAAAAAACCTAAATATTTCTCTAGATAGAGAGCACATACCTAAATACTGTTTAGATACAGCAGGACAGGATAGTAACAGCGCATGTTTCAATATAAGCCGATAATCCTTCCAAAGCATGTGTTTGGATACTTTTCTGGAAGAAAATTAGTTGGAGGTTCCAATGGCATTTGCATGAGTGACATTTGCTTAAATAAACATGTTTGCATTTATTTAAAGATAAAGGTTTATTTTGTGGTTACTAATTGCTTGTGTTACTGTTTAATCATGGCTAGGCCAATTTCTTCAGTGATATCCTAATGGGTTTAATCCCTACAGGATGAAGACATAACCAAACAATAAATAGGACTGCTTGGTCTTAGCTGCTACGGCTGCTTGGTAATGTTCTGCTCCTTGAGGAGTTCATGGTTAAGGAATAGTCCTAATGAAATACTGTAATGGCTCCCATTATAGGAGTTAAACTGTACAAATTAGAGCGAAATGGCAAATGTCTCATGTGGAGGAAAACAGCTGCTAACAGTATTGCTCTGTGGTACCATTTGGTGACAGCAGTAAGGGGATTGCTAAGAGCCCTATTCTGTCATCAGTCGGCCAGTGTGATTGCAGTGGTATCGTAAGCGCCAAGGGAAGCTTATCCTGAAGTGCTAATGTGATGCAGGTGATGAACCCTAGCAAAACTGCTCCCAAGTCAATAAAAGATGTTCTTTTTTTCCGATTTTTTTTTTTTTTTTTTAACAGACTAGAGGACAGGGGACTCAGCGGGACATTTGGGCTGCCTGCAATCATGGGATGGACTTATCATTTAATGCCATTTGCAAACTCATGGAGCTCGGTCATAAACTAGTGAGATTTCTTCTCCTGCCATTTCCTTCTGGAGGATTGCCCCACTCTGCTGAGTGGCTAGAGTCAAAGAAATTGAAAATCTAATCTGAGACTGTATTTCCTTGATTAGCATTTTAGTGAATGCAGAGTACAGGTCAATCAGCGTTGCCACTCCCGAAACACAAAACTCATGAAACAGCAGGCGTAGGTAACACTCAGAAACAGCCCCCAGGCAATTCACAGGCGCTTGAAAGCCCGAGTCCTACAACACTCTGTTGAGATATTTTGGTAGGTTTTTTTGCAGATAAAGGATGTCAGACCTTGGCAGGTTTTGTGGCTTCCTCCAGCTCATACAGCAGTGTTTTGTTAAACTCTTGGGAAAAGAGAGAGAAAAAAATTGAGTTGTGACTATTAGACAACACTTTCTAGGGTAATGCATTCTCTTCTTATCAGTTAAAAGAATCTAAGAGGATCCTCAACTCTTCTGAGGATCTGACCCCATAAATCAAATAAATCATTGAAAGAAGCTGATCCCTTAAATCAATGAAATCAGCAGAAATAGTTAAAGCAACATTATCCACAGTAATATAACAACACCTTTTCAATTCCAAACTTAGTGTGCTGAAAAATTGCCTTTTTTCCATTAAGAAAAATTGTTTTTTAAAAAACAAACAAACAAAAAAGGTTGAAGCATCTACTTTCAATTCAAAATGCCTCTTCCACAAATGTGAAGACAGTGTGAAAAGAATTTTTCCTGACTGATTTCCAGGGATGTTTTATTCTGTTTTAATTCCAGTAACTTTACATATTTTTTTCTCACATACTCATAATAATGTTCGTATCTCTATGTGTGCCTTTCACATGCACAGGTGCACTGGGCAAGAATTTATACAGGCTATTCCCTCTCTGCAAATTCTGCCTGCAAAGTGCTTCTGATTGGCTTATATTTGGAATACCAAACAGAGTTTTAGTTTATCCTTACTTTGTTCTTTTTGCAATGTCACTGGAACAGATCATTAAAAAAAAAAATGGTTAAAGAGTAATTTTCAATAGAAAGCCTCGACTTCTCAGATATGTATCATCTAAACACATATACTCCCTCCTCAGTTTGCTTAGCTCTTCCAGAGTCATATTTACTCCTTATGGTCAGCTTCTGTTCCAGCCAGTGCTCCGGCCAGCCTAGCCCTGAGGGGGTCCCTGGCTGATCCCTGTGCTGCAGCACAGGGAGGGAAAGAAGAGGGATGCCAGGAATGTCTTGCGGATGGTTGGAGCTTGCTGCAGCAAGCATAGCACTCCCTGTGACAAAGACTTCTTTCCACTGAATGCTTTCCCAGCATGCACACCCTTTCAACTGGGACAATATCTTTAGACATTTAATTATTAGGGTCAGTTATTTCTGCGATTTCAGTTAATTTACAGTTTTCACATCCTCACATCCAAAGACAGCTTCACTAAAAATAATTGTCCTCAGTTAACTGGGAAAAGCAACTGAGGGATGGGGCTTTGAGCAACCTGATCTAGTGAAAGATGTCCTTGCCCATGGCAGGGGGGTTGGAACTGGATAATCTTAAAAGGTCCCTTCCAACCCAAACCGTTCTATAAGCCTATGATTTAAGTCATGTTATACCTTCTATCTATTTCAGGACAGTTTTTTCCATCAGTTATCTTTAAAATTTGAGTTTGCCGACAGTAAGTCCTGTGAGAGATTTGTACGGTACATAAGATGTGTGTATGTGAGTATTTGCATATGTGTGTGCACCTGGTTCCATCCTGATCTCTCCAGCCTAAGGCCATCACAGATGTTTCCAGTCTCCCTCCACTGTGAGGGAAGAGGTAGCTCCCATGCTGCCTTTCTCCACAAAGCTCATCCCACCCATCCCAGAAGGAAGCCTCTTCTGTCTTTCCAACCTACTATGAAGAAAAGAACTTCTTCAGGAACCGTTAAGTGTGGTAAATCTGGAGAAATATTTCCCTGGTGGGCCTCTCACACAATTCCTAGAGATGGAAGATAAAATATCCAGTTCTACTCTCAACAGTGGGAACCATCATTCCAAATTAAATAGGCCAAATAAATGCTGGGTTTATGACAGATTACGTTATTTAATGCTCAGTGAACTGGCCTTCCACCAACAGATCTGCAGTAGATAGGTCACAATAACCTAGTCTCTTGCCTCTGTACTGTGACTTAGCCTGGAGCTAAAGGGGGGACAGGAGACAAGTCAGAGAGTACTGATGACGAAGGAGTCAAGCTGTGGCATGCTGTGCTATTCCGTCCTCAGTATTATGTTTGAAAATTCCTTATAAGCTACAAGCGGTCCAAATACTCCTTAAAAGTTAGGTGAGAAGCTATTTGTACAGAAATTATTTTTAAAATACAATCTTCTAAACTCACATGAAATCAAAAGCAAGTTCTCATATAGCTCTTGCATTTTAGGTCTGTTTGGTTCTTGCCTCCTTTCTGGAAAGCAATGCATTTATTACAACAGTGGCCACATAATCTTTTTTTAATCTGTGCCCAGGAAGAATGCAGTTTTCACTGATTATATTTTGATTTCTGTTTATTTGCACAAAATGTTTTCCCTCATGTGATAAGCCATATTATTTTGCTGCACAGGCCTAAACCTGAAACAATTTCACTGAAGTTCCCCTGGGGACAGAGGAATGGAGTGTTAGGATCACTAAGTGTGGTTCTAAATATATCTCATAGTAGCCTAACAGGCTGTAAAGAATTCCGATATCTATAGGGAAAAACTGGACAAAAATAAAATCTTATTGACAAAAGCCAACACATGGCTAATACAGATGAATGGTGGAAACCTGCCAATAACGGCAACGTCATTTTCTTCCCAGCTATTCTTGGGGGCAATGCTCAAATTATTTCTCTAATTGACCCCCTTCAGAAAAAAAATCTTTTCCTGCCAACTATTTATTGACCATATTTAGAATGGGATATAAAGAAATTATATTGGCATCGGGTAGCCTGTAGGGTTTAATTAACACAGCTGAGAAGTCTGATGCCCAGAAGGCATAGCTGCCTTCATAGGGCGGGAGCTGGTAGAGCCAAAGCCGAGGGGAGAGCCCAAGTGCCAACGATGAATTCTGTGTATGTCAGAGAAAGGCTGCTGGAGACCTCCTGGAGTTAATCTGTAGGGTTCGCACATGCTCCTTGCCAGAACATACCACATGGCCCACAGCCTTGTGGAGTAAAGCATCGTGTTAGGATCAAAGTGAAAATAACCAGGCAGGGAATATTTGTGAGTCGGTCTTTTGTCTTCTACAGAGGACGAGGGAAGGGCTTCAGCCTGCTTCCTTGTACATCTTATATGTACAGGCACACGAGAATCATCCGTCTCCATCCTTCCCACGGTTTTGTCGTCCAACCCCTGACTACAGTCCAAGTAACCCACCCAAACCAATGGCTTGGTCACCAGCCAAGGACGTGTGAACTGATGACCCTGTGAGGTAGAGAAGTGTGTGGTGGGTTGTACTGCTCCTTTCTGAGGAAACAAAGAATCCTGGTGGCCAGATCTTCATTTCAAGGGTTTTTCAGAAGTTCAATGAAGTCTGAGAAGTGGTTTTGGGTAGCAAAAAGAATAGCTGTTCCCTCCCTTCCAGGGATGCTTTCTTACCCTTACATACTCTTTTTTCACTTTCTTTGCCCTCATTTTTGGAGAGTACAAGCCAGATGTAACAGGGTAACCTTTGCCCAGAGGTGAGTTACAGTAACTGAAATAATACTGACAGCCAGGTGAAATTGCTTAAGCCCTTCGTTTGGAGTCCACTGGTTCCGTCTCAAAAACATAATTCAGTACCATGAGAGGTACCTGAGCCAGTTCTGCGCAAGGCAGCTGAGGTACCAAAGGATGCTTAACAGCCCTGTTTGGGCCTGCAGCAGTCAAAGAAAGCAGAGCAGGCAGACAAGGGACAGCAACATGCAAGGGAAAAGGGAAAAAGGCTGGAGAAGCCTGGCCAGCAACCAGCACCTCTCATAAGCTGTCCATACAGTGTCTCTAGGCATGAGTTAAATTGATTGTTGAGGGTTTCATTTGTGCATGTGTATACTATTGTGCTACTGTGTAGAAAGCTTTGGGGGTATAAATCCCCTTTCTGAAGGAGCAATTTGCCACTAAAAGGCAAATTGCTGGTCTGAACAGAGCTAAGTCGCAACCTGGGTTGTAAACCAGGATGCTTAGAGCTTATGCAAGGTGGCAAGAAAAAGCTTTAAAAGAAAAAAGGTGATGGTGGCAGAGGTGGGTGTGCAGTGGCAGGCAGACTTTGTGGATGTGCAAGTTTTCCAAACACAATGATGTTGTTAATGATGCTAGATATACTATCCAATTGTGTCTCAGCTGTTGATCTAAAAGGCGAAACAGGTTCTGAAATACCTGGGGATTTTAAAACAATGTTTAAGAAGAGGCGAATGCCTCAGAAATTACAAACTGATCATAGAAAAGAATTGTTAAAACAGCCTTTAAGTAAACTGTAAAAGCTGTATAATGTTCACAGAGCCAGCTGACCTGCGCTGCTTCATGATCACCCAGCGCATACAAGATCCATCACTTCTCATACTACATAAGAAACGTCCTCTGTCATAACTGTCAACAGAAGATGGTCCTATGTGACCGTTTCTCCTTCTGTAGGAAGAGTTTACACTATTTGCAGGTATTTTATCTATGTAGAGTTCGGTCAATTTTGCAGCAGGAACCACCTGAAGGAGTTTCTGGGATGGCCCAATCCTCCACCCAGGATATTAGTCAACTCACTGAAACACACAAATTGTGCCTATGGATTAATCTAGACAAAGCAGGAGATACCATGGGGAATCTCCATGGCTCTTTGAAATTCCCACCTGGAGAGCTCTTGTAGCAATTAGTGAAATGCTTGGTTGTGCCAGTTGGTTCAGCCAAGAATTCCGCCTCCAGTGGGTCCATTGTCCACAGTCAGTCCATTGACTCATCAATGCAGAGACCAGCTGGGATGCTCCTGGGCTGCTGAGGGAGCGAAGGACTTCTGTGTACCCAGTGTGTACCCAGCTACACTGCAAATTTTATCTCTAGGACAAAGTCAACTTTCATCTCTGTATTTCCCTTATAATTTAAATTCTTAAGCTCTCACCACAGTAGTGGAACACAATTTTCCACATTGACAGTGAGACAGAGCATGGTTCCCCGTGGTGGGGAGGCAGCATCCACCTCCGGTGCGGCAGTGCCCGTGGGGCTCCTCTTGCAGGGGCTGGGTACTGGTCCCATCTCTGGGGCTGCCACAAGCCCCATCCTGCCTGCCTGAGCTGGGGCAGCACTGGCTCTTCATTTCTTGGTAGCCGTGAGCAGCCTGGACTTCAAACTAGCCCAACTGGCTGCTGCTGCCAGGAGCCGGGAGCTGAAGGATGAGGCGTGTGGTGTTGGACGTGGTCATCTCTGACTGTGTGCTGGAGGCTGGAAGGAGAGGCAGGATGGTCAGCAGCACAGGCAGGAGAGGCCAGCATGGTGCCCCCAACCCTTCCAGGGCAAGAATGCTGCCAACCCTCCCGTGCATCCACTGGCCATGTCCAGCCCCTGACTCTAGCCGGGAGGACCTGGGACCTCCCGTAACATCAGAGAGGCACCCATGGACAAGAGAGTGACCAGGGACATTGGTGACTTACCTTGCCTCTGCTGCCTGCTCCCTACATCATGCGTAACGGCATCAGCTGGTGTTGCATTGGCCGTGCCTGGGATGGAGATCTGCGAGGGCACTGCCTTCCTCCCACGCTGCTCCTCTGCAGGTGAAGGAAAGGAAGATCAAGAGCCATAATGTGGATCCTGGATATCCATGCCGTTCTGCCCCCCCAAGTTTGTAACGCCTGTGGCCTGGGAAGATGGGTGAGGAAACCAGGAGGGATCACAGTCAAGAAAGCACTCAGTTCCCAGCCTCTCCATTAAGGCAGTTCAGTGTCTCATGGCAGAACCAAAGTCCTATCAGCAGAAGTCCCTTCGCTTGTGTCCTGGTTTCAGCTGGGATAGAGTTAATTGTCTTTCTAGTAGCTGGTATAGTGCTATGTTTTGGATTCAGTATGAGGAGAATGGTGATAACACACTGATGTTTTCAGTTGTTGCTAAGTTGTGTTTAGACTAAGTCAAGGATTTCTCAGCTTCTGATGCCCAGCCAGCAAGAAGGCTGGAGGGGCACGAGCAGTTGGGAGGGGACACAGCCAGGACAGCTGACCCAAACTGGCCAAAGGGGTATTCCATACCATTTGATGTCATGCCCAGTATATAAACTGGGGGGAGTTGGCCTGGGGAGGCATCACTGCTCGGGAGCTAACTGGGCATCGGTCGGCAAGTGGTGAGCAATTGCATTGTGCATCGCTTGTTTTGTATATTCCAAACCTCTATTATTATTATTGTCATTTTATTATTATTATTATCACTATTATTTTCTTCCTTTCTGTTCTATTAAACTTTTCTTATCTCAACCCACGAGTTTTACTTTTTTTCCTGATTCTCTCCCCCATCCCACTGGGTGGGGGGGAAGTGAGTCAGCGGCTTAGTTGCTGGCTGGGGTTAAACCACGACAGCTTGTCAACACTGAAATCAGTTCTTTTGTTCAGATCCTTTGAACGTCACAGCTTCTTTTACCCTGTAAGCCTCCTACGCCGTAGATGATTGCCGGCAGTCACATTAGCCTGCTTACCTGTAGCTGTGAAATGCCAGGTAGTTGTTCATCCACCCAGCTCCCAGTGGTATTGCTTCCCACAGCCCCTTTCACTCACTGCTGGCTCACAGTGCTCTCTTCATCATCAACACCAGAGACCTCAAAATAGCACTGCAAACATTTCTGCAAGCAGATAAATAGTCCCCAAATTTATGTAACGAGCTAGAAAGAGGTGCAAGAAAGCATCGTGAACAAAGAATGGATTACACTGAGGAAGAGCACCAATACAGCTATCCTGGTCAGCTTTGGACTTGTTAGAAAGACAAAAATTGAATTTGTTTGAAAAAAATCTAAGAATAGTCAAGCCTTACCTAGGCATAACCATGCCACACGTATGCCAAAAAGAAGCAAAAATACCTAATATTCTTAAAATAGTTAATATTTGTGTAATTATTCACCATATTATGTTGAAGACCCATCTATAACAATGAAGGGCATAAATAACATTCCCTCAGTAATAAACACTAATAGATTATTCTTATCAGGTATTCAAAAATTCTCAGAGCACAGCAAAATTAACTTTGAATCAGAGACTGCTGGGTTATTTCAGATGTTTTTGCTTATCTGAATATTTTTTGCAGATTTTCTATTTCAATACACTTGTCATTTAGAAGTATATTTTCCAGTAAATTGACTGAAAATTATTTGTATGTAATTTAGCATCATAAAAGCAAAGGCATCCATTTATAGTAACGCAGAATCATCCACTTGGAAGATGGTCCTGGGGTTCTAACTTGTTCTTATGAACTTTGAGGAAGGCAGTTTGCCAGCCCAGTACATTCCAGTGCTTCACCATCCTGACCACTAGAATGTTTCTTTTTATCTTCAGTCTGAATCTTCCATGCTCAAATGCAAGTTTATTGCTTCTTGTCCTAGCAACCATTCCCTTATTTTTAATACAAAAACATATATAGTATGTATTTGTAGGTATATAGTACATACTCTATATGTCCTATATATTATATGCTATTATATATACACTATAGTACATAAGATATCTTATATTCTACATATATGTAGAATATATGTGCTATATACTGTATACTACATATATGTAGTATATATGTGCTATATACTTTATGCTATATTATATATCATATATACTATATAGTATATAATAGCTACTATGTACTTTATATCTGTATCTATATATCTTATCTTGCTATTTGCAATTATCATGGCAATAAATAGGCATGAGGCATCTCAGAGCAGCTGAAAATCCAAATAATTATTTGTGCTTTCAGGCACGTAAGAATCCTTTAAAATATGTTTTTAGATGTAGGCTTCTCAACAAGTTAAGCCTGTTTGAGCTGGAATTGTTATAGGTTATGCAGTAGTGAAACTCTGCATAGCACAAAAAGTGAAGGAAATTTTGCTGTAGTTTATTTTTTTTTACTTGGGCTAGGCCAGGTGAGTCTGCTGCTGCTGCTTCAGCAGGATGTCGTCCAGGAGTGGACAGCCGTAAGCAGATATCAATAATTTGACAGTGCCTAACAAGGGGACATTTCTCACTCTGAGACTGGATTTTGGCAGCTTATTTGAAGTCTTGAAGTATTTGGGCCAGGCAGACAACAAAGAGCGTTCCTAAGTTAAGGTGACACTATCCATCGGAGCATTAAAAGTTGAAGTACCTCAGTACAGTGGCAAGATTTTATTCTTTAAATCTTTTTTCTTTAAAATTGTTAGCCTGTTTATTTTCCTAATTACCCTGGCAAATAGTCTGGGTTTTATGTTTCTTTTCTGTTAAAAATCTTCTGATATTAGTCCTGAAACAGGGTTATCTTGCACATTTGCAGAGAAAGGCATTGCCCATCTGACTAACTGTGGAATTGGCAATGTGAAAGGGAAAAGATGAAGTAATATTTTTCTGTGCAAATTTGCCTGGACCAAGCACAACTTACTGGACTAAGTAATTAGTAGAAGATAAATGCAACAAAGATAGCTGCAATATTTCCAGATGAAAATGTGTTGTCAAGTTAGTACTAAGAATAATAATAATGAGACTGATCTGATACACAGTGGCTGTGTCTTTTTAATTATCACAGTTCTCTTTCCCTTGTTTATTGTCCTAACAAAACTGTTGAAGAAACCTCATTTTAAGGCTGGAACTGATACAATTAGAAATATCAATTTCAATCTTAACTGAAGTCACCCAATTAGTTAGTATAATTAACGGCAATTTTAAAATCAGTTCTCTTTAGAATATGGTGGAACCTGACTTTCACAGGATCAATAACCATTTTGTGGTTTTCAGTAACCAGTGTCTGGAATAAGAAATGGTAGAGGAAGTAAATACATACCAATGTGATTTGGGGACCGGTGGTTTGGAATTCCCATAAAACATGTATTTGGATGTCAGAGCGGTCATGGTGGGTACATATACCCAACTGGTGTTTTCAAAGCTTTGTACTTGTATGTCATCTTACACAAGACCAGACTTTCAAAATAACTTAGCTTCCATTTAGGCCTAAAATACATAGTCAGATATTTTTGGGTGCATTTGAAGTGCTGAGGGTTTTTTGAAACGTTATTTTCATGACTTTCCTGGAGCTTGAAGCTTTCAACGATGTGGTTCTGATTATGGAGCTAATTCTGGTCTGCCAAAAACATTTGGAAAAATCCCAGCTAGCTCTCTGCAAGGCAATACCCAGGTGTGATCTAGGGAAGAGCTCACTCCCAGGACAACTGCCAGAACAGGGTACAGGTGAGACTACGCCAGTTCTTGCCTGGTTCCTCCAGTGCTGTTGCAGAAAGACCAAACACCTCCGAGGTGCCCTCAGGCCATGGGTTAGGCCTGGCAACACGTAGCTGCAGTTTCATGCCATGAAGGCAACAACCCAGTGGGCTCAGAATCAGCTCTGACAACATTACAGACACCTCAAAATGTGAATACACAGAGGAGTAACCTTGTTGTGGGGCTACAGGGGCACCAAACGGCATCCGGAGAGACCCATACCCGAGCGCAAGGCAGTGTGGATGCGGATGGGCAACTTGCCTTCAGCTATGTGGACTCGGCCCGGGGGGTCAAGGATCACACTCAATTAATCATGTAAACGTGACCTCACCGTACAGTCTGGATGGTAATGAGATACAGGTCTCAGGACTTCAGCCCCCTTCACAGCCTGAGGGTACATTTGAGGCGTACTCTCGATTTAGTACCGAAACTTGGAGATCTGCAGGAGCAAGATCTACAACAATTGAATCATAAAGCATGATAAAACTGCTAAGTTAAGGTTGCATCTTCAGGTTTGGAGTTTCGTACAGTTTAACTGCTTTTATTTTCAAACTTACTCCTTGTTTACATGGTGAAGCTCTCTAGAGCAAAGAGAATGGTTTCAGTTATGTTTGGAGAGCAACAGCCTTACCAAGCTGTAAGCTCAGAAGTAGTGCTACATAATATAAATAAAACATTTGTAGTGGCACCCTTTATTTTTACTGATTTAATGTTTCATTCATGAATAAAGGTTTCAGTAGAAAGGTAGGTAGCAATCACCTCTCAGCTTGCTTTTGGTGGAGTTTAAAGGATCAGATTCTGTGCCAATGCTACATTCATTCTACTGAAGTAACTGGACCTGTACTAATTTGTACCAGCTGCTGCTTTTGTCCATTTGTAAAAGTACAGCAATTTGTTAGATACATCCATGGTCAATGGTACAGGTCTTTTATGAGCTAGCCCAGCTGGTACTATTTCTTCCTTGTGATTTCTTATTTTTGGATCAATACATTAAGTACCATTAAGTAGTCTTTAATTTTAGGCTTTTATGCCCTATTATATTACTTTTAAATTGTCAGCCAGATGATATAAGAGGTAACATGATGGACACATCTGGCACCAATTAAGACTTAAAAGCTAATAATGGTCTAAAAATATATGATTGGAATTACCTGAGAATGATTTTATCAGAGTATCTTTAGACATGTGTAGGTCTTTTATTCTAGTGGTAAATGATCTTATCCTATGGCTCTCTTGCTCTCCACAAGTGCAGCTGGAGGTCAGAAGGATATTCCAGCTTTGAAAGTAGCAGACACCAGCAGAGGGATTCTTGTTCTCTGACTAAAAGTAGGACAAAGATTCCTTCTCAGCCATGTTTGCTGCACGTTGATTGGAGACACCTTATATCACTCCTGCATGAAAAAAATCTAGAACTTGGAGCAGGTAGAAAGGAGACTGAGAGATGCACACTGAGACTTTCAGCTTTTACATCTATTGGACTAATAAAGTTTAATTCCTAACAGAAACTCCAGACAGTGAGGATAGGACAAATATCTACAAAGGAAGCCAAGTTTAACTGTGCTACAGAAACTTCGTGCCAGTGTTAAATGGCTTCAGTTAAACAACTTCTGACTTACAACAATGTAACTGAGATCTAGACATTCTTGGAAATACATTACTTACATTTGATGTTTGGTTTCCAAACACGTATTTGTTGCATTCATTGGCTTTTTGATTTTTTTTCACCATACTCTCTTCTCCAGTTTTTTTTAACTCATGGGAAGGGGGGGAAAGAGAAGATTTTTGGTATGTTGGCTGAAAAATTCAGTGGAATAAAGCTGCCCAGGAAGTTTTCATCATTTTTTCTGTTTTTTTCTTTCTCTTTTCTGCAACTTTATAGTCTCTGTACTTAGAAGAGTTTCATTTCCCTCTTGCCAAGCTGCTTTGGTTTTTTTCCAGCTTAAAAAGTGCAAAAAATAAAACTGAAAACTGTTAAGATCATTCATTCTATTACATCTAATGCCAGAAGAGAAGAGGAGAAAGAAACTAGTATCAAAACTACGAAAACTTCTAACATATTTTGTTTCTAAAAGTTGAAAGAACAAGAGTATGTTTGTTTCATTTTGGAGATCAATGGAAGTGTGAATGAGGAGAGATAAACCATCCTTAGCTGAAGGAATCCAGCTGAGAAATTAATTTCCATAAGAAATTAGGCTGATATAGAGATTCTCTGCAGTATTTTTTTTTTCGCTGACCAGAATAATTTCTATAATTTCTCTTGCTCCTGTTACTCTATACAGGACTTTGCATGAGCAGAAGATAGTCTCTATTTTGTTTAATTGGAGCTTTGTTATTTAATCTACCCAGAAATGATTCAAAGTATTGGGAATAAAAGCTTTATAATAGCTGAATAACAGAAATTTAGTCTCCAAAACTTCTAGCTGTAACTTGAGTGTTTCTCATATCTCTGTCAATATAAAGCAGCTTCAGTACTTTTCACCCCTATAAATCGGAATTGGTAGATAATTAATACCTCCCACACAGCAATAAGTAAGTGATAAAATAAGTGTTTAGGCTACTTAGGCTATTCCAAAAAAAAGAAAAGAAAAGTAATTCTTTCCAGAAAAAAAGAGTCTACAGCGGGAGGTTTCTACGTGTGTGTGTGTGTGTATGTGTATGAAGAAGACTCTAGTCTGACAAGAAAATTACATACTTGGCAAAGAAAGACTTAAAAATATAGGGCTTGCCTTGCTGGGTGGGTCTGAATGGCTGATTGTCACGTGTAATATTTTGAAAGGTTTGAAATATGTAATTTTGTAAGACAGGGGGGCCTAGATCCTGCCCACCTCTGAGAAAACAGCCTAACAAAGACCTGGGATAAGAACCAGCAGCTGCAATTATTCAGAATAACCCTCAATTTGCCTTGTTCTATTGCAGCGGTTGCTCCCTGAGGTACTAGAGGAAGAGTCTGGATTTTGCTATGCATTAGGCAGTGGTGTTTCTATTGGTGTCTTTACCAGCCATTTACAGGTCACACTGAGCAACTGAGGAGGCAGAAAGTCTATTGGCATTTTACTCTAGAGCTGTTCTAGCAGCAAAGCTCAGAGCCCGCATCTGACCGATAGTTTAAGATTGCGTCTTTTCATATATTATTTAATACTTCTAACTCCCCAAGAGCAATTCCTTCAAACCCTTTCTAATTAACTAACTAAACCACACAAAATACTAGAGGTAGATTAAGAATTTTTATGCTATGTTATACAGATGTTAGGTAGTGTGTGGAGCAGTAAGTATCAGGGTATATCACCATTTGTGGGACTGGTTGCAAGGAGTTGTAAGAGCAGCTCTGCTTACTCACCAAGTACCTGGAAAGTCTTTATTTCGCATGTGGCACAAGGAGACGAGAGAAGGTGCTGAGAAATTGTGCCGAAATGCCATCATTCCCCACTCCCATTTGGCTTTATGCTTCTCCGTGGGCAAGGCTGTGTCATTCCACAGGGAATACCTGGGATACCTCCTGCCAAACCAGAGTCAGAGAGAAGGTGAAATGCAGGTGACCCAGTCCCCATCGCAGGTCTCAAAACAAGCTGCCCCTTAGTATCTGAAACTCATTTCCCAGGTAAAATGTCCCAAATGTGGCACTCGGCATTATTTGCTTCAGAAAACAAGGTGGAAAAATGCATCTCCAAAAGATGACTTATCATTAGGAAGGGGTCTCTGTGAGCAGAATTAGTCGTCTCTCCACTGCAGGAACCCACATCCATCTCATATGGATTCATGAAAAAGCTCCTGTCAAGAGTCCTTGCCTTTGCCTGGTCAGAGGCAAAGTCAGCTTGGCAGGTTTTGCTCTCCCAGTGTCATTCAGACACAGCTGGCTTAGAAGATAAACAGCCAGCAGAAGAAATATTTAAGGTAAAGAAAGAACATGTAGCTCTAACTGGTTATGAGTAAGTTTTAGTCTTCAGATTGGAAGAATGTTTTTAAACTCTGAGGTTGGAAAAAGCTTCAAAGAGGATTAATAAGGGAAGGAAAACTAGTTTTAAGTTTTGCCAGTAACAAAAAGGATGATGTATGATGGCTTTCTGTACCATGAGAACCTGGACCCACTGATCCAGAAAAGCCTTTTGCAGTTTCTGAACTTCTTTATTTCTCTGCTGAATTTAAAAAAACCTCTCCAAATGCCTTGATATATTTTCACAAATATCAAAAACATAAAGAACCATACGGGGTTCAAAAGACCTGAGCATTTAATGTGGAAAAAAGCTGTTTGTTTGTTTTTTAATATCAGCTTTCGTTATCTATTAGAAAAGTAGCATCTAACCTAAATGCCTTTGCAGATCACTTTCCAATTCATGCCACAATTTCAAACCTTTGTGAGTAAGAGTAATTTAAATCTGTCCATGCCACTGGCTGTTACCCTATAAATAATATCAAAGATCAAATAGATGCCTAAATGAAGATATGGAAGGGTCTAATTAAGGATTACAATGTTATATAAGGAAAAATAATTATGTTTAAAGCAGACTATACTAAGTGTCAAAGGAAAGTTTTATTGTATCAGTCTTTTGATTTGAATAACAATCAAACAATACCTATGAAAATGCTAAATGCCTTAATACATAATTAAACATACAGCAATAGATTTATATTCACCAAGAAGCAATAAATATTCAGGTGAGAGCAACACTTTAGTATAGCCAGTAGCATTAAATAATTATTTATACATAAAAACCTAATCTGGCAATAGAGCAAAGGAGAAAAAAATGCCTTTTCCAGTTGTTAGCCTTTGGAACATGCCTCCAACTTTCCTTTAGGTCTGGTCTTGTCTCACTGGCAATGATGTTGTGTCTTTGCTAGAAAAGCTGTACAGCCAACTCAGCTGCCTGATGAACACCACATTCTGGGATCTAGTACTAACACTGAATGTTGCCTCATGAGAAGTTTCACAGAAATTGTTACCAAGAAAGTTCAGGCTTTAAAAACTAAATCTGGATCAAAGTTGCCTGCAAAGAAGGGCTGTAAATGTTACTGCATGTGTAATAAATGTCCTAATCAATGGTTATTTCAGCCAACATAGATTTTTTTTTTGTGACTCCAGTAGGTGAGCAGCTTGTCCATGACCACAGATTATAAGCACTTCTGATGTGCCTGTGCTTGATTTACAACTGTAATCTATCTGTAATGATTAATAATGTATTAACCCTTTAATAAACCCTCCATGAACAGAATCTAAAGACCTAGGCAAGTTTAAAACTTTGACATTCCCGGCTGTGGTAGCTGTGTCAGCGGCTTGTAACTTATTTCCCACATTCCCCAAAGACAAAAATAAATCATGACTCATGGAATTTTAGAAATGTGTCATGCACCACGGTCATAGAATAATTTTAGGACAAAAACCAGTGCATGTCAATGTAGGTGATGGACAGATTTTCTCACACGGACACCACTATTCATAACCCTGTCTCAAAGCAGTGAATAAGCAATTCAGAGTTAACGTTGACTAGTGGAACAGATACCTGTAGAATGCAGAAGTTACTAAACTACAAATATATGCTTCAGTAAATTAAAAAAAAAAAAAAAAGTAGGGAAACATCTTTAGAAGTGGTCTTTTTAAAAAGGCCCAGAGAAAAAGCAAGCATTGTTGTCTGTGCCTCAGTCCAGTGCCTCTGGCAGCTCCCTCAACCACTACCCCACCCCACATTCCCGTGTGCTCTCCAAGTCTCCGTGAAGTTAGACCTGTGGAGAACTGGAAGCAGGAAGAAACCCAAACAAAAGGAGAAGACAGAATGAGATGTCCACGCTATAGGGTCTTACTTCAGTTCCCTGAGCCTTTCTTATGAAAAATAGATGAATCTGAACATAAGTAACTCACAGTCTTGAATATCACTGCTATTCCTGCTAACTCTTCCTATGGCCCCTGCAGCACATGAAACACCAGATTTCCAGTCCAAAGACCTGCAATAAATAGAGGTAAGACTGGACAAGGGATTATATGCCCATCTGTTTACCTCTTCAATTTTTGTAAGAAAGTTCTTTTTATTATGGCTTTGTTTTTCTAGGGTCTATGTGCTTTTGAAGGCACACAAGATGGTGGAGTGGCATATTGTATCTAGCTTCACAAAGAGCAAATATTTTCAAAAATTGACTTGTCAGGGGAAGAGGTAGATGGACTTTCTGGGAACTTCCGATTTTCTCCATCAGAACTTTTCTGTCCTGCTTTCCAAGCACCAGCCTGAACATGCCAGCTGCAATTCCACCAGAATCCATGAAACAGACATGTCCAATGCAGCTGACATTTTGGCTCTTTCCTTCAGTTTACAGAGTGCATATCTTTACAATGAGGAATAAGTCAGCCTTTAAAAAAAATATTATTCATCCTGGCAGGAAAATGGAGAGCAATTAATTAGCAATGGCAAACATTTCCAAGAAGATGAGAATAATGTTTAAGTCTCATTTTTATACTGGTGTCTGATGTGACTTAAAATAGATATATACTAGTTCTGTTAACATAACCTTGGAACAAAAACAAGAACAAGAGGAGCAGCCTCCATTCCAGACCTTGCAATACGCCAGAAGAGTTTAACCAACACCACAGTAAATGGTGCAGCTGACAGGTGACATGTGGGTCCTGAGCTGGAGATAGAGCTGAGAAAAGGTCAAGCTTCTCTAGTTTACACCAAGTAATGCTTTCCCGCAAAAGCTGATCAGGCTCTTAGGAAACACCTGCAGATATAGACCTAATTAAAACACTGACTTGCCTACAGAGCAGATGATTATCTTGCAGAAAATATTCTTTCTGTAACTATATGTTCTTTCTGTAACTACATGTCCTTTCTGTGCTTCTCTGTTTATTCTCTGAAATTCTTCTCATTTAGTTTCTTCTATGGACACTTGCCTGAAAACAACTGTAAAGCCAACACCAAAAACTGGCTCAGTCTCAGAAATTATGAACTTCTGGCTGCTTTCTATTTACCACAACACACAGAAATTCAGACCTATTTGTACTGAAAACAGGCGAAACAAACCTGAAATCTGAAATATTTCCCCAAACTACTGAATTTTTTAAGAACACGGACTTCATTTAGAGTAAATCTGGTCCCGTACATAGTTTGAGTGGAGGTGGTTTCATCTCTTGCAAAAGACACTATATTTGTGCCGCTCAGTTTGCGAAACAGGCAGGAGAACTCCACTGCTTGTCAGAGCCAATCTTATCGTCATTACATTCACAATCCAAAATATACTGAATATTCTTCTTAAGAGCCTGCATTTTGCTGTGAGCGCTCGTTGCCTTCCATTCCCCATCAATAATAAACAGAAAACTGCTCACAGACCTGCCCGCACCCCGTTGCTCTGGGCTCTGCTGCCATCAAGTGGAAACCAGCACAAACACTAAGGACCCCATCTCAGGCACCATGGGGTGCTGGTGGATTAAGGCCTCAGGAGTCACCCGGAGGCCACAGAGATGGACAACCCGCAGCAGAGTATGGCTGGCAGCTGCCCTTAGTCGCTGATGGCAAAGCTGGCTCCTCCAAAACGTTGCACTGAGGACCATGCCTTGGAGCAACCGGTGAGTGGTCCTGCGAGTCCATTCTTTGTGAGAAATGGGCATCACTCATCCTCGTCGAAGGGTTCGAGTCAGCAGGGTCATTTCTTAATAGACGTACATATGTCTAAAACCATCTCTAGATCGAGATGCCCCTCCGGAGTGTCAGGCAGCGGTGGGGCGAGGGCAGGCGAGATGGGGGCCAAGGGTGACGGTGAGGGCAAGGGCAGTGCCCTTCCCCACATGGTGATGTCCCACAGCACCCAGCCAGAAAAGCAGAGCCGGGATAGGGACAGGGACCGGGGTCAGCCACAGCCCAGGGATGGCCAGACCACCCGCGGCAATGGGCAGGTCTCAGTCCGGCAGGAATTAAGTTCATGTTTCCCACCGACCTGAGCAAACAGCACAAGTATAGGCTGGTCGCAGCGATGCCTTGCCATCACCGCGGTTGAAGCTGAGCTGCTTTGCAACAAAGCGTGCACAAGCATTCGGACCAGCGGAATGATGTGCTCCCCTTTGCTTCCTCTCCCTGTGGGCACACACGTTTCTTGTACATCATCTTTCTGGTGCAGAGAGCAACTTCTCTGTTTGCACCATCCACAGCACATGGAGACTTACCTGGCTGGCTTCTGTGTGCTACAACTTTTAGAGTTACATTTACCCCGCAGATATGAATAAGAAAATGTGCTAAAAAAACAAAATCGTAAAATAATTTCTGCCTCGTAGACTTTTGGTGCTAGTGAGTATTGCATATAGCCACTACTGAGGATGGAACATGTTTTCAAAGACTGAAAATGGTGTAGAAATCTTTTCTAGATATCATCTGATGAGTGCAAGGAGAGCAGCAAACGGCAGGCGTTTAACTGCTTCTCATGCAGGAGTGATCCCGTTTCCCTTTTGGCCACCCACAAGGGTAGCCAACATTCCAGCACAAATCACACCACCACCGACAGTGACCATCCAAGCACCCTAAAATGTAAAATCACTGTCCAGCTGTTCTCTCTCGCAATGACCATTTTGGGGGACAGCCCATCTCTCTGACAGCAGGGTCTCCCTGGGAGGCAAAGGCAGCTTCTAAGATTTTTTCCTAAGCCAATTTATGGAAACCACATTTGCAAACCAAATTATAATTCCAGAAGTTTAGGATTAATGTTGGCCACTGAGAGGTAGTTTGTTTTCAGTTTAGTGTAGACAATTTATATTGCAAAGCTCAACTTTTTTAGGAATGAGACTACATATCAGCTTTTCTGGTTCATGTTTACCAAGGATTCAATCATCAAGGATTCAGTCCAGCATACAGATACATTTCAGCAAAATATTCATCCATGCCAATATTGATATGATGCGTGGCAGTAGTGCTGTGATCCTTTGACACATTTAATGCTGGATTTGTAGCAAATGAGAGAACTGGATCCTTATACTTCTGTAAAGTGTGTATAAGGCACAAAACAGTCACAAAGTTCTGCTTTTTGTCCCAGGCTACTATATCATATAAGTCTTTCATAAACTGATCAGGTTTCATCCTAAATATATTCTTTTCTACTCTCTTTAGTCTCCATAAATTTGCTTCTCAGATAGTTAAAAATTTTATTATTTCCTAACTAAATTCTTTCACATGAGGTGGTTTGGGATTTTTTGTCAATTATGTCTTTCAGTTTAAATCATCTTCACTCAGTGAATATTTTCTCCTTTCCCTGGCATGTCTGTCCTGATGTATTTATATGGAACAGCTATATTTCTTTCTAACCTTTGGTTTGGAAGGTTAAACAAGCCAAAGTCTTGCCAGATCTTTCCACATTAGTAGTATCAAATCAGCATGTACTTGCCTTCCATTGCAAAAATGTGTATGACCAAGTAAAAGAATGGCAATTGAAAATAAGGACAAAAATATTGGGAAAAAGGCACTCAGAGCCCTGTACATAGAGATGGGAACATGACAGATGTCTCTGTTCCACAGCCATAGTGAAAAATCACAGCAGTAATTTGGTCTGAATCAAAATATAACAATATTTCTATTCAAACGTTTCTACAAAGTAAACTGGGACAAATAGTTTTGGTTTAAGTGGAAATCTCTTATTCAGTCCTAAATGAAGTGTTTAATTTGGTTGTCTTTTTCATTATTTGGTCTTTTTGTAGGCCTTGCACTCTATTGTTTAGAAAAGAGGTCTTTTTCAGATGCTGTCTAAGAATGCAGAACTTTGTAGGTTTCAGATAGATAATGTCAAAACAAATATTTCAGCAATACACAATACTTCATTCTGAAAATGTCAGAATGAAATGTTTTGACATTTTCACAATTTATCCTCCTCTTTTGCAGTCTTAACTATTTATCAGCTTCAAAGTGACTTCACATTTTGCTTAACTGAAATGTCCAGTTAAGTTACTAATTCTCAGAAAAGCAAATGGTCCATATCTGCCTGCTAGATCTGCCTCATCTTACTCTTCATCCTGGGAAAAAGGGTAGTTGATAGCAGTATCAGCAAAATGACAAGAAAAATGGAGATGGTGAACAGGATTCAGTTGTTATCTGCTTCTCCCAATACAAAAGCTAAGAAATATCAAATGTTGGTAGCAGATGGCAGGTTAAAAAAAAAAAAAATTAGTTTCACTGTAGAATTCCATTGTACAGAATATTACAGAAACTAACTGGGCTAGAGAGATACATTTGTGGAAAAGAAAACTTGGAGGATGACTAAAAACATAGACATCACCGCTGGCTCAGGAAGTCCCCAAGCTGCAAACTGTTGAAGGCTAGAAGAATATTTTGGCAAACAATTGTCGTGTGCTTTCTGTCCTCCCTGCAGATGTACTTCTGGAAATTTTCTGAGGAAGGATACTGAGCTAGACAGACCTTTGATCTGACCCCCTCGTCTGTTCTGAAGCGCATTAGTGCAAATAACGCAAAGAAACCAAAATAATGAAAGAATCAAGCTGGCCACTCTGCCTGTTGAGCACAGCTGTGTTTCAATGGTACAAACCCTATTAAAAATGTCACATTTGATGTCTGCGATGCTCTTCTGAGTTCCTACTGAAAAGTGAGCAGCTGCCCTTCTGAGAGGCTTTAACAACCCAGACATTATCTGCCTTATTTCCCTATTGGTAAGCTCGTGATAGCTTGTCCTATCAAACTGTTTACTGTACCATACTAGTCTACTTTATTCTTTCTTGTCTTATGTAGGGATTCAGATCTGTTGCAAACAGCAATGTCAATAAATAAGCAGAAGGCAACCTGCTAAGATCTTAAAGCAAAAGAAGAGGAGAGGGGAAAAACCAACATAACTTTATTTAGATGTTAACTTAATAGCTTTAAGCCCGTCAAACACCAATACTTTATATGTCCCTTCACTCTGCATAAACATTTAGCACAGCATGGGGGTGAAGCTGCTTCTCAAACCCAGCTCTCCCCACTTAATGCTGATCTCATTGCACCCTTTACAGAACGGGCTGGCAGCATTATTCTGCTTTCTCTTCTAAAATGAGCAGAGAGAAAATTAAACTGATTAGACTTTTTTTGAAGCCTCAGTCCTTTAGTTGGGTTCTTAAGCAGCGTCGTGACAGCTGTTGGTCTCACTTGAATATGTAGCCTTGAAAAAGTACTTGAAAGTCTTCTCTGTGATACATAAGCACCATATGGAAATCACTGTCAGTGGAGTCGAAGAGCCAGTGCATGGAGCACTGCAAGAAGAGTCAGACTAAGGAGGGGACATCCCTGGTTTTGTAACACCTGTAACAGCTGTTTCATTAATTATTACTCAAAAGAGTGACTATTTTTGCCACTAAGCATACTAAGTGTCTTCCCAAAGAAAAAGATTATAATCCTATAAGTATAAAAGTGAAAGAGGTTCTCCAGCCTTGGCTCATGGATCACTTGCTATAATTTTGTAGAGGTAAAAAAATATGGTTGGTACCTTCTTCTGATTCCCAGCTGCATTAAAAACTGCAGATATTCAATATTGTCAAAATATTTCCTCTGTCAACAGCTGCTGATTTTGTTACTGGAATGGTGCAGTGCTGTAATTGCGAGTTTATTGCCCATGATGGTATAGGGGGTGACAGAGTTCACAAAAGATTACGTGAATCACACAGCAAAAAGCAAGGTAAGGCTGCAAAAGAAACATTATGCAATGACTCATTGCTTAAGGACTATGTTAATTAAATATTAATCAGGCCCTGAAGTGTCATATTAAGAACTACTGAGCTCACTTAAATTTGTGGCCCCAATTACAGCTACAAAACACTTGGAAATGTGCCCAATGAGACACAAAACACACTGCTGAAGTACTTGGGCATAGTTCTTCAACTCAGTGCATGCTACTGCATGAAGGGAGGGAAAATGAGGAAGAAAAATCAGGGGGGAGAATGACATGCAGCCATAAGCATTTATGCCACAGAAAGATGCTACTGTTAGAGGAATAGCGAGAGGCAGGTAGACATGGAGAAAGAAGAGAGGAGGCCACTGTTAGTAGGGAAGGTGCCAGGGAAGGGGCAGCCAAGAGGAAAGGTGGGCTCAAGATGAAGGAAGCCCACCAATGCCCTGCACCGCAGTAGTCTACTCTTGCCTCTACCCTACTGCTCCCATGCAGTGCCAGCCACTTAGACTGGAAATCCCCCAGTAAGGCTTTCATCCTAAAGAAGAGGTGTAAAATAAGTCAGGTGTTGGAGCAGCAAGTGGGAAGCCGATCCTGGTGGTCTGCTCTGAAGTGGAGGGTCATAGTGATGCAGAAGTGGCTTCTAGGTGGGTGTTCAGAAAGTCCCACCTGGGTCCCTTGTTTCATCTCTGTTCCTCAATTCTCATTCTGTAAAATGAGAATAGCTCCCCTCCATCCTAAAGAATTTTGTGACAGGAAATACATGCCTGGATATTCTGAAATGACTGGATGAAATGAAGCATTATAAAAAGCCACATGGAAATTCTCAAAAGGAAATTAATAATTTTTGTTTCCAGAGCAGATTTTTAAATTTTTACAGCAATAAGGAATCGGAGTCATTCACTGAATGAGGGAAAAGCTGATGATGAAAGAGGTCCTGCAGAGAAAGACAAAGTATTTGATAATGCATGGGATAATTAAAAACTATGTAATAATGCAGCTGGACAAGAAGTCTGACATAGGATTGTGCAGTGTTTCATTTTTTAGTGCTAGTCTTGCAATTTTAATAACGTTCATTTACTTCTGACTGGGTAACAGACATCAGAGAGATCTCATATCACTAAATGATAGAGCATTCACTCCTTAATTGATCTAAAATATGCAGTAGGTCTTTGCAGACAGTGAGATGCACGTTTTTTAAAGTACCTTTTTTAAGGTACCATCAAATACTTCGGAGATTTGAATTTCAGTAAGCATATCTGGCATTGAAATTACTTCATTGTAGTTTTGTGCACCAGGTAGCTCACAAGTACAGCGGTAGGGTTGGTGAATCCATCTGAGTTTTTATCATACATATACATACATTTACAGACACACACACATGCACTTGTATACACACGCACACACCATTACCTCTTGCATTATAATTTTCCCTTTGTCTGACTTTCTCTCATTGAGGGTATTTTAGAGTTTCAAAATAACTTCAATTATGGTCTCCTGCACTGTATTTCTCTTTAAAAATGTTTGCCTTTGCCATTTCTGCTCAGTTTGGTGGCCTCTGCAAATTTGACAAGAGGGCACACTCTTGTCACCTCCTCCAGATTGTTGGTAAAGATGCTAAACAGGACAGGTCCCAGAACAGACCCATGCAGCATCCCACTTGTTAATGGCTTCCAAGGTAGAGTGTGACCCATTAAACATAACGCTTCAAGCCTAATTGTGCAGCCAGTTTTCACCCATTTAGTTTTACCCCCATACAGATCGTAGTGCCCTAACTTGAATCGTGCTTGTTTTATTCATTTTCCTGTACACAGTCCTATGTAAGACCTATCAAAAGTCTTGTGTAACAAAGCTGCATACAGGTGTACATAGGAATTTGTGTTCTCCTAGGAGACAGAGTAATTTGCATCCTAAAAAATGTCCTTACAATAACAGTAAGTAGTCTTATTAATGCGATGATTGTGAGAACGCTGCGAGACAGAAAAAAATCCAGGTTCACATGGCACAGGAACAAAAGAGGACAACAGTCATTAGCAGAGATGTTGAAAGAAAAAAAGATGACTTAGAAAAAAGACAGTGAATGCTAATTCTCTGCTGCCCATCATTATTTCAGGGAAACTGGACTCTTTCCAAAGCCAGGCACTTTGTGCATTGCTATGCAGCAATGAAAGAGCCATTTGGGGTCAGCAGTAACTGTAAAATAAATGGACAGCAAAGGAGTCCCTCATTACTCAGCTTGACTGGAGACAGAAGAATATTTGATGATCACTTTTATATTCTGTCCCTGAAGCTGACCACAATTAAGCCAAGCCAAAATGATGATGGTTAATGGGATGCCACTGAGATTCAAACATTATGTAGAATCCCATGGTATGTGAAGTCAGAGCTAGTAACACATTTCTGTGGTCTAATTAAAAACAATAACGGAAATTTAATGAACACAGTGTTAGTGCAATGGGAGAAATTTGGATTAAAAATATCGTCCTACCGAGAGAAGATGGAACATTTGTGAGAGCTGAAAAAAAGCCCAGCTGGCCAAAGGATCAAAAGGTCAAACGTATTTCACTATTGCTTTTAGTTTCCTGTAGGAATTATAAACAGAAGGATCTCTGAGAAACTTGGTGCAAGAAAAATAGCTTTAGCAGCACCTGAAACTATAGTGGGCAAAGGTATTTCAATGGCATTCATTGTAGCCTGAAAGAAGAAATTGCTCACTTCTCTGGGTGAAACGTATTAACCTCTAACAGGCAGTGAGTCAATAAAAATGACTTAAGACTTCTTTCTGGCCTTAAACTCTGTGAATCCATGAATACCAGACGACACTCGTGCAAAGCCAACTGCTTGTCATTCATACCATGATCTTCTTTATGTTTCCTGAAGTATTAAAAGGACAATGTTCTTCTTCTCTATCTGCCCACTTGCACATCTTAAAAAGAGTTTGTAATCATATGCCAGAGACTTTGTGAGTTGTTGCTACCCTCTGGATGACCTACTTGGAAGCTGTGAACTTGGGATACGTGCGCAGAATTGCAGCTATGCTGCTACCAGCACATGATAAAAGCGGGAATACAACTAGGCCCTGGTTCTTTTATTTTTACCAAATCCTTCTTTCCAAACTATGGATTTCACATAAATCCTGTAGGTCTCACAGCTCTGGTAGGAGATAAACAGCAACAGTGACTGCAGAACATGAGCCCTGGTTTTACTCCCATCACAAGACACAGAAGAAGGCAAGGGCATCTTCAAGTGAAACAATTCCTTAGTCACAAAGTTTTGAGCACATACGACCATGAAAAGGTCTCCCACAAGGTAAGGAGCAAAATATAAGTGTCTCTTAGGGAGGATGTAGGAGCAGGAATGGTTTTCCAAAAGCCAAGACGGATGGGAAGGGTGACAGGCAGAGGGAGGGGAGGTTGTTGGGAAGTCCCCTCTCAGTGCTCAGGCATCAGGGTTAGGGAAAGGACTCCAGGTCTCTCCCTGACTGCAGAAATCAGCTGCTTCCCTGGAGGGTCAGAGGGGGTTTATTGCCCTGCTGCAGCCCCGATCAGAGGAGTCTGCGACTTGTGCAATGCCAAGGGCTTTCCATTTGCACCTCTGCTGCTTTTCCCTCGCAACACTGTGATCTGCCAGTCACTTTTCTGTGCAGCTTTGCACCTTCATACCCCAAGGGTGCTGGGGCAGAGTTTTGCACCCCTCCATCCAAAATGCCGTCATCCTCCCAGCTTTGCACTCCCAGTTCTGGACCACAGCCGTGGCTGTTGCTTTGGATTTCTCATGAGAAGCAATTGCTACCACTGTGTGAACCACCCTTTTTGGCTTTCTCTCCCTCTTCACCCGTTGTTTTCTGACTTTAGTGTATCACATTATGTTAGGGAACATGTAGTGCCTAGTAGCTGCCAATAGGAGATGGCAGTGTTTTTAGGTAGCCAACAAGCATTGCCGGGTAATACATTTGCAAAAAGCTGAGGAGCCGGTTAGCACGGGCAATGCATGTGCAATCAAAATGTGCTCTGAGGATTATGATTAGCTTAATGAGTATGGATGACTAATAAAGAGGTGGCGTGCAACAGGGTGAAACCATATAGTTACTGTAGGAAGAATATCTGGGAGGGATCACCAGCTGCACTGCAGAGGAAGACTATCTGGGAATGCCCACCACCACCACCAGCACCACTACCACCACTGCTTCACCTCCCAGCTAGCTGCCATGGTAAATGCCCTTTTCTCTTTCCCTTTCCATTTTTCCTTTCTCATATCCCTTTTCTTCTTCCTTTTTTCATTTCCCATTTCCTTTTCCCTCTTCTCTTGTCCCCTTTCTTAAATTTGTGGTTTTTTTAGTCTTTCCTTGAAAATGGTCATTCCCACCAGAGCTGATGTCCTTTGGTTCTTTACATCATCAGCCATATCCAGACACTCTCTGTAAAACATCCATGTGGATGTTGTTGAATAAAACAGCTGGGTAATCAGACACTTTAGTGATTTATTGCTGGTGCCTAGGGTGCCTAAGGTTTCCACTTTTAAGTTTGTAATGATTTCCTCTGAATTAATGCCTAACGAGCCTAAAAGGTCTTGCTGCTTCTTGTCTGTTCTTTTTTCATTTAAAAAATCTTGTCCACAAAACGCTGTATCTTTCTCTCTGAGCCAAATATTTCTTCTTTCAAAAAAACTGTCCTCTCTGCATCCCTTGCTTTCATCTAACAGCCTGGAGGAATACCTACTGGCTAGTTACTGTGTCAGAAGCGCTACCAGTCACCTCTGCAAAGCGTTTTATTACCCATTTGTGGGAGGCAGCATGCACCAGTAGACAAGGCAGTGTGCTAAGACTCAAGACTGCTGGGGTCTATTCCTGCCTGTGTGACTCCCTTTTCTGTGCTTTTTTGGCAAACCTCCGTGCCTTAGTTCCTTTATCTGTGGTAAAGAGAGCATTGATACCAGGTTCTTACTGTTGTCTGCAAAGTACTTTGATTCTAGAGATGAGAAGGGATTTAGATAAGTATGGGCATTTTTTGTTAGATCCAGCTTGTTGACAATTAAATCTTTATGAACAAATAGGTCCTAAAATTAGACCATTATGAGGTCGGCTTATTTCATTTCACCAAATCTAGGAACTTGGTGACAGTGGAGGAGGGAAACTGCTGGAAGATGCATGGAGAGGTGCCTGGTCAGATTCTGCTACTGTTACTTCATACAATCAGTGCAAATGAAGCATTCCTGATTCCCAGCTAATTATTAGAAGTGTGACTTACTTTGCCTGTTTTACCCATCTAGATAGTAGGAGTCTACTTCAGACATCTAATTTCCTGCTGTAGTTGAGAGGAAGAGAGACAGATTCCTCGAAGAGCAGTCCATGCAACTGTTAGGATACTACCCCGCACAATGGCATCTTTATCTGGTATCTGCTTATCTACTAAGCATTCTGTAAGTGCAGTGTCCTAGAATTATATGTACAGTTTTGTAGTTGCATTTCTTTGGTTGCTCATAATCTTTTTGTGAAAAAGTAGTCTGCTGAAATCCTTCTTCTCAGTTGTTTTCAAGAGAAGTCCTCTTGGGTGACTGCAGAAATTCTTTCTACTATTCCTTAAATTCATGATTTGACATTTTATGCTGTTGTATTTTTTTCCCATTTCCAGTACTTTGAATCTAAAGATCATCTATTTATTTTTTGTGGATAGCCTGAACCTCTTCTATATTAATCACTTCCCATAACACAATGCCATAAGCAAGTTTTGTCAGCATGTTTCCAAATTTAATCCTAAAATGATGTGAAAATATTTAAGAAATCAGTCACTAGACTACTCCTTGAGGAACTCCACTCCTGACTTCCCTCCGCACAGTACATTCTCCTTCAAAAGTACCTACTGCTGTCTCTCCTCTAACTAATTCCTTATTCACCTGAAATTTCTTCCGCTAATTTGCATCTTCTCCAATTTCCCATATGGCGTGGTAGGCCAGACAGATGACATCGATGGCATTTCTTTTGTCTAGAAAATGAGTTAGCAAAGAAGGATGTCAGGCTATTCAAATGCGATTCACATTCAGTAAACCTAAGCTGCAATTTATCTCATTCTCCATTTTTTCATTGTCTCCGGTTTCTTTTTCCATCAAAATATGTGTCAGGGCCCTGAGGGCACTAATAGGCCATAATTGCCCTGACCAGCCTTGCCTGAGGCCTCCACCCACCCCTTCCAGCTCCTCTGGGAACCGCCAGCCCTGGCTGTTCCCTGACAATACGTTCTTAAACTTCTCATACCTTTGAGATCAGAATAATGGGCCTGCAGTTACATAAATAACACTTTTAACCATCCTTAAATAACATCACTGCATTTTCCTGCTTTCCCTGACTTGAGATCTCTGTTGGAAGTACTGCTATTACACCAATAGCTTTGTGTATTCTCAGGTCTCTTTACAGAGAAATCTGTAATGGAGATGACACTCTCCCTCACCTGAACTCATCAATCTCTCTGACGTTTTTGTGTGCACCACAGTTCTGCTAATTTTTATATCTATATTCTTAATCACAGAGCTGTCCTTCCTTTGCCCATATGTTCAGCATCATCGTCTCTTTACTGACAACTGAGAAGTACAACAATTAATGCTTCATCAGAAAACTTTTTTTCTGTAGATCCTCAGATTCAGTTAGGTTGTTAGGTACATGCCTAACTTAGAGGCCAGTGGGAATATTTGCATGTTTAAACACTTCACTCTATTGGACACTTGCACCCAGTTGCCAAGCTTGCTGTCACAAGATTGGTGACATCCTGCACTTCAGCTCACATAATGTAGTCTTCAGGCATCTCAAGGAGCTGACACAGGTGTCAAGAGACACTTTCCAAGGCTAAATATTGGAGCTTGCATTTTAATACAGTACATTATTACAGGCAAATATTCTCGTCTAGCAGCCATGCACCATATGGTTATCTAGTTTCAAGCAGATTGCTAACCCCAGACCTCCTTAATGCAAATAAATCATGGCATTCTCTTAATATATTGGAGACTGCATCTGTTATACTGCACCTGTCACTACTGTGGCAACAGAATGATTTATGGTTCTAAACTTCAGCTCGTTACAAAATGGCACACAGATAGACACAAGTGCCACCATCAGTTTTGGAGACAGATGGAAATGTAGCAGTGTCATAAACTTCAGACGTTATTTCCTGATAATATCAAAGCTCTCTGATGGACAGTTCTTTTGAGAAACGCACCTAGAAACTGGTTACTTACCAACACCTACACGTTTCTTTGATAACTTGAGCTATGCTTAACATCTGCTGGTTTAACTAACTTGTCATATATGACATGAGGTTTATCTGAAACATTTGACCACAGTGGAGAAATGAAGATCAGTACATAGCTTTAGAGTACAAACAAGAAAAGAACCTCTCTAATTATTTGTTGTTTGCAACTCAGTTTAAAGGTGATTTTGAAGGAATTGATTGTGTGTGTGTATATATATATATACAGATATATATATACACAGCTTAGAGAAAACAGACCTACCACTTGTTCAAGAACCAGTAACAAAATATATTCATAACTTGGTGAACAAAAAACAACTGCAGTCTTGTTTTTAAGTTGCTCTTTCTTAAAGATAGGATGAATTTCACCTAACCATGTATGTCTCTTGTGGCCCCATGGAAAATGAAAGGCAATTCCTCCCATGTTAAAAATAAATGTCAAAGATAACTACCTCTTAAGTAAGTGCAGAAGACCTTTCTTGTAGTATGTGCCAATATTTAATCACATAAAAGAAGATCAACTCGAAGAGCTTTCTAAACATTAAGGTTAGGAATTAGCAGAGCTTGCTCAGAATAAATTATTAATTCATCTGTTTGCCCTAATTTTTTTCACAAGCTCTTTGCCCTAGCTTCCATCTATCAGTTGACTGTACTATCACATATTACCAAGAAACCAGCTGAAACCAGGACCCAAATCAATGGCTGTCAGATTGATACTCTTTAGGAAAATGACTAATGTTACCAATTTTCTAAATTTAATCATAAATTTTGTAATATTTAGTGCTTTTCTTGTAGTTCCAGATTCTTTGAATACAGGAATAATGTGGTAATTCCAGGCTTCACTGGAAGCCAAATTGTTTCTAATCCCTAGAGCTAAAGAGAAAGCAGCATGCCAAGGGACAAAAACCAAAGAGCTAACAGAAGGATCAATTAAATCTGTAGGGTTTTTTATCCCAAATCATAGTTATTGGAACTACTAGGATTTAGCAGTGCTGAACTACTGTTAAGGATACAAAAAGGCTATGCTTGTGTCACTTGGCATCTTATTATATTCTCATTATGTCATTATATGATTATATTCTCATATGCTATGTTAATCAATGGAATCTGAGGGTTGAAAGTAGAATTTGGTTTGTGAGACAATTTTTCTTATGTTATTGGCAGTCCCTTTATCCCCCTCCTGAGATACATACTGGTCTCAGAAAAGACTGGAACCCCAGGCAGTACCCCCAAAGGAGTCAGTTTAGCAGAATCACTCAAAAAGAGAGCAGCAGCAATGGTTCAGAAAATATGGCCTGCCACAAGAAGTTGAAACAATCAGGATTTTTTAACCTAAGTCAAAGAAAAGAGAGCATGTTTGTATGCTTTTGTATAAAATATTGCCTAGAAGTGGAAAGGACTAACTCGTTCTGCATTCCTGTAATAGACAAGATGAGAAGTCACAGGATTAAGCTGCAGCAAGGATCATTTAGGTTAGATACTACTAAATGTAACTTGATATAGTTTTATAATAAGAACCCTTTGACCTGTCCGTCACAATTCCTACCACTGAACGTGTGTTAGGGAAAAGGGGGATTTGTATAGAGGATATTTATATTATTGGCAACCAAAAAAAAAAATGGCATTCAACTGTAAACCTGAATAACTACCTAGATTCTTTGATTCGTGGAAAGTGAAAAGACCAAGAAAGCAGAAAAGTGGAAATTAAGTGGTGACTTACAGCTGCTTTTTCCATACCCTTCCAGTGTACATTTTATCATAATGAATCCATAATGCATCCTAGAGGAATTATCCCATCATTCCCATTCAATTAAAAAAAAAATAATCAGTCGCTTTTTGAACCACACTAGTCCAGTCCCTTTTAAGACATTAAGATCTAATTTATACACTCAATCATAAGTTTCACATAACCAGTTGCATTACAAGACTTTGATGTAAAGGGCTCATTATGCCAACCGCCAAAATTATAAATAAACTTCTGCCAGTTGCAACTCTCTTTTCAATCCAACCTAGAAAAATTAAGTAGTTACATTTATTTACTCCTTTTACCTGGAGGTATCAAAGTGCTTGTGAAACTTTAATTATCCTCACAATAATCCAAAAAAATAGCAAAGTGTTAGTGTGACCTATTTAAACCACAAGAAAATAGAATGACAAAGACTGTCACTTTCTTGAGATCATGTGAAAAAAGTAGTTATCATTAGAGCAGATTAAATAAGTCTTTTCTATTCACTAGATAGCGCTTCCTCTCTAACCGTTATAACGTCATGATTGTTTATTTATGGCACAATTGTGCTGAAATAATTCCACTACATTGCAATAACTGATGGAAATAAAATTAGAATCTGGTCCATCAAGTGTGGCATTTCTACTTCTGGTGGCATTTGCCCTTTGTCTCAATTTTAACACACAAATTTGGTGTTTCATAATAGTGTCTGATCAGATCGAGCTTCCAGAGCATCCAATTCACTGAAGCTGAAATTAGAATTCCTCACTAGGGAGAACCAGACTCAATGGAAGCCGTAAAAGGTCAGCTACAAGATATTTTGCTTTCTAAACTGCATGTGGAAATGATATTATTTGTGCAGTACCACAATAGCATGGATGTCCATTTGACAAGGTAACAATACAGAAGCCTCATTGTGCTAATACCGCCTTTCAATAATGTAATTACTTCATTAAATGAGGTACCTGATACTTTAATTAAAATCAAAGAATAGAAAGGATTTTAAAATTATTTAATTGCTGTCCACCTGCATATATTTGGAAAAATAACAATGGATTATCTACAGGTTGAGTAGAAACTCATTGCGGCAAAGAGTCTTTTCAGAGACAGTGATTTGCAAGTTTGCCACCTTTGGCTGTCTCATTAGATTCCATACCAAGATAAAACATCATGTTGAATGTTTTTATTAATGTGCTCAGTTACTACCTGGGAGTTTCACTGTCAGTCTAGACATACAAAGCTTTCTGAATGACAGAGTAGCAAACAGTTTTCTCAAAACAGTTTTCAGGGTTGCTCTCAAATAGGTTTATAAAAATGAAACCGTTATCAGCCACAATTTCATTTTGGTGAATTCTAGTGAATCAGTCTTTGCTAAGTTTACATTTAGCTGACTTCAGTATCTTTTTTTCTCTTGAAGAGATGTAAAACTATATTAGGTTCCTGAATTACTGTTGCTAGACTTCATCCATACCTATTACAGCATAGAAATTAAAGATTTAAAAAAAGCCTAACATTGAATTTGTCATTCAATAAGTCTAATCTTTCCTTGTCATTCCGGAGTGATTCTTAGGGGATGTTTCTGAATGCTTTGACAACTCCAGTTCCAAATTACCCTAACAATGAGTGTACACCAACTCTTTGACCAACATTTCACTATAGGAGATATCATTGTTAACATTTTTACTGATAGTTTAAGATACCTTTTGCAAACTGTTTCTGAGGTTCTTCAGATTCAGCCGATCATGTCCTGTCCCCTGCCTTATCATAGAATCATAGAATGATTTGGGTTGGAAGGGACCGTTAAAGGTCATCTGGTCCAACCCTCCTGCAATGAGCAGGGACATCTTCAACCAGATCAGGTTGCTCAGAGCCCCGTCCAACCTGACCTTGAACGTTTCCAGGGATGCAGCATCTACCACCTCTCTGGGCAACCTGTGCCAGTGTTTTACCACCCTCCTCATAAAAAATTTCTTTCTTATAACTAGTCTAAATATACCCTCTTTTTGTTTAAAAGCATTACCCCTTGTCCTATCGCTACATGCCGTATTAAAAACTTTGTCCCCATCTTTCTTATAAGCCGCCTTTAAGTACTGAAAGGCTGCAATGAGGTCTTCCCAGAGTCTTCTCTTCTCCAGGCTGAACACCACCAACATTCTCAGCCTGTCTTCACAGGAGAGGTGCTCCAGCCCTCTGATCATCTTCGTGGCCCTCCTCTGGACTTGCTCCAACAGGTCCATGTCCTTCTGGGGCTGCAGAGCTGGATGCAGTACTCCAGGTGGGGTCTCAGCAGAGCAGAGTAGAGGGGCAGAATTGCCTCCCTGGACTTGCTGGCCATGTTTCTTTTGATTCAGCCCAGGATACAGTTGGCTTTCTGAGCTGCAAGCGCACATTGCTGGCTCATGTTGAGTTTCTCATCAACCAACACCCCCAAGTCCTTCTCCTCAGGGCTGCTCTCAATCTACTCATCACCCAGCCTGCATTTGTGCTTGGGATTGCCCCGACCCATGTGCAGGACCTTGCACTTGGCCTTGTTGAACCTCATGAGGTTCACATGGGCCCACCTCTCAAGCTTGTCCAGGTCCCTCTGGATGGCATCTCATCCCTCAGGCGTGTCGACCACACTACACAGCTTGGTGTCATCTGCAAACTTGCTGAAGGTGCACTTGATCTCACTGTCTGTGTCATGTCTGTGTCAGTGATGAAGATATTAAACACTACTCGTCCAATACGGACCCCTGAGGGACACCACTCGTCACTGAACTCCATCTGGACATTGAGCCGTTCACCACGACCCTCCAGATGCAACCATCCAACCAATTCCTCATTCACCAAACAATCCATCCATCAAATCCATATCTCTCCAATTTAGAGAGAAGGATGTTGTGGGGAACTGTGTCAAAGGCCTTACAGAAGTCCAGATAGATGACATATGTAGCTCCTCCCTTGTCCACTGATGCAGTCACTCCATCACAGAAGGCCACTAGGCCGGTCAGGCAAGACTTGCCCTTGGGGAAGCCATGCTGGCTGTCTCGAATCACCTCCCTGTCCTCTGTGTCTGGCTGACACTGAACCATTATGCCTCATGCTTTGTGCACTCTGGACTCCTGTACCTTTTCACGCTAGGAACTATATATTCTCCCTGCCCCAAGGGCACTAACTACTCTGTAGTTCTTTTTTTCTCTTATTTTGCTTACTTTTTCTAGGAAGATAATATGATGAATATCTTCCTGGAAAATGTCAGGCAGCATTCACTCCACTCTAAGTCAGCTATACCAGTTCCCTTCTCAATTTATTATACAACCAGTACTTCTATTACTAGCAACACCATTATTACTCATTAGTTGTACTGCAGGAACACTGCAGTGCCTCAGCTTCATCTTGTTAGGCACTCCAGCAACACATAGCAAATAATTGAACCTGTTCTCAAGGAAAAAAAGGGGAAACAATGGATATGACAGATAAATGAGAGGAAACGCAAACTAATCATAGGAAATATTTTATGCCAAATTTATTACAGAGGGGAAAACAAAGACAACTAATGTAATTCTGGTAACAGGTAGGTGAACTACTCTGTATATGTAATTACAAACATGATGCTTTCTTCTCCAAAATATGAATAGGCCAGTCTGGAAAAGGCAGTGCATCCTGGAGCAAAGGAAGAGTGTGAATCCTCTTTCTCTTCTGCAGGCAGGAGGGCTTATAGCAAAGCAGATACAGAGTTTTCAACACATTTGTAGACTCCTTCTACCCTATATTGTGATTTGAATTACCAGATGTCCATGCACTCCCAGTTCTTCATAACCAGCTTGGTATTTATATACTGTGATCTCCTTCAGGGCATGAACAGACCCTTGAATCCCTAAAAGTCCCTGTTGAAATAGAACTTCACTGGCTTTACTTCTTTTCAGGAATTCACATTTCTTTTCAAATCCAATATCATCTGCCCTCTGGTGCATTCACAGTTCATCTCTGAGTTGTGAGTATGGTCATAATGTTTGAAGGGCAGTAATATTCTGAAAAATAATATTCTGAAAAGAAACCTCAAATGACACTGTATGGATGCACCTTTTATTGTCTCCTTGATGCCTCTAATGCAAGCTGTTTACTTTGGCATATTTGAAATGTTAGTTGTCCTAAAACTTGCTGCAGACTGATTTGATAATCATGCCAAGTTCTTTCTGTTTCTGATGTCTTCAGTCCTAATAATTCAACTCATTTATCAGTGGCAGTAAAGGAATGGAATGCCTCTTGCTGTGCAGCGCTCGCAGAAGTATGAGTGAAAGAACTTTATCAATGTTACGTGTCCTGAAAGTGCTATGAAACACTCAGCATGGTTCCTATATGTTGTACTTTTGAATTCACACAACTGTAACCATTCTATTTTGTCCACCTTTCTGATTTTCACTGTATTTTCAGAGTAGTCCTTGACACTGATGCGTTCTGCCCAATGAGGACACAATGCTCTAATGGTCACACTGAAAAGCAGATCATCAGAAACAGAAAGATTAGTTTCAATCCTTTGTTAATTATAAACTTATATTCTGCTTTTGAGAAATTAAACTCGAGGAAGACTCAAAATTATGTGATCTAGGAATCTACCTGCACGTATTTCTCACAACATTTAAGTGATTTTTTCAGGTGAAATTGTCACAAATGTAAATAAAAAGAGTCAATGTTCCTCTGGAAAAGCTCAGCTTATGGTTACCATTTGCATCCACTTTCAGACTTCACAGCTCTTTGATGAATTACTCTTTATATTGCATTGGACACATTCTGAACCAGTGTGACTCATTTTCCTGTGCTGAAGATCCTGCCCTATCACAACACAAGAGCTACTAATCTCAGAGCCAATATACAGTTAATTTGGAAAAGGAAATCAGCTTGCCATACAACCATTTAACATGAGGTGTGGATAAATTCTGAAGAGAGCTTGAAAGAAGAAACAGAAAAAAGCACTTGACTGAAGAGTGCAGGTCATCTGAAAGAAGCTGTGCAAAAATGAGCCACTAACACTGGAGTTTGTTTTCATGGAATTTGATATCACAAGGACTTCATTATTTTTTAAGTTTATCATGAGAGAAGATAGTTGGTTCAACACATGACAAAATAATGCAGCTAGCAAGGTCACAAATACACTTCTGCAATTTGGCTACCTTTATATAGGTACTACATCTTCCATACCTGTGTGGCAAGACAGTTTCTACTCTGCAGTGTGGTCAAATCTACAGCAAATTCTTATTTTTTCTTTGTAGCTTCAACAAAACTAAAAAACTGAAAGAAAAAAATGTAAGTAAAACATGGATGCATAATTGTCTTTATTTTGTATTCTGTACTTTATCTACTCATCAAGGATGGGTAATGATTTTTTTCTCTATACTCTCTAAGCCTGCATGTTCATAAAACTGGAAACTGGATGCAAGTTTTACAATATTTATATTTGTATAGTGATTAGTATGCATTTCATAATATACATATGTTCATTTTTTCCTTCTAGTCATACTTCAGTGCTATACACAGAATCAGATGTACTGATACAGTTTGGTCCACTATAAAGCACAGTGAACACAGCAGTTGGGCATTTTGATGCTTTTAGGTCTTAGTGAAACTAAAATGTAAATGCATACTGAAGTTATGGGCTTGAGCTTAGATGTTTCAAAGGAAGGGGGAGAAAAAAGGAGCTATCATAGGCAGCAAAAGACAGCTGTCATGTTCAAGTACAATGTCCTACAGGATAAGGATCCCCACAGCCCCCGAGTCCTTTGAGGGAATTCTCTTTCTTTACAAATTCAGACTGCGACTACTAATGCTACAAATAGCCTGTTTCCATCCTTCATGTTGTAGTCTGTTCATACTCTCTCCGACTGCAAATAAAGAATACCCTGCAATCTGTTTCTTGAACAGAAGCAAAACCAAAATATTCAAGCCCTGTAATATCTTAGTTTCTTTGATCACAGCTGGGTGGCAATATAGACTAGATAGACTAATGACTTGTAATGAAGAAATATTCCCCACACATTCAAACACATTTACCTGTCATTTTTCCACCTTCCCCAAGTAACATGAAGAAATCCAGACAGCCTTTTTAGAAAAAAAGTTTATACAAAAGTGGATGAAACAGGAGCTAAAACCAGCAGGCGCCAGGTAACTATGATACTAATTAGCTGTGATTTTCTTTCAAGCCTTTGTCTAACCTACCTATTTAGATTGCACTGTACCATTAGACTGTCTCTTCTCTCTATGGGTATACTTATATTCCAGGCTCTGTAATCCAATGATAAAAAGGTTTTTGGAAGTCATTTAGTCTTTAAGTCACAGCAAATATATAAAGACAGGCAACAAGGAGCAGGATGCAAGACTCCTTTCCTCTCACCAGAGCATGTCCTCTTCTCACCAGTCTGCAGAATCCACCTCTCTATTTTTTAACTCTGGTCTTATTAACCTTGAATTCTTTTACACACAGTAGCTTGATCAAGCCCCAATAAAAGTGATAGAAAGTACATCCTTGTTGTGGAAGAGTGTTTTAGATCACTTAAAGAATCATCGTCAAAAGTATTAGCAAAAGCGATTTTAACATGAATTTGTAAAAGTGTGACTTAACAGAGTTTGATGGCAAGGTTCACTCTATTACTTACTACATGGAAGAAACATACAAAGGAAAATTGAGCTAGAATAGATTTAGAATTATTTACACAGAGACCGGAGATGCAAAAAGATAAGGGAGACCCTCCCGTTGAGTCATGATGTTCAGAATGGACCCCCTTGCATTTTAAACTCCTTCTCAGAGAGGAGTCTAGGTGCAGCTGGATCCAGACTTAGTCCCAGACTTGGTCAACTGTTTATGGCTAATGGACCTAGCTACATGGATTTCATTAGACATTCATTAAGCATGTTATCAGCCACTTACCAAGGATCTGTTGCAAATAAGGGGTCTCTTAGTCTCAGGTAAGGAATCTCAAACCTTGATGTTAAAGAAGCACCTTCCATCCGTGCGTCCAGTGTTAGTTTGCTCCATAGTTTGAACCCTAGGTTTCCCAAAGCAGAGACTCAGGCATCAAATCTTATAAAAATAAATAATTTAATAGAGTGGTACAGCAGCAGGATCAGCTTGAGCTGGGTGCCTCTGGAGGAGGGAAGGAAGGGGAAGGGAGGACCCGAACAAAGAAATCCCTGGGCAATTATACCCTTACAGATTATTCACCTGCCCCTCACGTACTCTTCACACTCCAGTAGTGATTCTGGTCTGAGATCTTCTGCCCCTTATTGGATTCCTTCACTGTTGCCAGACAGGCCGTTAACTTGTCTAGTTGCAGCTGCTGTTGGTGGCTGTAGCCTCCTTATCTCCTGGTTTGCACTGGCTCTGGAGGCCTTGTTTTGCTTGAGTAGGTACAAGTTCAGTACATGTTCAGTAAATCTAAGCGAAAGTTTACAGCTTGTGGCCTAAGGCTTCAGCAAATCTAGCTACTCATGCTAAGTAAGTAAAGCTAAGCAAGTGGCATACAAAATCACACAACATTATAACTGATTCATTCTATTTAAACCTTACTTATTTAAGCTAAATGACTAATATCTCTTAACATGGAGAGGCGTCCCTGCTCAAGGGGAGAGTTGCCTGGCATGCAGTCCAGTTGCTGTCCAGGGAGAACTCAAATTGGGCTCATCCAGCGATCTGTCCTTGGTAAAAGATCTTGTGGCTTTGAGGAGCAACCTTGAGAGGCGTCCCAGCTCAAGGAGAGGTCACCGCCATGCAGCCACGCTGCCTAGCAGGGAGAGCTCAAATAAGGCTCACTTAGGCCGTCATATTTATGGGATAAACTGGTTGGTTCATAGTCAAATTGCATACAATGGGAGAGGTATGCATGAGATTCCTTGTACCCACAACTTTCTTTGTTCCTCTATAAATAAGTCTTGAAAAAACACCCATTATTGATGTGTTAATCTTATGATCAGTGTTCCAAGCTCATATGCATCAGTGCTCACTGTGCTCTGTTCTTTTGGGGGTCTCCTAGAGGAGTTCTTGGCCCTTTGGAGCCTGTACCAAACTGCTGCTGGTTTGGGGGAGTTGAGTGCATCCATCACAACCCTACCAGAGATCCTCTAGACTTTGGAAGGGCAAATAACTCACACCACTGCCATCAAAGTCCAACATTTGGCTCCCTGATTCCTGAAAGACATAGGAATCGGACATAATACAGACACACACTCCGGTAAAGCCAGGTTCCAGCTCAAACACAGCTCTGCATCTTGTGTTTCCTATTGCTTTCTCCAGTAGGGCCCTTCAATGTGATATGCAAACTCAGAAGACTGTCAGTGTAATGTAAAGGAGCAGTGTTGGAGAATTTTCATGTTAGTACTTCTGGCAGCGAAGACAGGAAAATAACAGCAACATTAAATAAACTGTGATAATTTAAAAATATTTCTAAAATCCTCTAATCATTGTATCAGTCATCTTTTTGTACATAGAACTTCTTGATCAGAAATAGGAAACAATAAACTATAACCAAAAGGTTCAAAATGTAGTAAGAATGTGGCAGCCATTGAACACAAAGATGTGGCAATGGGCCATATCCCATGGGGTATGGCCTGGATTGAAGAGAGGCCGGCAGAGCTGGTTGATATTCAAGGATCACCACCCCCAAGCTCAAGAAAGATCCATCCCAACAAGTTGAAAATCAAGCAAAGGCAGCAGGAGGCCTGCACAAGTGAGGAAGGAGCTGCTAACTGAACTCAGACTTAAAAAGAAGCATACAAGAGGTGGAAGCAGGGGTGGGTTAGGAAAGCCAAGGCCAGCCTGGAGCTGAATCTGGTGAGGGATGTGAAGGGCAACAAGAAAGATTTCTTACAAGTACCTTAGCAGCAAAAGGAAAACTAGGGAAAACATGGGCTCATGGCTGAATGGGGCAGGGGAATTGTTGACAAATGACATGAGAAAGCATGAAGTTATCAATACTTTCTTTGCCTCAGTCTTTACTGGTAAGCCTGGTCTTTAGGAATCCCAGGCCTCTGAGACCAAAGGGAAAGTCTGAGACCAGAGGGAAGACATACCTTCAGAGGAGGAGGACCAGGTGAGGAAGCACTTAAACAAACAGAAGTCCATGGGGCCTGATGGTTTGCACCCACAAGTGCTGAGGGAGCGGGCTGCTGTCACTGCAAGGCCATTTTTTATTATCTCTGAAAGGTTATGGCAGCTGGGAGAGGTTCCTGAAGACTGTAAGAGAGCAAATGCCACTCCTGTCTTCAAGCAGGGCAAGGAGAAAGATCCAGAGAACTATAGGCCAGTCAGGATCACCTCAGTCCCTGGGATGGTGATGGAGCAAATAATCCTGGAAAAGATTTCCAAACTTATGAAGGACAAGAAAGTGACTGGGACTAGTCAGTATGGATTTACAAAGGGGAAATCGTGCTTAGGCAACCTGATGGCCAACTACAACAAGGTGACTAGCTTGGTGGATTAGGTGAGAGGAGTGGATGTTGCTTAGCTCAACTTTAGTAAGGCTTTTGACACTGAATATCTTCCATAACATTCTCATCAACAAGCTGACAAAGTACAGATAAGTGGTCAGCAAGGTGGATTGAAAACTGGCTGAACAGCCAGGTCCAGAGGGTTGTGATCAGCTGCAAAAAGTCCAGTTGGAAGCTAGTCACTAGTGGTGTGCTCCAGAAGTCAATACTGGGGCCTACACCTTTTAGCATCTTCATTAATGACCTGGATGATGGGACAGAGTGCACCTTCAACAAGTTCACAAATAATACAAAACTGGGAGGAATGGCTGATAGACCAGATGGGTGTTCTGTCATTGAGATGAACCAGGACAGATTGGAGACATCGGATGAGAGTAACATCATGAAGTTCAAAAGAAGGAAATGCAAAGTCCTGCCCCTGGGGAGGAATAACACTAGGCACCAGTACAAGCTGGGGGCTGAGTGACTGAAAACCATCTTGGCGGACAAAGACCTGGGGGTCCTGGTGGACAGCAATGCTGATCATGAGCCAAGAAATGTGCTGTCATGGCAAAAAAGGTCAGCAGCTTCCTGGGCTGCATTAGAAAGAGTGCTGCCAGCAGGCTGAGGGTCTACTCGGGACTGGTGAGGCCACATCTGGAGTACTGAGTCCAGTGCTCCCCAGTACAAGACAGATACACACTTACTGGAGCAAGTCCAGAGCAGGGCCACAAAGACCATTAGCAGACTGGAACTTGTTTCATACCAGGAGAGGCTGAGAAAGATGGGACTGTTCAGCCTGGAGAAGAGATGGTTCAGGGAGATCTCATCGATGTGTATAAATACCTGGTGGGAGGGAATGAAAAAGAGGCAGCCAGACTCTTCACAGTAGTGCCCACAGAGAGGACAAGACATAATGGGCACAAATTAAAAAACGTGAAATTCCATCTGCTGTCGCTCAACCTGCTTGAGCAGGGGGATTGGACTTGATGATCTAAAGAGGTCCTTTCCAACCTAAATGATTCTGTGATTCTATGACAGAACAGCAATGAAAAATCAACTAATTTCTCCAAAAGTGACTGTGTTCATGAATTAAGACATAGTAAAATATGCTGAATGCCTCATTCTCAGGAAATAAAATAGCAGTTTGGTCTTACAGAAAACCTAGTATCACAAAGCACTGAAATAAAAGCACAATGTTTCTACAGAAACACTATGTAGCTCTGGAAATTAAAATTCTCTGTAGAATTATGAGTATCAGTCATCTTGAATCACATTGAAACATATTGTTGTGAGGAAAGATAACAGACTGTTAAATCATAGGAAATACAAATATCTTTTAAAAACCTTGCTTTCTCATTTAAGAAAGCCTTAAGAAAATTCAAAGCTTACAGAAAGTATTATTATTGAAGCAAAAGTTATCTAACAGTAACCGTCAAATGAAGATGGTCAGGTTGAACAGTCTGCTAAAAAAGTATGTATTTTTAATATATCATACCTCCTATGATATTTGTCATAGATAAGCAAAGTAAAAAATATTCTGAATTTAGAAGCAGGAATAAAGCCCATGCCTTCTGATTCTGTTTTCTCTGTTTCTTGATTTAAAGTTTTAGAGCAGGGATCTCTGTGTAGTGTCTGATGAGGCTTCAGATCCTATGTGCATCCTGTAGGAGTCACTACAATGCAAATAAATAAGTATAGCATGGAGAGTACAAGTTGAAAAAGACACAGAAAAAAGAAATAACAGAAATAAAATCGATGTAAGTTACTCACAGACTTTCTAAGTGAAAACAAATTTCAGGAAAATTCTCTAAAAAATATTACATATCTAAGACAATTCATAACTTACTGTACAGAAGATACGCAGCTTTCTCTTCTCTTTATAACACCCTTGCCTCAAGGAAAGGGTGTTATAAAGCATAGTCAGTCTTTCTGGATGACAAAGGAAAAGGAATGGAAGGGTGGTGCATTCTGGAAGCTTCAAGGGAGCCACAGCATTCTGGAACATCCAGGTAAACCATGGCACTGTAGACACCATAAATCAGAAGGCCAAGGTGATCCTTTTATCCCATTTCCAGAAGGGCAAAATCAGTTGGTTCTGTTTGCTGAGGACAAGCAGAAAAAAAAGGTAGGGTTTGGGTGCCTAAACACTGATGTCTGGTACCACAGTAGACACCATAAGGTAACTGAGATATCTGCTAGCATATATGAAACATAGCGGAAAATAATCAGGGGCAGAAGAACACGTCCAGATGAGAAAGAAATCATTTAGTGGCACATACCATTGCATTATTGCTAGTTACAAAGCTTCAAAAAATAACATAAAACTTCTTAGATTTCAATAAGCAGGGCAGTCACAGAGAAATAATCATCTGAGAAAGCAGCATATACTCACATTAACTTTGTGCCAAAAGTAAAAGCTAATCCATAATATTGTAGAAGATAATGATTGTTCAAGATGTTAGAAAAATACTCACATGTAATATATGGATTTTTAAAAAAGAACCTACAGCTTTGGACAGAATTATCTATGCCACTGATTATTGGTATGACTGCAACGTTGGCAAAAGATCTGCCAATAATACAACAGAAAGAGTGACTTAGTGACCCTACTGGCAAAGTTATTATTGAAAATTCACAAGTGAAGACATACACAGAGCAATGAACTGTAGAACTCTCTGATGGGATTGTTTCAATATTCCCTTTCATTAAAAGTATTCCAAAATTATAAAATAAGAAGAAAACCTTCAGCTTCCAAACTGAAGTCTAATGGATAAAAAAGCTGAAAGTTATTTTTACTTAAAGAGAATGCATGCCTCAGAGTGAACAAAAAATTTCACAGATAGAGCTCACTGTCCCATTCACAAACCACTGTTCTCTGAGGATGAATGGTATGCTAGAAACACTGATATCTGAATATGACCTATACCATCCAAAACAATGAATACCAAGTTTGCCAAACACTCTGCATCTAACTAGCAACAATTTCCGAAAGTGTCAGAAAAGAGTGTGAAAATGATAGAGTGTAAAAATACTGGAAAAAGTCACACAACTCTAACTGCAGTACTATCTTCTTAATCAGAATTAGTTATGTGTAATGCATCTAAAAAAAACCTTCTAAGTGGGGAAACCTTCTCCTTCATTATCTGCTGTTTAGGAACACCCCAGTATAAAGTCTTAGATCTCAAAATGAAATGTGTAGAAATAAAATGTCAATAATCATCTGGCTTTGGGGTCCTCTGAGAGGTTACGATGTTCTACAGTTAAACCAAATAAACAATACTTGAATACCTTACTCTTAGAAATGTCACAAGGTTACTTTTCAAGATGGGATTAAGTACTTATCACTTGCTGTTCCCCTGCATTCAAAACTATTCAAAAAGAAGTGTTTAAAAAAAAACAAACAGCAAGTCAAGGAATCAAAATTCTATTAAATCACATTTTTTACATTCTGAGACGTTTTGACAAGCTTCTTTACATCATTTCATTAGCAGCAGCATTTTTCAAGGAAGGAATATCACATTAAGTAATATGACTATATATTCAAACTGCCTGTGCAGTATTTGCTGCCATTCTAATTACTTTAGATGGTGGAAAGTATCACATTGATGTGAGAAGTGTTTCCTGAGTTTCCTAGCTTTAGACATATAATATACAGTTTTATATGTGAACTAGGCATCCTAACTTCCATTTATAGTTATTGGACAGAAATAGGGACTCTGAAGGAAAGTTTCACCAACCTCATTTTAGATATATACATTAGGAAGAGCTGAATTGGGCCTAGAAATGCTTGTCTCTTCTCATGGACTGTCATGGACAGAAAGTCAGAAATTTCAGCTGTAGACAACTACTGTGTAGACTTTTATGGTCTTGAGACTTTGATTAACTTTATTTGACCCAGAATAATAGAAAAGAAGTATTATTTTTAACCAGATTTTGAGGAATCTGTTGCATACCTAAATGACAGCTGGGTATTTATGTGAATTGTAGCTTTAAAGGTATAGGTACCTTAAACACACATATGCACCAAATATAATTTTATACAATACATATATTATAAAATTGACATAATGTAAGTGAAAAAATTGCACATCGTTTGTCTGTATTCTTCTTTACTTCCTACATATAATTTATCCTGGGTTCAAAAAGACAGTGGAAAAATCATGGAATATACAGCAAGCCTATTCTCACTGCAATCTCTTTTTTTTCCTCCTTTGTCTGTTCTTCTTCTTCATCTTCACCTTCATCTTCATTTTCATCTAGTTGAAGATGTCCCTGCTCATTGCAAGGGGGTTGGACTAGAAGACCTTTAAAGGTCCCTTCCAACCCAAACTATTCTATGATTCTATGATTTGTCTTCTTAAATTATAAAATTTCTATGGGAGGAATCTCTCACCAGAAGCTTCCTCAGTTGAGGGCTAAACCAGCTTAAATTAATTCCCATTTGTTGCATATCAAAACCACAAAAATATGAATTTACTGTGAAACAGCTCAAATACTATGAAACAGCTGCTAGACAGTAACTTGTTAAAACGTCCAGAACGCAACTTGGCACCCAGAACCTACTGCTATAGAAAAGATATTTAATGAAATAAAAATAATGCAATTGCACCTGACTTGACTGAAATAAAAAACGCTCACAATTTGCTCCAGAGAACTATAAAACAGTTTTAAAATCTATGCTTGGCCTTGTGTAAATTAAACAGCTACAAAATTATTTTTTCATGTATCTCATTGCAAGGGATTATTGAGGTACAAAGGATGATAAGGCCTGGGAAAAATTCTTAGTAGCAACAGGCAATCTGTCTTTACTGAAGCTAATAGTACAGAGGTTATACGTGCAAAATGAAAGATAACAAAGTTGTAACAGGGAACCGCTTAAAAAGGAAGTAATGTATTATCAATTGACCAGTGATTCCTTTAGGCATTTTTTCAAATACGGTTGAGTGAAATCCTCTTCTTGATTCAAAGATTTCACCTTAGCCCGCTTCACTCTGTGTTACACCAGCTACATACGCTATACCTTACACAAACTATGCACATACCAAACATATACCAACAATAACTGGCTTTCCAGACAGTGAGGAGGATGCAGAATTATAAGCCTGAGTACACACTAAAAGTGATAGAAAATATCACCAAATCCACCATTTGTACAACAACACATGTCAAGTTTTATAACATGAAAAATAACCTACTAGACCCTGAAAAGATGCAGGAGGCAGAAACAGAAATGTTCACAGATTTGGCTCCATGTGGCAGTCACAGATGACTAGCCATGTGGCTTGGGAGTGCTCTTAAAAAAAAGAGTAACATTCACTTCCCAAACTTAAAGAAAGGAGAGCAATGTTGTGAATCTTTTTGGAAAGCACTTGGTAAATTTGCAAATACGGTTACTCTCTGTGCACTGATAAAGAATTCAACACCTCAGAAGAACACAAGGTTTTTTTCTCAAGGTTTAAAAAAATGCAAGAACACACAAAAAATCTTTTTCAGCATGTCAGTTGATGCTTTGATCTGTGGAACTTTTCCAGCAGAAAACTCTGTGGGAAAAACCCTTTACAGTCTATAACAAGAACCATCAAAGCAGCTTAATCTTAAATGGTTGAAACTGGCTGCTTTTTAGCACAAAGATGCTAAACTTCAACAAAGACATTTACAATGTTTCTACACAAATAAACTATTATTTAAATAAATAAATTGACAAGCATATTAAAAACCCAATTTCCAGATGTGGTAATGCTTAAAGGCCATAATTTCCAATATCCCACTGATTCTGATAATCTGAATGCAATCTCTCTGATTTCAATACACCTCTAACAGTCATTTTGTAAAATGATCGATGAAATGTGTTGATCCACACTGGAAAACAGAATGAGAATGCAGAACGCCGTTTCATTACAGCATATTAACAGAAATTTGTCTTAGATTTATCTTTCTTCATCAGGCAAGATGAAATTTCATTAAGCTACTTTTGCTGAAGTGAGTGAGAAGAACAATCTGTGAGTGAAGAATGTATATGAATAATTACTGTCATGGCCACTGAGTTATTGAATCCCAGCCAAGACAATTATTGGATGTAATGGGAAGACTCGCTAACCAAACCAGGACTCCGTTTCCTAAATACTGCATGGACAATATATAGCAAAGGGTCATTGCTGCAACAGTCAAAGATAAAGGATAGATAGACAAATGACAAAATAATTATATTATACCAATTTTACATATCTGGAAATTAATCCAAATAGATTGCTGAAAAGCATATGAAGCCTATGACAAAGTTCAGAGTTGAGTGCAGAACTCATGAGTTCACAGAACCACCCTCCTTCTCTATCTGCTAAAGGTTATGACTGTACAAATTTGGCCTTCATCGTTTCTTTTTTTTGCAGTAACCATATATAAGAAGTCCTAAAATCCACACAGACTAACTGCTTTCAAGCATCCTCTGATACTTCAGGTGATCAGTTATCCTACTGAATAGTTCCACTGATGTTATGTGTATGATTTTGGCATGAAGCATGAAATGCTTCAGGAAGATTGCTGAAATGTACGTGTGGCCTGACCCCATCTCACTGGTCTATACATTATGTAGGAAGAGGAATTTTTTGGGTGGGAGAAGTGAAACTAAGTAAAAGAAAATCTTGGACAAAAACCCAAAAGATACTTACACCAGTGAGCTCTATCTGCCTGTTGAATAAAATCTCCAGAAGAGTGCTGCTGTTTCAGTCAATAAAATCTAGCCTGGATATAAAGATCATTAGAATTGGCCTTTAAAGATCATTATGGCCTTGACAGAAGTAGGTAATACAGGAGTTTCTTTATAATACTATGAATCGAGGGGGGAAAGCTATTTTTAGTCAGCAATTTTATATTTGGTTTTTCAATTTAAACTGCTGGGAATGTGGAGAGCTGAAAATATTGCTTTAATATCTCCCTAGCTGTGGACTTTTTCTGATAAGATGGAAAATACTAATATCACCTTATATGTATGCAGCTGTCTTTGTTCCAGAGGATCCTAGGACATCGACAAGCTATTCATAAAGAAAAGTATATTCACTCAATCATAGATTGCAGCAATCAGATATTAGTCAGGAATACAAAACCAGTTAGAACAAGAGACTAAACAAGGACATTCTGGGCACTGATCTCATATGCAAACCCCTGTGCTTATAGCGTATGATTAGACAATCTTAAATTCAATAATTTAATTATTCTACAGTTGGATTTGAAAAGTAAGCGGCACCAGAAAGAGAACAAAAGTGGAGCCTTTCCTGAGATGTTAGAGGATGCAGAATACAGCATTTCTAGTCAAAGGTAATTTTTTATTTGAATGTTCCTAAACAAGAATGTGTAAGATAGCTGTGAAGGATTGATATGGAAGATTTTAAAGAGATGGAACTGGAATTGTTTTAAGCCAGAGGAAGAATATTCAAGATTGTGAAAGGTTCACTATAGAACAATTCCATGGTGGCTCTCACATTACTAAATAAGCATGTCATTCAGTTATTTAGAAAACAACTAAGTCCTTACTGAACCAAGATCTTCTCTGCAGACCTATCTCCACAGTACATCTGGTTTTAATGGAACGTTATGAGAGTAGCTAATGAAGTTCTGGAAATAAAACTATATTCACCATTCAAACTTTCTCCTTCATACCTGTTGCAAAAGTTTGAAAGGAGGATTGATTCTCCATTTGTTCAGTGCTCTGTTTCAGCTGACCTGTAATCCTTTCCTGCTCCAGCAGCAATAGAGCCATGAAAGGCAGTGTGCTTCCATGCACGATGGACTCAACAATTACATAACACAGGTACATCATAAAATTGGACCAAAAAGCATAAACATTGTATTATGGGTACAATTTGTCTTTTGAATGCTCCTTTGCCCAGCACCACTGTGTGTATAGCTAGCAACTAGCATCCCAAACAGCCCCAAACATACAAAGGTGATTTCGGTCCATACTGGCAGAATCTCATTCTTCTTACTTTACAGCAAACTACTGTTCTTCCAATTCCCTTCACACATGTGCTCTGTATTTACCCTATCTGCACCAGCGCTGCTCCCATTCCCTTTATCCTTTCATCCACCTAGTCCTCCTCAGCCTTTCGCAGCTCTTCCCTTAATCCTAGTGTTTTTCACACACCACACCAATGTCTGTGAGGGCTGCTACAGGACCATCTTCTTTCTCAGGTCTCGTGTTTCAGATAGGAAGAAGGAAGCACAGAATAAATCCCTTTGCTCAAAGGCCAGAGACAGATATAAAACCAGGGCTGACTTCTTTCCTACTTTCTTGTCACCACTTTACAGTAATGGTATCAGCTTCTAAAGTATGCACACAAAAGAAAAACAGATCTAATTGCTGTTACCTAGGAAGAGCAAGGGATAAGGTGACTAATCAGAGGTTGAAGTTCTTGAAATTCAATAGTGGTGCTCCTTCTCATGCTATTGACAAACTGTCTCGAACCCTGGCCACTTATTCACAAGAAAAATATAACATTCGACAATGTCCAGGTAAAATCAGCCTTTGATATCAGTAGCATCAGAAAACCATTCCCTGGATATACACTGTCTTTGCTGTTGGTATCTTCATTGCTTTGCCTTGTGAACTGGTCAAGGTCAGGTTGGAACCAGCAAGTGGCAGAAGGCAGCAGGTTTTAATGTACCAGTAAGGAAAAACACAGCCCCCAACCCAAGAGGACCCAACCAGGGTGGTCAGTAAGAGCAGCTGCTTTGAGGAGAACTCTGCCTAACACCCCAGAAATGTGCAGCAGCAACTTGGCCAAGCAAACCCAAAGCTATGAAAGGGCAGAGGTCAGAGTCACCTGTAGTATTTTTCTTGCCACACTTACTGAGTTGGGAGATCAGATGCTTCAAGAGCCATGCCTCTCCAAGAATCTTTTGCCCTGTCCAGTCAATCACCCAGAACAGGTGTAAGATTCAGAGTGCACATTTGTGGTTTTGTGTGTTTGCATACATGCGTGTGTCTGTGTGTTTCTCCATGGGTCCTGCACATTTTTCTCCTCTAATTTGATCAGCTATTCTCAATAAAAACTAAATTGACTGTGGCTTATATCTCTCCAGTTACTCTTCTGGATAACAGCATAATGCTTACAATATAACAGTGATGCCTGTGATAAAGCTGTAATGTGGTCTTATGAGGTGGTGGTGTCCAGGTTGGGAAAGCCAAGGATTAAGACTCCACCCTTAGAAGTCATCTGGTTTCTCTGGGAACCAGGCTGGGAGAGTGCTCCAACCCTAATTTTCAGCTTTTAGAAAATGTGGGGTATTTCTGTTAGCTCAAATGCTATAGGAAAGCCTTGCTTGCTTTTGCTTTTTCCGGTAAGCTGAAGCAAAGTTTCCATTGCTGTTGTTGGTGTTATATATCTGAATGCAGTTGGCCCTGCAAGGAGCACTCATACTAACCAAAGCTTCATGACTGTGAACTGCCAACTGTTAAGCAGAACTTGATGTTCCAAGTAGGTGCAGTATTTGCTGAGCCCAAACTCAGTCTTGAGCGTGTAAACAATCAAGAGACTGCAAAAGGCAAAGAAAATAAGCAAATGCTGTGTTACTGAAGCAGTTTTCTCTTTCTAGAAAAAAGCAAGAGAGTGACATAGCCAGTATCATATCTGCCTGCCTCCGAGTCCCAAACCTGACTGATGAAATACCCCTTTACAGTTAAGTCAAATGGGGGCTTGACTTTGCCTGACAAGCCAAATAGTTCAGGCTTCATAACGAACTTCTGTAGAAGGCAACATAGCAATACATTTTAATTGCTCTACCACCGTACCCCAATACTAATTCTAAAAATAACAACATTCAGATCATTAGAAAACTAAACGGTGAACCCATATATAAAAGAAATAAAATTAGTTAGGTCAGAGTACATGATCATCCAAGCATAACCTGAAAATACCATTTTAATATAACCAATATAGTGTTGCATTCTATAAGAATGCATTCTTATGCAAGTGAGTAATGTGAACTCCCATGTCATCTCCTCAACTGCTAACTCTGAAACCCTGAATGACAACTTAAATGTCAGCACTGTTAATTATTTCTCTACAAGTTATTTCAACAGAATATTCACTTAATGTGCTTGAGTCAAAAAGTTCCAATTATCCAGCCTTCAGTTGTCAAGCTTAAATATGACCAAAAGTGGCTTCTACATTTTGTGCCATTGAAAACTAAAATTATAGAGATATCATAAAATAATTTAAGATTTAACAAAATGCACAATTTTTTTCCTGTAATCCCTTCAGACAGCACAAACTCAAATTTACGCTTTAGAGAGCTTATATTTTTCTATAACTTGCCTATTTTAACTAGAATAATTTTTAATAAAATCCTTATGTCAGTGTGGCACAATAGAGCAAGTGAAGCAACTGTGGCATGATATATAGCAACAGATGAAATGCATGATATAAAGTTTAACAGAGTCATTTCACTTTTTTAATTGCAGACAAGATCACAGACAAGAGACTATTTCATTTTATAAGTAAAAACAAGTTAACCGAGAAATATTCTTGTCTGTAGAGCACTAGAAACCATCCCCATGCCACTAAACCATAAAGTATTATTTTTATGCTGCAGTGGCAATAGCTACAAAGGAAAGACTATGCCATGCTAAAAGTTCTTGCAGTAATGCTAAACATTATTATGAGTTTCCAGAAAAACATAAGCAGAAAGCTTTAAAAAGAGATTTTTTTCTTCTGTGTATACGTTATCTAGCATTAGATAGATGAAATTCAACAAGGCTCAGTGCCGGATCCTGCCCTTGGGTCACAACAACCCCATGCAACGTGACAGGCTTGGGGAAGAGTGGCTGGAAAGCTGCCTGGTGGAAAAGGACCTGGGGGTGTTGGTCGACAGCCGGCTGAATATGAGCCAGCAGTGTGCCCAGGTGGCCAAGAAGGCCAACGGCATCCTGGCCTGTATCAGAAAATGGTGTGGCCAGCAGGAGCAGGGCAGTGATCGTCCCCCTGTACTCGGCACTGGTGAGGCCGCACCTCGAATACTGTGTTCAGTTTTGGGCCCCTCATGACAAGAAAGACATTGAGGTGCTGGAGTGTGTCCAGAGAAGGGCAACGAAGCTGGTGAAGGGTCTGGAGCACAAGTCTTATGAGGAGCAGCTGAAGGAGCTGGGGTTGCTCAGCCTGGAGAAAAGGAGGCTGAGGGGAGACCTTATCGCTCTCTACAACCACCTGAAAGGAGGGTGTAGTGAGGTGGGTGCTGGTCTCTTCTCCAAAGAGACAAGTGATAGGACGAAAGGAAATGGCCTGAAGTTGCGCCAGGGAAAGTTTAAATTGGATATTAGGAAAAATTTCTTCAATGAAAGCCTTGTCAAGCATTGGAACAGGCTGCCCACAGAAGTGGTTGAGTCACCATCCCCAGAGGTATTGAAAAGATGTGTAGACGTGGTGCTTAGGGACATGGTTTAGTGGCGGACTTGGCAATGTTAGGTTAATGGTTGGACTCAATGATCTTAAAAGTCTTTTACAACCTAAATGATTCTATGATTATTTTTTATCATCATTAAAGACGTAATTGTCACAGCAACAGGCCTAATGGCACCTTTATCCCCTTTCTGCATTCTCTCAGAACATTACCCTTAGTTTTCAGGTTTCCTATGACAGGATAAATTTTTACAATTCTCCATTTTTAGACTAGGTCCCAGCCTACAGTATGACTTATCAATCGGTTTACCTGGCAAATCCAACTAAATCCAAGCTCTTTCTGTTCTTCCCTTCAGTGATCTCATAAGCTGCTTAAGAAAAGAGTAGTTTTCAGTTTAAACTAGAAACAAAATATTTAGAAACAGCACTCTGCCTCTATGTCTGTATTATGTCAGGATTTATCAGCTCCTGCCAGTAAATTAGTTAGGCACCTTCAGAATCCTCAGGCAGATTTTATGCCTGTCTAATTTTCACAAACGGAAATCCCTCTTGCAAAGGTTCTTTTTAAAATGTCATTCTTCTCTTATTGCTTATGTCTTAGGGATTTTTTCATAGGTTTTATTGTCTCTCAGTGACTTCTGCATATTTGTTGATGGATGGCTTACACTGAGCTATCCCTTTTCCTTTCTGTCACTTCTAACAGAGCTTCTGTAAATTAACTTGGTATGTTCATAAACACCCAAATTAATATACAGAATGTAATTATTAAACTATTATAAAGCTGCTATGAATCCATCACATAAATATCACTAAACCCATGTGATTTCTATGCTAAAGAAATGAGCGTGTTTCTTATGAGAGCTACACTAAGCCTACTGCAACAAAACGTTCGCTCAAATTTGTCATCTGAGATTGCAAGGTAAGGTATGAATATATCCTGTAAATAAAAACTGTATTTAAAGTTAAATACACAAATACACTTAGCTTTTTTTAGTATATAAGCTGGCGAGAGTTGGCCTGGGGAGGGATCACTGCTCAGGAACTAACTGGGCATCAGTCAGCAAGCAGTGAGCAATTGCGTTGTGCATCACTTATTTTGTATATTCCAATCCTATTATTATTATTATTATTGTCATTTTATTATTGTTATTATTATCATTATTATTTTCTTCCTTTCTGTTCTATTAAACTGTTCTTACCTCAGCCCACGAGTTTTACCTTTTTTTTCTTGATCCCCTCCTCCATCCCACTGGGTGGGGGGGAAGTGAGTGAGCGGCTGCGTGGTGCTTAGTTGCTGGCAGGGGTTAAACCACAACATAGACAAACCCAAAGTCCTCAGCTGCTCCTCATAGGACATTCCTTCCAGCCCTTTCACCAGCTTTGTTGCCCTCCTCTGGACGCATCCAAGGACCTAACATCCTTCTTAAATTGTGGAGCCCAGAACTGAACACAGTACTCGAGGTGAGCTTGCACCAACACTGAATGCAGTGGGATGCTCCCCTTTCTTGACCGTCTGGTTACGCTGTGTTTGATGCCCCCAGGATGCGGTTTGCCCTCTTGGCTGCCAGGGCACGCTGCTGACTGGTACTGAGCCTGCTGCCGACCAGCACCCCAGATCCCTTTCTGCAGGGCTGCTCTCCAGCCACTCTCCTGATTTATGCTTATGCCCAGCATTACTCCATCCTAGGTGCAGAATCCGGCATTTCAACTTGTTAAATTTCATGCCATTAATCATTGCCCAATGCTCCAATCCATCTAGATCCCTCTGCAAGGCAGCTTCCTAGCTAATTCCCCTTGTTTTTATACAAATATCAATGTTGTACCTTGCCTTGTATGACATTTAGTCACACTCTGTCATGCCCCTGACCTGATCTACCTCCTTTTTTTCTGCAGAAATGTGCTTATAGCTTTCCCTTAATTTTAATCTATAAGCTGATTTGAAAGTAGTTTCCTTTTTTTTTTTTTTTTCTGGCTATCATAATTTGTAAAGCATGTTCTTTGAAGTCAACATGTAAAAGTTTTGCATCTCATAAGACAAGCTCTAGTCAAGAGATGATGTGGATGAGCAAAAGCAAATAAAAAATGTCAACAATTTGATATGGGATTTTTTTAATATAGTGAATGAGATATTGAAAGGCACATCAGGGAGTTAGAAACGTAACTCCGGATAATGGCAGTGGAATTGTCCTTCTAAAAAGCTTTGAAAAGAATGATAAGTATTTTTTAAATTATTTTTCTGTATTTTTTTAAGTAGCCTCCCCGCCCCCCAATTCTATTTGGGCAAGACAGATGGAAGTTAAATTTCTGAATAACTGATTACCACTGAGAGAGGATGAGACAGGGAGGAAATTAAAATATATGCACTGGGAATATGGCTGAAAAGTTCACTTCAGTTGCTGCAGATGAACAAATGGAAATTTCCTGGCAGTTACATTAAAAATTATTTCTAGTACATAATATTTAAATCATCCAAATTTAAGTATTTAAAATAAATCATGCTAAATTTCACTATTTAAAAAAAAATTTAAAACAGTATTTCAACTAGAAGAAATTATACTTGAAACATTTCAGGTATCAAAAATGTTTCACTGTGATTTCTTCACATTAATTCTATTACAGTAAGTAAATAAGAAAAGCGTCATTTCAGAAGTGTAATGAAGAAAATGTTTTCAGGGCTCTGAGTGCAGCGACAAGTCCCGCAACTTCCTCCCTCTTCCCTAAGGGTTTGGCTGCCTATCCTCAAGGCCAGCTCCACTGACACGGTGCAGCCATCACCTGGGGTCAAGGCTGCTACAAGACAGAACCATGAGATGCTGTGTTGGGGGCCTATTCCCTCAGCTCAGGAGCGGCATTTCAGCTCAGGGCCATGCCCCTGAGCCCTGTCTGAGCAACGCTGTAGCTGTGCCTGTGCTCAGCACCACACGTCGCTGCTCCTGATTTTGCTGACTTGCCTTCTGGACTTGCCTCAGATCTGCCCATCACCATGGCCTGGGCTGGCCACCCCTTGGCTGTGGTGGACCCCAGTCACCATCCCCGTCCCCACTCTGCTCTTCTGGCTGGGTGCTGTGGGACTGCGCTGTGTTGGAGAGAGCACTGCCCTACACCTCACCACCACCCTCAGCTCTGGGCTCGCCTGCCCTCACCCAGCAGCTGCTTCTGACAAATAAAGATCTAAAGTGTTCCTGGGATATTCCTGAAATTAAATAGAGCCATGAAAAAAGTGTAAAGCAAAAATGAAGGCATTTTTAGTAATCTTTAAGAAAACTACAAGGGAAATGTCAGTTATTTTCTAAAGCGAGTAAGCAAATTTTATCAGGAACTTTTGTGAAACTCTGCATCTAATTTTATTTTAATCCTTCATTTTAAAAAATATTTTTCATAATTCATAGATTGAAACAGTATTTCTGCTGACATGAAAACCATCTGCCTTAGCACAGTAGGTAGGAACCAAATTAAATAGATTATTCCTTAGAACCGATACTAAAAATGCAGTTCACTTGGCTAATTTAAGTAAACAGTCCACACAAAACAAACGAAAAGCTCAAAACCTAGTGTGCATAAATAGACTAGCAGCTCCCGAAAATGCTCCATGCAATTTCAGGACAATAAATACAGAATGAATTGTACTGTCCTGGTAGAAAAATTCCCTGGTGTTTGAAGAGATCTGTAAACCCTAAGTTTGGGAGCACAAATTATTACTGTAAAAAGTTGAAACAGCTGTGATTCTTTAAAGTGTTTTGTTGTTGAATAAGACAGACTGAAGTCCACAAAAATGTAAAGAGAAGTGTCATCCAAACCTCGGTCGTTTGCACAATAATCTGAAAATCACTTGAAGCCATTTTACGAAAGCATAGCTAGGCATTCAGAAAGAAAAGGGTGATGTTCAGCCTTTTCATTATCTAGTAATAATAGCGGTTTAAAGGGGGGAAATAAAAAAAGAAAACCACCACCCTGCCTACTATTTCTTAAATTATGTTAAAGAAAACCACCACCCTGCCTACTATTTCTTAAATTATGTTAAAGAAAACCACCACCGTGCCTACTATTTCTTAAATTACGTCAAAGCAAAAGTACACGTTCTTTACGCCGGGCGACATTTCCTGAGGCGAAATTCACTTCAAATCGAGGGGCGGCTGCTGGAGAGGCGCAGGGCCCTCCAAAACACACGAGTGACCGCGCTCCCCCCGCGCCACGGCAGCTCCCCGCCGGGCCCTTTCGCAGCCTCCCTCCCTTCGCGGAGAGCAGCCCCAGCCCTGTCACGCCCGGGCCCGCCGGGCTCTGCCCCAGCCCCGCCGCCCTCCCCTCAGCAAGCCGGCAGCTCCCCGCCGCCCCCTCCAGCCCCCAGTCAGAGCGGGTGTCCGCCTCCCGGGCTACCGCCCGGCCTCGCCCCCTGCCCCACCGCCTGCCTTGCCCCGGTGGCCGTCCCACCCCACCGCCGCCCAGCCGGTCGCCCGCCTTCCCGCCTCGCCCCGCCGCCCTTCGCGTTACCGCGGCGACGGGAGAAGCCGCCCGGCCCTGTCCTCAACGGCCGCTGGGAGCGGCGGGCCGGGGCGGCGACGGGCGGGAGCTGGGGCGGGATGGGGTGGGGGGGGCGACCGGGCTGCGGAGCTCATGCCGCGGCCATAGCGGCATCGGCTGCGGAAGGAGCGACGGGGGGAGCGCGGCAGGTAACGGTCGGGGAGGGGGCGGCCGGTCTCGCAGCCCGGCCGGCCGCGGGGGCGCGGGGTGCGCCGTGGGTGCCCCGGTCTCCTCAGGTGGCCGGCACAGCCAAGGCTGCCCCGGTGCCTGTGTCACCTCGGCTGCTGTGGTCTCCTGTGGAGTCGAGGGAGGTGGTTCTGTGGCAGTGTCACCTCAGCTCCCTGTCAGAGCCACAGCTGCCCCTGTGGCAGTGTCACCTCAGGTGCTGGTGCCTGAGGAGGCTAAGGCTGTGGTGCCATGTGGCGGTGTCACCTCAGGTGCTGGTCCCTGTCAGAGCCACAGCTGCCCCTGTGGCGGTGTCACCTCAGGTGCTGGTCCCTGTGGAGCCAAGGCTGTGGTTTCCTGTGGCGGTGTCACCTCAGGTGCTGGTCCCTGAGGAGGCTAAGGCTGTGGTGCCATGTGGCAGTGTCACCTCAGGTGCTGGTCCCTGTGGAGGCCAAGGCTGCGGTGCCCTGTGGTGGTGTCCACACATCTGTATGTACCGGTACCCGTGCCCTTGAGAGCCCCACTGCTCACCCCCACGAGGAACTAGGGCTGTTTCATGCCACCCTGTCAAGCATAACGTGGCTGGTTCCTGTTCTGGCATGCAGCCAGGTTTGCCCCACGTCCTTGTGTCCTGCTGGACCCACAGAACCAGACTGGTCCCAGCAACAGTCTTGTTCTGGTCTTTCTGCGGAGGTACTTGAGGGCTGTGTGTCTCAGCGCCGCATCTGCTAAGCAAGGGAGCAAATAGTCAATAGGCATTCAAAATTGTGTTTGAGAGCAATTATAGCCTGGGTATAGGTTAATTAGGGTGTGTGAAGGTATGGGTTGACGAATGCAGCCATGGATCTATGACAAATTTAGGTTTATGTGTTTTAGAGTGTCTTGGCACATCATTGACATCACACAACAGGGAATGATCCAAAACAAACTTCCTCATGGAAATCCAGGGCTATCCTCAAGCTAGCACCACCTCTAGTATCTCAGTGCTGCACCAAGGGCAAGAGCTGCTGACACGGAGCTGAGCTTACTCCAGAAGTTTTCATCTTGCTCGTTCCAGCCTGTAATGAGAGCTACGTTCTCCTGCCCTGGTTGTTTGCAATGGGAGAATTACAGAAATTGAAAGGAAGGCATAGAACTATCTAGTATGCAGTACTTGCCTATGTAAATGCACGCATTTAAGGATCTGAATTATTTAATTTTTGTTGTTTCAACAGGTTAAAACGACCACCAGTAATATGGAGCAGGACTTACAAGTGTTTCAGGATCAAGCTGTTGCTAAGTAAGTAATTAATGACTTACTGTCTGGAAGTTGAATATATAATGGAATCGAACTATGTGGGTTTATTAAAAATGTGAAACACAAAATATTAATGATTTTAGAAGAAAACATGATACTTTCTCAATTTCTTCTGCTGCTTTCTATGAAAACTTGGGAAGTTACTGATAATTAAGACAACACATCTTATTGCTTTAGCTAATCTACTGACTGGTTTTGTTAGTTATTTAAGTTTTTTTAAATCTTCATACCTGAACAAAAGGGGGAAAAAAGAAAGCTATGTGGGGTTTTATTAAGATGTTAAGAAATGTTATTTTAAACTGTTTTAAAAAATAGTGAAGTTGCTAGGCTACAGCAGTATAAACTTACATATCACAGCTCTTAAAACATTCAAAAATCTTAAAAACAAGGCTATCAATTGCTAAAGCCCTAGTCTTATTTTGCACAGGTAATAACCACAATTGTTCTTCCCAAGTGTTAAGTGCACTTTTCATTACAACATCTTTTTTTTACATAATCCAAGTTTAGTTCTTTTAGTGTTAATCTAAAAATATATTAGTACAACACAAAATCTTTCTAAAGAAGTGTAAACAAGGATGAGATTTGACATAGGACCTCATCTGTTCAAGGAACACAGCAATATAAAAAATACTTCCCCATACAATGAGCTAAATAGAATGTTTATCTATCATAATTTGTAAATAAACTTATAACCTATTTTTCATATAAAACAGTTTCTTCTATCATTATTACCAAGCAGCAGTCCAAGGTAATATGATGCACATTAAGTGTAAAAGTATTTCTTAAAATAACAGAAAAGCGCATATTGTATCACATCTTATTCTGGCCCGAGAAAGTTTTAATAGGATTTGAAAGTGTGCTCTGTTGTACTGAAGAATAACGTGTGCACTTTTCATCGTAGAAAAAAATTGCTGCAGTAAAATATTATATTCTGAACAACGTGGCTTTTTTTTTTTGGCTTTGAGAGGTATTATTTTTGTTAGTGACATGATTGGTAAATATAGTCATATAAAAAATTGAATTTAAAAAAAACCCAAAACATTGCTATTCTTTGGATACTATTTTAACAAATCAGAAGCCTATTTCAAGAGTTCAGATCCTGCCTGGCCTTTGTTGTAATCCACATATGTGAAATTTCAGGCCATTGCAGATGAATCTAGAGAGTGATTTGTCCCCTCATAAACCAGGTATTCTCAGTAGCCATTTATTTCCATTAACTATACAAAGAATCTGGAAGAGTAGTTTAGAATACACATTCATTTCAGTTTATGCAGACGGTATTCCAGAGACAATGCAGATAGCTTTAAGTTTGGGAAGATGGCTGAATAATGGTGGTGGAAATCATGACAAGTACATCCCAGCTGCAAGAACTCATAAATCGTAAATTATCCATCCACAGATGTGTATGATTCTGTATGACTGAAAATTGTTAAATAAATTAGTTGTAGTTCATGTAATGGAACTTTGGGGTGGAAGATTCTAATGGACTATTGTATCACAACCGGTTTATGTATCTCCTATTTTTAAAGCAAGTTTTAAGAAGATAAAATGTATTAATATTGGCTCTAGAAGCTGGGTTAAGGGCCAAAAACTAATGAATGTATTATGTAAGATGGAAATCTTTGTTAACATTGTTCTGCCATAGGTTTTGCTTGTGTTTGCACAAAAATGGTCATACATATTTTCTTGTTTGTCAGCAAACCTGAGTAATAAGGGAAGAAGGCATGAAGTAGAGACTGGGAGTATGAACCAAACATTTCTTAAAATGTCAGTTCCTGAATAACAACTTTATTCTAAAGTTTATGGACAATAATATTCTTTCTATGTCTATTAGGAAACAATCAGAAAAATATAGATCTGTGCAGAACTCCAAAGCAAAAGACAGATAAATAGAGCTAGAAAGGTCTAACGAGTGCAAAAATCATTTGTGATAAAGGCCTGGAGTTGGTAAAACTTATCTGGATTTTGATTTGTCTAAATTCAGAAGCACCTAGATTTTACATGAAGATAAATAGTTATTAATGACAGCAGAATATGAATCATCTCTGTTTTCACCAATATGGGGATAGAACAAAAGAAGACTAAGAGCTTGCCTAGATCACTTTAAAAATGAGATACCATTAAGTATTTTGAGCTGTTTCAAAGTAAATGCAACTAAAAAAAAAAAATAGCTGCCACTTGCTTAAGTACAAGTCATTACTTCCATGTATGAAGAATCCATGTGATGTATGCATTCAGCAAAGTGGGAATGCTGAATGTATATGGGTAAAAAGACATATGCATACTTCTTCGCTTTATGGGAAAACTTGTTCTTTGTGTGTTTGTTTACCTGATGGCATATTAAACAAAAGATAGCAGAGTTTTCCATATTCCACATTCAGTGATCAAAATAAATTCTCATGATTGTGATACCATATGACTGGCCATATTCTGAGGGGGGATAGTTAGCACTTTTTTCAAAACACTGAATGGACTAAAAGAATAGTTACAGCAGCTAGTAGTACCTCTATGATAATAGGTGGGGATAACTACCAAATACATCTTTATGGAGATCTGTTTGTAATACCATGATACAGAGTAGTTCTGGTAGTAGAACGGCAGCAGTCATCTACAGCTTCAGATACAGCTTTCCTTTTTCAGCTGCAGGTGTACCCAGGGCATCTGGGTAAGGAATTAGACAGAGAAGGTGACAATAGACTGAGAAGTGTTTCAGAAGGGATTTTTCATTCAACAGCTCCGTTTTATATATTGGTGGTTCTAGGTTCAAGAAGCATGCCAGAACTGTTGAGAGAAAATTTTCTAGCAGCAGTGGCAGAACTTGCCTTGTGCGGGATGATCTGAAAGAGACAGGTGAAAGAAACTTAAAGAGGGAAAAACATCAGCCATGGTGGATCTGAAAGGATAACCTGGTGATCCAGGCTAGAGGTTGCATTTGCACTTGCATAACAATATTTAGATGATCCACATGACACACAATAAAGAAAGTACCTATTTCTGAAGGTTAAAATCCGATAGCTGAGTCGTTGCTGATGGTTCACCAAAGTGTTGGCACCTGACATTACATGAAGCTGGAAAGGCCCAAGTCCTTATAGCAGTATTAAGGACAAGGTAGTCCTGATGCAGTATCGCTTCATCTTCTGTTTGTGAAATCCCACTTTGTGTTCCACCCAGAGGGAATCAAAGTTTGCTGCATCATTAATGCTGTTTTGAGATGAGTTTCAGGCACTTGAGAGGGGGTATTTTTGTTTTGTGCTATGTACATCACAGTGTACTACTTGCTTGCACTTTGGTTATTATCATTCTATGACTCATATTAAATTTTTAAAAGGCATTGCTAACAGTTTTAACATTAAAAAGGCATTAAAATTTATGTGTGTATTTAAAAAGCCTTTCCAAGCTTAACATTGATAATGTTAAAGTTTCGATCATTTGTTGATATAAAAAGTTTTAAAGAATTTTACTTTAAAAAAAATCATGTTGAGTTTTAATATGATATTGTAAATCTAAAAAATTTGCTCCCATTTCCTGTAATAATTATCCTAACAAGCTATATGCACCATTTAAGCACCAAAAAGAGATACTCGATAAACACATATCCATCCATCCACTAGATGACCTTTAAAGGTCCCTTCCAACCCAAACTATTCTATGATTCTATGTTAAGGAACTCTTTTTTTAGTGTAGTGCAATCAGAAGTTGAGCATGCAGGATATGAAAAGCAGAGCATGTGGGACCAGCACTTGACCCAGAGCACAACCTACAGACAGGGGACTTCAGCATGTCTGCACGGCCACTGGGAGGGCCGACGTTTGGAGCACTAGCTGAACAGCTGGGACGTGAAAGATTACGAGAAAAGCAGGGAAGCATTTTCATGCTAGCATTCACACAAGGTGGTGGTATCAACTACCAGGAGTAAAAGCATCTGCTTATATTAAGGCTTGGTTTGCACAGTCATTTACAGTAGAGGAGCATGTTAGTTATCTTACTGTTCTTCAGCGATTTGCTGGCAGCACACTCAGCAGCTGAAGGCTCACTGGCAATAGGGATGTTACCTCTGAGTTATGGCTCAGTTTGTGTTTGGTTAAGTGTGGCTCTGCTAAAGTAGAGTTCCTAATTGCTTGGCATATTCTCGGTTGCAATGTCCACCAAAAACATATGCTAGATTGTAATGTTCGTGACACAAAGTGGCATTCTGTGCTAATTTTGGGTATTGAAATCCTCTCCAACGCTTCCTAGGATGCTGCAGTTACAGGCATACTGCTGTGCTTTTTATCATTAACCCTTTTGCAGTTTGCTACTACATTATTCAGATGCTGCACCATCTTTTGTCTCTGTGTGACTGTCTCTATGTCAATTATTTCGTAAAATAATATCTATGCTCATTTTAAGGAAATAGCTATGCTCCTTTAACAAGCCATCATGCTGTAGAGATATTAGAATAGCTGCAAAATGATTAGCGATCACAAAGGCACTTTATGTGTACACAAAGGTGTGTATTATCAGCAGTCAAGAGAACATAGCTTTTAAATTTTTATAAGTTAAAGAGCCAATTAAATTATAACCAGTGGCTATCACTTTTACTTTTGGGGAAAATGTCAGTGAGATAAATATTATTATTATTAAAAGGAAAATGGAACATGTCATAACTCAAAACAACATCACAGCATTCTTAGATAATTTTAAGGGAAGAAACTTGTTTATCAGAAGGCTAAATTTATTATCATGAAAAGAAATAGGTTACAATACATTTTTTGCATCAGTTTAGATATCAGGAGGGATAGTTAACAAATTTGTGAAAGAATACAATTGCTAGTTTTATCAAGAGGAAATTCAATATAGGCTTCTAATCAAAACCAAAAAAAGAAAGAAGAGACTTGAAAATTATGCAACAGTAAGAGGAAATGGAAATGAAATGCAGATTAAACTTCAGTTGTACAGTGAATAGTCACTATGACAGATGAAAAAAGTGAAGAGGAAGGAGGTGTACCACTAACAGTTCAGTAACAGTATAACTGGTTGAGATAAGGGAGAGAGAGTTGACAGTGGAGAAACACTGGTTTTATTTGTACCTTCATTTAGATATGGAATTAATTGGATACACTAATCTCTAAATCATTGCAGAGACAAAAATGCAGAAATTTTCACAATGATCAGATCATACCATTGAAAAGAGTAATTTGAAGATTTTAAATGAGAAATTTTTTTTTATGGCCAAGATAAGGTTGCAACAACTAAACGTGACACATTTCAGTAGATTCCAATCTGTTATAAAGATAAGATAGAAGTATGTCTTCTAAAGAAAGTAATAAAGCTGTATATTAGGGTAACTTAAACATAAAATCTCTTATTTAGAAAAAAAAAAGTAAAGCAATTAAAACTAGAACAGGAGACAAGAAAGGTATAAAAAAGCTCTAAAAAAGAAGTGGGAAAGAAGTATAAAAGTTTATCAATAGTTAACTCATGAAAACAGGATATACGGAAAACAGATGCCACTAATAAAAGTTGTGTGGAAAGTAAATGTTTACAGAAAGTGAAATGAAAAAGATTCTACTCCTCAAAAAGTTTAAAAATTCCACACATTATTTCACTGGCTGAAAACAGCCAATGAAAGGTTTTCCTCATTTCAGAGAGATATATGCCCCTTCTGGTACTTAATACAAAAATATCTACATCCAACATTCTATGAGCTCTGAACATACTAAAAATGCTTAGAAGTTGTGGTATTTAAAAAAAAAAGTTGATAAAAATATTTTTATTTCAATAAATGACATGAAGCAAGCATTACAGTGGTAAGTGCTAAAGGCTTTTATCAAAAATACTGTCTTAACTAATTCTGATCTCGTATCTCAATTTAAGTAAACTGAGATCAAATTGAAGTCTTTAGTGATTGAGAAATAACAGATTTATTTTTTTTGGTGATGTGTAATTAATCTAGTGATAGAAAACAGTCTGGGGTTTTTTTTCCATATGACTTGATGGAAATTAAGTTTTATAGAAAATTTATGGGCTCATATGCATAGTTAAGCAATTTGTTCAATAGGTAATTCTTCTTTTTAACAGTTCAAAAGCAGCTCTGAGTGATAATGGAATAAAATTCCCCTTCTTTATTTTATGGGTAGGAATTAGGCAGGAGTGTACATTGTCTCCTTTATCTTTTTCCCAAACCCTAAAATCCTAGGTTAAGTGGATAACAAGCAGTAAGTCAGGAAAATAAAAAAGGACAAAAACCTGGAATGTTTCACTGAAGGTTGAATAGATCCATGAACTCTAGAAGGATTCTGACTGTTAAATAAATAATTGCAAATCTGAAATGCTGTAAATTTACAGATTGAGAGAAGCTATCAGTTCATAAACAACTGAGGTTAACTGGGCAATAAACTCTCCAAAATACTTCAGGAAAAATATCTCATATAACCTACAAGGACTGTATAATTTTGATGTTAAATAGTCATTTCTACAAATAAAAAGTCTTAGAGTGTAGAAAGAATTATGCAATTTCTTGCATAAAAGAGTATCCAGAGCAAAATTTTCTATAATCGATATATTTCTTATTTCAAATTTTTCTTATATTCATCATCAAATACAAAGTTGGAATGGGTATGTAATAAAGAAATCTCCTTACTAAAATTCAGGTATTTTGTATAGATCTGCTAAATGACATACACTAACTGATTTAAACATTATTTGACACTGTCCAGACAAAGTTTCATTTTTTAAAATTAGTGTACTGCTCCTATATAAGGGGCAGTATAAGAGGGCAACTTTGACTGCTTTCAGTTTCTGGTGGCCCTTCTAATATACCATAAATTAACCATATATCATTATTTTGTTACTTAGATCACATCATATTCCTAAAGCAACAGTGTAAAACATTGTCTTTTACTGACAATGAAGTCACAGTGTAAGGGATGTATTCTAAATTTAATCTCAGAAGTCTGGGAAAAAACCTAATGTTTATGTTGCAGATACTGTACAAATCTATATGAAATCCAGCACATGGTCCCTCAAAGACAAGTTCTTTTTCAAAATGCACTCACTTCTGTGCTTCCTAGTAAAATTAAAATTTACTGTTATTATACAAGTCACCTGGTTATTCAAGTCCATTTTCCACAAAGAGAACATGAAAAAGTAAAAAAAGGGTATAAAAGTTGAACTAACAAGTGAGAATTGTGGCTCGCTTTCAAGTCAGCTGTTGAATAACTTCTTCCAACAAACTCTGCTTCCATCATTATGTATCCTTTGTGGGAATCCTGTGCCCATAAGCAACTTAATATTCAGCTTCTCCTACTCTTGTCCATTGAGGTTTGGGCCTGGATACTTTCAGCTCAACTTATGCTTGTTTGACAGTTCATCCCTGAAGGAGTAAGAGGATATCGAACAGCATTTAAGCTAGGCAAATAGTCCAGGATATGCTAAATACTCTGATTTTTACTTCAGGCAAATTTAAGATAGATGAAGTGAGATTCCACCTACATTTGAAGGCATCATTTAGCTTTCCGATTTCTTTCTTTCTCATGTTGAAAAGTGGTTATTTCCATCAGAATTAAAATAAAATCTTAGCAATGTAAATAAAAATTTGTTTTCTCCCTTATTCTTTAACTGAAAAAATAAATATCTTTTTTTAATATATTATTAGAGCTTCTCCATGTGAAGCTAAACTTCAGGAATTAGTGCATCAAATTGACATCATGGTAAACAGCAAGAAGGTGGAATGGGGAAGGAAGATGAAAGCTTTAGAAGCAAAGGTGGATATCCAGGATCAAGAATTAGCAAGTGCCCAAAGCAAACTGGATCAGAAAGGTCAAGAGGTATTTAAGAATATCACGTTCTATAAAGAAGTATTTATTCTGGTAGTTAGTTAATAGTGTGTTCTAAATGCTCTATGAGGAGACCTGTTTGTTCTATCATGTAAAAATACCAAACATCCTTTAAAGGTCACCAATTATCCTTAGTGTTTTGTTTTAAAGCGTGCTTCTGTACTGAAAAGCGATTGTAAAAATGTCATTGAAAGTCTCATATTTCTTCTATTTCCCTAAAGTCTAAATCAAATATTCTCAGTTTAGCTGTAAAAAGATAATTTGATGGTTTTTCTAAATGCCAACACTTCTAGTTTCATCAGAAATTTTAAATGGAATTGTACAGTTCAAAAAGTTTCACAAAATTGTGTCTTTGTAATTCCTGTTTATACCTGATTGTTATCATTTTACATGATAATGTAAATACATGATATCTTTGTATGATAATTTTATTATTAATAGTGAAGGTTCGAATTATATTATTACTTAGACTTGCTTATCAAACTGAAAGCCCCAGTGTATCTGATGTTGTCCGTACTTCACAGTCTTGTCTGCTGAATATTCATTCAGAAGCATCAGTAAATCCTAGCACAGCATTCAGTTCTAGTTCAAGACATCTGAAGTTAGGTGTTTACACATGGGCATCCTTGTGTGAGCTAGGTGTCTAAACTGCCAATGGGAGTGTTGAAAATGCAATAACTCTCCCTAATGAGCAATTAGGAACTTGCCCTTAGTCACTGCAGTCAGAGGAGCCAAGAGAATAATTCAGCTAGCCAATCCTTAAAGCATCAATTTATTTGCCTGTACAGAGTTTTTATCTGAAATATTTTAGCATATTTTACCTAGCTTCCTGCTGCCCCTCCAGAAAAACATAGGTGCCATGCTGAAACAAGTCTACAGTGTCTCCCGATAATTTGTACATAAGTAGTTGAAAGTCATTTATATGATTTTTATAAGCCATTCAAGCAAAATTTTCACAATGGGGCACAGCAGTTCATTTGTATAGTTGGGTCAGCAGAGCTTTCAGTAAATGGTCTTTCATGACAGACTCATACAGTATTATCATTAAATCATAACATAAGCATACAATGAGATTTTTTTTACTATAAAATCCCTAACTTGATGTTGACACTATCTGGGTTTGTGATAGCCAGTTTTATTATTAATTTACTGAATTAATATATATATTTCATATCTGCCTTTCAAGAAATGGTCTTCTTTCAGTGTTTCAAATGACTATTCCAAAAATGACATATTTTAGAACACTTCAGAAAAGGTAAATTTGAATGCTTTCTAACTGCAGGTGGGACTGCTACGACAGAAACTGGAAGACTTACAGAAAACTAAATATGAAATGGCTCAAAATTATGAAACTCAGTTTCAAGCACTGCAATCTCAAGTAAGAAAAATCTGTTTCATTATTTTATGACTGCTGTATAAAGAGCTTATACATGCCTTATGGTATAGATGTACCTTTATTGATTTGGGAAAGGTGAATCATGTCATACAAATGATGATGACTACAGCTTCCTACCAAGCTCAATTATCATTTCTGTACTGACACGTCCAAACACTTTGGATGGATTTTGATGTGGTTTTGATATCTGTTATGAAGACAGATACTTGATTTCCTGACTTTGGACTAATAAACTAAAACCTTGGGTTTAGAATAGGTAATTAGATTCATGCTAATAAGACTCTGATGCACATTAGGAATTTTAAGACTTAAACTATTCTCATCATGTCTTTGCTGTATTTTTTTCTGGTTTTAGTTTGCCTGATTTACAGGGAATATTAAAGTGGTCTGATAGCTTTCCATAAGGGAACATAGTATCAAAATGAGAGTAACGTGGAGAGTAACGAAGATGATCAGAGGGATGGAACAGCTCTATAAGGAAAGGCTGAGAGAGTTGGGGTTGTTCAGCCTGGGTAAGAAGAGGTTCTGGGGAGACCTTATTGTGGCCTTTCAGTACTTAAAGGGGGCTTATAAGAAAGCTGGAGAGGGACTTTTGACAAGGGCCTGTAGTACCAGGAGAAGGGGCAAGGGTGTTAAACTGAAAGAGAGTAGATTTAGATTGTACGTAAAGAAGAATTTTTTTTTTCCGATGAGGGTGGTGATGCACTGGTACAGGTTGTGCAGAGAAGTTGTGGATGCCCCATTGTTCGAAGTGTCCAAGGCCAGGTTGGATGGGGCTTTGAGCAACCTGATCTAGTGGAAGGTGTCCCTGCCCATGGCAGGGGGGTTGCAACTAGATGATCTTTAAAGGCCCCTTCCAACCCAAATTGTTCTATGGTTCTATGATTCTATGGTTCTATGATTCTATGATTGTATTTGGCTGTGTTTGCTCTGTGCCTGTATTTTTGTTTTTTCATTATTTTCCACTTCAGTCATGAATCTAAATTCATAGTGAACTTCAGTCTGTTCTGTTTCTCAGATTTTAACAAGTTAACATACACAATTCTGCTTTGTTTTTCCTGCTATTCTACTGTTTCCTTCACTGGATTCTCCTACCAGAGATTTACTGTTATAATTAAAAATTGCCAGTCATCACACTTCTCATAGAATCATCTCAGAATGCATAAATTGGATATCATTATTTTCATTTAGAGGTGGTAACACTTACCACCCAAATCCATCAAACAACTTTATATATGTATAATGTATAACTTATTTTTAAGGTTATGTTGTCTTTATTTTTTCTTTTATATAGGAAATTGATTTGGCAAACAGTTCTGTGAGTAAGCAGAGACTGTTTTCATTGTTATGTAATTAACACTTTTAATCATTTGGGAAAGTAGCTAGAGACAAAAGCTATTTTATAATTTACAGAAATTACAGAAAAAGAAACAACATCTTAGCATGATTATTGAGAAGATAAACATGATACAATGAAAAATGGTGTGAGTTTTTACATATAAGTTGTAAGGTACCTTTAGCAATGCAGAACTATCCCCCCAAATATAGCAGAGCTCTCTTTTCTCATCCTTTTTCACATTTGCTGCAATATTTTCCTCTTAATTTTTTTTTTATCACATGCTAAAAATGACTGGGTTTATGTTACATGTTGTTGGTAAGAACTTCACTGAAATTCAACTTTCTGACATTGAAACTCCAGGTCATTTTTCACAAAGATTTTGATTTTGAAGTTGTTAGTTGCCCTACAAGTCCTTTCCATGGGCAAATGCAAGTTTTCTCTTTGTGTTTTTTTAAAGAATCTGATACTTCCTAACCTACAAGCTTCTCTCTCTAAACCTGGTTATACTTCTTGCCAAGATTTTCCCTTTTAGTTACCACTCAGACCACCTAACCTTTCTTTGAGTTTTCTGGTTGCTTTTTCTTTTATCTTTATGCAAGAAGTTTGGATTTCTAGCTCTTAATAGTATACATCACTTTCCCGATCTATGCCTCCAAACATTTCCTTCTCTCTCAGTCATCCTATTTATTTTACCAAAGGTTTCAGCACTGATACCGTTTGCATTTTGGTTTCTGATTCCCATTGCTCTCCTTTCACCAAACCATATTTCTTCATGTAATAATACCTATCCAGTACACATTGACTGAAAAAGTAAACTGTTGAGTGCCTGAATTAGGAGGCCTGCCTAGATTCTCTATGTGATAAACAGGAACTTTGCCTGTCAGAACAATTCCAAGCACCTATGCAAGACAGTAGGACTATCCCACTTTGCTCCTCTGGCTTTTACCACATCTCCTTATTGAGTTTCTTTCTTAAATTACAGTGCTGCAGTGTCTACAATAGAATGACTTTAATGTCCCAATTCTTAGCTGCACAAACTCATATCTACAATATAGAGCTTCCCTGACAATATTAATCTTTGCCTTATCTCCTTTTTCTCCCTTCTTTTGGTTCTTATCCCACTTGAAAGTTATACCTCCTTCTACACTGTATAATCTTAAGAGCTACAATTTAGTTTTGCACAAATGGTGTGAGTGTTACTATTTACCAGTAGCATTGTATCTTTCTCTGCACATGTATTCTTAAAATCCCTCTCAATTTTTGTTCCTTCCTAATCTTGGTAGAAATAGAAAGGATCACTTTTTTTTTAGCTCTCAGGAAGAATGCTAGGCTATTCAGAACAAATTTCTCTCTGATATACTGCTTCTGTGGTCCTCTGTGCTTTTTACCCTTGCTACTGATAAAAGCAACTGTTTAATGAGCAACATTCCCACTGAATTGACTGTGTGCCTGTTGAATGCAGTAAAACCTGTATTTTTCTTGTGTTAGGGAATTAACTCCTGATATGTAACCTGAAACTCTTAGGCCATACTGCTGCACTCATTCAAATGTACAGCCTTTTGTCATAATTAAATAGCAAAAACTTTAGCGGTTCATCTTCATTACTTTTTTCCTTCATTTTTTTCTGTATTAATGTTTAGTAGTTATTCTCCTTTTGAAAATGACAGAAATCCCTCAGCAGAAGAACAAGAATCCATTCTTGCTTTAAGCACTTTCAACTAATTGACTCACTTAGACATTTAAAAGCTAGATGACTATGTCTGAGCTACCTTGGGCTCCCTTTAGAATCAATGGAGGGAAATGGACACCCCTAGAATATAATTCATGTCAGTGTATGACCAGAATTTAAGATAGCTGAAATGACTAAGCATTTGGAGGCAGCTTTTTCTAATGCAGAGTAGCTCATGCTTGGATATCTAACTTTCAGAAATCTAAACCCAGATCTAAACCCAGAACTCACTAACATGCCTCATCTTTTTTTTGTTGTTGTTGTTTTTAACTTGTACAACATGCAAATAGAACAACTTGGACCTTATTTGTAAAGCAAATATCTAGCATTAAATGGAAGGATTCTTGACTTTTAGTCTAGTTTCTGGGCGTGGTAACATCCAGACTATAATCTGTCTGAACTGTCCTACTCTCATTATATAAATCTAATATTCAAACTAAATTTTCTCTTTTGGGCCATTCTGTTCCATTTTAGACTGATTTGCTGAAGTGTTGGATCCTGTATTTCCTAGCCTTTTTAGCATGAACAGTCTAATACCTGTCTTTATCCAAGTTTGCTCTTCCCAGGCAGTTCACATATGCCATAATATATTCAAGAGAAAACTTGTGTTATTTGAAAAAGGACATCTTTCTTCCAAAGGCAATGAGTTCCATGTTGTTTGAGCCTGGATCCTTTGACCCATTTAAAATGTTTTATCTTAAATGTGTTCTCTGGCAAGGTCAATTTCAAATATAGGCAGCTTCTCTCCAAGTCTTTTGATTTTGTTCTGAAGGTGGTATCTCAGCTCTGTAAGTCCATGTTACAGGATTTCTATTCAGAAATGCCAAATTGGTCAAATCTATCCCTGGACCTCCCCATTTCATAAAAGTTTCTAGTCTAGGACAATCTATCTTCTGGTCATCTTTTCAATTCTTTTTTGCTGTTCCATATTACGAGTTCCCCAAATCATCTCAAATGTCTCTGGGAAGTTTCCAGATGATTTTTTAACTCCAGTTTCTGTTCTGTATCTTTTCTGGACTTCTTTGGCCATCTTTGTTATCTGCACAGACCTCAATTGCTTATTCCAGGTCAGTTCAATAGGATTCCATTCCATTTCCAATTACTTCCTTGGAGATAATTTCTTTTCCAGACAGCAGTTCACTTGAGAAGTTAACAAAAATATGAGATTTTATGGATTTTGTTTGGTTAGACAAAGAACTTTATGTTAGAGTCAGAATTTTTAAAGTCTTATATACCTGAATTTAAAAGAACAAAACAAGAGACATGATCAGTATTCATAGTTGTAAGCTTCTTTTCTACTTAACATTCTTCACAAAGTTCTTTCACTTGGCTTCCCTCAAGACCGTATTTTTAGTGTTTCCTTTGTCAATATCCTTGGTTGACCTTTTTTTTTTGAAACCAGGTGTACATATCTGTACCAGACAATGTCAGTTTGCTGTATCAAACCTGTTAACGGCCGCTAGCCCCTTTACTGTTGATCAGACCGGCCATTTTTCTGAAGAGGCTGGTACCTTCTGAAGAGGCTGGTACTTCTACTGGTACCTTCCCTTCTCTGCCTCTGATTCCTTTGCCTCTGACTTCTAAGCCATGCTTTCATGGTAAGATCAATAGGCAGAACAGTATTTAGTGTCTAATTCTCATAGACACCCTTTGGTACTTAATGATTCCAGAAGAATGCAATCATCACACAGATAACATTTCAACAATTTTCATGAAAAAAATGAAATATGCAAATAAAATACGTTAATGATAATCCTTCGTTCTGGCTAGTGAAGCACCCTTTAAACAGTCAACACAAGATGGCAGTAAACAAGTATAGAACATTCCACACAAACATTGTAGAGGAAATGACACTATGGGTAACAGTGCCGTAAAGAACTTCAGCAGAATTAAGTGGCTGTCAAATGAACCCGTTTGAACACTTAGTTAATATTTATATGAGAGCTTAGTCTTGTTCATCTCTAATAAATTAACTTTATTAATTGATTCTTTATTACATTGATTAAATATTCAGAATGCTGAAGCTGCAGTTGGCAGTTCTAGTTTAAAGAAAACTTTGGCCATGTGGTCATCTTTGATAGATTCTGCATGTTCAACTCTGCTTTCATTTTTAGTTTTCAAAGTTGACACGTAGTTATGAAAAGCTACGGTCACATCAGTTAAAACAAAAAAAGGTTGAAAATAGAGAAGAATGCGAGGAAAGCCTAGAGATACCATCTGAACTGAGAGATTTATACAAGAAACTGGAGGTAAGAATACTTTGTTACTATATTCTAATTTTAATATGCCTTTAGAACTAATTTGTGGTTTACAGTTGTAAACTTAAAATTCCTGATAATTCCACAAAAATTATGTAATTTTCTTGCTCTGTCAAGAAGTTTAATATTCAGGTTTTGTTCTTTTATCCAAGTTTTATTAGTGTTTTTGGTAGCTTTATGAGTTAGTATAGATAATTTTCTTCATAAGTGTAACTATAAATAAATTTTACTTTTTTACTGATTAATATATGTGTACTGGATAATATAATCTCTTAAGGCATGGGACCTTTCACATATGCAGGATACTGTCACAGAATACCTACCATTAATTCAAGTTTTATAGACCTCAGGACAACTTTGACCATGTAAGGCTAGATAGAAAAAGGATTTAGGATTGGAAACTGCTTGCTACACACATATGCTGTCAGCACCCATGTGCCTGAGGCAATCCACAACCTTGACCTCAGTGCCTAGTTTCCCTTAGGTAACGCATGAGGAAGGATTAGGCACTTAAAAACACATTCCACAGAATCCAACATACTGAGTGGGGGACTAGATAATATGAGATGCTGAGGACAGGATTCAGTCATATTCCCTGTCCCTCTGGAAACAGAATGGATTTTAGCTGACTTATTCTTGGATACAGGAAGATACTGATTTCTGATCATAATTCCCAGCCTTGACTTCTCTGAGTTAGAAGTTACATTATGATCTGTGGAATAATCAAATATTTATTGGGCCAAAAGGAGAGTTAGCCAACACAGAGAACTGGCATATAGTGTGCCTCCAAGTGGTGGCTTCTCCCCAAATACTCCTCTGGCTACATTCACGGGTGCAGAAACTGATATCCAGTCTCATTTCTTATAATTGAGTGATATAATTTCTAGCTGTGCTAATTTTTGCTTCTTCTTTTTTATTTATCCAATAAATTTGCTGGTATCCTGTGCAAGGTGAAACAACTTCAAAAGGAAGAATTACAGAGCCTGTTGAAAAATAACATTTGTTTGTTAGGTAGAAAATTAACATGGGAAGATTCTGGTTCAGATTCTGTCTGGAAAGAAGATTATTAAACTGAGTCTTTCACATATAGGAAGAGCAGTCTAACCACTAGCCTGAAGAAGCATAGGAGGATCACAAAAAAAATTGACATATTCTCTGGCCATCCTTCGTAAAGAGCATCATATAGTGCATGCTTCGAGTGTTTACTAAACTGGGTCCTGTAGGGAAAGAAAGCAGAGGAATACTAGTTGAAAGTGTGAGCTAATTGCCTAGCTGCTAAGCACTGTGAAGACTTACAGGCTTATGATATACGTTTATGATGTAGATGATTTTAGACACTTTGAGAAATTTACAATCAAAAAATTAAGATCTGGTAGATTTGAAGTACTTTCAAACTTAAGCTCCAGTTAAGCAGGGTTTTAGGATCTTTATTTTGGACTTGCCTATCTTCTATGTTATTCTGTAAGGTATAGGACTATCTTCTGCGACCTTCAGGTGACTGTACCTACATAACAGGACACATCCTAGACACTTCCTAGCTCTACATAAGGTTCGTGTCTTTTCCACATGGAAGAGTCCTTACCATCAGAAAACCTACTACGCTTTGGAGTGAGCATAGCTGCCAACATCTGCTACTACAAGAATAATAAATGGGTCATACATCTATCGTTGACTAAATATATCACTACTGTGAAACTGTCTGATCCAGCTAATTTGAGAATGACCTTACTCAAGATTAAAATGTGAAAATAATGTAACACAATGCTATAATTTGATTAATTATGCAGTATGAAAAATGAGTGCTTGGAATATATTCAGCAAATTCTAGTATTCAGGAAATAATTACTGTGTTGAAAATCTACTAAGCTCAGCAGTGCTTTAGTAAGGCCTTGAACCTGCAGTCCTCATTAAGTAGTCTGAAACTCCATTTGTAACTCCGTTTGTATCACATTTTGTAAAACGGGAAGATGTTTATTGGTTTAAAATGCCAAAGCAGATATTAGGAAAGCTGTAAGAGAAGATTTGTATTAATCTATGTTGGAAAGCATTCAATTTTGTTTCAGTAGCAAATAAAATCTTATTTTTTAAAATTTGGGGAATATACCAGTTTAGAATAATTATAAAAAATCATCTGTCTTTTTGGAACCAACATTTGCATTGTGAAAAAGGAAGTTCTCATAACAGCTTATAAGTATTATATATTTCACTGTATAAAACAGTATACTGTTATTTTGCCAATTCTTCAAACTAAAAGAGCAACAGCTTTAGTAACTGGAGTTCTACTTATTGTGTAGGTTACTGCCTTTAAAGTCTAGTTGTGAACATATAAGATCTGGTATGATTTAAGAGCAAATTCAAATACACTATGAAGAGGAATATAAGTGCAAATACAAAAATCGTGTTAGATAAACCTGATATAATAGAATTTGTTAAACAAGTTTTTGTTTAAACTAGGTGAACTCAGGACTAGAAGCAGCAATTGTAAAGAGAGCAACAACTAAAATTTATTCACAGTAGCTGCTGTCCCATTTGTTCAAAAAGAAAAAAGCAAGCACTCAAAACATTTGTCTGACTATTAAGGATTTGATTCCCTGCTGATTACTCTATTTGACACTGGTATCGCTTTAAAGTCACAGGAACTACCCTCCAGTAAAATGGGTGTATTATAGTCATAACTCTGAGATCTACAGCAATGGAAGTTATTTACAATATTTTATCATTTTTATTCAATTATTATGTTTACTCCCCATTTTTTTTCAGATTAACAGCCCTTAAGACTGGGTTTTTTCTGGTGAGGATGATTGAATGGCTGTTTATATCATTGTTCTTTTTTTCTTCTTTCCAAAATTATGGAAAGTTTATGTATTAATTAAAAAAATAGATTTTTCTTAGAACTATACAAATCACAAAGTTATTTAGATTAAAGAAAAAAGTTATTTTCCTTGTGTTTACTAGCCTTGTTTTGCTGTCTTTCAGGAATTTCAGGCAAAATCAAGAGAATGGGATAAGAAGGGGACAATCTGCCAAAATTATCTTGTTTATTTAGATGCTCAACAAAAATTATTGTCCGAGAAATGTAATCTATTTCAGGTAATATTCCTACCTTCCTGCTTTAGGAATAAAATGAGCTGTTAGCTCAGCTAGAGTTATTTTAACTTAATTTAAAAAAACTGAACACCACTAAGCTTATAGTGAATCTGACAACACATGGATATATTAGTAGTGAATACATTGCTTTAGGTAAGGCAGACCCATACTGAAAGATCTAATGATACATGCATTTATTTTATTTTTCTCATGAAAATGAGAAAATTAATAAGTATAATGATGAAAATTACAATATCTCCGATTTAAAAAACCTGCAAAAAGCAGTGCATGTTCCTATTTACTTTTTAAATCTACTGTGGATATACTTTTATCTTCTATGCTATTTACTAATATGCAAATAATTGTGATGACAAGTTACTGAAAAGTATCTTACCAAGTAAGTAGTACATGCCATTACTATGTTGACTCAAATATAAAGTTCCCTCAAATCTAAGAAGGCCCTCACTTTTCTGAAGATCATAAATATACATTACTATAATTTATGCAGAAAAATTAATTTCTATATGCTACTCCAAAATCACACTTGGAGTTGTTTGTTGGATCACTTACCCTTTTTTATCATATTTTTCAGGTTTCAAGTTACCATTCAGTCGTTGGTTGACTTTGTGATTCTTTTTTACTTGCCAATTTGCTTATTACTTTTTTTATATAGCCGATTGATCTAGCATATTTTTATTTTTTTAATTCCTTCTAATCCAGAACAAAATATTGATTTAATGATGTCTTGATGACCTATCCTGCTCTAAAAAAAAAATAGAAAATAACTTACAAATTAACTGGGCCACAAGACAGCTCAAAAATTAAGTAAGAGGAAGCCAATTACATTACTGACTGGTAATCTCCTTTTCCACTGTTACTAAACTCATTGGATTTTAATCTAGTGAAACACTTTCTTAACAATTCCTATGAGACTACCCATATCCAGAATTTCCAAGGATGACAGTTAAGTTTTGGTTTTAGATGCTGAAAGCATTATTTTGCAACTATTGAACTTCCATACAAATGTGTGAAACAAGCAAGGCTTTGACTAGACAAAACTACTGACTGACACATGTTGATTATATAGTTAGACAAGTCAAAATAGAGTACTCGAGGTGATCATCCACATTGTTCTGTTGAGGCTTTCACTGCCATCAGTGAACTTTCTTTGAAGCCAATTTTCTTTGCAACTGTAACATAACACCGACTAATTTGTTAAATAGAAGTCTGATGGACTGTTACCCCTTCACTGTTTCAAAAGCATTAATTGGTCCTGTGTCTTTGTCTCAAATTCCTCTTTTGTGAGGATTTCCAGCTGGAGTCTTGCACTGTACTTTTCACAGGATGCTTTGACATTTTTGTATGTCAGACTCTGTAACTTAGATGTCAAGGGGACCTTAATTTGTTATCTGTAGAAATGAAAATTACCTGCAAATTTCTTTTGGCTTTTTATTTGATATGCAGCCAGTGGTCAGTTCTGCTTAGGTATTCAGCCAACACAAATTATGGGAACATAGTCAATGACATCAAAAGCTATCTAAAGCATGCCTTTTTGCAGTCCTTGTCAATGAAATACGGTATTTGTGACCCTATTTATTTTTAATGTACATTTTCTTGCTCAACTTGATCTCTGCACATGATATATGGTTTCCAGGTTATACTTTGTTGTCATTTTTCAGCTAATTCTCTTCTGAAAGGTTACTGCTGCTTGTTAATCTCCCAGTAGAGGGATCCATGTGGATGGGTTTTTAAATAGCAAAAAGAGTTGCCATAGTAATTATGCTTCTTCACGATGCCTGTGAATTCACAAATACTAGCAATACCAATTTTCTAAAGTTTTGGTTTTAGGATTTTAATTGGTACAAGAAACAGAATGGAGTGTGGGACTCTGCAGAATGTGCGAATGGTTCTTCCCCCAGTTTAAGGATAAAGATATCAAAGAAGTACAGTTCCTGTAGTAACTGATCTGTTTATACATGAACTATGTAATGCTAGCCCTCTAGTCAAAGGTTAATATCTATCCTGAGGCGCACACACACACAACTCCTACTGAGTTCAATGAATCAAAGAAGAACATTTCTCTCAAATTATTTTTTATAGGTAACTGCTTTGAGTAGGTCATCGTAATCACCTTTTTCACATTTGAGGCTAATTAACATTAAGTGCTAGGGAAGTACACAGCAGAGGAGAAAAATCCTTGAAAAAATTCTGTGCCCTTGAAAGTTTCTGAAACATTTTTTTGCTGAGAGCAAGGAACAAGAAACTAAAAAAAGGAAGTATCCTTTAGAGAAGTAATGCAAACTGTTCCAATTGTGCCATCTTTTCTAAGCAAATCCTGGTGAAGATAGAAGTAGCTTTATGATTTTAGTAGTAATGGTTTGGTCCTAGCAATTTACATATAATTACTGAATTTCATTTAAAAGATTTTCTTGTTTTATAGAAACAGATCCAGAAATATCAATTCCAAATAAGCAATAAGAAACAAAACCAGGAAGAGGTAATTACCTATGGCCAGCCGAAAAGTGAAAAGAATGAGTTGATTATTGGAAAGCTAAAGGCAACTGTGAATGAAATAGCAATAAACAAGAATAAACTAGAAGAGGAAAATCTGAAACTCCGGGAGGATCTAAAAATGTACCAAAACCAGGCCCAGGTAGTAATAGTTTTTCTTTTTCATGATGACTATGGAATTAATGTTGAAGCATTAATTACTTGGGAGTATACTTTAAAAAGTTGTACTGAGATGGCTGTATAAAATATCTGTACATTAGGTATATTCTTTGCAGGAACACAGAATGAGCTGTGAACAGTACAATTTTTTGAGTAACACTTAAGGAGAAAACAAAAATATGTTTGCTATGTAGTGGTATATTTTATTCTTGTCTGTATATCTATTGTTTCATAATTTCCTATATCCTTAACATCTATAGGAACTTAGCCTAGTTCACTTGATTCCTTGTATATAAATGACTTCTATGAAATCTTTTTATCTGATTTACACCTTGTTGTACACTGTGCCATATAGCTAGTAAATAGAAAAGTGTATGGCATACTTTATTATTATTGAGAGAAGATTTTGCAGTCAGTGAATTTTTAGTTGCCAGCCATGTGAAGAACCATCAGTTTTTATCTTATCTCTACTTTACTGTTTTTCAACATAGCACTGATCTATGACAACAGCCATTTGGGCCTCTTCTTTTGGTCGTGGTATATGATTTCTGACAAGATTGAGATAATACAAGATCTTTACAGCCTTTTTTGTTAGCTGTTTGAAACAGATCAGGAATGAGATTTGGATTGCTGGGTTTTTTCTGGTAACTTATATAAATTATGCTTTTGCTTATTTATTTAAGCACTTCAAGGTTCAGTAATATATTTAGTGGCCTATAGTAACTTTGACTCTTTCTGGAGAAAGATAATCTATTTCTGTTTATAGACAACCTTGCAGAGTTGTAACTTCATGTGCAACATCCTTTACAGGAATTAACATATATGGGGTGGAGGTTAATTTCAGGTGTTGTCAGAACAGCCCAGTTTAGCACGTGATGTTTATACATTTCATTTGCACATTAGTTCAGAGTCGTTTGCTGGTTTACAAGTTACTGATATGCAAGAAAAAAACCTCTGTTTTGGAGCCTGTTAAAAAGGCTGCCATCAAAAGTAGTGGGGCTAGAAGATGGAGTGGAACAAATCATGGCAATTGCAACAGGTGGATAGATGCTGTACGACAGTGAGAGTAGATGTCATTGTGCTGTAGCCATTAAGTAAATCTTCAAGCAAGAGGATTTCTGGAATCCTGCAAACAGAATACAGGAGCTGTAGGAAGTGCTGAAGGCATTTTAAGTAGAAGTGGAGCTAGATGTACATAACATTGTCAGCTAAAGGGCAGAAAGTTGCAGAATAACTGTGCTGGTGGTGTGGAATATTGCTGTGTTAGTTAGAAAAGCCACATTTGCAAATAGCTGCAGAAGGGAAACACTGATGTAAAGACAATGTATTGGTGAAAATGTGTCGCTTGGAGAATATAGTTTTTTAGGAATGTCTATACGAGAAAGAAGGAAGTGCAAGGCCTGTTGTAAGCCAGAAGAAGTAAGCAGGTTTGCATGAAGGAGTGCTAGGTGGAGGATGGGAATAGTTGGACCTGATGTGGGTAAAGGAGGGAGGATTAGACGGGAGTCTTGGTGAGGAAAAGGCTGATGGCAATGGTAGCAAGCCTAGCATTGTGCCTCATATATCTTCTATGCCTATGACCATTTCATGTCTGCTTCTAAATATTTCTTTCATACTATTAATTAGCAAGGAAACAGTGATCAAGTGAAATGTACGGATGACCAGTTTGTTGGCTGTACAGAAAATACGAACTTTAGAAGATCCAAACTACAGTTTATTTCTTTAACTTATGAATTGTCTGACAAACTTAATTGCAGCCATACAAGAGAGGCACTCTGAAAACATCATACAGAAGGCTTGGTTCTTGGAAAGTCTGCATTAAGGCAGCTGCTGGACACTAATTTGCATAGAAATCCAGCATATAATTGTATTTAAAAGGTTGAACAGTGTATTGGGTTTGCATGGCAAAGTTTTGGTAGCAGTGGGGGGGGTTTACAGGGGAGGCTTCTGTAAGAAGCTGCTGGAAGCTTCCCCCATGTCCAACAGAGCCAATGCCAGCCGGCTCCAAGACAGACCTGCCACTGGCCAAGGCTGAGCCCATCAGCGATGGTGGTAGTGCCTCTGGGAGAACAGAGTTAAGAAAGGAAGAAAAAACCTGCGCAACAGCAGCTAGGAGAGAGGAGTGAGAAGATGTGAGAGCACCAGCCCTGCAGCCCCCCAGGTCAGTGAAGAAGGAGGGGAGGAGATGCTCCAGGCGCCGGAGCAGAGATTCCCCAGCAGCCTGTGGGGAAGACCATGGTGAGGGAGGCTGTCCCCCTGCAGCCCAGGGAGGTCCACGGGGGAGCAGATCTCCACCTGCAGCCCGGGGAGGACCCCACGCCGGAGCAGGGGGATGCCCAAAGGAGGCTGTGACCGCGTAGGAAGCCTGCGCTGGAGCAGGCTCCTGGCAGGACCTGGGGCCCCGTGGAGAGAGGAGCCCACACTGGAGCAGGTTTTCTGGCAGGACTTGTGACCCCATGGGGGACCCACGCTGGAGCAGTCTGTGCCTGAAGGACTGCAGCCCGGGGAAGGGACCCACGCTGGAGCAGTCTGTGCCTGAAGGACTGCACCCTGTGGGAGGGTCCCACACTGGAGCAGTTCATGAAGGACTGTCTCCCATGGGTGGGACCCTATGCTGGAGCAGATGAAGAGTGTGAGGAGGAAGGAGCAGCACAGAATACGTCTGATGAACTGACCGCAAACCCCGTGCCCCATCCCCCTGTGCCACTCGGGGGGGAAGAGGTAGAGAAAACTGGGAGTGAAGTTGAGCCCGGGAAGAAGGGAGGGGTGAGGGGAAGTTGTTTTAAGATTTAGTTTTTATTTCTCATTATCCTACTCTGATTTGATCGGTAATAAATGAAATTAATTTCCCAGAGTCGAGTCTGTTTTGCCCATGATGGTAATTGGTGAGTGATCTCTCCCTGTCCTTATCTCAGCCCGTGAGCCTTTCATTATATTTTCTCTCTCCCCTGTCCAGCTGAGGAGAGGAGTGATTGAGCAGTTTTGGTGGGCACCTGGCATCCAGCCAGGGTCATCCTGCCACAGACAGCTTTGAGTAGAATTAGAAAAGGAGCTGATCAGGAAATTTTTGAGAATTCCCTTTGATATCAAACACAGCAAGCTAGTTGAAGCAAAACTTTTCACAGAAGAAAAGAGAGTATTTGGTAAATTTTTCAACTTGAAACAGACTCTTAAAAAAGTTGTATTTCAGTAGATATTTTCTAAACAAAACCTAAAGTTTTCTGGTTCAATATTAATTTTCATTTTCGTGTTTTAACTAGATGCAATAGATATTTCCTAAAATAATAAGTGGTACATATCTAATTATTTTTTTTTTTTAAATGACGTTTGAAACTCTTGACCTGAAGTTCTGTTTCAGTTATTATTGCTGCTGCTGCTGTGGCTGCTGTTGTCTCTGCTATTATTATAATTCACAGAAGAAAATACAATTTATGTAAATATGTATGATGACTGCGTTCTGCCACAGATGATATGACTTCTACCACACAACTGTGCAGCATTCATTCCCTTTATCCACCCCAGACTGACATCTAAGGGGTAACCCTCCCCCAAATTCATATATTATAAAATAATTGTGGCTATTTCTTGAATGTTAAAGTCATGAAGATGTTCATAAGCAAGTCTTGCAGACAATTTTAACAGTTCATTAAGCTTTATTTCACTTTAATATGCCCAGACTTGCATTTCAGAGTTTAAAAAAGTGCTCTCAACCTTAATTTAACAAAGGATAAGACGAATGAATCTATATATGCAGCCCCTATAAAAAAAGCAAAAGCGCTTCATATCTATCTTCAGCAGCCCTTTCAGCCAGAGGAAAACCACAGGTTTCTTGGAAGGAAGGTCATTCTCATATGAGGCTCTAAGGGAAATAAACCTTTGAAGTTCCTTGCTTGTGGTGTCATTTCTGGATTCCAGTTGTCTTTTGAAAGTTTAAAGGCTTTATTTTTGCTTTTAAACATGGAAACTATATTAAAATAAAATGAAGAAATGATGAAAAATACTAGTGTTTTTAGTGTAATAGTTTTAAAGGCAAAGGATCAACATCCTTGGAAAATCCTTTTTTTTTATCTGGAACATAACTTTGGATCTTGGGTGAGAGGGAATAAATATTCTCTGGATATTACTGTTGTGAGAATCTGATTATTATTGCTACTTTTTTTATTTGTGGTTATATTTCCAAGTTCTTAGCTTTAGTATGTTTTCAGTGTATCTTGGGGGAATTCTGATTATCTTTTTTAATTCAGATTGTATTATGCCAAATATAACATGTATCTTCAGGTTGTCTATCACATTATCAATCAGAAATTAAAGGTAAAATAGAGACAAGATTTGTGGAGTCCCTAAGAAGAATGTCTTTGTGATTGTTTAAAATTTTGCGATGTTCATTTAAATAAGCAATTAGCTCCATGCACATAGAACTAGTTTTGGAGGTGATTGAGCACACACCTTATCTAAGTACTTAAGTCTAGGTGTATCTGCTCCAGGCTTCCAGGCAATATTTAATGAAGGCATGCACCTAATCCTGCCATTCTATAGCCTTGCACTTTTCAAGCTTATAAATTTGGAAATGCTATTAGGAAAATAGAAAATGCAAGTTACTTATGGCACTAATTCCTGCATGTGAAGCATGTTCTAGGGTGCAGAACCTGCTCAAACAAGCAGACTATGTATTTGAGATGCATTTAATGCAATAAAGAACTTCTGAATGATGTTTCCTATGATAGTTTCAGAGACAGATGCATTGGAATGTTGTAAGAGCTGAAGAATATTCAGCATCTGATTTTTTAGATGACATTTCTGGAGAAAGGAACTGACATGAAAGCAATGCCTTTTTCAGAAATGAAACTCAAAAGTATGTACGTCCTTTCATACAAATTGGTATTGAAAATTATGTGTTAATATACAGCATTTTGTGCTACTACTGTCTCATTTTATTAACTATTTATGTATTTGCTTGTTTCTTTAGAACATGGAGGCAGGCTTTTCAGAAATGAGAAATGAGCTGCAGTCACGGGATGCTATCTGGAGAAGAATGCAACTGGAATGCCAACAGTTGCATACAGAATTATTGAAAATCAGAGAGTATAAAGATATGCAGGAAATTCAAATAAAGTATGTATGTTGAAGACAATATTTAACAAATACTTCTGCACTAATAACTTTTCTTACATTTGATTTAAATTAAGTCTATTTAAAAAGATACTCTGGATTCAAATGTCAGATTCTAAACAATTTTTGAATAAACATTTTCATTAGCAATTATATACGATGAGATTGCAGGCAAGATGCAGGCTCTGTTAAAAGGCTTTAATGCTTCCTAGATCTTTACAAATCAATGCATTTCATTTATTTCTATTTATATGTTTACATTGCCTTTCTTTTCTCAGCATTAAAACACTTTGGAAGTAGTGCGATTAAGATTCTCCCTAACCTCCTTTAAGTAAAATGTTCATCTTTTTATAGTGTATATCTAATCTACCATAGCTGTTTGAGATTATACGAAATACTAATCTACAAGACATTTCAGGATTCTTTCTGCACGCACTTGCATTGTCCTTGATCTTCCAAGATTGAACCTGGTTTAGGCCAAATCTTTTGGTTGGTTGGTTGGTTTTTTTTTCATCAGTGAGCAGGGCTTTCACTGTTTTATGCTGAGGAGAGGATACTGTAAGTTAAAGGTTATTGATGGTCTGCTTGTTTCATGTTTTGTTTATTTCTTATTTAAAGGCATCAATCACCTTGTGTACAACTTACTGAGCAACTAGAAAATAAAAACGCTGAGTTATTACTATTGGCACAAAGTCAAGAACACCAGCGAGAAGAGCTAAACACGGTATTTCATATTGTTAAGTATTTCCAGATCTTAACTGCAATATGGGATTTTAAAAAGCAAGCAGAGTACTGACCTTGGGTATGTTCATATGCAGAAGAGAGCAGGAGGATAAACTGGCTTTAGGAGAGTATGAAGTTTTCATATATGAAAAAGTTTTCATATATGGTTGCATTTCTGGAGGTAGTTGCATAGCTGTAATTCTGTGCACTAACAACAGAGCTAGCTACTTCATTGAAATAATGGAAGAGACCATGCCTAAGCATCACGGGGATTCAGATAATACCATGCAAGTAATAAACCCTCCAAGGCTATGAGTAATTAATAGGCTATAGGAGGTAAGTAGTAGTTTGTAGGCGGTCTCAGATGTAAGACAGGCTAACAGATCAACTGATACAGGTCACTATGGCATGTACCCACACAAGGCTAAGCTTAATCAGTCACCTGCTGCACAGTCTAGGGCAGTGCTCTTTTGTTTGAACTATGCATCCCATTGCATTGCACATTTCAGAAGCGCTGTGTGCAAGCAGTAGTGGCATGGCACCATGGAATGGCATATGGCTTGGCAGACAAAACCACTTTGGGAGTAGAGGATGCTCAGAACTCCTCTTACAGGCATGTTGTGGTTTTGCTGAGTAGCAATGTAAGCAGGAATATCTCTAATTGGATGCAGCTGACTTGGACACAGCAATTTTGGCATGATAGTCATGATCTAGCTCTTAGGTTTTCTGCATCTACATCTATTTGTTTACAATTCTAGTATTTCTGTGTAGTTTGCATAAATAAAAATGAAATGCCATCTGTTACTGATTGTGTACAGTGCTGCAAGGAATTATTAAAATCAGTTCAACTGTTGTGCTGGGTTTTGTAGTTTTGTTTCTTACATAATAAAACTATCAGTACTAAATTGTTGGTTATAGTAAAAAGATTATGAAAACAATCTTTGTGTTGATCCTTTGGAGAACTCTGCACAGGAGATAGCGCAGAAAGCTTGACCTTAAATTTTATATATAATGGCAGGAATAATTCTCATAAAGTGATTTACCATATATACTCTTTATTTCTAACATAGTTTCTCATTAAAGAGCCTCTAGACTGATTTATTTATATTGCTCCTAAGTTAATTTAGGCTGCATTAAACTTATTTTAAACCTAAATTAACTTAGGAGCAATATAAATAAATCATACTTAGGATTATTGAATGGGTATTTCCTTCAATATTCTTTGCCATAAATTCCAATTCTTAAAATTAACATTATTTTTATTACATTCTTTTTAAATGTTAATTTCAATGCCTTGTATTTCATTCATTTCTAATACTAAATAAGCAAATGAAAGTACAAGAGAAGGGTTGAAAAAAGATGTAAAAATAAATAAAGTTATGTGCACTGATTCATTAAGACATTTTATTATATGATCTCAAAAATCTCTGATTCAGTTAGAAGAGTTGGTGTCTTGGAAGCAACAGCAAAAAAGCCACTGATAGGTAGCAAGTGATGCAATCATATTTACTGCACAACATTTTTTCTTTTTGAAACATATTTGCTACAGATAAGAAACCATGTTTATCGAGAGGAGCAGTCCCATTGCTCTGAGCAGGAAAGAATGAAGACAGAAATCTCTGACCTGACAGAAGAGCTTCATCAGAAGGAGATCACTATAGCAACTATCATGGAGAAAGCTAGTCTTCTGGAAAGACAGTTAAAAATGGAGTTAGAGATAAAAGACAAATTGTTAGCAAAACAACAGGTATGCAAGCAGGCAAAACCAGCCTAGATCATTTTACTCCACGCTGTTGATAATGACATACATTTTCAGTGAAAAAAGGCATTACATTTCTTGCTCTAGTTTTCATCAGCAGTGCTGTAATATCTGTGAAGTATTACTAAAGCAGCCAAAATGATACTGGAAACGGAAAGCACCAGTAAATGTCAACTGTACATCTGAATTGCAATTCATTCTGACCATCAAATGCATTTACCATTTTAACATGCAAAAGATCTTGAAAACTTCCGGTTTGTTGTTATTATATGTGCTTTATCATTAGAACCATTTATTAGATTATCTAGAAAGTTTCCTAATTTTTCAGGTTTTTTAAAGCTTTTTGAGGAGTGATAGAAATCTGCTTAGAAAATTCTGGTAATTTTAAAGCTGAAAACTGTAAGATACCAGTGTTTTAATGGCAAATTTCAGTTTTAAAAACAGACATGTTATATTCATTACTTAGTTTTGTAAACCAAAAGAACCTTCATATTTAGAGGTTTCTGCGTATCTCTGGACTTTCTGAGAGGGTCACTGCATATTGAAAATAGTGATTAATGTAATACTTTACTTCTGACAATAGGAAAATTTGTGTTTGGGAAAATGAGAGATATCTCCTACTGTGTGGCACTCTTTATCAGGCCATATTCCCTACTGTATCACTAAAAGAGTGGATGTCGTTCCTAGGCTTCATGGCTACGATTTCATCCCGTTTCAGTGGCCTGCAAAATCTGTCCCTCTTTGTATCTTGCAACTGCATGTGAACTCCTTTTTTTTCCTAAGTGATTACTTCTTTCAAAAAAGGTAAATAAAATCAGAGGCATTGCATTTGTGTATCTTTTATAGATGGTTTAAGATGTCTTTCTGCTTTAGTATTGCTGTATTTTAAAAAAATTATTATAGTTAGTTTCATAATTCTTTATGTATATTTTGTAAAATTAAACTAACATATATCTATACTCATTGTTATTTCAAGTTAACAGTAATATTCTTGTATTTAACTAAGAATTGAATCTTTTCCTAGTTGTTGGATTTCCGATACAAAGTTATCAAATCTGAAAACATGCATCTAAAAGAGATGGTAGAAAACCAGGAGTGTAAAAGTTGCACGGTAATTTTTTTTAATCTATGCAATATGCAGAATAGTTACTTATATTTATTGTAAATGTAGATTGAGATCATGGCAGATTTAGAGATTTCTGGCTTGCGTAAAATAAATAAATAAAAATAAGGTGTGTGACATAATCAAAACCAAGTGATATTCACACACAGCCTGAAGATGGGTATAGCTAGGAATAATTTTGACCTTAATTGTAGTAAACTAGAAGTAAGCTAAATTTTTCAGTAACTGTCTAGACACTAAACAGTTTCTGGGAGCCTATTTTTTGTAAGTGTTGTCACTTATTTCAGAATTTTTTTTATTTTTAAACAGTCATCATTCTCACAGATGCAAAACTATGTTCCTTTTCTACTATTTTACTCCTTTGTTTATATGATATTTAAATAACAGTGTAAAAAACTGAGACATTTTGCCCCCCTCAGGTTATTTTCAGAGTTTAGTATTGCTTTCTCTCCAAACAGGGGATATTTAAAGTTTAATTCATAAAAAAGTGTGCCATAATATCACGTAGAACTATAGTTTATAAAGGTATCATAAATGTTATAGATGCTGCCTTCCACAAAAACGTCCCCTGCTTACAGAACATCTGTAGTGATTGTATCTATCACTAGAAAAAAAACGCTGGAATGTTGCTTGTAAATACTGCTGTAAATATATCTTTGGGGAATATGTAGCCTGTTAATTGTCTTACTGTAGACTGACAAATGCATCAAAGAATGTCACATTTTTCCACACCCTTAAAATAGCATATATGTCTTATCAGTGATGTATTACCTATACGTACATATACACTATGATGGATATATGTATGTGTATATATGATATATTAATGTGGAAACATATATGGATGTGTGTATGCGTGTCTAGCTCTTATCTACAGTGATATTCTTTATGAAGACTGAGAAGAGCTGTCTAACAAGAATCCTTGTAGATATCATGTGTTTGTTAATTCTTAACAGTAAAATCCAATTACTAGATATATCAAGGTCACTACAGATATCACTGTGTTTGCGGACTTAATAATTCTTTCCTACTTTACTAGTGTATTATGAGGATCTAAACATTAAAGATTGTGAGGTATTTGATATTAAGATTGCAGGGACTGGAGAGATTTTTACGGATGTGTTTGTACAGTACAGTAGACCACTACACAGACCCCTCAAACTAGTGCCAGCCTAAGTCAGTATGGTGTAATGCATCATCAGGAAGGGTTACTTGTTTAGATTTCAAAAGCAACGTAGCTGTGCCAGCTTAGTTTTGGGGTTCATGCCATTATAACTGTACTGCTGATTCTAGAGCTATTAGTGGTAGGGTGACTTAGGACTCTCCTTCTCCCCCTGTTCTGTCACTCCTCTCCACTTGGGAGACATAGCTGAGCCCCTGCCCCCTATCCTTGCACAAAATATTAAATTTTCTTATACTTTCTGGCACTTCCATGCCAGCTTGGCTCATAAATTTCCCCTAAAACTAGCTAAGCAAGGCAAGGTTTATAGGAAGAGATGACATCAGAACAGTTAGTGCAAGGAATAGACAAGCTTTCAGGTGCAGCAGCCCAGTTGTGCTAGCAGTAGACTAAGAACCAAATCCTTAATACTCATGAGTTACTAGGTTCCAAAAGAATAAGGTATATCTAGAAATATATGAAAGCAGAACTTAATAAAATGTATGAGGGTTTAGTCTTTTGTGTGTAATATGATAAATCTTTTGAGAATTTTCTGTTGATGACAGTACACTGTCATTGCAAATATCTTTACACAATGCAATGCAGTATTCTGCAGAGGTCGTTCCAAATTAGCTAGCTCAGGTGTGCAGCATAGGCTTTATGGAATAAGTGATAGGACATAAAAGGAATGGGGTATCCTGGCTAGTCAACTTCCAGAGCTAATCTCCATCTTCCCCTCTTCATATCCTAGTGGATGGGCCTCTCTAGACCCTGGTCGCAGTGCACATGTTGCTTGCACTTTCAGTATTTTGATGTGTATACCATGTGGGCTAACCCACCTGAGAAGCAGAGTTTAGTAACACAGACGCACAACTCTGTGCTAATGTGGCTTTACTTTACCGCTTCTGAAACTGAAGGTGACTGTATCTTGACACAGATATTAAATTGTGCCTGTAGACATACCCTGTATGTACTATAGTAATGAACTTCTGTAATTTTTCTTGGGTTTTTTGGTGGAATTGTTACTGGAGGGAGCAATACAGTCTGCAGCTATAGCTGTTATGGTTGCTTTTATGTCCTAAGTTTTACAAAGCAAGCGATGAATTTACAACAATAATATTTTGAATGCATGTTTGTTGAGAAATTTTAATTTGTTTTATTGTGTTATAGAGGCTGTTATCCCTTCTTTTCCATTTATCTACAACTTTTTTTCTGGAGGCAATTCTCTTGGTTTGCTATAAGTGCTGCATGATTATATATGGTAGCTAGGTCTTTCTTTAGCATAGAACATTGTTTTGTGTTTGCTTGTTAGAAATACTAACATCCATTTATTGTGGAAAAAATAACTATTTAATGATGGTTTTATCTCCTTTCACAGAGTATAGATTTATCTAACAAAGAACATGGAAATTTTACAGCTTCCATTCACAAACTGGAACATGATAATGTAAGATTACAAAATAGTCTGGTTAAACTACAAAATGACACAGAAACATCAGTACTGGGTCACATGGATACATATGGAGAAACAGAGCACAGCTGCCAAACCCATTCAAAGATGCAAGAAAAAGAAGAGAGGTAATATTTAGATTGTACACATACATGAAACTTCCTGTAAGTTTTTTGGAAGCATCTAACTGGGTCAAACTGTTAAATTTTGTTTCTGGTTCTGTTCATTCAGAACTCCCACCAACATAAATATCAGACCTAGTTAGTATATTTTTAAGAATTTCCTACATTTTTTTGGGTGGCTAACTGAATTTGGCAATAAATGGAGTCCCAGAAATGTTTGATCATTATTTTAACATTTGTTACATGAAACAACTTAAAAAACTTTTAATGTGCTGCTAAAGTTATTCTTAGTTCCAGGCTTTGCAAAACAGGACAGAATGTATTTTTACTGCCAAATAAAAACAAAACAAGGAAAGGATATAAAAACCAACATGAGAGGTAAACTGCTCCACAGGAGGTTATCTTAATAAGCAGTTTGAACTACAACCCCTGCTGAAAAGCTTTGTGTCCCACCAGTTTCATTTGTTGGAAGTTTCATTAAATGTATTTTAATGCCTTGTCTAGTTTTGGTGTTCTTGGGTGACCTGATTTTTAAAAGAAACATAATTTCAGATGCCTTGAATAAATCATTACTACAATAAACTCCTTGTTAGGGAAAAATAATGAGACTTAAGAATACTCAGACTCATAGAAAACATTGTAGTGATGACTTCCTTCTTATTTCCCTGTATTCAGTGAAACACTGAATTACCTTCAAACATGTTACAATCATGGCGTTGTGGTAATAAAAAGAAAATTAAACTCCCTGCTAAACACTATTTCACAGTACAGGAGAGTAAAAATTAATAGGAAGCTAAATATTTTGATCATCTATAATAAAGAACTGAAATGATAGCACTAATGTGAAACAGTTCTGTGAAGCAAAGTTTAAGTAATTGGAGCCAAAGTTGTACAGGTCAAGAATTCAAACTCATACATTCAGTCTTTGGCAAAATTTAAAGTGATTTTCTTTCTGCAAAATAGAAAGGCATCCCATTGTATGTAGCTACATTCTTGCCTAAAATTTCCTTTTAAATATGTTTAGTGTTAGAGGTAGTATTCATGTGTATGCAAGTATATATATATAATATGTATGTATGTACATATGTATATGCATATACATAATACACACATACACATAGATATATAGATATATATATATGGAAGTGGCAGGTATGGCTGTTTTCCTACTAAGTTTCAAATGATGTTGAAGGTTTTGCTGAAACAGATATTTACAAACCAAGATACAGACTATTCTGCACCTGTAGGTCTCATAATTTCACCAAATATTGGTCAGCACAATTTTTGCTCATGCTTCCACTCTTCTCAAGTGAGAAAAAGTAAGGTTTTTTCCCATTTTCTCAGGAATTACACTTGCTATACATGAGGAACTGTGAAATTTCATTCATGAGAATGTAAGTGTATGAGACAATAGAACTATGCAGGTAATTTGCAGGATTTTGATTTCATAGCCATTGAAGCCCAATGTTAAACCAACACTGGGAGAGAGAAACCTGGGATAGCTAACCTTTCTCACAACAGAAATCTCAACCACACTACTGAATATAATTTAAATTATGATTCTAATTAAGCTGATGAAACATATATTGAGCCTGGTTTTCAGGATCTAAAACATGCATTTGATTTCGTAAATGAAAAGCTATTTAGCTAAATAAATACATACACAGATTTCAAAAAAATCTGCAAATTCCACGTGTACTGTGTATACACATCAGTCATCTTTTTAAGATTGGGCCCTCTCTATACTGTCAGTTCTCTGTTCCCAAACAGGGAACTACCTCAAGATTTTCTCAAAAACTAAAATTAAATTTTCAACCATCAAATGTATGCACATAAACCAGGCAATTGATGTTGGTTGAGTTAAACTCTGGGGTATGTTTTATTTTATTGTGAGCATAAACCATGTTATTTCTGTTTTAATTTGCAGTTCTGTTTCCATGGTAATTATGGCACTGGGAAAGGGCAAAAAGACTTTTTTTACATAGTAGAAAAATAGAAAAATGGTGTTTGTGCAAGGGGGGTGGTGTTTGTGTTTAAAATAGTAATTTTCAGAAGCTGTACATTTTGTTTTTCCTATTTGCATTCAGAAACCTAGAAAGGTTTGCACGATGAAAAAAAATTCTTCAACTAAGTATATTCTATAATATTTTTCAGGCATGTCTCATGGTAAGTACTAGAATCCTAGGCATGGGCACAGTCATTAGTTAGATAGGAGACCTCTAGAGAAAATAGAGGAAATTGCAGGAAGTTATATTGGCGATTTAGAAAGAGGCATGATTTCTTCTTTCTTGCAGTATACACTGAATTTCTAAATATTACAAATTAAGATATGCAGGAGTGGCATCTTTTTGCTAAAAAAAGACTGTGGCCACATCCTACCTATAGCCACTTTAATTACTGTTCTTATATATGGTAATTGACTTACTTCTAATTGCCATTTACATAAGCTTTCCCCACCTTCAAGATTTCAATCCTTTATTTAGACCTTGGCCAAATATAGTTGATTTAAATTTTGGCATGGTTGAAGAGGGCTTTCTCTGATGAAGCTGATGTGTTTACCCTGTTTCTTCCAAAATTAAAACATGCATGTGAGTTCCCAAATGAAAGGCTACTTATTTACCATAAAAATATACACAAAATAGGTAACTGATCAAGCCAAAGTCCACTTTCATCATGTGGCAAAAGTGAGAGGTAAAGGTTAGGACTGAATGCCTACTAAGGTAGCTGGGGACCTCTTAAAGGATCTGTGTTGGCAGATCTTAAGGAGGTTTTCACTACCCTTTGGAGGTCACACACTCTTAGTCATACTCACCACTGTATCAGTTATTGCAATAGATAAACTGGAAGCAGTGAAAACAATCTCTTCAGGAAAATACTTTTTATCCATTTTTAAAATCAAGTTAGCAGTTATACTTGCAAGGTAAAAGAAACAAGATGAATTCTGAAGACATTCTGGTCATTAAAGACCTGTTGTTTTCTTTCTTAAGACTAGGTACATCAACCAGCACAAGCTGTGTAAGGAATTTGTTTTGCAGCACTGAAGTCATTGATTGCATAGGGACCAGGCTGATTTTATATATGAGTCTGGAAAAATCGATCCTGTTTATATAAATTCCCTTTGCAAGGACATTGTTGTTTCACTTCTTGTCCCATATGTTGCCATGTCAACAGTGATATTATTCTTGTGAAGTATGTGTATATGTTAAACACTCTATGACAGTAAACCCACTGAAAGCGTAAGTTACTCAACTGCAGTTATAGTGTATTTGCATTGCCAATGTTAACAAATGGACAGTTTTTTACAAATTTGCAGATATTTGCCTACCTTTACATTTGTATTCAAAGTAGAACTCTGTTCTTAGATATTATTTTGAACTGAACTGGCAGAAATTTAAACCCCAACTCTGAAATCTGTCTGAAGTGAAGGCATAGTATCCATATCAAAGCTCTTAAATGCAGGCATCATGTCTTTCCAAGATAGCAAACAGCCCCTGCAATCCTATGGATTACAGTAGGAAGTGGAGTTCCTTTAAAAAATCAGTCCTTTTTTGGGGGGTATCTGTTTTTACTATCTAAGAGCTACCATAACTGTAGGCACTCAAGTCTGAAAATTCTGGTCTTAGTGAAGTAAGCTATAACATAACAGTAATAAATGTTATTAAATACATAGAGAAGCAGTTCTGGGGGAAAAAAAGAACACAGATCACATAGACTTTACTGTGGGTTTACAGAGGAAATTACTTCCAAAAAGGTCAGAACACAAGATGGAAAAAAAAATCTGTCATTTTATTATTCATGCCATCTATCTTCAGTTGTGGCAGTTTTTTTCACTGTGCCCTTCATCCAAACAATAGATGGAATGGACTTTAAAATAGAGGAAAAAAAAGAAAAAAGATATTCTCCTGTGCCCAAAGAGCAGAGTGTATTTATTTAAAGAAAAGCATGAAAGAAAGGAGAAAATTCTGCCCCCATAAAGGTAAACATTTTAGGTGATTTAGAAAACTGGAAGGTTTGGTGAATATTCTCAGAGAGGGTTTTTTAGAATGTATAATAATAATATTAAAGTAATAATAATATTATAGCATCATGCCTACAATTTGCTTTCCTGTAGCATTCAGAGTATCTTACTGACTACTTCTTTCATAAGCAGAGAAAAATATGTTCTTCATTAGTTCTCTGAGTTGTTCTGCACAGTCCATTTATGGAGTACTCAGTTTCATGTACAAGCAGGGTCCATTAAGACTGCAGAGCCACCCTCTCCCAACAGCAAATATTTAAATTAAGATTAGAAAATGATGGTGTGATCTTTCTGCAGAAAACACTGTCCTTTCCCTGTGCTTGGCAAATTATTCTTTTTTATTTAAAAAAAAAAAAAAAAGCTGTTTTCCTTGGATCTGAGCAGCACTGCATACTCCTGAATATTTATAATAATTATATTTTAGTGGCAGAGAACTTGATCTTTAAAAGCTTTTACAGCTGCATTTCAAATTAGTAAAGTGTTTTAGGACATTTGCAATGATAGGATCTTTTCAAACAGATATCATGTTTGAGTATAGTAGTTACCTCTCAAGACTAAAATTTCAATTTTATCATAAGCACAGACCTCAGTGCAATAGAAATTTTTACCTCAGTCAGAAATATTGTAACATAAATGTAAAAAAATCTGAAATAATTTAAATTTTTTTGCATGTTTTGGTATATAATACAAGTAAAGATGCAATTGAAAATTAGTCTAATTCAGCAGACATCTGAGCAAGCTAGTCTCAAAATTCTGTGTTCTTATCAATATGGTTTCAGAATTGTTCAGTTAACTGTCAGGAAAAGAAGATATTTTGATTGGGAGGAAAATAGGTTTCTTTTTTTTCAAGTTGCTGTTAACCATAATAGGTTTTGCTTTACAGAACTACAAATGAATACAAAGATATACTTTCACATCCATTCTGATCACTCTAAGTGTGATACAAGAGTTATGGAACATCATAATAAAATACTTTAAAATTCTTTTGTAAGCTTGAAGATTTCACTTACTGTTACAGAAGCATGTTCTTGTACAATTTTTTTAAAAGTGTATTTTAAAAATTTCTTTATTTCTTATCTTAATCTCCAACATGTTATCATTAAATCAGTGGCAAAATTAGTATTGCAGTAAAAGTACAGGATCAAAGATTTCCTGTACTACTTTTTCATTTAACTTATTTAAACATTTATTCTAAATTCTGTCTATTTGAACACAGTTGTTTAAGGTGATATTAGGTCAAAATTGGCTAATTATCCAACCACTAATAACAGTTTTGGCCTGCCATCTCACTTTATGCTTTCGTATTTCATTCCCTCTATTTGTATGGCTAAATTCACTCCAGGCCCTATCATAGTGTAAGTTATAAAGACATGGCTGAAGAGTGCTTACATAGCTTCTTCCACTGAAAAGCTAAAGGGGTGATAACCTTTGGCAAAGGAAGGGTAACAAACACTTAAGGAGTATTGGTATCTTCAATACCTGAAGCAAATTTGTGTTTTAGCTCTTGTCCTGCCACAATTATATGGCAACGTTACTCAACTTAAGCTCCAGTGAAGGGGTTTACATTAGTGTGATTTAAGTCACAGCTGAAGCAGACAGAGAATGCATACTCACATGTTTAGAGTAACTCAGGTGGAAAGTTGCTAAATTGCTGCAACTTGGTAATGCTTAATCTTATGCCCATAACTTCATGCATGAAGCAGTTTGAACAGCTAAGTAATCAAAATTGCACAAACAAATAAAATAAAAAACCCCCTTGGCTTTGCTGTGATAGCTTAGAGTTTTAACTAGTTTTCATACTTTGATTTTTTTTTTCTTCTTTTAGAACTTTGGAAAAGAAGGATGCATGGGAAATGGAACATCAACAGACTGCTATGTTCACAGCCAGTGGATACCACAGAAACTGTAGTCCTGCTTTGTATGGCCAAGGCAATATCACTGGTTCAAAAAGTGATAGCACTTTATCTTCTCATACACTTCACAGAGGTCATGAAAAGCAAATAGTTTATAAATCTCCATCACCACTGACGGGGAATCCTTTGGGCTTTGGTGGGCTGTTTCCTGAAAAGGGCAGAACAGGAAGCTTACTGAGCCCTGCTTACAATGCAGAAGAAATCAAATTATCAGTAAGTAACTATTTTCCTATAACACAAGTATTCTCAAAAATCCATCTGTGGACCAAATGCAGCCTTGGGGGAGCCAAAAATTAGATCACCCCTATTGTCATTATTATTTATACAGTGCCAGCCCAGCAAAAATGGAAATACTTTATCCTAACATAAATGCAGTTTTTCTGGAGATTAAACATCCCCTACTGGGCCATACCTCTGTTCCAATAACGATGGTGATAATTACCTGCCATTATGTGACTGTGAGAGAGATTTCTACATTTGAGCTCATTGCTTTCTATATTGGGGCACTCTGCTTCATATTGCCTTCTGTAAGGGCACTCTGCTTTAAGTGTATTTCCATAATGCCTGCAAACTTACTGTCTTGTAAGTGCTGTTAGACAAATCAAGTTTCTGCAGCATTCGATTAAGGGATAAAATTAGAGGAATTATGGCAACTATTTTTTATGTGTTAGCTATTGTATTTGAAAAGGAACAGAAATTATAACTGCTGTAATCCTGATTTTTCTTGAAATGAAAGAGTAATAGTGCAGCATTCTTTCTTTCAGTATTCATAAACTGAAGATTACCAACCTCCATGACAAGTGGGATAAATCCCACTTTGCCTAGGGCAACTTCATAGGAAAAACTTTCCATTATTCTTTGCCTTTAGATCTCTGTTTAAATTTGAGCTTTATCCTCTTCCTTAGTATCTTCTATTCTTCCTTAGGCCTCCACTACAGGCCACTATTTTTTTCCACTTGAAAACTTAGCACCTATTTTCCAGACCTCAAACCATGCAACCACAGCATCATTAAATAATGGAACTAACAGATGAGTAAGGAATGGGCTGTAGCCATCTCTCTGTCCAGCTGTGATACGTATATCTTTGTACCCAGGAGATCCTGAACTGCAGGTGTGTGGCTGAGCCTCTAGAGAGAGAAGACTTTAGCATTTACTGGGGGGAACCTATAGGCAATTTTCTTGCCACTTGTCACCTTAAGTAGGAGCAAAGAGGCACCATGACACCAACAATCATCTCCAAGCAGTTTGTGGTTGTCTTACCCCGGTTCTGCTGTCCACTTCAGAAATGGACACACATTGTTTTCTATCAGAGATGTGGCTGCTGGAAGACCGTCTCCATGTTCTAGAATCTCACTGAAGATAGGGAGCACCGTAGTGATAGTCTGCCTGGGAAGCTGGGACTGCAGTGCAGCCCTTCACTGACTGGTCCCGGCAGCTGCATCCCAGTAGTCAGAGAACAGTGAGAACCACATAGTCCTGGGTGTTTGACCTCACTTCCATTTTTATATTCTTATGCTTCACAGCCATTTTAAGTAAATGGCTTTTGGTTTCTCATGTATTGGGAGTTTTCCTCTTTAAACTGCTAATTGCGAAAAGAATTGTCTGGCCTTTTTCAGGAGAGTCTGATAAACACCAGTCCTCCTCCTCTCTTCTGTCGGAAGTGTCAGACAGAGACAGCAGACCACAAAGCCTCTGTTTCTAGCCAGCCCAGGGAAAATGCCCATTCTGAGACACTTCTGCAAGCTGCAGGGAAACTATTTCCCAGCTGGCACTCAGGACAGGGTCAATGCCAAGGCAGTTGACTAGATGATAAGGAAAACACTTTCCAGCTGGTGTGTGGGCAAAGTACATAATGAAACTATTAAGCAAGGGATATTTCTTGTACAGAGTCTAAGTCCAAATCAGTGGCATTGAAGCAGGTACAAGTTCAGAAGATTGCCAAAATTAAATCATCACTCACACTGACATTGGATACCACAGCATTAGTGCAGAGATGATTCAATGGTCTGTTACGCTAGAGTTCTGTGTTCAAATGGAAAGCCATTGCATCAAGGAGAAAGAGGAAAAAAACATACAATGTGTTGTAAACCAGAGTTCTTTGACAGAGTTTTCAGGACTGATGTTTCACCTAAGTGAAATCTCCAATATGTTCAAAACTTCTGAAGATGTTTTAAGGGACCATTTTTCTGAAGAATATTTGTAGCACCAGCTGAAAACATCAGAATTGTAGGTGATGTCCTGAGACCTACCAAAATTACTGTGTTGGTATTTAGGGGAGAGAGAAAACAGTCTCTAGGGCTTTAGACAAAGACTTACATCTCTCCTCCCAGTACAGACTCTTCAGACAACCTTAGTAAATGTTCCACTGGAACCTCTGTCCCTTCACATTCTTACTTAGAGGTTACATGTGTAGAGAAAGTTGCTCTTGCCTTAGAGTAAACTAGAGGCTCAGCTGGGATTCACTGGAATTCCCATAGCCCCCAAAATTCTTGTTTCAAGGCTTTCCAAATCTAGAGAAATACTTTCTCTCTGAACAGTAATTCAGGCTGTTCTCTCTTTCTGAAATGGAACAACTTCAGAAAATGGTTTCCTGATCTGTTGCCAGTCTCTGGGAAGACTATTCCATAGAGCAGTCCAGTGTCCAGCTTCAGAAAATAAACAAACAAACAAACAAACAATCCAATAAGATTAGTTGCAGCTTCAGAATAGTCCATTTGTACACAATTTCTCATGTTTCTCTTCAGATGATGGACAGACATTGTCTGTTCTTGCTTTCAAGCCTGGGAAAGACATGAAAGATTTAAGCTGTAGCAAGGAAAATTTAAATTAGGCATTAGGAAGCCTTCTAACATTAAGGATGGGAAATTGCTTAATAAATAGATTGCAATGGGAAGTTGTGGAAATTCTACCAGTGGACGTTATGAGGAATGATTCTGACAGTCTTGATGCTACCTTGAGGCGTGCTGTAGTCCATGCCTCTCACTCTGCAGTATTACTATTACCTAGCTGATTAGGTACTTAGGCCCTGTGAAAGCCTTCCTATATTGCTTGGCAATTTCCTATGCATCTCAGTTTTGATTTTCTTATATGAGCAGAAGCATGTTGAAGATGGGCATCTGTACCTGCTGCCTAAGATGTATTGCAGTGTAGAGTTAGAGGAAAGTACTCCCAGAAGCCCCCAAATTTAGTCACAGAGAGACTCAAATTAGCCAGACCAATTTCTAGTCTTGGTGTTACAAGAACTTTCCTGGAAAGAAGGGGCTAAACATGAGAAAACTTTAATACTCTGGAATTTGACCACTCATTGTTTGACCACTAATGTTAAAATATCCCAAGTGTTAAGGTTTTCTTGCTGCCCTGCTGAAGGTGCATCCAAGGATGCTGGGACAACTCATGGGGCAAGAAAGAGATTAACACGAGGCAAATTAATTAGGCAGTCTGTGAGAGGAATAGACTTAGCTTCCTGAAGTGCTTCTCCCTAGCAATCCAGAGTTAATTCATAAGCACTTTGGGTAGTTCTTGCTTAAGGAGAAGACATCTTTAGCACATATTTCATATGTGCTAGATAAGCATCTCTATCAGGTGCACTCCTTCATTTCCAGCAAATAATGAGGCAGAAAGGTGATTCTCATTACTGGAATACAACAAAGAAATATGGGATCAGCTGACACTGTAGAAATGCAAAAGTAGAGTCCTTGTTGCCTAACCACCCAAACAAGTTAGGTTAGAAATGAACCCATTTCTATCCAGCTCCAGTTAGAAAACCAAAAGACATAAAAGAAGTGTTATCTGAGGAAAAGAAATTCAAAACTAGGGACCATGAATCTCATCTGAGACATGGATTAAAGCAGTTTCTTTATGGTTTTTCTTCCTCAGGCACTGAAAGTAAAGACAATAAAGAACATAGTGAAAGAACAGACCAGAGGCTTGGAAAGCAAAGCTTAGTTGCTAGCAAGAAATGTTGCCTTTTAGACCTGTTTAGATACAACCTTCTCTCAAAGCACATAAAACCCAGTGCATTAGGGACCTATTTGCTTATTCTAAGTGATATACATTCTTCACTCAACTCTGAGGAAATTCAGAAGTGTCTCATTTGGAGTTTACAGTCTATTTCAAGAAAAAAACACATCAAAGTAAGTACCAGTTGAAGCAAAGGACACTAGCATTTTAGGAAGATAACTTGATCATGAGGCCAGTATGTTTCTAATAACAAGTCAGCAATTGTAAACATTGTTATAATGAATTTCTTATAACTTGATATAACACTTCTGAAGACTAGCACTTGTGTAAATCCACTGTCCATAAGGAAAAGGCCGACATGACTTTTTTTTCTGTAGGTGATGACACCTATTAAATTTGTATTTCAGATTTACATTTTCCCAGTTTCTTACATTTCTCACTGGAAGTATTTTATTTGCTCAGTATTGAATCAGTGATTTCAGAGGTGGTATTCAGTAAATGAAACACATGGTGATTCTTCAAGTAAAGCCTTCAAATCCAATGTCTTCTTCATAATACAAAAGCCGCCTTCTTCAAAATAGTACTGCCAACTCTATCTCTGAATCCAAATGTCACAAGGAGATATATTTGTGATCTAGCCCATGAAGGAATACATATGCATGTAGCCGTGGCATTCAAAATCTCAGGAACAACTATTCATATGAAAACAATAATTATTTACGGATGAGAAATCATGCATGTGTTCATGAGGAAAACCAGAAGGCAGGTGATCTCCATCCAGAGTTTCTCAGCCATTGGAAAATTAACATTTTTTCTTATCCCTGCTAGTGCAGGGATTGATAAAAGAGTGTTGTGGCACAAAGTGATCCAATACCTTTGGGTTCCTTATTCCTATGTGGCAAATTAAGTCACTTTTTTTTCCCTGCCCTGTTAAAACACTAATCTGGAGGAAGGTTCTGCTTTATCTGTGAATTTCATTTTAGAAGCCCTATACATCAGAAAGCCTGTCTCACTCTAGAAGGACGGTATTACCTTCAGAATTTATTGCCAGCTACTTCTTACTTGCTGTACTTTGAAAAGTAAAGGGGTTTCCTATAGGAAATCTCTAAATTTCATCTCAAGGTCTGCTGCAAAGAGTTGGAATAGAACAGTGCTTTAAAGTATTTCTCTAGTTAGTATCTTTTGGCCTGAAAAGCTGCTCAAGGGCAGTTTTAAACCAGGCTGAAAGCGAAGACCAAAAATGCCATGGAAATAGGGCATACCCCATTCTGATATAATGGAGCCTAGAATAAAAATTTACAGGTTTAATAGAATTGGCCTTTTCCACAAAACATTGGAATATTTAAATCATTTGAAGCCACTCCTATCTGATGTGCTCACAGATAAACTTTCCTTTTTACATTCTAATAACTCAATCAGTTATTAAAACTATTTAACATATGGTTTAATGAAGATAATAAATGTCAATCATCTTTCTCAATATATGATCATATAAAGACAGAAAACTAACTTTCTCTTAATCAGTATTAGAGCTCCTATACTAAGTTTTTTCTCAGTCAACTGTTAAAAATTCATGTCATAAAATTGCATCTGTACAAATAAATACTGAATTTATTTTTAAAAGGATAATATCTTTAGGCAAAGAAAAATTATTTCATATTTCTTTTGATAAAGACATTCCAATTAATGCATCTTAAGTATTAGCAAAAGGAATGAACAAAAATTCCTGCTTAAAAATTTAGAATTTGTTCCAGCAAAGACTTGCTCATGTCCTTTGCTTTATACAACTCTGCATCCCATGACAATCATTTTAAGACCAATTCTGGTATGGTTTCTGTCTCAGTCTACTAAATGCTCATTAAATAGAAAGAAAATTTTTCAGTGAACTACTTGCAGCCAATAAAATTTAGTACATTCTCCAAAATATCAGGGCTTGAAGTTGATAGTACTGAAATAAGCATAGGGTTTTTCCCATCCTCAGAAATCACCACATCACAGAAGCAGAGAGCTGAAACTACAGGAGGCAATCAGCAGTACCCAACACTAGTTATATTCTGTAATTCCAAAAACTAGATTATTGTCCTCCATCCTGGTCTAAATTATACAAATGACGAACATAACCTTTAGCTGATCCAAAGATTTTGGAGGTTCTGGAGCTGCTTAATTCTGTCTAATGGGATATTAAGTTTTTTAATGGCAAATCTATATCCTAATGCTGTGAATATCACAGGTATTCAAACATCATGTTCACATTTTGTCATTTAGTCTCCTGAATGCCTTTAAACATGTATGCCCAAATTCATGTTTTCTTGGTGAGTTATAGCGTTATTAGCTGCTATAGGTTAAGAAGTTTTTCAAATCTAAAATTTGATAATGCAAACATATTGTAGTACTTGCTAGTTTTTACTAACCATGATTTTCTATTCGTTGCTCAGTGTCCCCCTGAGATGTCCTTCCTTGCAACAACAGAAAAGTTCCTTCAAGAGGAAGAGAAACATACAAGAGAGTTTGAAGAACGTTTAAATTCACACCTTGAAGAACTGCAAAGACATTCTGAAAATACTCTAAAAAAGTATGCCAGGATACAGCAAAGTGGGCATACTTAAGCCAGTCACACAATTAAGAAAATAAAACCAAGTAATCACTCGTGAGTTTCTTAGAACTAAAATCTGCAACTAGCTGCTTAATGTATTTAGGCACATTGCCAATAGCATGTATTTCTAACACCAAGGTTTCAATAAGGTAATCATTATCCTGCAGATTTAGGTATATTATAACTTGACTCTATTACAAAATATCATACTCTAAACATATTCTAAAATATACAGGTTGGTTTTGCATAGTTAAATTGTGTGCAGCAGAGACCTTGTTGCAGCACTGTAAATTAAGTAAGATACTTTCAATTCTGTGATGTACAGAGGGCTAATAAGTGGAATTATTCCCTTGAAAATATTATCAGCCAAGAGAAATTCTCTAGATTGCACAGAACAAGAATAATAGGGGCCGTTAGCCATGTCATAGCTCCTAGCATAAAGAGCTTATCTATGCTCTGGTTATTTTTGGCTATAGAAATAGCCCTTGGGACTCTTGAAATGGGAAGTTTGAGCTCTTTCTTTCTTATGCTCTAAGCAATGCAGGTCCATGAGAGGAACATGAATAGACGAAGCACATATTTTGAAGCCACCCATATTGCCCCTTTTACCAGACCTACACCTCACCTGGGGTAGAGCCTGATCTCAGGTGCTTTACATGCTTTACATTAATACTTTACAATTTTTAAATCCTGTCTTTGAAAGCACCTGTTTTGATATTGATGTTTTGATACTATGTTGCCTTGTTGTTTAAGTACATTGGAACAGGGAAAAACCTTTAAGTTCAGACAACTTGTGATCAGTCTTAGGTAAGGGCCTAAATTCTTTGTATTTTTCTACAACATCGGAAAACATTATAAAACTGAGCAGAGTTAATTCATCTCTATGTGCCGAAAAACTGCAGAATGTTGAGATTCCTTTTATTTGCAATTCATACTGAATTCTATTGCTGTGCAAGCGAAACAGAAATTACAGACAGTGTTGATGAACCACCAATTTCAGTGAAAGAGATACTGAAGAACTGCTTTCCAGCACATACTGTTGCCAACTTCCTGGAAAAATCTGGATAAAAATAATACCAGACTGTCAAACAGCTCCAGTTTGTGAGTAAAAGAAGTCTCATTAATATTCAAGACCACAGCAAAAATGTAAATTGTTTTTGGAAGCTGTATTTCCATTAAGACAAAATACATCTCACTTCCACAAAATACCATGATTTTAAATACCAGTGTGGCTTGGTTTGCAATAAAATGAGTAATGAAAATGAGGACATCAAAGAACCTTTTACAGGAAAATTCATGAAAATGACTAGACTCAGCTGGAGGAACGAGGACTGAATAAGATGATGATGGAAGGACGTCTGAACAAAACTAAATATATATGTGTCCTCAACTTAAGGGGAGACGCACCTGGGAGTTTTAAAAGAACTAATGAAGAAATTTAGGAACCTCTAGAAATGAAGCTAAATTTTAAGCTGGGAAATACCTGTAGAAGCAAAAAGACAGCAAAATATTGTCTTTCAGAAAGGCAAGAGGAAAAAATATGGGATATTAACCAGTTAGTCAGATTCTTTTGCCACTGCAAGATTTAAACATACAACAAGACAGTACACTCCAGATCTTCAAAGAAACGTGTGTCCGAGTCCAGGCCAGGCCAGAGGATCCCTCTCATGATAGAGGTCTGTGTGATGATACAGAATGAATGACTACAATTATCAAAAAATGAGTAAGATTTTTTTCTAAAGCTTTTTAACATCTGGCCAAGCTACTAACTTTGGCTAATGAAATAACAAGTTTCAGCCTGGCTTTTGTGTAACGTCCTATAATAAACTCCCCGTAAAAAGCACCACAAATTGCAAAGTACTTGTATCTGAACAGCCTACTTGTTTACTGTTATTTCCTGCTCAGAGCACATTATGCCACAAACGTGCTGAGACAGTATGGATCAAAGTCCCGTTCTTTTAACACATGCTTACCTGAAAGGTCACCCTTCTCTTGCTAGCCAAAATCAGCCCAAGTTGCTCATCTGACAATCCCCAATTTAAACAAGCCCATTGCTGCCAGAGTATAGTTGGAGCCACACCACTGGTTCTGAATACTTTAGTTGTATTAAAAGGTAGAAACTTGATTGACTGGTGATTGGTTTCTGAAGGAAGAGACATATTCCTGATGTTATCATGCCAAAAATAGTTTGTACAACATGTACCAATTTCAAGTTATTTGGAAAACTTTTTAAAGAATGACGGACAGCAGAAATAATAAAGACTGAGAAATTATGTACCGTATGAACAGGGATTGGAGATGTATGTATATTGTCAAAAAAGGAATAATCAGAAGGGTCCGAGGCTATAAATGTCTGAAAGCACCAGTAAAAATGAAAAAAAAAAAATTATTAATCATAAGTTCATTTGACAGGACAAGGTGCAATGTTCGGGAGCTACGCATTACCCAAAACACACAGAAAATGTCTATTCTAGTATGTGAATAGCCAGGCAATGGAAAATTCCTGTAAGCTGCTGGACTTCTTTTATGGCTTTTCAAAGCTTTACCGAAAAGCATTTTTTGGCTCCCAGTTGAAAGACTTGTTTAAGTAAGAAGAACAATGGTTCAGGCTGCCACCAGCTTTTTTCGCTAAAGGACAAACAGAGGTCATGTACACACAGTTGCCAACATGCTTCATCGAGATGTAATTTTGAAATAGTTGGTGGTGTAAGAGCTGCCAGACCATCGCTGTCCAATTCACTTCCCAAAACTTACTCTGATGGGGCTGTCAGTGAAATGACAGTAACTGAGCAGAAACATTTAAAAGTAGCTCACATGAAAGTTGGGTATTTAGCGCACTTTCTTCCTACCGTTTCTTACTCTCTTCTTTTTTGTATGGGAAATTTAGGACTATAAGAATGAGAGAGTGTCGGACGGTGGGTACTCTGAACCATGCAGAGAGGAATGCAAACAACAGCAGCAAAACACAGTGCCAGATGAACACAAAAGTGGACAAACATGAAAAATCACAGGCACAGCTTTCTTGCTTTTCCAATGGGTGGACTTAAACAATGGCTTTAGCTTACCTAGTCAAAGGCTAATAAATCTCTCCTATGATCAGAGATACTACGGAAAGCGCCTAACCCCCCCGTCTCGCTGTTCTGGCTTTATCGTACTGTAACTGGTCATAATTCCTGATTCAACAGTCGTACAACAACACACAGAATCAAACCTACCACCACTTAATAATTCAAAACTAGATGAAACACCACCAGTGGGAATGAGAAAGAAGTCATCAACAGAGACTGTCTAATGAGATGAGCCCCAGGTGATTCTGCATCTATAGTATGTCATGCCAGTCATCAAAGTTTTATTTGCACAGCCAGCTCAGGTATGTGCTGAACTCCGTTCAGTCCTGCTGCTTTCTGCCCATGGGTATCCCAGAGATCAAACAGCTGGAAGGAGCAGAGGGCACTGGGGGAAGGTCCTTAGCCTGTGTCATACGCACGATGGGATTACACTCCCGTCTGGTTTTACAGCCTAGAACAGCCAATTGTATCATTCACAATCCCCTTTTTTTCCATTTAATTCTATGCAAAATAGCTATCCACTAGATTTTACACCAACTGCCTTGTGCTAGGAAGGGTTTTTTTTCCTCTCAGACACAGCAGCATGCTGAGAAAATGCTAGGTTAAAGATCGTTCATAGCAGAGCTCGTTTGAATTGGCCAAACCAATGTGGGAACTGTGTGTTGTTTTTTCCTCACTGTAGGGTCCAGATCTCAAAGTTCACTGTGTATGAGTTACTATTTAATTGCACGGACACCCTCAAATCCATAAATAGGCTGTAATTTAATGTACTGCACCTAAATCTCCACTAGTAGATTGAGCGACGCCCCCAGACAATGATACACTGCGCTCCCATCTCCCTTCCTAAACCAACAAACCAGTTGGTTTGTTCCTCTAATCTACTCTTAACCAAACTACTAGGGGATTTGAACACATTTATCAAAAATGTGTTTTCCCACCAGTTTGCGTGCAAAGAACAGTCCTAAACCATCCCATCACTGAATTTCCTGCGACAGATGTAGGATTTACTTTACTTGACGTGAACTCTCGTACAATCCCAGATGGAGCAAGAAATCTTAGAGAAGTCCTGGCCCTCGGTATCCCACATAAGCACCATAACAGGATTTTTTTTCATTGAAACTTTTCAACCAAATAAAGGTGGTGCAGGGAAGATGACATCAGCTAACAGCTCTATCTATAGTGATGACAAATGAAGACACTCGGCTGGGACATGGATGGCAGGACTTTGCTTTGCTGGTGCATGAACTGCAACTACCTGCCTTGGTAAAAAACTTCTCTTGGTGAGAAACATCTCTGTGACACAGGTTCAAATCAGTGAATCATACTGCAGGATCTAGTTCACATCTTCTGGAGCTACAGGAGCGTTCAAACCTGTACATGTACCATCCGGGCACTGAACATAAACACTCTGAAAAAAGAACGGTGCATTTTCCCTGCTGTGTGCATTTAAAAGTGCTGTTTTCTGAACGTCAGGATGTGAATAAGTAAACATTTTCTTGTAGATGGATTGAAACAGACAGCCAATTTCTCTGAGGTCTGAAAATATGTGTAGTTCTTCCTTCAGACCATGGGCAGTGTCGCTGGCTTCTCTCACCTGGTTTTAGGGAGCTGGGGCCATGTCTAGCACAGATGGGCACTTACCCACTGCAAGAATACTTGACACAATTCCTTCATTTTCTTAGCACTTTGAAGACATTTATAGAACTCTGTTCAAACCTTGATCTTAAAGTATTTGACTCAGATTTGATTTATGCTTTGAAAAATTGGTTTTAAAAAATTGCTTCTATAACTTGATTTATCAGAAGGCAATGGCAGGTTTTTAATGACTTCACCTGATAATGAGCACTCTTGGACACCATATCATAAGACACTGCTGAAGAAGTATCTCAGCATGAGTTTTCTGGTAAAATGCTTGTAATAAATCATTCAGTTTTGCCCACAAGCTACTGTATGCTGGGAAAAGGTTTGAAACCCTATTTCTAAAACATTTTTGAAGGCAACTGACAGTTGGAGTAATACATACAGTTAAAAAAACAGAGACACAGTTACACCTTCGGCTGAGAAGTTCACAGGAGTTGACATTTGGGCAACTGCTGTTAATTTACTTCCCGATTATTTCCCAGTGATTTTTGGCAGTTTCTGTCTACAGAGGCTTCATACCATTTTTCCAAATGCACATTCTCACATCCAGTACTAGTAAAAGGGAATTTGGTAGAAAATGTCAGAATCCAACTTCATTGTTTATTATAGAAAAATATATTCCTTTTTTTTAAGAGTCCAACTGTGAAATCAGTTCTACCCTCTGCATAAGGAACAATTCAGAATGTGTAACACTATTTTCCTCCCAATTAGCAATCAGTAAAATTGCACATTTCAGGGAATTGAAATACACAATACACTAATGTCTCTTATTAGCATTAAGCTATAGGTTCATATTAATAAACATTTGGCTCCCAGAAGATTATTATTCTGACCTGAAGAATTTGCAGATGACAAGAGACAAAGGGAGGGCATAAGAAAAAGCAGCAGAAATGAAACATCTCATTAGAGAAGTAATCTTAAATATTATCTAACCCGACTGACCTTTTACCTATGTAGTTGTTATCAGCCAGTTAATTGCTCTTATGTGTCACAGACTCAACATTTTCTTGCAGAAAATGAAGGGGGGGGGGGGGGGGGGGAATCACATAAGGACTCTGAACAGTTTCAGGGAAGGCTTTCCAAATTATAAAATTATTGCTTGGGCTGATAAAAAAGCCCTGCAGGTGGAATGGACTGAAATAAACCTGCTACTCAGAGATGGGAAAGTCACAGGAGCTTTGTCAGAGCCATTAGAAAGTACCACAGAACGAGTAGGGACAGGAAAACCTTGGTTGAGAATCTATGGAAGAGGAAGATGAGGAGGAGGAATCTATGGAAGAGGTTGGCAGAAACTTTGCTTCTATTCTAGACGCCCAAGACACCAAGTACCCTGCAGAACACACATATTTAAAATACACACACTTTTGTTCACTTCCTCAGGCACAGATTTTATTCAAGCTGAACACCTCCTTTCAAAAAGGGGCAAACTATCAGAGCCCCATCGCAGCCATCCCGGACTGAGGATAAAATAAAAATAGGACAAAAAGGATTTGGTGCCTGGAAGAACAGAAACAGCTGGGAGATGACACAGACAAAGCAATTACTTTTACAGATGCATCATTTCAGATCTCTCCAGTTGAAGGAAGCAGTTCTAGGTACCATAGCACAGATAATTTTTCAGTCTCAGTGCACAGCTCAGTGAGCACAGGGGTTCCACAGCAGACTTCCCGCTGGTCACTTGGTGGGAAAACACTCATCTGGGCATACCACAATGACCATCTTGTCTGTGTGGTTTGTTGTGCATATATCCCAACTATGCTGCAAGTTGGGGGGAAATAAAACAACCTAACAGTTGATCCAAACTCTTCCTTTTAGTTTTTAGCAAATTTCATACTTTAAAAACTTCTTAGTCCACAGGGCCAGTTTAATTCTAGGCACTACCAGCAGCAGTGGCACAGCAAGCCTCATTAGCTGCGGCCATCCCAGCATCATTAGGTATCTGTCTCATTCTGAACTGGGTTAGTTTATAGCTGGCCACAGGCTCACGCTGCTTATGGTACACATGCCTTAGGGCAAAATCTACTGCAGGGAATTGCATTTGCTTGCCTAAACTATTTTTTTTGCATAAAAACTTTGGTTGGCAGTGGCATTCCGCACAGGAGCAATACACAGGGTTAATGCAGGAAGCGAGGCACAGGCTTTCATTGGCCCATGTACGAACAGTCCCACTGACTTCACTGGGACTATATCCCTGCGCTGGAAGACAACAGGCAAAGTAAAGATTTGAGGGGTCTTTGACTTTCGGCAGAGAAATATTTCCTGCTACGCTTCGGTGCGCTGTAGCATCACATTCTTTGTTGCTCGACCTGTATTTAAGCAGCAGTCAAGAGTTCTCAAATTCCCTCCCCGAAGTCTTCTGAATGTTAACTTAAAATATTTGGATGAGAAAGGGCTGTAAAAGACTACAGGATTATTGAAGCATTTTGATCAGAATTTATAGCTTGATTTCCTAGAATAAAACTGCCCAAGCTGTGCTCACAGCTTTCTTTAAGTGAGGGGGAGAGGAGGATGTCACAGGACAGCAGCTCACTTCAGCAAACAGATGAAAGACCCAAGTTATACTAATGCTACTTTTCCTTCTTTTAAAATAAATAAATAAATAAAGTCAAGGGCTGTATCCAAAATCACCTTTTTATTGCCACTTAAACAGATTTAAATATTTAACATTCAGATAAACAACTATCTGTGTTTATGTAGTTTGTTATTAGTTTCTTCACCATAAACTGGTAGAATCTCCCTTTCCAACTTCTATAAGATTCCTTCCAGCGGATCTTGAAGTATTCACTTTGTATGTTGGCACCTCACAGCAAAAAGAAATTCTTTTTGAGTGAACTATGTAGTGTTTAATGAAAAAATTATTACACAATGTAGGCCTTCACAATAAGTCACATTCTTTGCAAAATAATTTGAAGATTCCAAGTAAGACTTCTCTCTTTTATTCAAAAAATAAATATATCCTTTCTGAATCAAAGCACTTCATATGACATTAAGTACAAAGAAGAAATGTACTTCTTTGGAAGTTCTGAAATAGACATACAAGAGCTCATGGGAGCAACATTATCCGTAACAGTGATAAAAGCTGAAAGCTGATTTTTTACAAATTTATAGCAGAACATGATTTCCCTTTACAATATAGAGCTTCAAACAGATTTAAGAAAAACACCATTTTAAAAGTCTGAAAGGCACATGAACTGGACCATAAAACGTACTGGCACATTCACTAATACGTTTTATGTTACATTCCTAAAGAGATTCTGCGGGACCCTAACCAAGAGAAAGACTGAAAATACCAGCAAGTTCCTTTGTAAAGTACTAAAAGAGTGACAGAGAGTTCCTTTTGGCTCTTGAAAAAATTAATAATACCCCAAAGCTAGAAAGTCTGAAAAGCTGCATCATTCAGTTGTATTTGGACGAGTCGCTACATAAACAAAGACAACAATCAGCAGTACTACAACAGCCAGTGTGGGAAGCACAACGGTGGTGATTTGTTGCCGGGCCTCTTGCATCGCCTGTTTTCTCTCCTTTTTATCTTTGGAGGTCTCTTTTTTGGGCTTTCCTCTTAGCTGCCTCATCCTCCTCTTAGGATCTTTTGTTTGCTGAAATAGGGGAGCGAAGGGAGTTGAACAGCACAAAACAGTCCAAGGCCTTTTGAAACAAGGGGTTGAAGGATTCCTTCTCTTTCAAGTGGTTGGCTGTGCAAGAAACTGCAAGAGAAAGAAAAAAACAATTCTTTTGAGCAAGATCTACACATATTCCAGTTATTAAAACCATTTGCAGCTCCACTTGGTAGATCTTTTATCCAACTGGCACCAGTATCTATGCAGCTTCTTTCAAGGAAACGGAATCACAGCACGCTCGCTCAGCTCATCAATAACACTTTCCCCGAAAAAACTACAGCAGTTCATCATGGTGTGTGTATTTGTCCAATAGCACTGAACTTGCACTCTGTTGAGCCAGAAACAAAGCCCAGGGCCATACATTTTATCCTCCAAGGCAAACAAGATAACACAGCTAAAGACTTCATGAAAATAACATGAATTAGTCTTGCGTCAACACAGAGAACCAGCTGCCCCTTCCTGTAACAGCAGCAGGCTCCCTCCCCGCTGAAGGTCTGTGGATCCCCACAAGCCTGCAGAGCGAGGAAGGGCAAGCGCACACCCTGCCGTAAGGAAAAGCATTGAGCGTTTATCGTCCACATCAGGTAGTTATTCCAATAAAAGGTATTCCAACAGGAAGAAACGTGGGGAAAGAGCTGCTTAACTTACACTTCTGGTTCTGCTGCCATAGAACAGAGTCTAAATCATAACATGACTCAGGGCTGTCACTCTTATTACAGCTGTCATTTTTATAAGAAAAAGATCCCAAGCGATAACCAGCCTGCTTACAAATCACTGGTGTAGACAAGCAGTCATTAATAAGGTGGTTGCTCTGAAGCATCTACTAGACCAATTTTTAAAAGCAGAAGTATCTGTAGAGTGAGATTACAAAAAAACCCACATGACATGAAAGCCTCTCTGAAATAAGGAGACTTAGTAGATGCTTAATATTTTCCATACCCAAAGTTTTTTTGCCCCTAAGCTGCCTACAGCTGTGTAATTCACTGACTGTGCAGGGGATGGAGGATGCCCACTGTTTGGCTATATTCTTTTTTGCCACATCCCCCATTTCTGCAGCGGCACAATAGCTGGCTACAGGCCAGATGTATCTAAACACAAATTTGGAGGGTGTGGCGGGTTGACCCTGGCTGAACGCCAGGTGCCCACCAAAGCCGTTCTATCACTCCCCCTCCTCTAACTGGACAGGGGAGAAAATATAACAAAGGGCTTGTGGCTCGAGATAAGGACAGGAGAGATCACTCACCAATTACTGTCACGGGCAAAACAGACTCGGCTTGGGGAAAATTAACTCAATTTATTACCAATCAACGAGAGTAGGGTAATGAGAAATAAAACCAAATCTCAAAACACCTTCCCTCCACCCCTCCCTTCTTCCCGGGCACAACTTCACTCCCGGATTCTCTACCAACCCCCCCCCAGCAGCACAGGGGGATGGGGATGGGGTTTACGATCAGTTCATCACACATGATTTTCTGCCGCTTCATCCTCCTCAGGGGGAGGACTCATCACACTCTTCCCCTGCTCCAGCATGAGGTCCCACCCACAGGAGACAGTCCTCCACGAACTTCTCCAACGTGGGTCCTTCCCATGGGCTGCAGTCCTTCAGGCACAGACTGCTCCAGCGTGGGTCCCCCGCGGGGTCACAAGTCCTGCCAGAAAACCTGCTCCAGTGTGGGCTCCTCTCTCCACGGGGCCACAGGTCCTGCCAGGAGCCTGCTCCAGCGTGGGCTTCCCATGGGGTCCCAGCCTCCTTTGGGCATCCCCCTGCTCCGGCGTGGGGTCCTCCCCGGGCTGCAGGTGGAGATCTGCTCCCCCGTGGAGCTCCCTGGGCTGCAGGGGGACAGCCTGCCTCACCATGGTCTTCCCCATGGGCTGCAGGGGAATCTCTGCTCCGGCGCCTGGAGCATCTCCTCCCCTCCTTCTGCACTGACCTTGGTGTCTGCAGGGTTGTTTCTCTTAAATGTTCTCACTCCTCTCTCCGGCTGCCGTTTCCCTCTGTCCTAACTTTTTTTCCTTCTTAAAAATGTTATCACAGAGGCGTTACCACTGTCGCTGATGGGCTCGTCCTTGGCCGGCAGCAGGTCCATCTTACAGCCAGCTGGTATAGGCTCTCTCTTGAACACAGGGGAAGCTTCCAGCAGCTTCTTACAGAAGCGACCCCTGTAAACCCCCCCGCTACCAAAACCTTGCCACACAAAGCCAATACATAGGGTAACAATTACTGGTGTCAAATATTGAGCTGAATTAAAAGTCAACTATGATCTGGTGTTTTTCCATCACTCTCTAACATACTCAGAATAAAATGTATGTAGAAATAAGTGGGTTAATGCAACTGCCTCTTTTCTTTCCATCTTTATATCAAAATATAAAGATGATTTTAGCGTGCTGCTGCAGGTGAGGAGCATGTGTCAACAATCAAAGCTGCAAAGCTCGCTCAGTTCACCACAGACACAATTTCCTCTTGATGTGTCATCTCTGGTCAATGCTGCAAGTGGTCTTATGACTACTTCTTTAAAAAGACAAAGAGGTTTTCCCTGAAAGTGGGATGCTTTCTGTTGGTGTTAGCACTCAACCTTATTTGTCAGCCTGACCACAGAAGCAAAACTGAACTAAAACGCTCATGTACAAAACAACAATCCTCACCTACAGGTTATGTGTAACTACAAAGGATTTTTCATCCTTTCACATAACAGCAGCAACCTGCCTGCTGTGAATCTCATCCAGCCAATTAGGTTGGTGAGATATTGCATTAATTAGGGTAAAATGTGGAATAACTCTACTAACTTGAACTTATGGAATTGACCAGACTACCAGAGGAACCATGTGGTACTGGGAAACCAACAGCAAAGGAATGCATCAGTATTTCTGTCTTTACATGGTCCTTCCTGGATACAATCTAAAAAAACCCAAACCAAACAAAAAAACCCCCACAAACAAACAAACAAAACCATCCAAGCATCAAGCATGACAGGATCTGGGTGTTCAGCTGGATTCACCAATTCTGCATCCTATGCACCCACCTCTTTCAACCAGTTTTTTCCGATTATAAACTTTGCAAATTCAGCCTGCACTCTGAGGCAAACACTTCATTTTGGTTGTGATAAAGCACAAAAGGGAAACGTTGGTGCTTGGGATGATTTTCAAGAGAGGAAACAATAAAGTTCAAGTCTGAGAAAGAACCAATTCCTTCTGCAAGCTGCAGCATTAGAATCAAAATACGTAACGGATTTAGAGAGACCAGAAGTGGTCAGAGAACTTCATCATGGGGAGGTAAATAGGAATTGGATGGAGCAACTACACACAACACCCTGGTTCCAGTCTTTTAATCAAATGGGACTACTTAATTTCTAAACTTTCATAACTGTTTCTTCTCAGCAAATCCTCAACTCTCTTACTGATTTAGGGCAGTCTCTTCAGTATTCCGCTTTCTGCAAGCTATGGGTTTCTGGTTTGGTTTTGTTGTTTATCACTGAACTCTTGAATCTCCTCTGGGGCAAAAGAAATCTGTGTTTTACCCCTTTCATTTCCATTCGCTCTCCTCCTGCTCTGGGTCACCAGCTTTACCACCGAACTCTAGAAAAAAACTACTAAGCAAAATAAAGTTTTACATTTGCCCTTTGGGATAATTAGACAACCAGAGCATTTCAGGCTACACTATTTTCATATTGTTTTCTGTCTCCACTGTTAATGTATATCAGTGGGGTTTGTATCCAGCGTACTCACAAGGCCCAAGAAGTGATGGACAGTAAAAGCCTTTGGGACTTTCTGCGTACCATAGTAACAAACAGGAGTTGCCATGAAACCAATCTCTCTAACAATAAATGTATGCCTTGCTCTACGCAACATCACTTGCTACCCAGACATTAAAAACATCAGGATGTTTTTTTAAGTCTCTTTTGAATGAATATTTCATTCTGAAGCAAAATTATACCAAGTTAATTACATACACTAGCTAACATCTGACGGCTTAGAACAGAAAGCCTTCCCGCAAATGTCAGCATCACTTGAATTGCAAGCTGATGCTCTCCAGTTTGGGAATCTGGCATCAATCTCCAAATATGTTTCCAGTAGATTGGGTTACTTGGCTTTGCTACTGGCAGAGATGGGCTTGCACAGAAAGTGGCCCACAGTTTTCAGAGAGATGAGCCTTAGGGTTCATCTTAACTGAACCATAAAATGGAAGCAGTGAAATCTCTCTAAGTTGCTGCCAGACTCCCGCTGCTGCTAGGAGCTTGGATGCAACTGCCAGTATTAGAGAGTTGCTGCAAGAGACAACAGTTCCCCACAGGAAAGGTCCGGGATGTTGTACATGCTGCTATGTTCGTGTTGGTATGAAGCAGCACTTAAAAAACAGGGCTCAGTTGCATAAGATGAAATTCTACAGCCCAGCCCATGTTGTGCAAGCGGAGTAAGAGAGACACAGCTATCCCCTTCTGCTGCCAAGCCTCTTACCGGCCACCCATGGACTTCACTGGAAGACAGGTGACTACTGACAATTATGGAAAGGAAGAAACAGATACATGAAGTACAGCAAGTCAGCGCTAGGGCCAAGGTTACAATGTTAGGGTCTCGTTCCCTGTGGCACGCATGGCCCATGAGAACAAATTATCTCACATTACTGAGCTACGTCCTCCTTCAGCTAGTAATCACCCTGCTTGTGCATTGGGAAGGCTGAACTGAAGAGAAGAGGGGAAGGAAATAATATGGCATTGGGATGGGTATAATTGACAGTCTAGTTAGCACCGCCCATTGGAAACATCTCAGAGCAAGTAGCTATCAGAAAGGCAACGAGAAAGTTATGTCCCACAGGTACTTGCATCTTATGCAAACCCTAACCTTTGTGACCAGCTAACCTCACACTCTAAAAGAACTGGAAACTCACCTTTTCTCCTCAAACAGAAGCTAGGAGTCTCTTTTCCATTCCTAGTCTCCCCCGAGCAGGAGAGGGCTCACTGCCACAGACTGTACACATCCTCCTAAGGCTGCTTCCCATTTCCATTAACTGCTTAACCTGGCCCAAGCATCTGCCAAGGCTGGAAATGATCACCAAACTAGTTCAACTACTGCTTTTACCAGAAAGTCAGCAACTTCCTCAACTGGGACATTTGTAGGAATAGCAATAGAAGGGATTAACAGACTCTAGCAAAAGTGGACTATCCACAGTCCACAACAGTGTGACAGGAGTCTGGCACTAGCGATAGACTGTAACTTCACCTTTTTATGAATTTTTGCAATTTAAAAGTTGATGATAAATTGCATGGGTCAATGAGATTATTTTTAAGTTTAGCAAAGTAACTTCACTTTAACCATAGCGAAGTTTCCCCCCAAAGCAGGAACGTGCTGGCTAGAAAGAAACCATCTCGATTGCCAAGTCAGGAAAATGAGTGTTGACATGGTATATTCGTTTGAAATATCCATTTCACAGAGCCTACCTCTTCTAACACTGCAGTGCTCCAGCCTGACACTGAAAAAAGCTAAGGTTTCAAGCAGAACAAAACATTAAAAAATTCAAGCTGCTGAAGACAAACCTAAAGATGTCATTCTTCAACATAATAAAAATTCATAAATTTAGTACCCTGGCTTGACATCTAGGGCAATTACATTCCTCCTTGCCCGTCATCCAAATTGCTTTTTATAAAAGTGCTCTTCGTTCTACCTTCTGGGTTAAGTTACTCTGAACTGTTTTTGCAGAGCTAACCTCAAAAACCTAAAAGCATAAATCAGTGGACTTGAAGTCACTCATACCAATGCTGAAGCACTTGCCAGCATCTTAAAGTAAGTCAGCTACAGTTAAGCAGGGATAATTTTGTGCCAGAAGGCTGTAGTGAAACTTGTGGGGACTGGTATCCTTCAAAACATATCAACAGTCTTCCAACCAGAATTAAGGCAATCCACTGTCTCCTTTTTTTGTAAAATTAACCCTGACCATTAGTAATTTGCAGCTGAAAGCTCCTCACACCACACATATGGCTATTCCTGCAAGCCAGCAATGGCAGCCTTGACTCCGGCTACAACAGCACTTGCTGAGTACTGCAATTCTGCATCTCCTTCCACACGCAACACATACACAAAAGATTTTGGTTATCTGCTCTTAGTGTAATCGCATGTCTAGACATCTAAAGAACTTATCATCAACCTTACAGCATGAATGTATTAGCCATGTTAAGCTGAATAATTTTTCTCCAAATACAAAATTACAAGTGTTGCAAGCCAATTTGGATTAACCTGGCCTCATGATCCTGCTACTGACGCTGTAACATTTCTAGAACAGCAAAACATCTTGAAATTCAAACAATCTGACAAGAATTAATTTTTATCATTTAAATTTTCCCCTAGGGCCATGGATGTTACTGAGACATTAAAACCCAAACAAACCAGCAGACAATCAGGACACACTGTATTCAAATTGTCTGCCAGCAGTAGGCAAAAAGGACACAAGATTCCTAAGCAGACAATACTCTTCAGATTATTTGAGCATTTCAAATCCCCAAAACCAGTAGTTCCCAATCACCAGGTGTCATAGTTTAACCCCAGCCAGCAACTAAGCACCATGCAGCCACTTGCTCACTTCCTCCAACCCAGTGGGATGAGGCACAGAATTGGGGCGGGGGGAGACGGTCAACACAGTAAAACTCACGGGCTGAGAAAAGAACAGTTTAATAGAACGGAAAGGAAGAAAATAATAATGACAATAATAACAGAAATAAAATTACAATGATGATAATAATAATAAAAGGATTGGAATATACAAAACAAGTGATGCATAATGCAATTGCTCACCACCCACCAATCGATGCCCAGTTAGCTCCCAAGCAGTGATCCCTCCCCAGGCCAACTCCCCCCACTTTCTATACTGGGCATGACATCACATGGTATGGAATACCCCTTTGGCCAGTTTGGGTCAGCTGTCCTGGCTGTGTCCCCTCCCAACTTCTTGTGCCCCTCCAGCCTTCTTGCTGGCTGGGCATGAGAAGCTGAGAAATCCTTGACTTTGTCTAAACATACTTAGCAACAAGTGAAAACATCAGTGTGTTATCAGCATTGTTCTGAATCCAAAACATAGCACTATACCAGCTACCAGTAAGAAAATTAACTCCATCCCAGCTGAAACCAGGACACTAGGACACACCAACATCAGAGTCAAGAAGAACTAAAACCAACAAGCTTATCACTTATTTTTGCTACTGGGCTGATTACTTTAGGGTACTGCAGCCCGAAGTGCTGTACAGAGGCTGGATGAAGAGTCAAGTCCAAGATATGGAAAGAGGAGGTGGTGAGGACCCAAGAGGCAAGAGGAAGCCTGGTTAGCAGGGAAGCTGTGCTCAGCACTGAGCAGTCGTTAAAACAGGAGCGCTCCCCAGCCTCATGATAAAGACCCCCCCCCTTCCTACCAGTGAAAGAGGATTGTCCCTGCAGTGCTGTCGAAGCCCCAGGCACAGAGCACTCTGCTTGCATGGTCCCAGCAGAACACACAGCATCTCTAGGGAGCCAGGAGTGGCTGTGCAGGGTCTCCTACACATGAGGCTTTAATCCTCCCTTACCTCAGGGCAATTTCAACTTCACTGTGGCCAAGCTGGTGGCCACCGCAAGGAGATGGCAGCTCCTGACAGCAGAGGGAAACCTGACATGCTGCCCCAGCCAGCATGGGGAGCCCAGGACCAACAAGTTGGCTGAAGTAATATCACTTTTAAGGTCTGGCCATTGCTACAGTAGCATCAGCAAGGTCACCAATTTCTAAGGTGATTTGGCCATCTTAGAAATGCAGCTAAATGGGAATTTTAAAATGTATTTCAGTAGGAGCTTGGGACAGATTTACAAACAGGAATACTTGTGCACAGAGGTCTAGATGGGGTCTCCATAGACCTCAGTTCTGCACGCAGCCTTTCCACCCATCCAGGTCCAACTCTGTCCCTTGTTTTTTTTCCTTGTGTTTCAGTTTTGGCAGGTATAAAAGAAAAATAACAATCCTTACATCTTCTCTAAAGAACACCGTCATCCCTTCAGGTGGCTGTTACCTGGATAGGATTTACAGGAGCACTCAGACCAGTTTGCACCCAACTCCCATGCCGAGACGGCAGCTAAACCGGCTCCTGTGTGTCAGACACATTAGGCAGCTAATGCCTTGCAAAGCTGGCTTTGAGGAGGGGGCTTTTTATTAAAAAAAAAAAAAAAAAAGCCTGATTGCAACAGTTTTTATGCAACTGCAGTAGTGATTGTCCAGCGCTATTTCACATTCAAGCACAATTATTACACTCCATTTTAAACATTAAATGTAAAATGATAGTTTAAAAAAATCTTCATTATTTGACAGGCTCTAAAGGAGCAAAATGTTCTGTGTAATCACTTGTGTGGGTGACGAAGATGGATAGAGCAGAGATTTGCCAATTTGACTAACAGAGCTGAACCCTACAGGGCAAGCCTGCCCAGAGGATTAACCACACACTTCAATCCCAGCCACATCCTCCCTCCCTGCCCCCAAACCTCCCCAGCCAGCCCACTTTCAGCAACACCAAAGCAGCCCCATGGTCAAGGGAATATTCCTGTTGCAGGACAGTTCCTTCTGGCACTGAAACGCAGCTCTGTGCAACCACTAACAAGGGGAAATGATTATCACTTGCTTAAAACAAGAAACTTTTAATTTGTATAAGCCACCCCCACACAAAACAAGAGCAACCTAAGCAAGCAAGGACTCCGCAGGAGCAGCCACACAAATAACTTTGGCTTCTGCACTGTCAAAGCTCTGGGTCACCCCGCTCGTTACTTTTAAACAGCAGTTGCACAGCAGAATTGATGCATAGCTGAAGATAATGCTTGTAATGCTAAATTTGAGATCTTCTGTTTCAGTGGCACTATCTGTCATGATTTCAGAGTGTGCTAAAAATGAAGAAAAGCATTAAGAAAATTTTTTTTCTCTGTAAAAAATGGATTTTCACGTTACAGCATGAGGCCAGTTCTTAATATCATAAAAATTTACCTCAGTCTATTTGACTGTAGCAAGGAATTATTATTAGCAAATCAAAACAACCCTGTTTTCAAGGGTAAAAGCTTTTAATTAGACACATAACAATATGGAACTATTAAGATGCTGTTTGAAGTCAGTTCAACATTATTTTTTAGTGAGGGGTGGTAGCTTTTTTTCCAAATTACAGACCTAAATCTGAATTGACCCATCATTACTGCAACATCACATTTATTGTCAATGTAGCTTTGAGAGTCTCCAAACTACTCAGCATTTGGAAAATGAAAGCCCGCATTGAATGCTGCCAGAAAGTCAGAGAGAGCAAGGCCGCCAAAGCACAAAGCTATTTCAATACGATTTTCACAATTCTGAGCATTTGGATATAGTGAGTAATCTGTATTAGAAACAAAAAGCCACGGATCTCTGCATCTGGGAAGGCATTGTTAAACAGAGACGAGATGATGGTATTTTTGGCGCATACAGCGTTGCAGTGCAATCCTATCTGCCCTGAATGCAGCAAAGAAACGGAACAGAATTCAATTAAAAATAAAAAGTAAAGGTAAGTCCTTTTGCTCCATGAACAGGTGGATAAATAACCCATATTTTTCTTTGTAGATAAAGAACCAGCATCAAGACAACTTTTTCAACAGGCAGTCCAATGAAGAAATACAACTAATGTTTACTGAAAACACAAGAAAAACAAACACGTAATTTCTGTCACTGCATGAATTCAATTCCTAGGGGAGGCTGTAAAAGAAGAGCTTGCCACTCTCCATCTATACAACTACAGATGATCTTGCACATAAATGTGGTAAACCGCAACACCTAGCATATGACTTGATATTATGTGTTTGCTCAGCTGTTTTCTTAAAAAGTAATTTTCTCAGCTGTTCCTGACAAGACTCCTTTGGATACAAAACATTTATCTTTCCAGTGTATTTACAGAAATTCAGTTTCTAAATAGTGACACTAACTAACTAAATAAATAAAATTAAACAAGTCACTGGTGTCAGAGCTCCTCGAAATTTATATGCTGCTTTCCCAGACCAACCCCAAGCATTTGGCATCTGCAAGAAGGTGCCCCAATAGGAATCTGGTGTGAAAATAACATTTCTGTTGCCCAGTACAGCTGCGTCAGGGTCACAAGCCCACTGAGAACTGGCCTGTAGCTGCTAACTCACACCACAAGCTCAACTGTCACCAGAGGGTAGCAGCGCTCATCCTCTGAGCTGATGATGACCTAGATGGGAAACACACTTTTCCTACGATCCAGCGTGTAGTCTGGTTGTTACTTCTCCTGTTCAAACGACCAGGTTTCAAACACAGTCACTCTGTGAGACAGCACCACTATAACATGTTTGAAACAGATCCCCGAGACACACACCAGGCAGAACGCCAGCAAGTCCAAAGCCTGATGTTACAGTCTTGTAATGCAAACAGGAGAGTTGAGGGACTGTCACTGCTTTTCATTATAATTCTACTTGTCACTAATACTTTGGCACTGAAAATTCCGTCCAGGCTAAAGCTTGGCAGGCAAAAAAATCCATGCCCACAGCAAGAACAGATTATTAAATCTAAACCCACAAAAAATGTGAAGGCAAGGGATGAGCCTAAGGCACAGGGGTGCATACGTACATGTGTGTGCGTGCACTGGAGAGAGAAACGATGGAGAGTGACCAACAGAAGAGAAAAGCTGCAAGAACAGCTCTCAAGATACCAGGGCAAGATCTAGAAACACCATGTATACTTCCTGACCAGAAGACAATCTGCATACACTGGACTCACAACTATTGGTGAAAGTTTGTTTCTTCAGAAGGCACAAAGGTAAGTAAATCTCCCTCTTCCAGCTCAAGATACAGAACTATCCAACTATCAGAAGAAAGCAAGAGGGATGTGTACCTGGACTTCTGAAACCCTCCTGAGACAGTCCTCCAGGAGAAAACGCACAGCACTGCACCGACAGTGGCACTTATTTTATTTTATGAAGTAACTTGGAGGTATTCGCAGATTTAAAGCAAGCTGGATGCAATGCCAGAGCACACTGAACAAGGGGTTCAGATCTCAAACTCATCCACTTCAGGGCTTGTCTGAAGTTCTGGTTTTTTCAAGTTTTTCCTGGCACAGATGGTTTTCCAGTAGGAGGCTGAGGAAAGACTGCTGGCACCATGCCTGTCTCCCTGCTTGTACATGTGCCAGGGGAGGACTGCATGACACTGGAGAGAAACTAAGAAATTAACCCAAATGCAATCGTTGAAGTGGGTGCCTGTGTTATTCCCTTACTTACTTGTTTTTGAAGCAGGGAAGGTGTTTTAGAGCTTATGCAGTGCTGCCATTTGGCAGATTTCATTCCCACCTCTGTTGCCTTCTACACACTCCTGTTTCATCCGGGTAATCAAGTTATCAATGAACAAAGTAAAAATCTCCACCTTACATTGGAACACCACCACAGGTTTAGCCTAGAGCTCTTCCTCTGACAGCCAGAAATCTGCACCTTTCCCAAATTCCTGTCAAATTACAGAAACATTCTCAACAACAGTGTGACAACACCACAATCAGGACACGAGTGGGGGGGGTGTGGTGTGGTGTGTGTGTGGTGCGGATAAGAACTGAGACTTGGGACACAGGAAGGGTGGGGAGTTTTTTCTTCCTATCGCTGGTCTCATTAAAATCTCATTCCGTTTACTCCCCAGCTTAAACCTGAAGTCTTACTACATTTCACTAAACAATTCCACATTATAATAAAGCAGCAGGCTTTCCTGCCATGATTGATAGACTCTGAAATTATTTAAGGAGAAGGCACATAATTACATACAGCTGGATTAGGCTGATCAAATCCCTGTTAGTGTCTGTCAATATACACATAAGACAGTGCGACATTAATGTAAATCAATTTAAATGCAGAAAGTTTAATTAAGACTTAAAAAAATTACAGACAGAAAGAAAAAAAAGTTTTGCACTGTCTAACCAAAGGGAGTTTCCCAGCAAAGCCACCCTCTAAACACAAGCCTGTTTTGCCTAATCAGTTCTGCAACACTGGTTCTTCCACCACCTACTAAATGTACTCCTATTTACAGTCCTACTGCCAATACCTTCCACCAGCTCAAAAACTCAGAAGCAAAAGCAAATGCTATAGAGCCGTGTGTGTAAGGAAGTCCATTACAAGCAAGTCCAGTTAGTCAAAGAATGTCTCAGAAATTCCTCTGCAACATTCAGCAAACAGCTACCCATCAGTATTATAGTTCAACCACTGTAAAGTACAAGTGACCTTCTTTTAAAGCACCTACCAAGACCAAAACATTACATCCCCCTATGTAACAGCATTTGTATTCTCCCTTCTCACTTATTCCTGCACAGCCTTCCTTTCCACTTGGGTTGTTTTTAAAGCAATCTGCTAGATTCACAGTGCTCTCAGAGAGTCACCAGTGATACACAATCGTGCATTAATGCCAATAAGCTTAGTGCAAGATACCAGCTTCATTCCCTGCTGAACAGATCCAAACTTTTCCAAGGGTAGTCATGCTCGTGCACTGCCTAAGTCGTCTTTTTCGTGCAACTCATGAGCATATGGATGCAACTGAATTCCTAACCAGAGGTAAAATACATTAAATGCTTGGTATGGTATACAAGCCACCTTAGCTCATGTAAGCCCATACATGCAGTACAAGGCAGATCTGGGCATGGAGGCCAGGAGTCCTGTTGTCCACACACATTCCCTTTCCCCTTTTGTTCTGTGATAATGACTCTACCTGTTCTGCGTTTGCACATGTGTTATCACCATTTCTAACCTAGACGCCTTCACTGTTTGTATGCCTGGCATTTTCCAACAGAGTAACTGACATGAGAAGAGTGCAGCAGTGACACTGTGCCACCACAGACCTCCTCTCCACCAGCAACTGTGCTTGTGCTTTGCTAGATTAAAAAGTACGATCTCTGATCTCATGCAGGGCAATTCACTGCTCCCCAAAGCATCGATTTTCCCATGCTACAATTTCCTGATATGCTCCCTGCCAAATTAAATCAATTTGAGTATCTCATTAAAGAAAAAACATTGCAGATTTTGATTCATTTTTAATAGTCTCTCTGCCAGTGGAGCCTGCTGCTCTGATCTGGTTTACTCGACAATTTGTTAGCTGCTCTGCTCAGCCACCTCTCTGTGGAGGCCCTACAGTGTTTCAAGAATTTTAGAAAATGCTGAACGATGTACAGGATCCTCACCAGAGCCTTATCCAAAAAGGCAGCAAAAGTTCTGAACAAGTCCATTTCCCAAACATGAACATTTCCTGCAAAATTAGGTTTTGTCAGCTGGGGGAAGGGGAAAAGGGAAACAAGGAAAAACTTGAGAAACATAAGTGCTAGAAAGGATTACAGTGCAATCTCCTGAAAAATGTATTAAAATTCAATACTGTATTAAAACTGATCAAAAAAATTAAGCCCTCCCCTGTTCAATCACATCCCTCCAAAGCTCTCAGCTAACCTCTCTGTGCTAGAGACAAATCGCTGTTAGATAACCTTTTTTGAACAAGTCTATCACTTATTCTAGTTTATGTTCTGTTTCCTTTGGCAGCACAGCTATTTAAGTCACCCTTCTAATCCAGAGCCTCTGGTAATTTTTCTTTTCTGTTCCACTGCAATTCTTCAAAGCATCATAAAGGCAAATTTAATAAGCACCTCAATTTGTACTGCTTTCTATTTATAATACTGCAAGCACCTGCTACTGCTGAGATCTAGGCAGGTATCTTTCTTACTTTGTATAGATTAATTCAGATTAATCTTAATAGTTTCATATTTTAGAGCAATTTCAAGAAACATTGCTCCAAGCTGTTGAGTGGATTGGTTGGGGTTTTTTTGACTTTGTGGTTTGGGGTTTTTTTTGTCTTTAGGGTTGGGTTTTTTGTTGGTTTTGTGGTGCAGTTGCTTCTCCTCCCATCCCCCATTTTTATTAAGATGCTGCTGACCAGCTCTTAAAAATATGACTAATTTTTCTTCATTTTTCACATCAGTCACATTTGATAGTATGTCTTTTGGCATAGTCAGTAGATCCCTCTTGTCAATGCAACAGCAGGCACTCAACAATCGAATCACTTCAAGTTGTACCCTGAACCTGTAACAGTGGAAGTCAAGTCAGCTCTGGGGCCCATGGACAGTTTGGGAACTGTGGGTGTGCAGGGAATGGATGTTTAAAGGCACCTGCCAATGATCCAGTAGACACAGGGTTTGGATTACGTATTATTTGACCTTCTCTCAAAATGGGGATATATTAGTTTTTAATCTTATCAAAGTGCCTGTGAAAACCAAGTGACAGCTAAGGCTGCACAGTATAGAAGTTAAGTCCTACGTCTGACCTTTCTCAGAGGGGCTGAGGAATCATGTCCTTAGGCATCTCTTCAGAGTCTGTCTTCCATCGCTTATGGACAGAATATTAATGGCTGCACCCCGGGCTGTGGACATCCTGGTATCTACAACATCAACACCAACTGCTCTTGCTGTTATTTCATTTAACAAGACCACAGATAGGGAGTTTAATGCAGTGGGGGGAAAAGAAAAAAAAAAAGAAAAAAGAAAAAGAAATTGCAATGCAGGGCAAGTAGGTGAGTGAGATAATGAAGCCCAGACAGAAAAAGCAGGAAAGCCCCCTTAGCGCGGAAGAGAAGAAAAAACAAAAGGAAAGAGAAAACGGTGCATGGAAGAAAAACTGCAAGGAAGTGAAATAAAGACTGAAAGAAGTGGATGGAAGAGTCAACCCATCAGAGAAGACAGACATCAATTATCTGTCTCACCTCTGCACTGTTTTTATTTACTCTTAGCGTCTGACAAGCGAGATTCATACTTCTCATCCATCTCCTACCTATGTATTTAGGTGTGATATAGCACACTCCTCCACAACCAGCCAGATCTCGCAGAAGACTTCACAGGACATTCTGAGGACAATTTCATTTCAAGAGTGACTCTCGATGCCGCAAACTCCTACTCCAGAGGGACGCTGTGCTATTTGCCTCTCTGCGGTATTTAATATGGACTTTAAAAGGCGTAGGATTTTAAGTGCTCCCTTTAAAAACATGCATCTTTCTCAACAAAAGAAAGTCTTGTTGCTGTTTTTATTCACACCAATCTTGCCAAGATTGCTGTTAACTTCATGAGAAAAGCATGCTCATAAATGCATACAACAAAATTGTCAAAACTGTTTTTAACCACATTTGTTGAAAAATTAAGCAAATGAAAAGGCTCAGAGACACAGGAAAACATCATTGTCTATCAATAACAAAAGCTCAATATAGCCACTTTCTTGGGAATCCATAGATTTTTAACTTTCTATTAACATGACAGAGATGACGATACAGATTTCCTCAAAAAATAAATGAGACACAGGGACCTTGCATGTAATTTTAAAAGAGAAGATGGCATATATCTTTTCAGCCTCTGGCTGCAGCTTCCAAATTACTGTCCCGAAACATCTGTAACCTTCATGCATTCTCATCCTCTTGAACAATTACATCTTATCACATGGGGAGGTTTTGAATTTTTGCAACAGCTATATTGAGTAAATCAGTTATAAACAGACATGCTATAGATACTCCAAGCCGATAGCTAATCATGATTTTTAGTCTTTCAAGCAAATAGGACAACTTAAAATGGCAAACATTGCTCTATCTACTCATCCATAAATCAGGAGTGACAATAGCAGATTATTACTCATTCACTCAGAGCGTTTGTTTGGCCCTGAGAGAACTGGCTTTATTCCAAGAGCTGGCAAACATTGGTTAATATACATGTAAATGTTTTATTTCTCTCAGAGTAGGCAATTTCACAAAATGAAATACCAAATTAAAGACGACCCTAGTTTTTCTGCCGATGCCTGTCTCCGATGCAGTGCTGCTGAAAGCCTTTGCAAGCATTTTCATACCAAGTCAACAGGGAAAGAGCCATCTTTTCTTTTGAGAGTGAGACAATGTCACTGTGGAAACACGAAAGCTTTCATATAAATATCAATCATTGAAGTTGTCCTGGAGTTAAGTGGATGGAGACTGGCTTATATAAGGTTGCAGTACTGACTTGGTAATAGTGAGATGTACTGAAATGGTTTTGCAAACACTGCTCCAAACAGGCTGCTCCTCAATACAAGAGCTGTGGTGCCAGAAGTGGATTCAGCAACCCCAATATTTAATCTAAGGATAATATAAAACAGCACTTCACTCCTAAGAGTGAAGAAGGAGCATTTTGTCCTTTGAATATCTGGTGCAAGTGTAAAGGAAAAGGAAAATGTTTTTTTCCTCAAACACTGCCACTAATTTGAACGGGGAAGAAGAAGGGAGACTAAGAAAGGGATGGAGGTTCAACACAGAGAGGCAAACAAACCAAATATCTGGACAGGAAACCAGGCAGTGGTTTAACAGAACCTCTTACTAACCAGTCCAGAACCTAAATAAATCTAAATTTAGATTTAGATCTATATCTGTTTTTTAATCTAAATAAAGTCAAGCATAATACACCCATACTCTTGAGCATGGACCCTCCAAAACCCAAGAGAATCAACAAGCACATTCTGTGCATTTGGAGGAGGACTCTCAGAACCATCTTTTTCCTACAAAGGACCAGAGATATCAGAAGATACCTAGATCTACTTACTCCTGTGATAGAGGCCATCAACCATTGCTTACCCCTCTGTCCAACAGAGAAGTGAGATTTTTTTTTCATGAATTAACTGAGCCTTGAAACTGGAACTACAACCACAAAGCAGATTTTTGAGAAGGGGAAGGGAGAAGCATACCCTTTTATCTACTGTACTGTACCATATGTGTCGTCTCACCTTACTTGAGGGCACGCTAAAGGTTCAGTCAACTGGAGATGCTAGCAACAGATCAGAATTGTTCATAAACCTCTAGACAGAAATGATACAATATTAATATATTTCAGAATAGAAAGTTTAGAATAAAATAAAATAAGGTAGAAAGCATTGGCTAAGATCACAGTACCCTGATGGAACCCAAGAGCAAAAGGTGTACAGCACTTAAAAAAACAACCATCAGGACAGCTGCAGTCAAAATTCACCTCCTTTAAGTGAAAAGAAAGATGGAAGATGAACAAATGTTGATGGGAAGCAACAACTACCAACAGAAGACACCTTCAAAAGATACAGGACTATGTACATGTGGCAAGTGCTGATGAGAAGTTCAGTTCCCATCTGGCAACCTGTCTCAGTTGCTACTACAGTGCTCCACAGGTTTCAGCCAGGTCTCTGCATGGACATGAACATCCATGGATACGAAATGGACAGCAGCAGATCTGTATTTTATGGAGGTAAATACAAAGACAGCTGGCATTAGAATTGCTCTTCCTCACATTCCCCATTTTAACAGGAAAACAATTTAGACTTTACAGGCTATTACATTAACCAAAGTTACTTTTGAAATCTTTTTGATATTTACTTCCCAAAATTATATGGATTTTTTTTTTTTAACCTGCAGAAAATTACAGAGATGATTACTGCTGGAGCAAGCACACTGTCTAGTACTTGACAATACTTTGCTTTGAACCTTGAACCTAATGCTGCACTTTTCAGTGCTGCTTTCACACAAAGCATACTCTCCCTTGTCTTGTATGCTACTGCTTACATGACACGTTTAGATCTCACAAGGAAATGTGCTGAATGGAAGGGCGACACAACAGAACAAGACAGTGCCAGGTTCAGCACTGAAAAGGATTTTAAAATTTATTACACAGTATCACTTCGTCGCTCAATGTTATACGTGGCTGAAATGAATACACATGCCTGGCAGAACTGCAAGAGAAGGCGCCTCTATAAAAGGCGACAGCAGTATTACCAGATAAGCCACCAGTTAGACATCACTGATTACCACACTGGACAGAGATTTTAACTCATCTAGAGAGGAGACAGCTAATCGGATTTCTTAATGGGCTTCTCTCAGTTTCACTGGGGCTGATGCATACTGCATATAGGATCTGAAAAGAGATTTTTCCTGAAATAGCACATACCGCTACTACAGCATTCTATTATCATCTTGGCTTATGCTTATATAAAGTACCAGATGGAGAGCCAGAAGTTACATGAACAGTCACTAAGAGGTTAATCATTAAATTCAAGCTATGCCAGGGCAGCAGCAAAGCTGACCTCTTGCATAAATTGAGCTTGGATAAAGGTAGCATTGATTTTCCTAAAGAGGTTTCATTACCTAACTCTGGATTTGTGATTTCTTTTGAGAGTATGAAGTTAAGAGTTAATCTAAATGTACTGTTTCTTTTCTACCCAAACAGAAACCAATCCATTTAAAATGCAGACAATATGATAGACCTCCCTCCCTTTCATTGTTCTCTCCCCTCTGAGAGAAACTGAACTTCACAGGACTTCAAACCTCAGGGGGAAAAAACCCAACAAAAAAACCCAGCAAAACCAAAAACCTTAAAAAAAAAGCCCCAACAGTTCATCTTTATTCTACAAGCTTTTCTTCCAGCACTGAAAATCCAGTGCACATTTTCTCCCAACTACTTTTATCTCTGTATTGTTCTTAACGCTTTCCTAGAAAGGAGCTTCTTTAGCACGCAAGTGAAAAACTTTAATTTGATGAAAGGATAGGGACTGTTTGGAGCCTAGTCAGTGAAAAGATACAAGGTAAACATTTGGACAAGTTACATGACCCCAAGTCCTTCTGCCCTATTTTCTGCCTTCCAACTCTGATCTTCCTGTTTTCATTTTTTAGAAAGATATCAGAATGAAACAGCTGACTATTACAAGCTGTACCATTAAACAGAAGAGTTACTTCTTTACCTCCCTTCAAGTATGATAAGGATCATCCACAAAAGCAAAGTGATCAGAGTTTCCGATTTCCCACAGGTACTCTAAAACACTTACTGAACCATAGCAATTATGCCTGTGACAAATGGAGTGTCTTACGGACTCAGGGTTTCCTAACTTTCTGAAATTGCTGTTTTGACTCGCTCACATCTCTGGGAACGCGAAACTTACTTAGATAAGGTCTAAGAAAAAGCAAGGGAGATTAGAGAGACTAAGTTACTCAGGGAAAAAAAAAAATTAAAAATGAAAAAACCCAACCAAACAAGCACATATCTTTTACAAGAACAGGGATATAACTTCTTACTCTCCTATTTTGAAAGCCTTACTTCTTTCACAGTTTCCACAAAGAAGCCATCACTGATTGCATTCATTTGGAATTTTTATGTAAAAAAGTGTTGGAATATGAAATGGAAAGCCAAAAAAGGATATTAAATCACAGGATATATACATCCCAGAACCTTGTATGTATCTCTTCAGAGAGCAGGAACAACAAAAAAAATTTTGACATGAAAAAGAAATAAAAGTAGACAAGAATGTGGAACCTGAAAGGCTTTTTTCTTAAGGTCCCTAATGTACTAAGAATTTATTATGAGTTGATGTTAGAGCACCTGAATTTCAGAGAATTACTTCAGAGATGGCTCCTGTTGCAGCAGTTTCTGCTGGAATATTTTACTCTGGCTGTCAGCCAAATCTTTGCTATGCTGATGCCAAATAAATGATACCCAATTTCAACGACAGATGCTGTTGTGTTGACACATAATTGATACGTTTATATTCAGGGCTCCCTGGAATTCTGTAACAGCAACACTTTATTCACAAGAAATACAACTGATGGCAGAATTCAAAGGGACTTGCACATAGCTGATGCCGCTACACTGCTGATATTGTGAGTCTGGAGGGAAGAGATCACTAACTATGCGGGATGGTCAGAAACAGTGGAGACCACAAATTTTCCAAGGCAATGGAAAATACGGAGAGATGGCCCAGCAGTAAAAGTTAACAGGCTCAGCCAGAAACCATCTTGCTCAGAGAAACAGGAAGCCTGAAAGTTTTCAACACAAGTCGCATATCCCTTTCCTGCAGAGCCTGTAACTGCGTAGGAGATGGAAGTCATAGAAATGCCACAGCATTGAAGCAACAGGTATGTCCATAATCTCCTTCTCTCTTTGACTTCCTTGGTTTCCTAAGCAGGAAACAGATTAGCGACCTTAAAAAATATATTTAGTAAAGGTATGTTCCAAAGAAAACATTATATACCCCCTCCTTGCATGTCCACTCTCCTGTGGATAACTTGAAATAAACTCTCATAAATAGTATTTACTTTGGAAAGCAACTATATCCCTCCTCAAGCTTAACAAACCTTCAGCATCTACTATAATTCTTACAGGGGAAAAAAAAAAGCTGATGACATTACAATATATGCCTACAACCTAAATTTTGGTTTTAGTAACACCGCATCATATTATTTTCAAACAATTAACAAAAACAGTCACAGAATGAAAATATTCAGAGAAAAATTCATACCTATTCATTTCACAAGAAAAGAAAAAAACCAACAACTAAAATTTGCTACAGAAGACAGCAGCAAATAAACGCCATATATAGCAAAGTTTTCAGTCATTTATCCAGATAATATATGTTGTTCAGCAAACATGCAATGTGGAGTATCCTGCCATGATGCCTCTTTTTAATTAAAATAAGGTTAAGCTTAAAAATACTTTTGAATTGCATTATATGGGGATTATCAAATACATTTGAAGCTTACAAATGAAGAGGGATCACTACCGGAAAGTCTCTTCAACCCCTGGAAACCACACTTCGTTGACTGTTTCTTAAACTGTATTTTAGAACACTGATCACAGCCCAGAAAGCTTCCGTGTAATATGCTTCTGCTGCTTGTGGGGCCTTATCTGGCTCTCAAATACTATCTGTGCTCCTCTGCTAGTACCACAGAAAAGATTTCATCCTCCAGTCACCTCTTTCCTTACATTATATGAAAAAGGGACTGAAAATACTGATGTTAATTCTTCAGACTCTGCACACTGCAGCTCTTTCCTTTAATTCTTTGTCTCCTGTGCTTCAAAGGGTTGCTAAGGCCAAAACTGTCAGAAGACCTCTCTTCACACTGAATTTCTCCTTCAGGAGTGCCCAGCACAGAGTATAAAGATAAAGTTATAAAAAAAAAATAAAAATGCATTTATCATCAAAACTTGTACCTCTCAAAACCCCAAAATTGTCATTTAGTTCAGCAACATGGGATATGTAAAATATCTAGGTTTATATCCTTGCAAAAGCACAAAGTAGTTGAAAAGGACAAGAAAGTGCATTAAGTAGAAAAGCTTTAGGAGCCAGTGGGTTCTTTTCACTGTTGCGAGAGGCATTGGAAAGCCAATCTGTGCCAAGAAAACACGTTCAGATATTAAAAAGTTAAGCACCAAGTGCACAGGTACCTTCTTCCAAAAACCCCAAAACCCCAAACCAAAGCAACCACCACCAACAACAACACAAACCAAAAAAACCCAAAATAAACAAACAAAAAAACCGCCCACCCCCCAAAAACCAACACCCCCTCCCCAAAGTTTTTCAAAGTCACAAGGGACAGCTGAGACTAACCTCCCACTGGCAGTTGGGCATCTCAGGAACATATACAGAGCATGAGGAAGGGAACATGAAAAAAAACAGCTAAGTTAGTTGTCAGCAGCTTTGATTTACCAGAACCAATCATGGGGTATGATGGGGTGGTACACCACAGACAGACCCAATCTTCCTCACTCCTGTTCAGAGAAGATCAGATGCAAACCAGCTCCAGTTCAAAAGCTGCAGTGATTGGTTAGACTGTTAGATTGGTGCTGTGCCTAAGCTAAAAAAGACCAGTCTCTCAGCACTGCATTTTAAATTGAGCACAGCACTGAAATAACAAAGCTAGAAGGCTTACAGAGAAGGTCCAACTCCTCTCTAATTATTTAAGAGTGTGGGCAGAGAAGCATAGGTCAGGCTGCAAGGCATTGTATAGCTACACCCTATCAGTATTAGGAGGGGCATAATTAGTCCAGGAGGAGATCAATGTTAAGACATACAGCCCAACCTGAATATTCCTGCTTGATATTGAATTTGCTCCAAAGATTTATTCCTACAGGTTTCTTTGGGTGTTTGGAACTCCCCTTGCTCCCCCTTAAGCACATGCTAAGTTTAATAACTTTAATTAAAAAAAAATCATGTTCAATAGTAATAACTCATCCTGTTATTAGCAAAGACAAAGATTTGAAAAGTCAAATTGAGTCTCACTCCTACGTCTACTATTGGCTTCTGCATTTGGTTCTGTTTGAACACAGAACAGAAAGATCTCACTTTCTCCCACTCAGGAAGGCAGTGCTGTAGCTGGAAGACATGGAAAAAAAAACAATAAAATGATTGTATACAAATATTTCCATTTCTCTTCACCAAGTTATAATGTCATTTTTAAAAAAAGCAGAATTGTGTTTGTTGGAGATTATTGTACAATGAGTTAACATGCTAAATAAATTATCAACAGAAAAAAGTCAGCTTCAACTTTTAGAAATGTAAAAGACTTAGAAATAGTTCAGGCAATCAGATTTCAGAGCAAATCTCACTTTTACAGACACTGTTTCCTATCCTGTTAAATATTTCTCTTACCACTGTGGGAAAGACTTGAACAATAGGGGGAAACTGTCTAAGGCTTGCTCTGCAGACTGAAATAATCTCAATTCAGCAGCAAGAACCAGCATCAAGACTTCTGAGTAACGGTATCAAACCCAAACATCTAGGCAAGAAGTTGTCATGCACCCCTTTCCTCCATGCTGAAGCCTGTAACCACAAGTAACTCCAAGTCTCCAAGCCTTCAAACATACTTCACAGATTATAATAGTATAACTACAAGCCACTCCTTTAAACAGTTATCAATTCAGTAAACTTGAGTTTTTCTGATGCTATGCAGCATCCCTACCTAAACCCCTCAAGCCTATTAAGACAGATGTTTATCCTTCAGTTTCTGTCCTAAACTATGCTAGAGTTTAACTGTATGCTCCCCATCCCAAGTAGGCTGCACCATGACGGTGGGTGTGGTGGGTTGATGGCAAGACCCAGCACAGTAAGTGTATTGATTTCTAAGCAGACCTAAGTTTGCAAAACCAAACAACTACAGGTGAATTCCCTGAGCCTTTTTGCGGCATGACTGCAGGCTCAGAGGCATATTTTATACTGGCACCAGTAAGGTCTAGTAAAAGGCTCTGGGATCTTGAATCTTACTTGTATGACAGCCATGTACCTAAGCTATGTTTGAGGGTGCACTTTTGTAACTAAAAGCTGCGTGCTGCAGCTTCACCTGAACAATTCCTTATTTTTGTTACCCTTCTAGTTGGGTGTCAAAGTCAAGCATGAGATCTTTCATGATGCAACAACACTATATAAAGTGTAAGATGCTATTGACATCCAACTCCAGTAAGCAGCCATGCTAGGACAAACATTTTAGAGGCAAAGCACTTCAGTGAGTTTTAATAACAGATTTATACAGCACACCTCCTCTCCAGGCCTGATACTAAGCACTACCACAGCCAGAGAACTCCTTTGCAAACACACAGACAAAGCCAAGGTGTCAAATAAAAACAAACTAACACTGGGTGAAAAAGCAGTGAGACCAATTTATAAACAGAAAGCAGTCTGAGAAGGAGACTGATATACACCCTGAGGTTTGGTACATCCAAATCACGATTATCCATACCTCCAGCATGATACAAGGCCCAAAATCAACATGGCCTGAACACAAGGTTTTTATATTTAGCAATTAATAAGGCTCAAGGAGCCTTATTAAAGACCCTTATCAAAGAGCCCATCTGAAGGCAGGTAGTACGTCGAGCATTAAAGCCCCCCCAGCCACCTGCTCCGATTTCATTTTTTTCCAAGTTTACAATTAAGCAGCCACGGCTCTTCAACTACAACCATAGCATATCTTTAGTCTTAATACATTTTTTTAGAGTTGCCTACGGCAGAAAAAAAAATAAAATAAAAAAATCACAGCTACACAAGTGCTTGTAAATAAAAGTACCAAGCCAATACACAACCCCAATCGAAATGGACTGGGTTTGTTACTGCCAGAGTCTAAGGGGTGCCCATATAAGTAAACATAAGGCCACATAATTCTGCACTGCCCCCAACCCACCAGCTCATTTCAGCCTAGAGAAGTCATTTGTGCCTGCAGCAGGGCAGGCCACATTTCTACTCTTCATGTGACGAAGACACAAACACATTGGTTTAGGCAGGAACAGCTTTTGCACTGATGCTGCTCTTTATTTTCCACTCTTTTTGTGAAATACAGAGACAATTTCTGAGCAAAGCCTTTGGGGAAAGAGCTTTACTCAAAATCACTAGTCCTCTGTCTAGCACAATAAGAGCAGAGAATGCAAATTAGTTTCAATAAAAGCAGCTGGCAATCAATAAGAAAGGGCTGGTCTCCAAGAGCAAAACTGGTTCCTCTAAGGATAAGAGTTAAAAAGGGAAAAATATAAGAAGATGAATAAAGGAAGAACAAATGTAAACAACATGGGGGGGTGCACAGAAGGAGAAAAATCTAACGATGCAATTAAAAAAAAAAAATCAAACTGACAAAGAACAGCTGGGGGTAAAAAGGAAAGAAAAAATACAGATAACTATAGTGCAAAGAAAAGGATCATTAGAAAGTCTAATGGAAAACATGTGCAATCCAAACAAGATAAAATAAAAATCATGAAAGGGAGCAGATAAGAGGCTAGCTGGCACTAAGGCTTAAGGCACCAGTCACGAGTTCACATTCTAGCCTGGTTCGCAGGCGTTGGTAAGTCTGATAATGAGTTTCAGCATTCCTGCTACTGCACATCTGGCCATTTCACAAAACCTTGTACACTCATCTTCTCTGACCTTCTGCCATAACGCAGAAAGTCAATACCCACCTGAATGGGCCAGCACCCACCCACTCTGCATGCAGTCAGACTCCTTTTCTAAGTCCCTCTGCCTCAGGAAGTCCACAGGCACCCGCAAATGACTGAGAAAAGCCTAGCATTAATGTTACCACCTGTTTAAAGAAAAAAAAAATTCCTCAAGATTGATGCTTTCACTGAGTCTCCCTACTATTGTGTCTAATTTTTATAAGCCAACTATAGAGAGAATACATTATAGTCACAGAAGCAGCCTTCCCTTGCAGCTGTTACAGATAGTACTTAATATAAAGGGGGAAATACAAGTATTTTGGCACTGTTAGCAACCTCCACTCAAGAGAAACCTAAAAATCAAGTGTCTTACATACTGCAAGTCAGTGTCACAAATCACTTACCCTCTGTCTTCCATCTACAAACCCAGCTCCAGTTTCTGGTTTTATCAACATCCTCCACCAAATGCTTGGTTAACATGAAACTAAGATCCCTATCTTGCCTATGTCTTTAATATTGCATATTAGCAAACAGGAAGGCAAGCAGTTACTTTGCTCACAAGCTTTGTAGCCCCAAAGAATCTCACCAGCAAACTACACAATGTAACTCCTTTGATCCCAAGGATGTAGCCCCCATCTTTATTAAAGTAGCTGCTTAATTAGTTTCTTAATTATACGAGATGGACAGTGGTGTTTTCTACACTCACATGAAGCTGCAGGGCAAAAGTCCTATCACTGCACACTATTTATTTATATTAAGTTTTCACCAGCATACTAGTGGACTAGACAGAGAAGTCTCTGCCAAGTTGCTAATATACTTAAAGTTATGCTTATACTTTCAGAACTTTAATACAGAATAATTCGATTGGGGCATGCCCTACTCTCCGAGAAATTCTTTGAGATTTCTAATGACAAAAGTGGTCAGAAACTTCTAGGCACACTGACATCTAAAAGCACAGAGCTCCCATTTTGGGGAGAGAAAGAAGTGACTAACTTTGCAACTAAAAAGGGCATACAAGAAATCAAACGAAGCAGGATGGAGAAGACAAAAAAAAAAAAACCAAACCCTGAAACTAAACTAGTGGTAGGGCAAAAGACAACAAAGAGAATATTATCACACATTCTCATCCCCCTCAAGATACAGGTGTGCCTAAAGGGCTCACAAATAGCTGATCTCTGGCTGTTTGCCACATTCAACATACAAAGCCTGCTTCCTCTATTGCCTACGGCAATTATTTTAGGGTTTGTCTTACCAAGTAAAAATCTCTCTCTCTCTCAAAAAAAAAAAAAAAAAAAAGTGGGGGGAGGCAGCCTGCACTGTTGCCGAGTTTTACATAGACACCCTCATGGCCTGCCACTGCTGCTAAGACAATCACAGCATTTTAACAGCACATTTCCCTAAGGTAGCAAGCAGTTAAGACCTTTATATACTGAAAGAGATGCCCTTCCACATTAGCCTGGCCTATTAGCCACAAACAGGATTAAGAGCTCAGCAAATCCTCACAGAGCCCACATCTGTCAACGTAACTCTTTCCCATAATGGGCAGAAAGGAAGGTAACTTCTCAGCTTTACAGAGCACTTACTGGAAAGCTGATACTGCAATAATTAAAAAAACCAAAACAAAACAAAAAGGGAGCAAGACAGAACAGCACAATCACAGAGACCCCCTCAGGATCTCTTAGCTTGAGAAAAAAATGCCACCTGGTTACAGAACTTGTGGTCTTACAGACCAGCCCTGCCATTGCTCTGGTGGCCCTGTACAGCAATCGGCCTTAGGGGGTTCTCCAGAGAAGACAACACCAAAGATCTCTTTGCGGGAAGTTTCTCCAAGCATGATAGGATTTCTATAATCAGTCAAAAAACAGAGACATCCAGATTGGCATGCAACAGAAGTTGCTACTGGACATGGACATCAATCCACCCATAGATGCTTCTTGCAGGGCATGATGGAAAAACTAATATGGAGACAGAGATAATTTTATCCTGGAGCACCTGGACCAAAGTAGTTGAATCAAGAGATGCCACATCCATTTTCTAAGGGCTCAGATGGCTTTGGGAGTAGCCGGGGCACAGCTGTAATAGTAAAAGCAAAACCCAGCCCAATTCAGCAGAGACTTAATGCTCAGTTCTATCAAACCCTGATACCACTGTAAAAGATCAATGTTTCCCTCTCTAGCGCAGTCCCCATGACACCAGTGCTACCTGCTGAATCAGGGCAGGTCTTCTGTGACTCTTCATGGATAAATTCTTTCAGCTCCTCTACACCACTGCTTCTTGGTAGCGCACACACCATTGGGACAAGCCTTGTTGGGCTTCAAAGTAACAGGCAAGGGAGAAAGATGATGGAGGAGGAAAATTTGTAACAAAAACAAACAAGAAAACTGCATGACATTACACACAAAGTACCATGGCCAAAAGATTTAGTGTATGGTCTATCTACTGTCCCATAAGCCAGCTCATATCACCTAATCAGCATGTACATCTTATACATATGCAAAAGCATTTCACTGTCTATTTAATTCATGGAAAAACACAATTAGATTTTAAAAAAACCCTGAGATTATTTTGCTAGCATACGGATATAGCAGCAATCAGCGAGGAAACAGTCCACTCTTACCGTTACTGTACACACCTCCAAAAAAGCAGCAACAAACCGCTGGTCAGCTAGGGAGCATGACTTAAGGTTGTCACCTCACACAGGGCAATTTCCACGCAAGTCTGATGCTCTAGGGTAGCTTCAAAGCTCAGGTGGTGTTCCACAGACAGGAGGTGTGCATGCGGCCACTGCTAAATATGTCTCACACAAAGCAGTTGCATCAGTCTGTGAACACCAGTCACACTGCAAAAGGGTGTTATGTGTCCTAAGGACTCCCTAGAAGGAGGGCTTTCCAATGTCCACCCTGGCAGCATCTGAAGATGCCCGGCTCTGTAAATGGCTTGTCTTTATCTCTGTATGTCTGCCAGTGCCACCCATGCTCTTCTGTATCACCCTGCTTGTGGGGTCAACAGCTGTACCAAAACCCTCTCCAGGAGCAAAATAAAGACACCTGTGCAAATCCATGCTGGAAAAAGGACTAAAGATACAGGTAGTTTCTAGAGTTTTCCACATGATAAGAGATATTTGATGGCTGCACTCAGAATTCCTGTTGGTAGATGTCCCTTTTACTTTTCCCACAAAGCATGAGGGAAAGCAGCAGCTAAGATTGCTGTGACAAGGAGCAGTTCATTTATCTGAAAAGATCAGTGAAATTTCTACCTACAAAGGTTAAGAACAGTCTAAAATCAGCTTTCTTCTTAACTTCAGCCTAGGAGGTCTGTGTGTTATAAATAGGCCACTAAAAGCCAGTTAAGAGAGAGAGGGAGAGCAAAAAGTTATTAAAAATGTACTAATGAGAAACTCATTTTACTTTTTTTAACAGGCATCAGGGAATTCCTGCAAGACTCCTGGTTCATTTAAAGGAGGAAATTTTTAACAAAGCTAAAAATAACTGCCAATCACATTTTCAAAATTGAGAGAAACGTGGAAACCCTAGGAGGTCTCAGCCCAGCGTGGTACCACACAGACCGATAAAAAAGCTTAAACAGATTGTAGGCAGGATGGGGACCCCAGAACGGAAATCTCTGTGACATGAGAACATTTATTTTCTCTACTGCTTTAAAAGAAGGTTTGAGCCATAACCCGTTTAGAAATATAACAGAAAACATTTTTTTTTTAAGTAACCAACAATAAGGAGAACCAAAAAGCTACAAACCTAACTCACGTCAGCACATCTCAGGGACAAAACACACAGAAACGAAGGCACGGTGCTTAAAGAAGAGACAAAAGCCACATTTTTACATTCAGAACGGATTATCAGGATTTTTTCCCGGGTCACCTTTTAATGCTTTCCTGAGATTTTTGTCAATAGGCTGCTTAAACACTGGTCTCAGTCGTTTCTCAGCACAATCGTCCTCGCGACCAGGGAACCGAAATTAAGGAGAAAAAAAAAAAAAAAGGCGAGAACACAAAACCTGAAAGTCTTCTGCGAGTCTTTTTAAGAGTTATTTTCCTCACCAATCTCCCAGCAGAGCTTCTCGGGGGCTGCGATCCAAGCCCAACGGCGTGGCCCGGCGGCGCGCCTCCCGCTCCGCTCAACCGGCGGCACACCTGAGCTCCCCGCCCGCAGCGGCGGGACCGCCGCCGCCCGGGCCTCCCCCGCGCCGGGGTCTCTACCGGAGGCGGTTTCGTTTCAGGGCTGGGAGCCAGCCGCCAGCCGGGCCGCCCCGCCGACAGACGCCGGCAGGGCGCCCCGAGCCGCCCGCGGCCGCCCCTCGGCCACACACGCTGAGGCGGCGGCTCTCCCACGCTCGCCTCCCGGCTCTCCGCCGCGGCACCCAGCCCGCACAGCCGCTTTTAAAACTTTCCGGTTCTGACCGCGTCGCCCCGGCCGCCGGACCCCGGGCCGCTCCCGCTGCCCGGGGAAGGAGCGCTCGGAGCCGAAGTCCGCAGGAAGTTGGCCCGCCCGGGAGCCGAGTCCGCTGCCCCGCCGCTCCCCCCGGGGACACCGCGGGCTCGACCCGCGCCTCCTCAGCGCTGCCCGCCGCCCCCTTCCCACCGCCTCCGGCACCCCGCGGCCGCCCCCGCCGCCCCGCCGGCCTCCCCCGGGACAGCGGGCGGGAGCGGGCCAGCGCGCCCTTACTTGGAGTTGCGCTCACCCGAGGGACGGGGAAGGGACGGGCAGCGGCGGGAGAGGGGCAGAGTCCGAGCTGGCCGCCGGCAACTTCCCCGCTCCGCCACACGTGGGACCGAGGCGCGGGCTGGCTTCCCTCGCCGCTCGGCGCAGAGGACGTGGCAGCTCCCTCCCCGGCCGCGCCGCGCCGAGCCCAGCCGAGAGCCGGAGGCTCCTCCCGGCCCCGCTCTGGCGGAATGCGGGGCGCCCTCTGCCGCACGCCGAGGGACCCGCTGCCCCCGAGCCTCGCCCCGGTCCCGCCAAGCCGCGGCTGCGCTGCCGGCGCTGAGGGGACGCGGGCCGCCCCCGCTCCTGCGGCGGCGCGGGGCGCTGAGGGGAGCTTCAGCCGCAAGGGCGGGAAGCTGAGGGGCGGGAAGCTGAGGGACGAGGCGCGGCCGGTGGTCGCCGCCGCCCCTCAGCGCCCGCCGCGGCGGGCGGGAAGCCGGCGACGCGCAGCGGGGTTGAGGAGTGCTCCGCCCGAAGGGAAGCCCCGGGTGAAGCGGGGTGAGTTATACCCGACCCCCCGCTCCCGCCTCGGACCTCGCAGGTGTCCCCCCGCTGGCTGTGTGGGACGGGAGCGCCGGAGGGGGTGGGAGAGGCAGGTGTGGAAACCGTTGGCGCAAAGCTCGCAGGGTGCTCCACGGAAAGCGTTGCTCCCAGTCACGCGGCGTGGCATTTATTGGCGGGTGAGAAAAGGAGAATGCCGAAACAGGTGAAATCACAACAGCGGTTGCTTTCCTGCGTATCAGCAGGGTGGAAGCGCTTGTCGAGTTGATCAAACTCTGTGACAGTGGGCCTAAAATAGAAATGGAGAGCGGCCTCCGTACCCTCCAGGAGCAGGGGCTGACTGGGGACAGCGGGAGGACTTAAATTTGCCGAGGAACTCTGTCGCGCCCAGCCCGACCTGCTGTTGCCTCTGTACCAGCAGGACCCCCAGACGCCTGTAGCTGCTTCCCAGTTTCCACGGTTCAGGCTGGCTCCACCACAGAGATACTCTTCTTTCTTACTGAGGAGAAGAGACCTCTCACCGCGTTCCTAAACAAACAGTAGCTGTAACTGGTTGAAAATAAAAGACCTCAGACATCTATTTGCATTTCCTTCTTTTCAGGATTACACATTTTGAAAATAAAAGACATTACCTGGGCTTCGTGGTTGCAGAGCGCCTGACACGGAGGTTTTCGCTGAAAAGGTCAGTTGGAAGGAATCTCGCCCTTCTTCCAGGTTAATAACAGCTACAAAACTCTTCCCAAGCTTAATGGTGTTGTCCTTTTCCTCATGCCTTTCTTAAAGTATTTCCTATAAGAGTGTTCATGTCAGGCACCTTAGTGTAACCTTAATATACCTTCTAATTGAGTGATATTAGACTGTCGTGTTGTTACCTCCTATTGCTCTTCTTTCTGCTGAAAACATCCATTTCTTCCAGTACCGGGCAGGTTTTTAATCTCGCAGTGCACTGCCAATTTGAGGTTAGAATCTGACTTTGAAGTTGTAAAGAAGTGCTGTTGCTGATGTTCAAATAACGCTGAACCGCTTAGGGCTAAAGCAGAGAAGAAATAAAATTGTGTTTTTCTAAAACATCACTTGCACTGTGGTTATCTCAAAGGGCTTTATGAAGTAATGTCAAGTAAAAGAGCACCTTTAAGCATAGCAGCCATTCTGTGCACAAACATACCTTTGAACATAGAAATTTTTGGCGTTAGAGCTATCTATACTCATTTAGTAGGGCTATTATGTATGTTTAACGATCACCTGCAATGCCATGAGAAATATCCAGTAATGGTCACCGCTTAAAACCATTAACAAAAGATAAAGTATGTGTATATATTAACTTCCTCCTTGGGCTGACTCTAGGTAAGAAAACGCAGCCCAGTAGATTTAAGGTTAAAGTGAATGTGTGAATCTTTGCTACATATTCCAGTAAAGCTGTTACACTTATAAAGTACATACTTTGTTGGTTATTAAGTTACATATGTATACTAGGGTACTCTAACAACAAACTGTACCTGAACTCAAGTTTGAGCAATAGATCTGTCTAATGCTGGCTGGCATACAGTTAATTGCTACTGTAATCACTCTAGCTTCAGCAATGCTCTAGCAACAGGACATTACCATTTGCGAAACACACATTCATTTCTAAGCTTTAAGCAGAAGGCAATACGTGAACCATATAGGATTTTCCAATCTGCATCTGTCCAGAATAGATATGATTAAGTGCATTTTTGTTTAGCTATTGATTTATTCACCTGGCTTCCTCAAATGTCAGATATATGTATGGTTTTTGTCCAAGAAAAATAGGGCTGTTTGGAGTATTGATTGCAGCAGTGGAGTCTGCAGTACAGCTCAGTAAAAGGTTCGGTTCACATTTTAAGACATTGCACTGTTCTTTAATAAACCTGCACATCCTTTGGATGCAGATGTAAAAATCTGCTGCCAGGATTATATTATAATCTTTATTATTTTATTTTTAATCTAGAAAAGAAGTCTTTTCAGGTTGAACTATCAGTGTGCAGTGATCTCCCCTTAAACCTGCTCAGAATTTATAGATTTTTTTAGTAGTACCGTAAAAGGATGAGAAATGCTATTATCAAATTCAGTATTTTTTCGTTTTGTTGTATCCTACTTCTGTGATAGTAGCAGCTTAGTCTTTTAATAAATACATATGTTTTTACATATATGCATGTACGGAGGGAGAGAAAGAGAAAAAATCACACATAAACAGTAATTGAAGTGCAGTAACTGTGGTTGTAGTTACAAGTTCAAATACAAAATGTAACTGTATGGGTGCATATATATATATACACACACCAAGGAGAATTTTTTCCTTCTCTGAGAACTTACAGTGGCAAAACCTTCCAGATGATATCTCTCCCAACTGGCAAAATATTTCCTGATAATAAGAGACAAATGTTGCTTGCCAAGGCTCTTTGGATTTGTGATTTTCACAAACTCCAGCACTTCTGGACTTCTTTTTCTCTGAAGGGTGCCAGAGCCACAGCACTCTTACAGCAAATACTTCCCACTTCTATGCCGTTCCACTTCTGGGTTTTGCTGGTGTCTTTACCTCTCAAGAACTCCTTTGCCTTTGATTTCTTTGTGGTTCCACACTTTCTTCAGATTTACTCTGGGCTCTTGTTTTCCTTACTCTCTGCTCGTACCATATTCCTGTGGGACCTCCCCTGAATTGCATCATCACAGTCATCTTTCTCTCATGTTAAATAGAGAGATTTAACATGGAAATCTCCCATACAGTTACCTGAAACACTTGAGCTAGGTGATATACATCTGTCAAGTTTTGAATGGGAGGGATGTGCCATGGAAGTGCCTATTTATCTTTTACTGACTACAAAAAGTACATAAGGAAGTAGATCAGATTTAGACATTTAAAGCAGGGTGAAATGAATTCCTTCTTAGGAGACTTCTCTGTTGGCAGTGAAGTCAAAGACAAACTCTGAGTAATTTCAATACTGAATTTTTTTGTTGTGGTAACAACGGTACCTGAGGTGATGGGTAACGAATGCCGCCTTTTCTAGCTCAGCAGCTACCTGAGAACACAATTGACCATTAGTTATTGCTGTCTGAAAGTAGTTCGGTAGTCTCTGAAAAATGAGAAATCCACCTGGCTCTTAATCTGTATTCTCAGGGATGACTTCATGATAGATTTCACTCACTGAACTGTCTCAAAGACTATAGTACTCTTTCTCTTCTGGAGAGGAGATCTTTGGAGCTCAATCTAACTGTGGTAGAACAAGTGTATCAAAGAGATGCTTTAAGGAGTGAATCATCTGTGAACTGGAAGTACCTATGTGGGGAACAAGATTTCAGGAACAGACTCTTCAGGCTCCGAGATTAAAAAAAAAAGTGTTGAGCTTTAACAAAAGTTAAAGCTCAACATATTCACACTAAGAATGAGATTTAAAACATGCAAGCAAATAAATAGGGAGAGTAATACATCCAGTATGACTTGAAAAGTGTCAGTACTGGTAATGTCTAAATTGAGACAGGATGCTTTCCTTAAAAAATTGCTGCAGTTCACACAAGAATTGAGCCCAGAAATTGTGATGACCTCTCTATATACAGAAAGTCGGAGTAAATTATCACAGTGCTTTCTTCTGACTTTACAAACTATGGGATAAGTTCTTCAAACAGAAATCCAGTCCATATTGACAAGGTAAAAGAAGTGGTTTGCACTGTCACCATCCTGCAGAATTCTTTTTTTCCTGAACTCTGGATAACAGTTCCACAATCACAACGGTTTGCTCAGTGTAGAGCCTAAAATAACCTTTAGAAGAAAATATGAATTGTGATAGAAAACAAAAGACTGGATTCATCTGCTGCTATTAACTTGGTATAGCTCCACTGAAGTCAGTGAAATTATATTGATTTACAAAAGGAGAAATTCTGATCTATGAACATTTGAAGCTAAGACTAAAACACGCTAAGACACTATCCTTCTCCCCTAGCACTCCAGTCTACAGCGGGACTGTTGGACTTCAGAATTCCTTTTTCAGCAGGACATGATGCGTAATATTCTGAAACGTATTATAGAAATGTGACATCACCAGAACTTTGGTTCATCTTATCTGAAAAGCGTAAGAATATTTATTATTCAGAAACTTCTGACAGATGATTTACATTTTCTGTGTTGGTTACAATACAATAACTACTATATTTTGCAGGCTAATTCTGTAGTGCACGTTTAGTCTTTTTACATTTCATTCACTGTCACAAGTGATCAAATGACAGATAAAAAATTTACTTGATAATAATTGAGTATGTCATCTGCTTTCAAAGGCTCACAGTTCCAAAGCTGAGAAAGAATGAAACAGGAGAAATGTATAGTGTTACATTATACTTTATCTTTCAGGTAGCTAAATATTGTGACTAAAAGTCAGATTAGACAGTTACATCTGTACCATGTTTTACAGAAGTGGAAAGATAAGTCACGGATGTTGACAAAGCTTTCTTCAGTACAGACTACTGATACAAATGCTTTAGTAGATCTGCTTATAATTTTTCATGCTGTCTCCTTTTTTGGCACTGAACTATATGAAATTTACAAAAGCAACACTTGCAGCTCTCTAAATCACAACCATTCTGAAAGTTGATGTCTACGTATAACATTTTCACATTTAATCATCATAAATACATTAACAGTTATGTGACTTACGGTGAATCCCTGAAGATGTACACTTGAAAAAAGATTATTTTTTTTTTTGCTTCAAGATGTCTTTCTCTCTGAAGAACCTGTCATACCAGCAAGACTTTCAAAATCTGCACTATAAACACCATGGTGTAGTGCTGAGCAACTTCCTGCAAGTTACTAAGTGCTTTCAACTCCTATTGATCTTTTAGGAATTGAAGGAAGTTGACTATTTACAGGAATAGCTGAGACTTTTAAAGAATCAAGTGCAAACTAATTCAATTAGCTTACACATTGTAGTTACTTTTAGGTATAGTTTGCCGTTTTCTATTTTTTCTTCTTGACATAAAAATATACTTAACTGGCAAACACCTACTGTCACTTCCTTTAAGATTCTCACACCAGCCATCAACTTCTGTTGCTGTTGGTGTTATCTTCAGTGTTACAGGACAAAATGTTTTGGGGAAACTTAAGTGTAAAAAGCTTTTAGTTTTAAAAGTGAACGTGCAGTTCCATGACTTTCATCAGATAATTTGCCTCCTTTATGTATATAAACATACTAATGCTGTGAGCTCTTTTATATTTTTCCTAAATCGTAACAGCCAGATATCCAAATGGCTGATTTGGTTGTGGAATTTTCTCTAAACAATCAGCCTAATTCTAGACCGGAGCTGTTGACTGCTCAATGATCTGTTGAAAGATCCAGTAGCATTTGGCACGTAGATACTGTTTACAGCATGTCCTTTATTCTTTCTGGCACATAACAGAGCCTTCTGCTTCCTCCTGCTTCCCTGATGATCACCTTATAGTGACTGGGGAAGTAAAATAATATAATTAAAGGGAGTGTAGGTATCTCCAGATAACATTAGAAAATCACATAGCAGTTATTAGCCAGCTTTGTGCTTAGCATGTTTAACAGAGAGATGGGTCCTGTGCTTTTTTGACATAGATGTCACTATAATTCTTTGTGATGGGCCTTCACATTTGATGACATTGCAAAATCCAAAAGCTTTAAGTCAGAGTGGGATAGATTCAACCTTGAAATAAAATGCAATCTGTGAGAATAAATAAACAGTAGGGTGCCTTAACAAGGACGCGGTAAATCCTTCTAACTTTTAAAAGTAGGAGTTAATATCTTTTTACAAAATATGCATTAATCATCTGGAAAAAAATTACAGCCTGTGTGCTGAGGTTATGGGCCTGCGACATTGCAGTTCCTTTTGGTCTCAGGAACTATGAACCTGTGAGGCATTTGCTTTCTTTGTGGGTCATGGCATAGTGAGAAGAGTTGTGTCTGTAGTCCTTGCTTTGCTCATAGTACTTGCAGTGCTGTGTTAGGCCAATGTCTGTAATTAAATCTCATCTCTCAGGACTTCAGATGATCTCCTGAGGTGATTAGGAAGTGTTCTCTTCCTTGCCCCCTCACTTGCCTGGGCAGAACTGGACAGATGTACTTTTATTTATCTTTTCTCCCACCAAAACCATCAAAAGTGAGGTGCTGGATTGCGCGGACTGGTGGCTAGAGAGGGTGAAGATTTCAGACTGGCTGGCTGGGATGTCTTGTTCACAAGCCAGCTTTGGGCCTGGGAAGAGAGATCAGTCAGGCTTGGACCATAAGGTGGACATATGTGTTTATGTGAGAAGGGAGGGGGTCAGGGGATTATGCTTACAATTGGGTGGGGGAGTGGAGTAGATTCTGGCTATAGATCGGCTGGTTCCAGTAATATCACTAATGATGTCACTATAAGACATTTTCATATAGAACATGATAAAAAGAGAATGTTTGGTTCCTGGCACATGGTTTGGTTTACCTGCTACTGAAAAGAAGTGTGTAACTTGACAGTAAAGACCTTCCCAACCACCACATTTCTTGGAAGCTTGGGCAGAGTCTGAGGATTATATTGTCATGCAAATTGAACTAGGCAGTAAAGACCTGTCCCTCATAAAACTATGCAAGTTTAATTCCAGCCTAAAAACCTTTTCATTTATTAATATCAAACTTCGAGATTTTAGGAGAACTGTCTTATATTAGCAGTTCTTTCTGGGCACAATTCCAAAGTCTTTCTCCACGTTGTATCCGTGGATATAATATCTAATATCATGCCTGTGGACATTCTTACGAATTCAGTCCTGTGGATCCCAGAGGCCAAGTTCATAACCTTTCTTTTTTTTCCCCAAAGGTTTTGTATTCCTAATGCAAAGATACATATTGCACTTTTTTTGCAGTGTTGCAAGAAGTGAAGGGGGGAGATACTCTTACCCCCTTCTCCTTCAGTCTAGTAACTTGCATGAGTCAGTGCTACTCAGCATGAGTAGGGACTACAGGAGCAATCTCACAAAGGTGAGGTGGGCATGAAATTCTATTTTGAAACTGGGCCCACATGGAAGCTCACAGTCAGGGGTGAGGGTATTTGAAATAGTACGTTCCTGATGGCTTCAGATTTGGAGTTCTGGTTTCGGATCTTTTTCCAGTGGAGATAAGCATGATTATGCACACTAGCAGTTTGAATAATCTCTAGTTACATTTGGATTCACTGCTATGTGTGTTTCATACTTCCTCTCATATAAAATATTAGGGATTAGTTCTCTTCACCTCCATCTATGTAGTTATTTTTTTTTCTATAAAATTCAATAACAAGAAAAAAAAATCCAATGCATTTATACTCACAGAAAACCAGTCATGCAAAGCATTCGTTTATGAAAGAGAGATGGTTACACTGAGTCAATACTAATACAATTACCTACTTGAACAAGCTCAGCTACTCTATGCATTACCTAATTCTCCCTTTTTAGATTCTTGCTGTTTTTTCTGTAATGTTCTCTTTCTGTATTCTCTTGTTCTTGTGTTTTCAAGAACCACCACTAGCTAGAAATGTAGAAGTACACACTGTTGTCATGGAAAACCCGACTTACCTATACAGATATCTTACCATCACTGTAAACAAAAACCAGATGCAAGATCTGCAAACTGTATTTATAGCTCTGAGACACAGTAGTCTGTTCGGTAGAGTTGGCTGGGAGATATGTTTTTCAGTCTGTGAAAATCTCGAAATAAGCTCTTCTCATTCCCAATGGGACAGAAGTTTTCCTTACTCTAAGGGGGACAAAAGCTTCTTCTCCTTTTTTTGAGGGGTAGGGAGAAGAGTGGGACGAGAATTGTCCCTGTTAGATTGTTAAATAAAAAGAAATTAACTTTAGATGAGTTCCTGTGTTTTACCTTAATGTTCCAAATATTTTGTTTCAATTTAAATTTCTTTTATACGAGCTTCGTCGCTAAATGGCGAACAGTGTTGAAGTGAAACATTTCTCATTTGGAGAATACTGAAAGAGGAAGATTTTCACTATTTCCTAATAGAAATTGTTTTGAAATTGATAGTTTCACATAAACCCCCCACTTCTATAAAAATGATAACTTTCCAAAGAAAATTATTTAGATTAAAAAGTGTGACTGGTCTAGTTTATCACTGATTCTTTCTTAAAGGTGAAGACTGCTTGTTTGGAGTGAGTAATTTCTGTGACCCTCTGAAATCAATGGGAATCTTCTACTAATTTCTGAAGATTGAATCAATCATTTTTGCCAAGTGTTATGTGTCAAGATCATTAAAAAAAAACCAAAACAACAACTGGAAATAGGTTTCATGTCATCTTAGAGACCTAATGAAGCTTGCCGTATCCTGACTTTGTTGCTCAGCAATGTAACAGGAGCTGATATAAATGATTGAACAATCCTCTCTGCATCCAAGGAGCATGGAGCTGCCTGGTTCTTCTCCTTTAGTTGTAGTTAGAGGAAGTTACTCCATGGCACTACACCTGTGTGGTTGCATTTGATCCAACAAAAATGTGGATTACCCTAGTGTGTTGCATTGATCACAGTTTGAAGTCACTGCAGAAGGCACTGGAATCCAATTGTGATCCACACTGGAGAAGCAAGTGGTAAAGATGCTCGTTTACCACAGCAATTCATCTCCGAGTAGTGTTATGACCAAATTTAAGTCTGTCATTGTGCATTGCCTGCCTAGCATTCAGCTTAAATTTTCAATCACATACTTAGAAAATTAAAACTCATATACTTCCTGGAGAACAGACAAGAAACCCCCTCCCCTCTCCATATGCCTACCTTAATCACTAAGTTACAAGCCATACTCTCTCAGGTCCCTGTGATTATTAATTATTCTGTGCAGAGTGCAACAGTTTCAGCAAAGGTGGCCAAGAGAGACATCCAGAGTGCTCTGTAATTTGGACGTTATGGCACTTTCATGGGAAAACAAGCTCAAACCTTTAAGGCAAAAGAAGCAACTGGGGCACTTGTGTCCTGGGCTGCATTCAAACTCTGATCCTTATCAGCAAGCTGTCAGGTAAAACACTTACCAGGAGCATCCAGCAGGCCCAGCAGAGCTTAGCCTTGAACCTAATCTAAGCAGCCTCCTAGCAGTACACTAGTCACAAGACCACTGCTGATATTAATATGCCTTCTTCTGGTGTTAATCATTATTTAGAAATAATCACTGCAGTATATTTTTTTTTTTTTTCACACAGAAGGAATGAGGGTAGAGCGTCCCTAGCGCTTGCTATGTCACAAGGGGAATGCGAAGCAGTAGCTCTTTAGGAAAGCATGCTGCTGGAAATGTACATCAGCTCAATCACTCTGCAGCTCACAACTGTGAAATGGCCTGTTTTGTCGAGCTTGTCAGCAGTGTGCATCATTCAGTTGACAACACAGAAAGCTGGGGTTGGCTCACACACAGCAATTTCCAGTTGATGAGTTGGTTCAATTGATACATTCACTTTGGGAAATAAAGTAAGAATATTCTCAGTTTGAGTGAGGCTACACTGCATGAATATCTTCCTCATTGAAAAGAGAGATGATGACTGCGTACAAGACAAGGCATGATTAGCAGGAGGGAAAAGAAAGAGAGGCAATATATCTTTTGGACAGAATTGTTTCATTCATTTTTCCTTGATCTTTTTGAAGGAGATTTTGTTTCCTTTATGGGTCATATCCGATTTGAAGCCAATAGGAATCTATGCTTCCACCCTTTCCCCTTCTCCCATATACACTGCATACACTGTACAGCTATGGGTGTAACTTAACAGTTGTGCACAGACTGTATTTCTTCTCCAAAGAGGGATCATTACTTTGTAAATACAAAATTAGAGACTCAGGAATTAATGACTCTCTTTGATAGTCAAAGAAGTGCAGCTGGACACAGGAGGGGACCGATCCTTGTAAGGTTACAGGGTACCAAGGGCAAATGCAGTCTCTAAAAGAGATTCAAAAGAACAGGAGCTATGGATCAGATACCTAGCAGTAAGCTTCACTCCATTGCTTGGATTCTGGTGCCTTCTGGAGCAAAGCAGGTTGTTTTTTGAAGTTGCATGATATAGCATTAATAAGAGCAATTCATGGTTCAGCACTGCTCTTCTAGGCAGTACTTCATCATTTTTTGGTGCAGGGAAAGAAGGAGCTCTTGGCTTTTTGAAAAAAATGTGGCATGCGCAGAAGGAATTCCTCATGGTTTATGTAGTCAGTTGCTGCTATTTTTTTCTGCTACCGGTATTCAGTCTCCTTCGTTATTGCTACATTTGCCACAGGTCTAAGCACATAATAGCAATACAGTACATGTTAGCAAAAAGATCAGAGTGGCCTCTCACTATGTAACTTGCTGCTTTAGCTGCTGCAAGAACCATTTTCTATTCCTGCTTCTGCTTAGAGGAGAATCTTTACTGAAAACCTTTAAATAAATTAAATATTCCCAGTGTGCACCATTTAGTGTCAAACTTTTCTAGTTTAAGATGATTTTTCTCCTTCCACTTTGTAAAGAGTATGTGTCATCGGTAGCCTTACAATCCTGCAGTGTTAATCAAACCATCCAAACAGTGGGCTTATTTTGTTTCTAGTATAGATACTGATCCTTAATTACCCCAGTATTGTTTTAACGACCTCAGCACATCCTTATCTGTTTTGCTGCACTTCATTTCATATTACACATTTCCAGTTGGAGACTTGACAGGAGGCAGAAGCAATCAAACCATATTGTCTGGCATAACAGTGGGGAAACTGCCATGTCTCTCATGCAAAAGATTAATAATAGACTGTGTGCTGTCTTTGTAAAACAAAAACATGTCTCGCTTAAATGCCTTAAAAGTTACATCCTGTGTGATGCTGTCAGTGTGGGGGCCCAATGTCAGACATCTAAAGGAGTTTTAATCTTTGAAGAAGAAGCTTTTTTTCCTTGTAAATCATACTGTAAGTTCCTGCTGCTGATCTTAGGGCAAGATGCTTACGTTAGACTGTTGCTGCAGATAGGAAGGGACAAACTGTTGCTGGGCAGATGAGTGTGGAAAGCTCCAAATACCTTAGGTGGAGAGGGAATAGCCTGCTATTGCCAGGCGAGGGAGCTGTTTAAGTGCAAGCTTGAATTTTAGATCCAGACATTATCTCTGGAACAGAAGGAGCCTGATTGCATTGCTGCTGCCCTAAAATACCTGTGAGAGCCAGGCACTTAATTGCTAGGTCTGACAACAGCTTGGAAAAACCTACATAGGTGCTCTCTCCCTCTTTTCTGTCTTTGATCTGAGGAGGTAGGGATATGTCCAGAATTATTAACTGGTAAAAAATAGGAGGAGTAGCAAGATTTAAGAAGAGGCAGCAAAAGGTTTTTTGGGAGTCTTACTCACAGAGCTGTTAAGAAAGACTTCAGAAATACAAGAAGTCACTCTACGGACTGATTTTTCAATCCAGGAATATAACTAATCCATATTGCATTTTCTGTGATACATCTTGTCCTAAATATCTGAATTAAAGGTAATGCAGCACAGAAACACTGGATTTTATTAATCTCACCAGAGTATAGAGAAATGGCTAAACATAAAAAAATTTGCAGGTGGTGGGGAGGAGGCGAATAGAAAGTCCTGGCGATATGCTTGCAGGGAATGTATAATCTTTACTAGAAAATTCAAAGCCTGTCTGCTTGGCGTGGATCCTAGCTGTGTAGCGGTTTGTTGAGTGATGATGGAAAGCTCACTCTACATTAATTCCTAATGGATTATTGCAAAATGTTCTGTAATGATGACGCGCTTGAGCTGTTAATTGATTATGAAATGCCTTAAGAGCTTTATGAAAAGCATAAGATACAATTATTATTGGATCATGCCACTCATTAACTTTAAAGAAAATAAATGTGCTGTAATTCCAACTGGCCTGTAAATCTCTTTTGTTTGGAAATAGATTCATGTCACCCTCCTTTTCTCTGGTAATATCAATGTCTGCTGCTTGTTCGAATGGAAGTAGTACATTCAGGGAGATTAAGGGCCTGAACCAATCTGACTGAAGTCAACTGGAGTTGTTCCCATTGACTACAGAAGGAGTTGGAGCAGTCCTCGATTGGTCTGTCCAAGTCCAAAAAAAAAAGGTCTGTGGAAGAGCACAGCTGCCACAAGACTCTCTGAAGAGAAGGAACCTGTGAAAATTCTTGTTTCTGAACTGGGAGCATTACTTTATCCTAGAAGTGTTTCAAGCTTCTAGCCATCTTTCGCATCAAAATAAATTTTGCATAAATGGTGAGATATAGGAGATTGGGACCATGTTTGCAGTGATGAAGCTGTGCATATTCATTTGGCCACTACCACTACTGCAGTACTTGTGCAAACTACTGTTTTATAGTACTTTACATTTTGTTTTGTAAAGAACTTGTAAGGTAAATCCTGTGAGTAAGCTCAACTTGGCATCATGCATTTTCCTCTGTTCCTGGTCTGTGCTTTTGAAAGCTGCAAGGACAACTAAGAGAGTGCAATTTTGAAGGAACTGAAAGCCTATACTCTTGGTTAAGCATGGGACTGATCCTGTCATGCCCCAGGATGACTTGCTGTTTTATATTATGACAAGGCTTCACTAGGAAGCAAGCTTAACAGGAGGTCGAGTGCTTTAAATGTGGGTGAATGTAACCCCAGGGTAAGTTATTCACGCTGTGGATCTGGTGATACACCAACCCTGAAAAAGAATAGTCTCACCCTGTGGCTCCATGACCGGTGTGGGGGAGAAGGCAGAGAAGGGACAGAGTGGGATGGGGACACATCCCCCCCACATAAGACTACCGATCCACATGTAAATCGTAGATTTTCCTTAGAGAGAATGTATCTCTATGTCGTGGTTTAACCCCAGCCAGCAACTAAGCACCACGCAGCCACTCACTCACTCCCCCCCCATCCAGTGGGATGGGGGAGAAAATCAGGAAAAGAAGTAAAACTCCTGAGTTGAGATAAGAACGATTTAATAGAACAGAAAAGAAGAGACTAATAATGATAATGATAACACTAATAAAATGACAACAGTAGTAATAAAAGGATTGGAATGTACAAATGATGCGCAGGGCAATTGCTCACCACCCGCCGACCGACACCCAGCCAGTCCCCGAGCGGCGAATCCCTGCCCCCCACTTCCCAGTTCCTAAACTAGATGGGACGTCACATGGTATGGAATACACTGTTGGCCAGTTTGGTTCAGGTGCCCTGGCTGGGCATGAGAAGCTGAAAAATCCTTGACTATAGTCTAAACACTACTGAGCAACAACTGAAAACATCAGTGTTATCAACATTCTTCACATACTGAACTCAAAACATAGCACCGTACCAGCTACTAGGAAGACAGTTAACTACATCCCAGCTGAAACCAGGACACTCTACTTTTAGCATCTAACCCCCATTCTGTTTTACTAGTGCAATTAATTAAAAATAAAGGTGAATATGCCTTACCTTAAATAAGCAAACATCAGCCAATGAAATAGAATTCACCTTCATGGCTATTTGGCAATACAGTTCAAGAACCAGGAAATCTATAGGCCTTCTAATTCATTGTGCAGGAAGGTTATTATTACTGTTTGTGAAGGAAAAGTTTTCCACACAAAATCTGTTAGACTTGCCAGCATCCCTCATGCATTCAAATGCTGTCATGTGAGACAGATAAAAATCCCACCTGATGATAAACTGTATTAGGAAAGAGGCATCTTTGACAGCAAAAGAAAAGCAGCACTTGTGGATAATGGAAATAATGAAACAGTGGTATTTTCCAAATTCCCTTTGCAAATTGAGGTTTTGAATATTAATTACTAGTGAATATTTTGGCAACTTAACAGTGATGGTTACTTATACACGACTATAAATAATCAACCCATACTTTTTAAAATGCTGCCTTTGATTTTTGAGATTAGTAGGGTTTTCTCAACCTCTGATTCTTATCTCTGCAAATTTTTGGAAAAGGGCTACAATCTCTAGAGTTCTGCTAAAATCTGAATGGATTTAATTTTCTGGCTCAAAGTTGGTCTTGCAAAGACTTTTACATAATTGGCTTTCTTATACACTTCTCTTTGGAAGGAGTTTCATGTGAAAAACAATTTTGGAAGAAATAAATATTTTGTTTCCTATTTAGATTTTCAGATTTTAAATATTTTAAATTTTCAGAAGAATATCAAACCCCAATTGGAATATTAGTTTTAATTTCAGCAGACCAGATTCCATATGAATTTGCATCTGTGTAGTGTCAGTGATATCACTGAACTAGTCCATGAAATTTGGCCTCCCTGTTTGTTTCTGGCTGTCTTGGTATAACACCAGCTGGCAACTAGGCACCATGCAGCTGCTTGCTCACTTCCCCCTCCTCCCAGTGGGATGGGGAGGAGAATAGAAAAAAAAAGTAAAACTCATGAGTTGAGGTAAGAATGATTTAATAACTCAAGTAAAATAAAATGTAATAATAATAATAATTAGTAATAGTAATAAAAAGGAATATAACAAAAAAAACCCCAAACCACCAACCACAAAACAAAACAAAAAAAAACCCAAACAAGAAAAGGCAAGTGATGTGGTGCACAATGCAATTGCTCACCACCTGCTGACGGATGCTCAAGCAGCAATCTGCCCCTCCCAGCCAACTCCTCCCAGTTTATATACTGAGCACGATGTCCTATGGTATGGACTATCCCTTTGGCTAGTTCGGCTCAGCTGTCCCGGCCATGCTTCCTCGCAGCTTCTTGTACAGGTGCTTGCTGGCACAGCATGGGAAACTGAAAAATCCTTAACTTTGGATAAGCGCTACTTAGCAACAACTAAAACATCAGTGTGTTATCAACATTATTCTCACAATAAATCCAAAACATGCTGTACCAGCTACTAAGGAGAAAAGTAACTCTATCCCAGCTAAAACCAGGACACTGACCCAGAAAGCAGTTTTTCAGTCTGCAGATCTGATTTTATTTCATCTGGAATACTCAAGATGTAGCTACAGTTACCTTCTCACCTGATTTCAAGAAGGAATTTGAATTCTTAGGGTACCGCTCAGCCATTGTAAAGGGACATGGCCAGTGCATAAGGGCCACTCAGAGCAAGGAGATTAATGAGTGGGACTTCAACCTTGTTTTGAGCACAGCTTACACATGAATCTTGGTACTGATCTTCTGTGTAAGGCTGAATTTTAGCTCTAGTTCCCAGACTTGCAGTGAGCATATTATAACTGACAGCTAAGCATTTTTATAATGGATACATTAGAAATAATTTAACTAGGAGACATGATAGTTGTATTTGTAAGTGTCTGCAAGTCATACTGCTTCAGAAATAATGCTGTTGCCACCACTTACTTGGGAATGAACACATATCTTGAAAAAAGATTTCCTATTTTTTCAGAAATAGTGTAGACCCCTAATTTCTGCAGAGCACTCTGTCTAGAGAAGTCAGGAGACTCCCACTTTATTCCAGACCTCAAATGCTGACAGGTGCCACCAGGACTCTGGAATAAATGTAAGTGGAAAGTGAATTCTGGGTATTCATATGTAAATTGAAATAACTGATGTCCCATTGTGCTTTTGCTTTCAAAAAAATGAGGAGAAAAAAAAAAAGAAGAAAACTCCTAAACATAATGAAGTATTTGCATATAAAAAGGCTTTTAACTTACATTCTTTGCTCATTGGCAATCTTTGGAAGCCCATTATTCTTTTCTGCTATTAAATTTACCTAGAAAAACATTCACATTTCTGGGCAAGTAGAAGTTCATCAAAAATAATTTATTCTTGTTCATTTATTTCCATAGCATGCAGACCTTTCTAGACATGGCAATTATTTCCAGACACAAGTGGGAGAACAATGTGAGATTCTGTGGTGGTGTGGTTTGTTTTTTTTTAATTATCCTAGCTAAAGGTTTATACATGCTATTTCAGTAGAAAGTCTTACTGTAACAGCAAAAGAAACCTGGATGTCTTCAGTTTCTAATCCTGAGTGTGCAGCTTTGTGACTAGATAACCATGAGCAAATGACTTATTCTTTTGAGGACTAATGTTAGTGTTATTTCTACTGGTGTAAAGCTGGAATAACTCCACAGAAGTCAATGGAGTTACAATGCTAATCTGATGTTGTTTCCTCATCTGTAAAAGAGGGTAATGACATTCTCCTCTCTCAGGGGATATGGCAAGGATATTTAGTTAATGTTGACTCTTCACTGTGTAAAATGCTAATACATTGTCATTGTTAGTGCTAAATTTGTACTGTACAGGTGAAAGAAACAGTTAACACGCAAGGTGCTCATGCTTAACCCACTCTACTGAAGACACATCATAATATATTGGCTTTCATTATAGCACCTCAAGCAATTTTCCCTTTACTACTTCCATTAGCGAAGGAAGACTGGTCTATTCTATTAGGAAAGTAACCAGATGCATGTAAATAAATTAACACCAAAAGATTACTAAGTGTAAAATCTGCATGTGCCCTCCACTGTGCTGCTTGTTTGTGGACAGGTCCAAAGTGAGCACTGTAAGTTTAAAATAAGCAGCTTTGATTCTGCCAGGTAATTTGTTGTTATATATACACTGAGAGAGAATAAAATATACACAAACAAAATGGTGGACAGATAAATAATTATTGCCAGAAGTGATCTGCAGCTTTCAGGCAATGCTTTTAACATTCTTCTGTCTCATTATTTCTGTACATAAATGAGAAACATCTTTGTAAGCAGCAGCAAGGATACCAGGCATGAAAGCCTTAGTATATGTCTATCCAATGCAAACAAGAACGTAACTGTTTAATTCTTAGTAACTCAGAACTAGGAATTTATGAAGTGATCATGGCCTGGGACACTGTCACAAAGCAAGTAGAGGCAAGTAAAGCTGCAATAACAATAATTTCCACTCCTGTTCTGAGGTTCATGCTCACAGTTTGCATTGCATTTTTCAAAAATGGGTGTATTATTCCCATTTTGCAGCTGTGGAAAGGCATCCCACTGGGACAAGTGCCTTGCCTAAACAAATCAGCCAGTGAACGAGGTGGGAGAAAGCCATGCAGCCGATCGCAGGGAAGAGAAGGGTGGGAGCGGGGCTGCCATTTCCAGCAGCAGCCATCCCACAGAGCTGCTCCCATCCCTTGCAATTGGAAAGAGAACCTTGGCCTGCCGGCTCCTATCATCTATCCACTGACATTAGATGAAAGGTAGAAGACAGAAGGGTATTGTTGCAAATATTTTGATAAAAGAAATTAAAATCTAATTACAAAGGAGTTTGGTTTGATTAAAAAGTAGAAATTATGAAGCATAGGTATGGGAGTGTTAAGTTTGAAATGTAGCCATAGGAACTTAGGAACTTAGAAAATGTATAATGTGTAACCATAAAAATTCAAGTATTGTTTAAAATCATTTAACCACAGAAGCTTTGACAAAGATTGGTAGTCTTGTAGTGTTTGTTTTAGAAACTGAGGAAACTGTTATGGACACCGGTCTGCTGCTTGGAAACACCTGAGAGGTCAAGAAGCAGACGAGTGAGGAAGACTATGAAAGACCACCAGAGGACTCCTGAAGACCACCAGAGACCTTCACTGTGCCTGCGTAAAGGACATTTACATATGCTAATGATTTCCCAGAAATCTAATGAATATGTATAACCTTTCTTGGAAATCTAATGAATATGCATGAATAAGTTTTAATATAAGGTGTATTGTTTTGGTGTTCAGGTGTGCATCGTTCGTGAGAGGACTCACCCGCGCACCTGGCCGTCAATAAAGAAGTGTCTGCTTATCTACACTAAATTGGTGTTGATAAGTTCTTTATTCCGAGTTTTTCGGCAACAGTATCACATAAAATAGCATCAGCTTGTCAGAGAACCCTTCCTTGTGAATGACTGTCTCAAGTGTTTGGATCTCCTTTTTTTTTTTTTCCAAATACCACTCTTCTCAACTGTGTGTTAACACTGACATTTTGCATTGCATCTTCAACTAAAAACTTACCAGTCTGCTTTGTTGTCCCCTCTGCTAGTGCTGCAGTGATGAGGAGGCCAAATAAGTCCTTCCTCTGTGTTATTGAGCTTTCCAGCATGGATCAGCTCAGGTTTGTGTAGCTCACAAGGTCTAGTGAATTCAGACAGTATTGGTTAAATGTTCCTTCTGTCCTATCCTGCATGATTGTGTCCAGTGAGATAATTTTTCCAGAGAAAAACATTGTCAAACCACTTCTGTATTAACCAAGCCTGTTTTTACACTGAACTCTTGAGCTGGCAGTGTAGCTAGGGTAGCTTGGCCGCCAGCTGCCAAGTATTCACGTAGGATTTTAAGCTGGCTTGTTCAATTCATGCTATGATAGCTACATTGCTACTGGTTCCTTCGTCATCATGCTACTTAGCTTGGTTTTATTAACACAATGTAAGAATATGCTAGACTTTTCTTTGTTGCCAAAACATTTGCAAGAAAAAAACAAAGATATTACAACAATCATTGGAAATTACACACTGGGAAAACATTTTATTTCCAAAATCAGGTTTTTGTATATTCACATGCTAAAAGGAAAAGAAGCAATAATATTTCCTAGAAAGTTTTAATTTAGGAAAGAAATTAATCAAGTAACTTTTTCTGTAGCCTCTATAAATTAGCAGTAACACTGGTTTGGCTAACTTGTCCTGAAAATGAGCTCATTAAATCTAATTGGACACACTGTATAGCAAAGAATCATATGATAAAACTATGAATTTTATGTCCAATTAGAGAAATACTCTGTGGTGTTCAGAACTGATACCAGTGGTGGATGTCTGCCAAGATACATTTAACTAAAGTGTACATGTGGGTTAGATTAATACATTTTGAGATGGAATCAGCCTTGACAACAGGGAAGTCATCCATTAGAGGCAATAACTCAAAGATCACAGCAAAATTGCTTGTTAAAAGAAATCATAAGCTTGGGAAAATACCAATGTTTATTAAAATCTATTATGTCTGATTTAAATAGATGGCTTAATAGAAGAGATGAGGATTTTCTTAAGATCTTGTAACTTGACCATAGTGAATCAAAATGAATGAAATACATGCCTTGCAAGTAGAAAATAGGGCTCTCATCCTCCCCTACAGTCAAAAGCAAAGGGAAAATGCACACTTAAATGATGCGAGGATGAGATCTAGAGTGCCTGTTTATGCCCTTCTTACAGGCATCACAAAGTCTGGTCTCAGCAGGGTGAATCAAAGAACTGAAATTACACGTGTAAGGTCCATATTCTCAAAGAAAGGATTAGACACTACCCAGGATAGCCCAGAATGCCACACAAAGGCTTGGTGGCTGGCCAGTATGAAATCCTGAGGATAACACATGTCTGAGTGCTTCTCTTTTCCTGGACTTTGGAGCTTCTGCCCGCTCAGCATACACAGCACAGAGCCTTCCCCTCACTGTAGTGGCCTAACCGAGCATGGCTCATTCTTTCTAGATGAATGTAATGGCTGAAGGACAAACCTAACCTGGGCTGAATGAGTCATTGCCTTTATATATCATCAGAATTAACCTCATTTTATATTTGGGTAATTGAGGCTCAGTCTTTTTGAGTCCCAGCCCAGTGTCTTCCACTAGCTCAGGCATTCTGTTCTTACTTGATTATTGTTTTTTCTACTAATGTTGCTTTTACAGATAAGAAAAGAGAAGTGAAAAACAAAATCAAGAACATAAACGTTGCCTAATTCTGTCTCCTTCATTCTTAAACCACTTTTCATTTACATGGACTAAAATTTAACTTTTAGCAGAGGACTGAGCAATAGACCTAAGCACACTGACAAGTGCTGATTGGCCTTGCGTGCATAGGATTTAACCTTGGTCAATCTTTTTCATCCAAACAATATCACTGTCTGGCACTGATTCGTGCCTAGCTGTTCTTCGCCACCTGCAGTGAAATGAGATGCCTGACCAGCCAACCCAGCCTGCGTGAGAGGAAGCTAACAGATAATGTGCAATAGAGCTTTATTTTTTCCCCAGTATGTGTTTACTCTGCATCACAGAAAATCCATTTGTCAAATATTAATTGAATTCTCCAACATTTGGCATATTTGCATAACTATTATGATTTGGAGCATTATCTCCCTTGGTATTATACCCATTTCCCTTAGATGGTGTCTCTTTGATCCATTAATCATGTTTCCTGTATCCTCCCACAGAAGCTTAATTGCTCACATCCTGCAGAACCCACTCACAAAGAAAGAAATTAGCTCTATGTAAATCTAAGGTTATTACTTTGCCTCTATAAATGTAAAACAATTAAATTATCCTCTAAAAAGGACAGTGATAAAATTCCAGATGAGCATTGATCACCCAAGGAAGCAGATTGAGGCAATTTTATTGGGCCAGTGGGAAAAAAACTGGCTTTGCTTTACCAAGGACGTTGCTGGGGCAAATGATACTGCTGTCCATGTCTTTCTCGACTAGCACTGCTGTCCCCTTTACTGACTTCACTATTACTTCAATATCTGAAACAAAGGGCCAGATTCAATAGACGCCTCCAATTTTAGGGCTGATACAGGCTCATACTGGTGAGTATATCACCTGGGCATTAGTGAAACCTCAATATATGATCTAAGGATGTGAGCACACCATTAGGGAACCACTTAAAGTCAAAGGTGTAGCTATCTAGCACTAGCTTATAGGAAATACTGAGAATAGGAATATATCTTGAATACCACCTCTCAGACCTGTAGAGATACGCTTTTCAGAAAATGTATCTTTAGCCTCAAACCTCTACTAAATATAGGAACCCACATTTTCAAAAAAAAGCTGGGCAAAGCTCTTTTTTATTTTCCCCAACAGGAGCAGGCGGTAGGAACTGCATTGACTTAACAGCAGTTTGGCGGTCACAGCACTTGTGGAGGAAGTGGGAAAGATGCAATGTTTTTTTGTACAAGTCAGAGTCAACTCCCACAGACGTGTTCTAACCACCTCTTTCTAGGATGATGGGATTGTCTGCCTCTTCCTTTGAAGCCATGCCACTGTGCAAAACATAATTCACTATTAATTTGGCCATAGAGAGAGTGAGCAGATGACTCTAATCAGGCTGTTCAGACAACAACATGGAAAACAGGAGGCCTGGTCTCCAATTGCCTCTTCTCTCCAATCACAAAAGAAAATAGCAGTGTGTTTTGTGCAGAAACCTGTGCAGCTGTTGTGTTGCACATACTTTGAGTACACTAGATGTTGACCTATATATAAAAAAATGTAATTCCTGAGTCTTGTTCAGATTTAGATTCTGAGCCATTCAGTCCTGTCAACATTAGAACAGCTGGGGCATGTAAAGGTCAGCAAATCTAGAAGATCAGGGATCTTTAGGATTAAAAAATGCTAATTTCTTCTAGACTTTAGTAGTTTAGCATGGCTTTTCAGGATCAGGATTCTGGGACTTAGTTCCATTTATCAGATCAATCCCAAAGAGACTAAGCCAAGATCACAAACACAAAAATCTATAGTCTCGCAGAAAACTGAAGCTCAGACTCTAGTTTTCCAAACTAGGATCTAAGTCATTAATCAGCTTCCCTTCCACATTTTCTTCTCTCAGACTTGACTCTAAATTTACCTCTTTCCAATCACTAAAGACCCTTTGTTCATTCATCCCTCCTTGGTTTCTATAATACTTAGCAAAATTATGACAGAAAACGTCTCCATGTCTGTAGAGAAATTGGTTTCTGTTAAAAAGAGTAGAATGGGAGCAATAAGAACCAGTATATCACTGCTCTATGTTCACTGCTTTCTTCTAAACCCAAGTTTGTCACGCTGCAGCTTTTTCCAAGTTCCTCCTCTTAGTGCAAATTCATTCTCACTCCTTGTAAATTTTTCTTCACCATCCTTTCCCTTTGTAAGGTTCTCTTTGAAACATACTTCCTTCATAAAGCCTTTTAATGACTCCATCTATATAATCAGTTTCTTTCTACTAAAGAAAACATCACAGCTAATTCATGGTAGAAGTGTAATGTGGTATATCACAGGTCTGTCTGATCATACAGTCTGTTTGATTTAGACTGTGAAGGTCTTGATCAAACCAGGATCCACTCTTTTACACTGTGAACATTTTGCTGGTATTTCATAAACAATATTAAGATATTATAACAGATATCCAAGGATAATGACATGTACTTTCCTGAGAAGAGACCTGCATTCTATGTCTAATCCTGTATGTCACCCGCTGTAGAAGTTGTCAGAGATGGCAGAAGCCAGCAGTAAGGAAAGGGAGTACCTAGCACACATTTTTACTTGCTTTATGTATAAATGACTATTAAGACATCAAAAGGGATTCTGATTGAATCAGTCATTAAGTTGGCAGAACCTGACCATTTACTTGTTCTTTATGATTTCATCCAGAACCTTTAACCTCTTCTTTGGCGATTTGTAGACTTAAAGCCTTAAGCTGTTCTTCGAGATGTTCTTTCATTAATTTTATTGCTTACAGCACAGCACTTGGACGCACATCTGAGGGAGACTGAAGCTTGTGGAAACTCCAACAGCTCCTGTATACAATGTAATAAACATAAGCAATCAGAAGGAGGAGGCAAACAATACAAAACAAGCCAATTCAGGTTGGAGAAAAAGTAATCATTTTAAAATCAGAAAAAATCAGTTTTCTCCCAGTTTCATCTGTACTACATGCTAAAAATATGATGCTTACTGCTAATGTAGGACTAAATAAAAATGCATTTTTAATCACATAAAGAGGTCTTTTTCTACAAGGTAAAATTTTAAGACATTTAAGACATCTTGCTGAAGTAGAATCCGTTATTTAAAGGAAATACCAGAAAATCCAACATTATTCTATTTTCTGCTTGAAACTACCTGCAATAAAGCAAGTAATGTTCAGTAGAGTTTCTGAAATTGAATAGAAGTAGATATTACAAGAAGAAACAAAGGAAGGTTAGCCAAACAAGATATGGCACAGTAGCTGAGAAAAGCTGGCAAAGACCAGCTGTTAGCTCACTGAACTAAGCATAATTGGCCTATTTATGCACAGTTATTGTGCATATGATAACAATTGGAGAAAATTCTATGTATGGTTCCAATACATTTTAGAAGGCTGAACACAGATTACAAGACTTTTAGTAAATGACCGTGCACACACCAAGTTTGTGTTGTAGAATTCTGCATACACTGGCATCACTGAGTAATTAGGCAGACCAGTTCTGAGGCCATGCAGCAGCGTAGCTACACAAGGTTCCTTTTTGTCTGTAAAAACCTGAATCCAGCTCAGTTCTGTTGGCTTCAAGCTTTGGGAGAGTTCATTTGTTTGAGAGCTTGAGAGCCCATTTTAAAATGACCTTACGCAGCACCATGGTTCATGCATGAATACTAAGTTCTTAAGCACTTGGTGCTGCTTTTACCATCCCAAGGCTGGTTGTTTTCCAGAGACCCAAACCATTAAGCTGGGCTAAGGATGCTGGGTGAAGTCCCAGGGGCATTCGTGACAGAGAATGGGGATTGCTTAAGGTTGCTGTTGGTTCCCTAATAAGAGCTTCTGGAACAATGTCATAAGAAAGCATGCTTTTTTTTTTTTCTGTAAGACAACACCATTTATATCTAAAACCAGATCTGAATTTACACCCATTTCTTTGTCTTTCCATGACAATAATTTTAGGATGTACATTGTATTTAATTTAATTACATGTAATTATTCTTTTACCAGCTACTTAGCTTTTTATGCCTCATATTTTGCCTTTTTGTCTTTTTCTGTAGCATCTTTTTAATGAATAGAATCTGCACGTTGCGAATTTATACAGGCACAGCTCCGGATACAGTTGCTTTGGTACTGGACAGCATAGCTTTGCAGCCTTCTGTTACATGACATGGAGTATAATAACGAAAGCTACCCTTCCACGTCTGTCAAGAAAATTTATCTCCAAATCAGTCTCAGGCAGAGACTATTATAGGCTCTGCTTGCACGCGCTGACCATAGTAGGTTAGTCAGTCTCAAAATAAAGATTAGCCCTTTTTCCTCGTCAGAAAACTCCATCTATGTTTGCAAAGCTTACAGGTAAAAAATGCACTTAATGCAAACTATTTAATAAGGCACTTTGCAGTTTTGGACTGTATGAACTGGAGGATTACAAACCTTTATAAAACCACATCCTGTTAGTTCCTGGCGGTCATGATAATTAGATGTCTGGTGTCAGGTGCTAAAAGAGATAAAACAGCATGGGAGAAGTAATCACAGATCAAAACAAAATGAACCACAGGGAAACATTTAAGACCATATTATAACGTGGTATGTGACATTGAAGAATACTGAATGCAGAGAAAGGCCAATTCAAACTGAGAGAAGTTCTCATTTCATTCCGATACTTCAGTAATCAGCAAGGAGACAAGAAACAGAAAACTGCATTACTGTCTAATGAGGTGCTAGAGGATGTGGGGCGGGGAGTTTAGTGTCTGAATATGACACTTTCTTTACAGCTCTTCCTTCAGCAGTTTTCAAGTAGAATACTTAATTCTTGCAGGGTGCCAAGTCCTGCACAAGGGTGAGCTGTCAGGTGATTGTACTGTTCCATTACTGGATCTCAGAAAACCTATAAAACCAGTGTTTCCCTGCTGAAGATGCAGAAAAGCCTGCCAAGTCATCCTTCCCTTGTGAAAGACATGAGTGGCCGGTTAAGAATTTTTAATGAAGAAAGGAGCAAGTGCTCCTGTGTGGCAGTAAGAGGTATAGGTTGCATACACTGGTCTACTCGAGCTGCCTATGAGACAGGGAATCTGTTCTCTCAGGGCACACAAAGGCAACTCCAGTCTCGTAATCTTATATCCAGACTAAATCGTCCCACAGAGCACAGCAAGGCAAGGTGCCTGTGCCAACATCTCTTGCAGTGGTTCATCTGCTGATGGCATAAACAACCTCTGTGATTGATAGGGAAGTATGGACAGTCCCACTCTCAAAAGCCATTTTCTGGGACAGTAGAAGGCCTATACTGTGATTTGAGCTCCTGACCGTGCACTGCAGGCCACCTCAGCAGCGGACTTCAGTCATACAACCCCTCTTCAACTTCAAACACATGAAACAAAAATTATTTCTTTTAAATCTGTTTTCATGTAGATTCACACTGTAAGACATTTTTTATGTACAGAAAGCATTCTGTTCCTGAAAAGAAATTCAGATTTTCCCCCAGCTATCTTGGGAATTTGTAGATAAGTCCTCCAAGTATTATTCTTTTCCCTCAGGAGAAATGTGACCAGTAATTGAAGCACAGGGGAGCCTTTGTCTCCAGCTTTATATATGCCTGGCTAGATGCACTGATACTGCTGCATCACTATTCACCTTTTATGTAAGGAACACCATCTACTTCACAATGGGAAAGAATTAATGCATGCCTGTAATACTGTAATTCAAACAGGTGTAGTAAAAAGTAGAATATATTACAGTATTAAAATGACTGTTTGCTAAATCCCTGTTTTTCAGTATATGTATGTAAATTAAGTGGTAGCAGAAATAATTCTGCAATATATTGACTAGAAGACACCCTTGAAACAAAATTCTTACCCAGCACATGTGGGTTTCATAATATCCCTTTTTTTCCAATAGTATAATTGAGGAGCAGATATTTGACCTCTTTCACATTTTATAAGTAGAGGATTCTAAAATCTATAGTCTCAATTACTTTCTTAATGGACTGTCTTCAATTTTTTTTTTTACCTGTTGACCTGCAGGATAAAGCTATTTAGAAGAGATGTTATTGTGGAGAGCGCTGCCATAATGAAAATGCTGAAGGACAAAAAAATCCAATAAGGAGACTAGGAAACGCATTTGGAAGCACACTGCTCACATTTAATTTATTCAATATGCATACTGTGAAACATCTGGGTGTCTTTAATGTACAATCAGGTATTAACTTGGTACCAGCTATTACAGTCAGCAGTTTGCAGCAAGTTGCAAGCACTTGACGGAAAGCAAATTATCTCCCTAACTGATCCCATAGCACAGAAATCTGTGGACAAGAAGGCAGTTTAGCAGTAAAATGCAGAAGGCAGGGAAGAAACCACGTTCAACTGCTGTTACCTCTTCTTCCTGTGCTCATGGTTTTTGTTTTGCAATCCTGTACTTTTTTTAGTGTATTTCCTGTGTGGCTATGCATCTGCATGCACCAAACCGCTAAGTTTTACCAAGTAATCTCAGCCCTCCTGGTTTCAGTCCTGTAGGACACAATACGGTGGGTTACTATGACAGTTAGCTCCTAGTACAAAATTGTTTTTTCCTTTTTCTAGAAGAAACTGCCATTGAAAGTAGCTATGTTTTGCACTCACATTTCAGCACAAGACAACCAATTATCTCCTTTGTGTCCCATCGGTTATAAGTCACAAGCAGTTCTTCCATTTTTGCAGCAGCAGCTCAGACCCTGGGAACATACTCAACACAGAGAAACAATCTAACACAGCCTCTGTCACTTCATCCCTACGTGCAGCAGAATTGTTTCTCTCAAAATGAGTAACAAGCTTTTGCTCAGTTTTATGTTCCTCATAAATCAAGGGTATCAGATGACTCTGCTTTCAAATCCCAACTGCTGCAGCTCTCGCACATATGATAAATGTTCCCTTTTAGAAATTAAACTAACACATGAGGATGAAAGCAAAGAAGCAAACAAGTATTGCATCAGGCTTACAAGGAGCAGACATTAGTTAAAAAAGAGGTTTATGAAAGAAAGATCAGCACTAGTTATGAGGTCAAGGTAGCAGCACAGACCTCTCACTGCAGAAGCAACTTGCCCAGCCGCACGCAAGCCCAGGAGACAGGCAGAGCAGCACCACAAGTCCAGGGGCACCGCCAGTGCCTGAATTTACTCCTTCTACTCATACAGCGCATCCAGAAAGAGTGTTGAGCGAGAAGGTTACACAGAGGTAAAACTAGCAGTGCTGAGTTTTCTTCCGCTCCCCCACCATTTCTAGTTTAGCCCATACCCCTCCCACACGAGCTCTGGCACTTGGAAACCCTGGCAGAGGCCTGCTGGTATAGCGCTGTGAGAAAATCGCGGTCATAAGCCCTGAAGGGGGCTGAGATCGCCTGAGTAAGCGGGCAAAACCCTAACCCCATTTAAATCAGGCCTTGGGACAGGACTGACTAAGAGAGGAGAGGGCCTGAGGGAGAAGGGAGGAGACGGAGTGAAGCGCTTCCCCTGCCCCCACCGCCCCTTTTATAGTCGCCGCGTTCGGCCTCACCGGCCAGTCACAGCTTTCCTCAGTTCCCATTGGTCACCAGGAGGCAGGGGCGGAGCTCAGTCGTAGCGGGAAGCGGGGGAAGGGTGGCGCGGTGGCGCATGCGCGCTGCCGTGCGCCCGGAGAGGTGGGAGGTGTGGCGACGAGCGGCGAAGGGAGCGCTCCGCATGCGCAGAGGGCGAGTCCCGCCGCGGCCCTCCGTTTCCCGCTGCGCCCGCAGCCATTGGCCGCTCGGGGTGAGCGTTGGCGGTGACGCAGCGGGAGGCGGCAGCCGTTGCTGGCGACGGCGGCCCGGAGGGCCAAGCGGGCGGCGGGAGAAGCGGCGGGTAGGTGTGGGGCAGCCCCGCCGTGGGGTCGCTCCCTTCCCTTCCCGGGCGTCCTTTCCTTTCTCTTCCCTCCGCGTTCTCCCTCCTCAGCTCGGGCTGGTCGAGCTGTAGCGGCCGCCGCCCCGGTGGCGGCTCCCGCTGACTGACGGGGAGAGGCCCGAGCGGGCCCGGGGCCTCCTGGGCAGAGCCCGCTGGCGGAGGGGCTCTCCCTGGGGGCCGGCCTGCGCTCCTGCCTGCTCCGTCCTCCTCTCTGCCCCCGGGCAAGGCGCGCCCCGGGCCGCCCGCCTCGGGGCTGAGCCCCCGGCCGGCGCGCCGCGCCGCGCTCGTCCCTGCCTTTTGACTCCGGTGGTTCTCTTCCCGGCTCCGCAGAAGCGCTTGTTGGTGGCTGTGCCGGGCAGGGTCGTACGAGGCGTTAACGTGGCTTACGGGAACCTCTGTGGCGCAGCGGTCCCGGGGGAGGCTGGCTTCGTTTTAACTGTCGTGTGTTTACTGGCTGCTTTGTGCTGCGACTGAATCTGTGCAAATGTTGACCGCTTTACTGTGGCGTTTGCGTTATCTGCTTTGGCTCTTAAATTCTTTAAGTGTTAGATCTAGGCTTTGTATTGTTCATCCTCTAAAATTTTCCTTTCTTCGGAGGCGGGGAATGTAGTCATTTGCTCCCTAATTATGTGTATTGATAAACTTATGTTTTGTACCTCGTCATCTAACTAAGGGAAGGCTAGCAGGAACCGTGATACTCTGTCCCTGCTTATCCTGTAATGAACTTGGGATTCATTGGCTTAATAACCCTGTACCAAAAGTATCTCATGAATCGTTATTTTGTTTTTACACCTCACCTGATTTCTTTAGAGGTTTTTTTTTTTATTTATGATACTGAAAAGAAATTTTTCCAGGTGTGACATGTTCTTTAAGTTACTGCTACGTGGATTGTTCACTAGTAATAAGGTTTGGATTTTTAGAACTAAACAGTGGCTTTTGAAAGTCTTTGTTGGTTTGTTTTGAGTATTTTCAAGGATATAAATACTTAAAGATCAAGTAAAGATTTGGGAGGCGGGGGGGCAGTTTTGGACTGGGCTGCATATCAGGCTGAAAAAGTCTTTTTTTGCTGTGCAGGTGAAAATTATAATTGTGAGGAAAACAGGAAGCGATCTGTAGAACCAGCAGATCCTGGTTCCACTGTAAGATCTAAAAGGAAACATCACTTGAAATGGCTGCTTAAGAAAACTTGGATAAAAAATTGTCAGCAAGCAACTTTAGCATTCTAGTAAAATGCTTGGCATGCAGACTGTTGTTGGAGTTTCGCAGTCTTCCAGGCAGAAAACCTTGGACTGTAGTCAAAAATGTTAACAAACTCAATATCTTCTATCTTATAGCTGTTACGATACTATTTCAGTACAAATCGCCTAACTGACCAGTCTGCTTTACTGTGTGGTGTGGTGTTCAGTAGTTTTTTTTGTCTTCCCAGGAGTGGAATAGTGTTTGCTACTCACTTTGCAGATGTGCAGGTCTGGTCCACAGTGTAGAATGTGAATGCAATACTGTTGCAGAGTTTGCTACATAGTATAATAGTTCAAAAGCCATACATTTTGTGACTGTGACAAAGACAGTGCCAATGTTGTTGAGTACAATTGGAACAGACGTGAAGAGTTGTAGATCGTGCTCCTAGATACCATGCAAGATTTGTAAGATTATGGTATTATCTGGTTTTTATAGCTGGTTTACCTATGTCTTTTATGCACAATTTCTGGTTTTCATGTTGTTCTCATAGAAGTTGATTATTCCGCGTTTCCAAAGATGAAGAGGAAAGTTGCAAAAGTAGGGAAATTGAGGCTTAGTCCTAATGAAGAAACCATGCTTCTGAAAGAAGAATATGAAAGAAGAAGAAAACTGAGGCTACAGCAAGTATGCCTGTATTTCTGCATGTTGTGTATTTCATTTAATGATGTAACAAATAACTTAGGAAAATTAACTGAAAAATTTATTTAATGTAAACTAAATTCCAGGGTCATAATATTGTGTATTAGGTTTCTATTTAGTTTGTGAATTATTTTCCTTTTCTCATGTTTACTTACTACTAAGTGCATATTTTGCTTGTGATACCTTCTCTGTTTGTTAGATTCAATTTGACATCTGTTCCAGAATCTCTTCTTCCCTGCCAGCTTCCCAGTATCTATCATTTTTATTTGGCTGTGAACATGCAGTTGCCTCTTCTCTGGTGTGTCACTAGTGTAAGGATTCGTACCTATTACAGTGTTTCAGGTGTTTTCACAGTGATCATGCAGAAGAAATAAGACATCTACTGCTAATACAAAGCTTCACAGCTTTCCAGTGGACAAACAGAATTGCTACAAAATGTCATAGTTCCTAAATGCTTTAAGTACTGCTCCTTTCAGAATGTCTGAGCAGAGTACCTTTTTCAGAAAATGTCTGTTGATCATCTCATCTTTCTTCCATTTCTGTTCTGCTGTCCTGCTGTTAGACCACAGGACTATTTCTCCATTTCTCTCTTCTTAGCCTTCCTCTGCTTTGTCCTACACAAGCTGTTCATGTCTCAACCGTCTTTAGAAAAAATTCAAGACATTTACCATGTACTAATCTTTCACCCCTTTGGGGCTTTTTTCTTGATATGTTTTCCTCTTTAGTGAAGAGAATTTTACTGACAAAGTGAAAAACAGAAACTTAGTAAGCAGACTTTAATTAATCAGTATAGTTGCTGATTTTCTTTAAACCGTGTTGCATTGTAATAGGAGTCTTTAATAAGTTATTGTGTTATGTTTTTGGAGGGAAGGATATTCCAAGCAGTTTTTTGCATTTTGTTTATCAGTTGTATGTTAATCTTGGACTTTAATCTTAGCAAAATGTTTCAGTTAAATTTATTATTTAATGTATTAATTTTGGTAAAAGGTAATGGCAACTTTGAAGTATTTTCTGGACAGATGTTAATAGAATAGTAGATGAGATGGAAAGCTGAAAGGAGGGTAGAGTATGTTGTGGAAAGACTTGCTGCAAAAAATACTGTGTTTTTTGAAGTTGCTGACAAAACATAAATGCTATTTCTACAGGTTAGAGAGCAACAGAAGTATATCGCCTTGCAGATAAGACAGAAAGTAAAGCAGAAGAGAGAACAACAACTACATCAGTTAGAGGAGGCACTGAGAGCTGAATGGCAGAAAGCACAGGATCAAAAGATGAAAGCCTTAGAAAAACTGTATTTATCAAGCTTAAGAGCGATTGGTGAAGGTCACCGACAAGCCAAGGAGAATGTAAGTGAAACAGCTTAATATTATTGTCAGAGAAATTCTTGATGTTCTAGAAATACCAAGATTGCTGTTTGGTTTCTTATATTCTTGATCTTGCAGTCCTAATATGTAAAACGACAGTTTTTAAGAATGGAAGCTTCTTAGAGCAGATATCTTTCCACAAGACAAGACGAGGATTAAATGATCTTACAGGCCCATCTGCTAAGGCTTTTGCTAGGCAAACTCTTAAAATTGTTTTGTTTATGTTAGATTGTAAACATATAGGATAATGTATGTTTTTACTTGACTAAATTTCACATGGTGAATCATTGTCTCAAGTATGCCAGTAATATAGTAACTTTTTTTCTTTACCATGTAACAGTATCTTTTCTATGGTTAAGAAAATACTTAACATTTTTTTTCCTTCAGTGCTCAAGTGACGCGGAGAGGCTTGATAATGGCTTCAGAGGCCTTTGCCTAGACTGCAAACTGGTGTCAGTTCTTAATTCTGCACCTGTAAACTATTTTCACTTTCTTCAAAATCATGTAACTTGTGTAGGCTCTCTTTGAGAGATCATTGAGGTTGTTCAGTAGAAACTTTCCATAGATTTTACTCTGAACCAGGTTTATAGAATTCAGTGGTGCCACAGACTTCTTGCATGAATTTTGCAGACTAGCTACTTCTTGAATTGGTCAGGCTTTTTAACCCAAGTAAAATAGCATTATACTTTTCCATATTTCAGTGTCTCTAAATCAACTTCTTCGTAAAGTTCTTTCCAGTGCTAGGATGGATGAGTTTGTGGAAAACTGTGGTACCAATGCCATAGGAACACAAAATCATAAAGAAGTGTTTCTGTTGATACACAATCATTGTAATTAGTGACTGAAAGGTAGTAACATGCTTTCTCTGTACAGTTTAGTCAGTGTTTGCTAAAATGTGTAAGTGTATTTGTATTACCCTCTTTATCAAAGAGATGCAGAGAGAAGCTAAGTTTTTCACATAAATATTTGGTTACATTGGCTGAGGAATGTGGCAAATTTGCTGCCGTTGGTGGTAGAGAAGAAGACAATAAAGAAGATGGCAGAGAAGGAAAAGTTATTATTTAGAGTATTTTTACTCTAATACAGTAGAAAGTAATTTTGAGTTTGTGATTCGTACCAGCAGTACTTAATTTGAAATATCACACTGATAGTACGAGAAGTGAGTAAAAACCTGTATTAAGTGCTTGCAATATTTTATTGTTAAGGAACCTGACTTAGAAGCTCTGGCAAAGCAAGCAGAGGAAAGGAAACAAAGAGCAGAGAAGAGACATAGGAAAGCCCTGAAAGAACAGAAGTACCAAAAGGAGAAATTACTTCATGAGCAAGCCCGGTATGCAATAGTTACCTAGTTTTCTTAAGCATAGAATGCATTTTACAGTGTCACAAGGTGAAAGGCAAAAATCTTGATGCTTCTTGCTTGGAGCTTTTTTAACCTTGAAATTTTATGGGTTAGAGAATTAATGCTTGTGGACAAAGCTTGTGGGTTTTGATAAGAACTGTACTTTTAAAACCAAGACAAAAATGTCAAGTATAGAAGCTGGCCTTACAGACTCTGAATGAGTGGGGGGCCTTTCATCTGTATATTGCTATTTTCAGTGTAGATTGTTGGCTGACAGCTATTCAGTGACATATGAAATGAAATGTTCTCAGGCCAGTTCCTGATGGAGAGTTACCCACTTGAAAAAAGGACCTATTGCATTTGTTATGGTCTTCCTTCTTAGCAGTGGGGTTTTTTGAGCAGATTGAACCAAACTTGAGCTGGCATGAAAAACGAGCTGTGTACTCTTGAGGATAGTTGTGCTTGAGTAGAGCTGAGATCTATTGATTAAATACTTAGTTTTGTCCACACTTGAGCAATTAAAATGTGTTGAAGTGATGCAGTGCCTTCTGAAAACCTAAGTGAAAAGCAGGGATTTTGCTTTGTTCTTAGAAGCTTGTCAGTATTAACATTTTTGCATTACTTCAATAAATTAATTTTGCAATGCTGTCTTCCAGCATAAGTTCTGTTGACTTTTCAGTGTGCTTGCCCATCCCCATCTCCCAAGCATTCAATTCGGGTACATCTGAATCTGTTTATTTTTAGGTTTGCCTTTTTATTTTGCACAATACTGTCATTGTTGCTTGAATAGTTTTTTCCTTATCTCTTCTCTTTTGTGTGTGGTCATTTGGGGGTTTTTTTGTGTGTGTGGTTTTTTTGGTTTTGTTTTTTCCCCCAAGACGAACAAATGCACGTAAACATGCTCTGGAAGTGGAAAGACAAAGAGCAGCCAAAGTTGCAAGCCTGCCACCTCCTCCGCCACGTCCGCTTGAGGTATGTATCCGTGATGTGATAGTGATCACAATTTACATATAATTTAATGATTTATTTATTGGCCTGACTTCTCACAACAGGATATCCAAAATTGTTATTTGCATATTATAAGAAGAGCAGTTCAGCAAAAATCAAGAAAATTAATGAATTGTATATTAGCAGACTTCTTACTACTAAGCTTTGGTATTTGTTTATTTCTGATCTCTCGTTACATGTGGATTTTATTTCTTGTCACCTAAGATTTTTGTGGTTAATGTGTCTTTTAAACTTTATCATGTTCTCGTTTTCATTTAATAGCCACAGTGGTATTAAACTCTACAATTTTTCTCAGCATGTACACACCACCTCAACCTTCTGTCATAATGATGCAGCAGTAGCATTTTGTTTAGTTCTGTGTCCTGGTTTCAGCTGGGATGTAGTTAACTGTCTTCCTAGTAGCTGGTACAGTGCTATGTTTTGAGTTCAGTATGTGAAGAATGTTGATAACACTGATGTTTTCAGTTGTTGCTGAGTAGTGTTTAGACTATAGTCAAGGATTTTTCAGCTTCTCATGCCCAGCCAATGAGAAGGCTGGAGGGGCACAAGAAGTTGGCACAGGACACAGCCAGGGCAGCTGACCCAAACTGGCCAACGGTGTATTCCATACCATGGGACGTCCCATCTAGTGTAGGAACTGGGAAGTGGGGGCAGGGAATCACCGCTCGGGGACTAGCGGGGTGTCCGTCAGCGGGTGGTGAGCAATTGCCCTGCACATCATTTGTACATTCCAATCCTTTTATTGCTACTGTTGTCATTTTATTAGTGTTATCATTATTAGTTTCTTCTTTTCTGTTCTATTAGACCGTTCTTATCTCAACCCACGAGTTTTACTTCTTTTTCACGATTTTCTCCCCCATCCCACTGGATGGGGGGGGAGGGAGTGAGCGGCTGCGTGGTGCTTAGTTGCTGGCTGGGGTTAAACCACGACATTCTGTAGTAAAGATAGTTCTACCTTTTTAGCTGTGGGGTTTTTGTTGGTTTTTTTCCTCTAATTTCTTTACTTCTTGTAGGAAGTAGTAAATGTAGGGTAAGCTGTTTAATTTTGATAGGAAACCAGTACCTAAGGCTACTGGGGAGGCAAGTAGATAAAAATCATATTTTTATGTTTATCCTGTACCCTTTTCAGGGGGTGACTTTTTACATCCTTCACGCTGCTTTGATTTCAGAGAGATTCTGCATAGGTATAGAAGTTACTGTAGGATTGCAGATCTGAACTGCAGGAAGAACATTATGTGCATTTTTACTTTGGAGTCACCTTTTAGTAAATTTAATTTAATGGAACTTCATTAATGCCGAGTTTAAGTTGCCTTATGTGTTGTTGTGCCTTTTCAAACCATCAGGTTCAGGGATATTCAGACACTGACAAGAAAAGAAAGGATTAAGGTATACTTCTCAGAGCCAGTGAAGTTATCAAAGCTTTTCCCAGCTACATCCAGCATGTTATGTACAGGTTAGTGTGTTGGATGGTAGAGGTTTGGTACTGATGTATCTGGAAAAACTGAGTAAGGTTTGACCCTCACAGTTTTCAGAATGATTAGAAAAAGGAGTGCCTATATACTTTCATTTTTATCCCTTAGTACATTCTTCTCTGTAGCTCTCCTCGCTGGCTGCCTGAGGGTTTTCTTATTGTGGAAGTTGGATATGAGTGAGGATTAAAGCAAGTGTTGTAAGGGAGTGGTAAAGTTTGGGGTTATTTCTGGTGAAGTATATGCAATATTGGAATTTAGAATAGGTGGAATAAAGTCGTCTATGGTACAGTTCAGGTAAATTCAAACACTCTTTCACGCTGCTGTTCTCTTCTACCTGGTTTCATGTGACATGTTCCTGGTGTATCTGTTATAGAGCAGATGAAGGCTGTCTCAGTTAAAACTTTGATTCTTAATTTCCTGGTTTTCAGATGCTTGTGTTGCTCAGTTTGGCATTGTTGGAAAAGCATGAGACACTGCAGCATTGCTTTCTAGTAACTTTTGCAGTTTAGGATGTGTGTTATGTTGCTTTCTATTAAAAAAACAAAATTTCTAATTGGTAACCCAAAGTCAGCTGCAGTTAGCATGCATATTTGTAGATGATATGACAGCTAAAAAGACACAGTAACTATATAATAGTTTTCATCTAACAACCTCAGTAATGCATCTCTCTTTCCATTTTACAAATGCAGAATTTCCTTCTTATTCTTTAGTCTTTTTTCACCAGGGCAAGCAAGAAGACTTTGTTCAGGTTTCCCCAGGTTCTGGTACAATTGCATTTGCGATTGTATTGGATGGCAGGTCTGGTCAGTACCGTGTTTAAGTATTGCAGAAACATAACTTCCTTTCCTGAAATTCTACAGTTTATTGCATTTCCACCCATGAACAAATGTCCTTTACTCACCTTTTCAGCAAACATGATTTTAGCAGAGTTTGCAAGCATCTGGATTTTCTACAATACATGGGGTTTGTTTCTTTTAAGAAGTTCATGCTCTGATAATGCCAAATTGAATCAACAGTTCTGCAGGCATGTTGGATTTTTGTTGAGGAAAAAGATTGCATTGTTTAAATATAGCACAGCATGTCAGTTTGATCCATGTAAAGACTAGCTGACTTCAAGCCTGTTTCCTAGTTTTCATATCTGTATGGATTTTAATCCTTTTGTCATAGGCTTATGTTGCTGGGATGAAAAATAAAGTTATTTTCTTGGAAAAGTAACTGGGTGCCATATACTGCATGGGGTAAATGCTAAGTAATTGAAATATCAGAGATGATTAGAGCTGTGGCTTATTCCTAGTTCTGTATAGAGGGAGAAAACAGAAGACGTTAACTGTCAATTTCTGGGGCTTTGTCTTGCAAATGCATTACTCAAAAGGCACTGAATTTGAATTGCTTAACTTTTACTCCAAATCCTGTGAATTGCAGAAAATTACAAGATCATCTGCATAAGCATGCTTATTTTCTTGAATCAATTTACATAAAGAGCTTATTAAACATAACTATAATCATAATCTGATGCTCTGTTGCAATAACAATTGAATAAAATTTCATAAAATGGAGGATTCATTGCAGGATTACTTAGGAGTATCTTCAGAAAATGTTTCTTATTCTATTACTGTTACTTTATCCAGTTACAAAATAAGTGGTTTTACTCTAGAGATACTATCATAATCAAGTTTAATTCTCAGAAGGATAGCTTTTAGGAATTGAGGCCTTATTTAGTTAGACCATTTGTTAAGTTACTTGATTGAAGTTAAACCGTAAACATATTTTATTGACAAGTGTCACACAGTTCTTGTGAACTTAGTTTTTTTTTTATATGATCTTTCAGATTTTTATGTAATGGAAATACAACCTAAAAATCATAGAATCATGGAATGGTTTGGGTTGGAAGGGACCTTAAAGATCATCTAGTTCTAACCCCGCTGCCATGGGCAGGGACATCTTCTACTACACCAGATTGCTCAAAGCCCCATCCAACCTGGCCTTGAACACTTCCAGGGATGGAGCATCCACAGCCTCTCTGGGCAACCTGTTCCAGTGCCTCACCACCCTCACAGTAAAGAACTTCTTCCTTGCATCTAATCTAAATCTACCCTCTTTCAGTTTAAAGCCATTGCCCATTGTCCTATCACTACGTGCCCTTGTAAAAAGTCCCTCTCTGTCCTTCTTGTAGGCCTCCTTCAGGTACTGGAAGGCTGCTATAAGTTCTCTCCAGAGCCTTTTCTTCTCCAGGCTGAACAACCCCAACTGTCTCAGCCTGTCCTCATAGGAGAGGTGCTCCAGCCCTCTGATCATCTTTGTGGCCCTGTTCTAGACTCACTCCAACAGGTCCATGTACTTCTTATGTTGGGACCCCCAGAGCTGAACACAGTACTCCAGGTGGGGTCTCAGGAGAGCAGAGTAGAGGGGCGGAATTGCCTCCCTCAACCTGCTGGCCACAATTCTTTTGACGCAGCCTAGGATACAGTTGGCTTTCTGGGCTGCAAGCGCACGTTTCTGGGTCTTGTTCAGCTTCTTGTTAACCAACACCCACAAGTCCTTTTCTGTAGGGCTGCTCTCAATCTGCTTATTTCGTAGCCTGTATTTGTGCTTGGGATTGCCCCAACCGATGTGCAGGACCTTGCACTTGGCCTTGTTGAACTTTGTGAGGTTTGCACGGGCCTGCCCCTCAAGCCTGTCAAGGTCCCTCTGGATGGCATCTCTTCCCTCCAGTGTGTCGACCACACCACACAGCTGTGTCGTTGGCAAACTTGCTGAGGGTGCGCTCAATCCCGCTGTCCATGTTGCCGACAAAGATGTTAAACAGTGTTGGTCCCAATACCAACCCCTGAGCAATGCCACTCATCACTGCTCTGTACTCGGACATCAAGCCATTGACCACAACTCTTTGAGTGTGACCATCCAGCCAATTCTTATCCACTGAGTGGTCCATCCATCAAATCCATGTCTCTCCAATTTAGAGACAAGGATGTAGTGTGGGACAGTGTAAAAAGCTTTGCACAAGTCCAGGTAGATGACATATGTTGCTCTTCCTGTGTCCACCAATGCTGTAACCCTGTTGTAGAAGGCCACCAAACTTTTCAGGCAAGACTTGCCCATAGTGAAGCCATGTTGGCTGTCACCAGTCACCTCCTTATTTTCCATGTGCCTAAGTGTAGTTTCCTGGACCATCTGCTCCATGATCTTGGCAGGCACAGAGGTGAGACTGACTGGCCTGTAGTTCCCTGGGTCTTCCTTTTTTCCCTTTTTAAAAACAGAGGTTTTGTTTCCCCTTTTCCAGTCAGTGGGAACTTCCCTAGATGGCCAGGACTTCTCAAATGTAATGGATAGTGACTTAGCCACTTCATCTGCCAGTTCCCTCAGGACCCGTGGATTCATCTCATCAGGTCCCATGGACTTGTGCACTTTCAGGTTCCTTAGGTGGTCTTGAACCTGATCTTCTACAGTGGGTGGTTCTTCATTCTCCCAGTCCCTGCCTTTGCCTTCTGGGACTTGGGCACTGTGGCTGGAGCACTGGCCAGTGAAGACTGAGGCAAAAAAGTCATTGAGTACCTCAAGCCTTCTCCATGTCCTTGGTAACCAGGTCTCCCATTTCTTTCCAGAGAGGGTCCACAATTTCGCTAGTCTTCTTTTATCACCAATGTACCTATAGAAGCTTTTCTTGTTGCCCTTGACATCCCTGGCCAGATTTAATTCTGTCAGGGCTTTAGCTTTCCTAACCTCAACCCTGGCTGCTTGGACAATTTCTCTGCATTCCTCCCAGGCTACCTGTCCTTGCTTCCACCCTCTGTAGGCTTTCTTTCTGTGTTTGAGTTTGTCCAGGAGCTCCTTGTTCATTCATGCAGGCCTCCTGACTTATTTGTTGGGATGCATTGCTCCTGAGCTTGGAGGAGGTGATCTTTGAGTATTAAATAGCTTTCTTGGGCCCTTCTTCCCTCCAGGGCTGTATCCCATGGCACTCTACCAAGGAGATCCCTGAAGAGGCCAAAGTCTGCTCTCCTCAAGTCCAGGGTGGCAAGCTTGCTGTGTGCCCTCCTTGCTGCCCAAAGGATTTTGAACTCCACTGTTTCATGGTCACTGCAGCCAAGGCTGCCCTTGAGCTTCACATTCCCCACCAGCCCACCCTTGTTGGTGAGAACAAGGTCCAGCGTAGCACCTCTCCTTGTTCGCTCCTCCATCACTTGGAGAAGGGAGTTATCATCAACAAATCTATCAGGAACCTCCTGGATTGCTTATGTCCAGCTGTGTTACTGTATTGTTACTATATGTTACTCTGCTCTTCTTGAGTATTCATAATATTTTTAGAGATGGTTTTGGGGGTTTTTTTGTTCATTTCGTGATACATTGCTGCTCCAGTTTTGCCAGATTTTAGTATAGAATTAGTTACTTTGGCGGGGAGGGGGGAAGGAGGGAGTGTTACAAACCTCTTGATGGAAGTACGGGTGAATTCGTAGCTACAGTGGTTCCACCATGAGGTTTAATAATGTTACAAGTATTTCTTTTTTTTTCAACCTAAATTGCTTTTTGACATTAATCGGAAAATTGCAGCCTCTCACATCTTCACAGCTTTTGAAGAAAATTCTGGAGATTTGATTGGTTAATTGTAATTATTAATTACTGATTTGTTAGTTTTACATTTTTTAAAATAATTCTGAAGACTGAGGTTTAATTATACATTCTGAAGGTAACACAGTATAGGTCAAGCAGTCGGTATTCTGACTAATGAGGTTTAGGCATGGGACTTGTCTGTTTTCAGAGCTATAATCAGTATCACAAGTGTTTTGGTTAATGTTGATCTGTTACAATTACTATGATTTATTGATTAAGAAAGTTAGCATTTTTAAAACGGCTTTATGTACAAAGAAAGGTGAAATTCTTCATCGCGTGCTTTTATTTGTACATTATGTTTTTTTTCCTGTTAGAATAACATGCATTTGCTTAAGAACCATAAAATAAGTTACTGAATTTCTGTTGGTAAGGCTAAAACTAGTTGCACATCATAGGATTTTAATTTAAAGACTTCACTTTCTACGGTCTTTATAAAATAGCAAGAGATAATCAATACTGAAATTTTGTATGCCTCATCTTACATAGAGGTAAATTTAAGATATTCCTGAGGCTTAATGCTACTCCTTGTGTATGTGCATTTGTTTACAGTCATGTTAGTTTTAAACCACTCAGGCTATGAAACTTGCTGTTTTAGTTAATGTGGATAAGAATCCTTTTTTAGGAGAAAGTCTGGGGAAGAGGAAGCTGAGAGAAAATTAATGGAGGAGATGTTAGAAGTACAAAGGCAGGTCCTACAGAATACTGAGTTACCTAGCGTAGCTGCCCCACTGAGAACATCAGGCTGAGCCAAAGAAGAGGGAGGGCCTGGTCGCTCAGTGTTCAAACTCTTTCAGACAAGAGTTGAAATGTGGTGTAGCCAAAACTTTAAAAAAAAAAAAAAAAAAATAAAAAAAAAAAACTTTGTATTGTATAAATAGACACTTTTCACTGAAGTTATGGAAAATGCTCTGTTATCTGGTCAACTAATAAATTGGACGTAATGGTTCTAAGTTTCGTAAAGAAAGTCTGTACTTGAGAAGTGTTATTTTGCTGTTAGGTATAATTCTGTTGTGGATCTGTGGCTGCCTTGCTTTGAGGTGACTGTGACAGCTGTTGTAAGTGGGATTTGTATTTCTGAATTAAATTCAAGTGCTATTAAATTAAGGTAATGCTTTTGAAACATGTTGGCAGAGCTCTCTGATGAATGTTAATTTGTGTGGAGGAGTTTGCCTTAGGCTGTTAGATGCTCTCAGTTGTTAAGTCCTCTAGATCTGCCTTGTGCTGATGTGTTTTATTAATTATTAAACGTATGTGAAGTTTTAAACAATATTTTCAGGAGAGAATTTGGGGTCGTGGCTTTCTTTTAATAGTAATTTAAGTGTACAGATCACTTATGTCCTGTTTAGTTGCTTTGCTAGTGATACTGTTCTCTGATACACCTGTACTTGTACTTTCCTTCCTAGAATTTTGAAGTGAAAAAGACTCCTGCAGCGAAGCCCTATAGTGCTGACAACTTTTCTGTTACACGTTATCATATTTCTGAGCCTTACGTGGACAGAGAATTGGATGGAGAGCAGGTGATTAACTCCAAGTGTTTGTGATACATGCTTCCATGTATCTTTCTTTATATTGCATACAGTGTCTGAATATCAGCAATTCAGTTTTCTAGAACTTGTTTAAAAATATGAACTTGTATAAAGCAGCCATTACACAACTTACTAATTGGAATCTTAGATGGGGAAACTTGTAATGCCTGTTACATGCTCAGTCACTTGCAGGATCACACCTGACAGTCCCACATGAATAGACCTCTAAGGAGGTGAGTTCACAAGACTGGTATAATGTTAGGACACCCAAATCTTCTGCTTTATGGCTTAGTATAAATTAATAGTTGCAGTTGCCCTGCTTTTTTTCTCTTCCCCTCTCTTTAGCTATGTACTCCCACTGTTTACCTTGTATTTGTGTTCATCTGTTCATGCAGTCAGCAGTTTCAGCTTGCCAAAATGGCAGAAGTCTCATTTGGGAAAAAGAATGATGAATAGATTTTTGCCAAATGGGAAAGTTTACTCAAGTTTACAGTAGACTCAGACAAGGGCCAAAGTCAGATCAGAAGAAGGGGGGGACTGGAAAAGTGAGAGATGGAGCAAGAGCTTAGCTTTTAGGATGATTTTTGGATTAAGGTAATGCTATTGAGAAGTGAACCAAACAACAGTTTGGTTTATTGGTGATGTGAGACCACGATCTAAGTTCCTGTTCTGGATCAGCCTCTTTTAGACTAGAAAAGCTGTCTCGATAAATTTGGTTTTGTGAATATTTTTTTCAGTGCATTCATGAAGTTCTAGGTTTTCTTCACATTTGAAGGACTAGGGCTAAACAATAAGAGGAAATACTGTAGTTTGCTCAGCTTTGTCATGGAAAATTCCAAAATGTTAATCTTTGTAGCCTTGCTTATGTGCAGTGGTTTCTTGGGGTTTTTTTTACTTATGTATTTTTTTAATTTTCATGTGTTAGTAAGATTTTTCATATTTAAAAATTGCAGATTGTTTCTGCTTTCCCAAATGAGAATGAAAACGCTTCTGTATTTAATTCTGCCCCCCCGTTTAAAAAAACAAACATGAAGATAAAAGTAGTCAATCTGTAATATCGACTGTATTATTCATTTTACCTTTTATTGTAGGAGAAATAACCACTCTGCTATAACAAATAAATCATACAAATGGTTGTCCCTAGTACAGCTTGAAACTAGAACACTTTGACACCTATGCTTATGGAATATGTAAATATGCGCTTTTTTTTTCCCCTCAAAGGTAAAAAAACTAGTTTGGTCCTGCCTGCAACCAAGAATTATAAACCTTCAAGGGTGTTCATATGGCATTGTATGTCTTTTTTTTTTAAAGTGCTTTTGCTGCAGAATTATTCATTTATTTATTGTTACATATGCTTTAAACTACCACAAAGAACTTCATGGACTAAACTATTGATTGACTGCCAGCCAGATGCTCGATTAGCTGCTGAAGAAGAAGGGAAACGTTTGGAGGAACTACACAGAGAGGCAGAGAGGGAGAGAAGAGAGCAGCTTGAAAAGGCGCATCTCAGAGGAAGTCATGCCTTGAAGAAGGTGCATTTGGCTCAGGTAGGCAAAGTAGTTGTGCTTGATTTTAATGTCAAAATGACCAGTGTTAAGGAAGTTGTAGGTAGGTGATCAGTAAAGAAAGGAATTATAGTTACAGGAGGAAAACTGGTGGACTAAATGGAGTTTTCAGAATGTGTTTAAAAAGCACCAAACTCTGTTTGCTTATTTTGGCTATCTGGAAGGAGGGAGAATGAAAGAACATCCTTTAATTTTTATCTTTGTTTGACCAGCTGTTAACCAATCTGTAATAATCAAGCTAAACTTTTTTAATAGGTGATGAGCTCTACTTTTCCACACCAGCTTTAGTTGGGTTGATTATTCTGTGCTTCAGGGGAAAAAAATTAATTTATTATTAAGAAGGCAACAATATATTTTTTATTTTTGGAAAACTTTTCAAAGTTTTTACTTTAAGACTGCGGTTCTGTTAGTGTGTAAGTCTGGAAATACTGAAATTGTTTCCTTTAAGAAGTAAAAACTGAAGTATTGAGAAATGTCTTTGTACCTAGAGGGATGCTCTGAACTTTGTTTTACTGTCTGTTACTTTCACAAGTATCTTTGGAGGCTAGAAGTAGCAAAAGCTTCCTGTTTTTTAGTTGAGATATGATTGGCCCTGAATGAGTAACCTAACTAAAATGGGGAACTGTGGAAGTATTACTGATGCTCCTTAAGTTAACAGGGAGAAAACCCAACCAAACTTCAAATAAAGCTTTTTTTAAAATAGTTTTCATGTATAATGGTAGTGTGCCAAGAGTATTTAGTTCACGTCTGAAAAAGTAGCAAGTGCTGAAGTATATACTAATAAAAGTAACTTGCCAAAGGAAGTACTCATTTACCTTGTAAAACAGAAGATGTAATTCTGTTGAAGAAAGTTGGACTACAGGTGTATAGTCTAATTCTTTATTTAACAATAGATCTTCTAGGTAGTATTGATGACTCTTGGGTTTAAAGGTCAGATACAGCCTTCTCTCAAGGAAGCACTTTCTCCCTAGAATAAAATTTACTTTAAACATTAAGGATTAAAAAAACTTCATGGTAACCAAATTGAAGTATTTTATCAGTCCTGACATATGGCTGTCCGAATGTGAACACTAAATGATAATGTTATCCCTTCTTTATGTTTGAAGGACAGGGAAAGGCTACTGAAAGAACTTGAGCAAATGCAGAATGTGGATCGGATGCGTAGAAGACAGATTGTAGCGCAGATGCCACCTCAACTTTTTGTGCCTGCATACAAACGCAGGGAAATAAAAGAAGAATGGCAGAGAGAATTGGAGTTTGCATTTGAAGATATGTACAGCGAAGACAGGAGTAAGTAATTTGCTGGAGGTGGCTGAATCTGATAGCCCAGTAGAGGAGAGGCTGCTGCAGCTGCCTCTTCCCAGTCCAGCCCCAGTAGCAAGGCTGCATGTGTATTCACAGTAGGCACGCACATGAACAGGCTTTCGGTACACACACACACAGCTGGCCACACAGGCCAACACAGAAAACACAGCACTCGCATTAAATACAAACAGTGCAAATGGCCTCATCCTGTTCACTGCTCTGGCTGATCAGGATGGAGGCCTTTTAGTGGGATATACATCTGTATACACAGTATGGATCCCTCCAGCAGTTGGTCTTAGACACTCAATCTACCCAGTAATTTATCCTGGACCCTGTAGCCTTCTAGTTACCTCATATGTCCACATAAGCACTGGTATGCTCAAATATGTGCTATGGGTCACTCGGTAAGTCGCTTTAAACACTCACTCTGCCTAGCAGCTGGCCCTCGATCCTTAGTCTCCCCAGTTGCTGGCTCCTGGGCATATGAAACCCCAAGGCCTGCTGCTCTGCTCCAGTTGTTGCTGCACAGAACTAGTTGGGTATGGGAACGTATGCACAGACATGCACATGCTGTGGATCCCTGTGGTAACTGACCTTAAATACTTAGTCTATCCAGTAGCTGACCCTGGATCCTCTTGTCTCCAGTTGTCTCTGAGATGTACACACACGTATTGGCAGGTTTCTTAGTTCACTGTGAGACCCCATGGTCTCCCCTGTAGCTAGCTTGGATGCTTGGATCTCCTGATCCCTCCCCTTGCCAGCTTGCAGATCCCCAGGCCTCCCCAGTATCCAGCCCAGTCTTAGGGCTGCTTGATACCTAGCTCCTAAGCCTCTTATCATTCTTGCTGGCTAGTCTGGCTTGCGATGTGCTAGCCACTGCATGCTGATACTCATACCCACATAATATGCACTCGTTCTGGTTTCTGCAGTTGGTAGTGCTCTGGACACAGGTGCCCCTGTGACTTTTGGTCCCCACTCCAGTTGCTGGCCCTTCTGTATCCATACACACATGTATGTATACAAAATAGAGGGTTCCTCACCCAGGGAAACAGTTACAAATGGAATTTAGTGAGAAGACAGGGCAGACTGTTGGGCACAGTGCATGGCCAGACAAGTGTACTGTCTGGCCCCTTTTATCCCCTTACTCTTACATTTTTCCTCACACTAGCTCCTCTCCAGACTAACTTGATCCTTTCCTTTCCCTCCCTTTGGTTCTTCCCCTAAACATCTATAATTATACAATCCCAAGATGATCTTCCCATGTGTCCCACACCCCTTATAGGCAGTAACCCCATCAGTCGGTAAGGTGGTTGTGGGAGAACTCCTGTTGACTAGTCTTATAGAATTTCACACCTGGACCATGTGATCAATCACTATCCTGTGACAGCCTGGTGAGCAGCCGGGTCAGGATGCATCTTTTCCCTGATGAAGTTACTGGGATCCTCCTGTGTGTAATTGTTCCTGTGTGCTGCTTTTTGTGTAAAGATAAGCCTTTTATCACATAAACTTTTATTCTGAAAGACAGCATATTCTAGTGGAAAACCCTGTGGAATTTCTGAATAAATAGATGGCTAATGATCTAAACAATTCTGAAGCTTCTATTTTGGAAAGAAAAAATAGTTGGATTAAATCTGTTGTGAAACAAGATATTGATATTCTTAGGGATTTCTATGCTGAGTGTGGTCTTGCAGTGTTGCTTGCTTTTTGTTCCAATTGGTCGTCTTATGTGGTTGTGTTCTTTTAATTAGAAATGAAAGGAGACCTGATTTTGCAGTTTGAGCCACAACCTTTGCCACCCCTTTCTGATAGATCTCAAGATAATGATCTTGATATCTCTTTGGAGCAAGAATCTGCTTGTAACACTCAACCAGAATCTGCTTGTGATACTCGAGAAGAATTGGGACAGATGATAGAAGAGGAGGTCCCCAATGAATCAGAAAGTAAAGCTTTTAAATTTAACATTTAACTTAAACTTTTTGGGTTTATAGTAGAAGTGTTTTAATTTAATATATCAAATAAATTAACCAGTATTAACTAAAATGTCTTAAATACTTAAAATTCTGTAATGCCTGTGAAGTATTTCAGTATCAAGTGGTCTATGATGTTTATCATGGATGATAATATGCTAATGATTATGATTTTAAAAATTATAATGTGACTTATTTTTCTAATATACTTCAGTTTATTAGTATAGTGAGAATAATTTTTAATTGTTGTAAGAACTACACTGTTAGTAGCCATAATTATTGCTATATAATTAGTGTAAATTATGGGATGATGCTGGTATGTGAACTTAAATATTTTTCATTTTTGTGCTTTGAAATATTTCAAAGTTAACACTTGACTTTGTATGAAAGTCTACTTACAGTATGTCCTTTATGTAATATGGAGCAACTCGATCACAAACCTGAACGAGTAAGCTGCAACAGTTGCATGTGTGTGTGTACTCCTTCACTTGTGGTGTGTACAGGATAATGTGATGTGAACAAGAAGTGTGTTAGTGAACTTGCTGCTTGGCCAAGCATTTCTGCCATATCCCTTTGCTGGCAGAATCTGTTTTTTGGTCTGTGATGCATTGTGTTGCCAGTGCTAATACAAGGGAGGGGGCAGGAACATACAAGCAGGCAGGGGCATAGTACTGCTTGTTTCTGCAACAGTACAGCCTAGGAGTAGTCTGACTGTGAAACACTACAACTAGCTTAGCCCTCCTTTTATAGCATGCAGAGACAAATTACTGCTGCTTTCTTGCAGGTAAGGGAAAATATTGTTAAGCTTTTAACACTTGGTAATATACCTGAGCTATTTGTCCAACTATATAAGCAATTTAAAAAAAAAAAAAGAGGGTTTTTTTGGTTTTATGATGTGAAGATATTTATTACCCAAAACTCTTAACAGTATATATTCTTTATAGATCATGAAGAAGCGAAAACTCACCAACCTCAGTCAAAACTTGCCTTAAAGAAATTGCTGAACAAGATTAGAAGCCAAAAAGAGGAGTGGACATCAAAAAGTGAGAAAGAGATTCAAAGTGAAATTGAGACTATTGAATCAGGCACAATTGCTAGTGAAGAGAGACAATTATGTGATTTAGAACTTAACTGTGAGCAACAGAAAAATACAGTATGTGAAGCCAAAGGTACGTAATTACATACTTGCATCAGAATTTGTTGTGTAGAAGCAAGACGACTTGTAAGGGTGGACTGTAACAAAACTGTTTAATGGATTTTCAGTGGTGGTGTTTTGTCATGTTGCCAGAAAGTACAATTCTCCTGTCTTTTCCCACAGTGTGTTGTGGATTTGTTGAAACCACAAATAGGAGAGGTTTTTGCTCTTATGTCCAGTTTGCCCATTAGGATCTTGTGGAGAAAAGATGTCCAAAATACCTTTGTATCTTCTAAATCTCACCCAAATTGTTGTCACACTTAGTGTTGCCATGCTTTAATAGATGTTTGCCTCCAGGAGTAGAATTCCCAAGTGCAAAATTGGGCATTGAAGTTCTGTACCTGTTGGACTAGAAAAGCCAGATGCTTCAGAGGTTCACAGCTAGAAATGCACAAGACAAGCGTGATCTGATGTGTCTTGAAGTCATGGAGGTTTTTTTTTCTGCTTCCAGGCACCATTCTGAAAAGCCTCTTTGTAAAACTGGAATTTGTAGCAATTAGACGTTCCATTTTGTTCGGTAGCCAAATAATTTTGGGGTTACTTCCCATTTCTATCCTTTGTGCTCTTTTGGTCATGCTAGTGCTGAAGTTGGTGAACTTGTATGCTAAGTGGGATTTCTGAAGTATTAAAGTGATCCAGTTGTGGTGGTTTTGGGGTTTTTTTTTACTTTCATAGGTTGCTTGTTTTTTAAAATGAGATTAAGTGATTTTGCTCAATTGTGTACATGGATACACCAGCATAATTCCTGGGGATTGAAGAATGTAGCATGAGTGAAAACATGCCTCTGGGGAAAATGTGCTGCTATTTGAAGCTAATAGTACAGGATGAAGACTTGCTTTTTGTGCAATAGCCAAATGTTAAATCATTTGCCTGGAGAGTGCCAGTTTTAGACCCTCTTTGTTCCGAGAGGTTAATGTATGGCTTTTTATTCCTCAGGCTGATCTTGCTATTAGGCTTCCGAGTGATCCGGGTAGAAGCAATCTTCAGTCCTGTTGGAGCTGGGCCATTACTGTATATTTAAGAAAGATGCATGATAAAGGGCCATTAAAGGCTTAAATAATATAAAAAACTGATTTTCCAGCTTACAGAGACAGGCAGAGTAGTGGGATGGAGATGGTAATCTTTTCAAGAGCAGCTTAGGCATTTTGTTTAGAGAGCTTGGGAAACTGTAAAGCAAGATGTGAAGATCCAGGGCTCTTTCTGACTGCAATTACAGTTAAATAATGTACATTTTAGACTCTGTGAAAATGCTGGAAAATACAGTTGCAGCTGAAAATTCAATTCTAATCCATCCTCAAGAACAAGCAGCTAAAATTAGAATGGAAAAGGAGAGACAAAAGTGGGTAAGTGTGTGTGTACTTCTTCCTATCTCAGTTATGGCATAAAAAAAGTGATTTACAAAAGACTTGAAAATGCTTCAGGTTATCCAGCAGCTATAGACCCTTTTATGATACTTGTAACACTTAAACTTTTACTGTAACATTTTCTATACTTACCCTCTGTGTCTTAACTTTTTAAAAATTACTAAACTCTAGCTGGATTTTAGAATGGAGTGGAAAAACTCAGTTTCTTAAAATCTAACAAGTGCTATAGGCAAGGGATGCCATGCTACGATTAAATGAGAATCCCAATTGCAGATTAATACCTTTGCTTTAGGGAGGATGTAGTCAACAATATACAAATCTGATAACTTTACTGACTCTGTAACAACATAGGAAGGTCTGCGGGATTGTGTTTAGAGTGACAGGAAAAGCTTACAAACCTTGAGTATTTTGGGGGGTTCTTTGGTTTGTTTTGGGTTTTTTTATTAACTAGGAAACAAATGCAGAAAGTCTTTTGTGTCTATGGGAATGCTAAATTTATTATATTTAGAAAATAATAACTTTGTGTATTATTTCATTATATGTATTGCATACGTTTCATTATATTTTTTTTGTATCCTTAGACACCTACCAGCTATTATTGGTGGTTTATCAATTTAAAAAAAAAAAAAAGTTGAAATTCAGCCTTAGTGCAGCCTTAAATTGTAGAGTTAAAGTCCAGAAATTCAGGAAACAAAAATTTGACAAAATATTACGGGTTTGGAGGGGGGAATAAAAAGCAGCAGATACTCTGTGAAAGTGTGGTTACTTTCTTTAACATTAATTTTCTCTCACTTTGCACCTGCCCAGGGCCGGGCATGTATATATTGCTATGTCCACGTTAACTGTTCTCAGGTCTAGCTTTTTCTCGGGTCGCTCTTCCTGACATGCCCATTCAGACTGTCTCATTGAAGGCTGTTGTCCACTTCATCTTTGCCAGTACTTTGAAATTTTTCTTCACTTCCATTTTAAAAGTATATATGCTGTTGCTATGCCTGGATCTAAGTGATTTGTAGCTGATAGGTACATGGATAGAGAATAAAAATAAACAAATCCCTTCAGAGATTTATGGAGTGTTCTTAAAGTGGTTATACATTAGCTATTTCAGAAGTTTCGTAAGGCTTGAATTAACATTTAAATGTGTTGAACTCTTGAAGAAAAGCTCTATAAAATGCAAAGTAGATTTCTGAATTCAATTTAAGAAAAGGACTTCTTTTGCAGTCTCTGGAAAATGATAATGTATCTTGAATGGTTAGATTCTGATTTTATCCATTCTATTAATTTGAGAACAGATAATAGTGCAATAGTAAGTGGATTCAGGGACTATTAGAAATATCTAGCCAGTAAAACAAAATTATTCTTGTAAACTTTGGAGCTATTTTTAAAGGCCTCTTACAGTTTGGAATTGTCTGTCACAAGCAGTAAAATTTCTGCTGTAAGTTGGAACAAAGTTTTGTGTGTGGTGGTGTCTGGGTCTCTTTTTTTTTTCTTCTTTTTTTTCTTTTTTTTTTGTCATTCAGTTCTGGAGATTGACCCTCATTTTTATTCTCAATAGAATGAGCAAATAGAGCAACAGAAACAGGAACAGCTGGCCTTACTTAAACAAATTGAAGAAGAGAGAGCACGTTTGGAAGCTGATTTTCTGAAGATCCAAATGCAAACCTGTTTGGAGGAGGCTAAGAAAAATAAAGAGCAGGAAGAGCAAAGTCAGCTGGTACAAAGCCACAGTGTTCCTTCTACAGATCAGCAGAACAAAGTAGAACATGAGGTGAAGAACTGTAGAAAATTGTGTGTAGCTTTTTAACTATCCTTATTATAAAAATTTAGAGTACCATTTGCCAATTTTAAATTATATCAATCAAGACAATCAATCAATTTTTATTTCTTAGGCTATGAATCAGAAATTTGTACATGTAAAAGCTTTGTTTTGTCTAATGTAGAAGCTTGTATTTCACACGATATCACTGGACTTTGAATATTGGATTGTCTTTGCATAATCCTAGGGACAGCATCTCTGTTTAAAATACCTGTTAGTAAAATCTGATTAGAGTCATATAATGATTATGCGTGCACAGGTATCATTTTTCAAGAAGGGAAAAACAATCTTGGGGGGGGGGAGGGCGGGAAGATTTCTACATCTCTTTCTGTCTAAATCTTAAACAGGTACTTAAAGAAGAGGAATTTATTGAGGATGTTGAAGAAAAGCAATTTTTTTTTTTTTTTTTTTTTTTTTAAATCTTGAATCATTTGCACAACCTGTAGTTTTCTGAGAATCTGATTGCCTTGAAAATGCAGCTCTGTTGGATCATTGCTCCCTGAATTTGCTACTGGGTACATTTACCTCTTTGAGCTAAGCTGCTGTAAGCACCATTGACTTTGACGGTGTATGCTCGACTTGCCAAGGGAGACTGTAGCTGTAGGCCATCTGTTCCAGAAACTGCTTTAGCTTCATTGCCTCAGGCTGAAATCTCACAGACGTCAAACGGTGGTACACAGTGGCTTCTGTAAACTTAGGAGAAAGAATATACAGCTTAAGGTTGTTGCTTTAATAGTTGTCTGTGAGTTATTTGTGTATGTGCACTTAAACTTATTTTATTTTGATTAGACTGGAAATACTACTGTGTCAGAAACCAGGAGTCCTAGAGAAGACAGCCATTTACAGATGATTCGTAATTACCAACAACGCCTTCTGCAGCAAAATAGGTAAATTCCTTTATGAAACAGAAGTCTGAGTTGCCTGTTTCAAAGTAATTTGAATAGCATTGATTGTTGAAATTGATGTTTATCTTTGCACCACTCTGTAAGGGTTCATGTTTTCTTTCTGTTCAGGCTGCACAAACACTCCATTGAAGAAGCTAGAAAGCGTATACAGGAGTATCAGAATAAGTTGAAGCAAAGATACTTGTCTACTTCTGCAACATCTTCAAGCATGGTGGAATCAAAATCAATTAGTCTAAAGCCTGTCTTAGAACCACTTCTACAGAGGCGAGGAGTGCAACCAACACAATATCAGTCATCTGAACAAGTTCATGCACAAGAGTATGCACGGTCGCTACCTGTGTTTTCAGGAACATTGCATACGTTGGAAAAACCATCTTCACAGAAACATGAAGAGCAAATGCATAACGTTTGTCCTGGCAGACACGTGCAGTTTTTAGAAGCTTCAAAATTGAAGCATGGAGAGTTTTGCTTGCCGTGTGGCTGTCCTTCACAGGAACAAGTGGGAATGTTGGAAACCTCCAATAATCACATCAGAGAACCATCTCAGTTCCAGTTACCATCAGGGTTAGTCACGAAAGACGTCACTGCAGTAAGAATGCAACCAGAAGCACGTGTACAACACGTTAAATTTGTTTTGCCTGCAGAAGGTTCCTCTGAGCCTTCAGAAACAGTGCACTTTAAAGAGTCAACTCAGAAGATACCTAACCATCAAACAGAGACAGAAGCTGGAGAAGAACCTGCACTTAAGACACCCCTCATGCCAGCAACAAAGGGATCTCATATACTTCAGGAAGTCTCAGTTGATTCTTTGGTGTATCAGCAGGGATCTGCAGAGAGCACCATCAAAACAAGCCTTGAACAACTCCTCAATCTTTCTGAACCCATGACTTCATCTCATGAAGAATCTAAAGCCCAGGGTGTTGAGGAATTCTTGATATCAAAACCAGGAGAGGCATCTTTGTTAAATTATTCTGGTATACTGAATTTAAGGGACAGAGTGTTGGCCTCATCAGAAAGCATCCAAGCTCAGCAAAAGTATTTGAAAGAATTGCAAGAGCAGCTAGATGCACAAAGAGAAGCTCTTCTTTCTAGACAGAAAATACAAGAACAACTTCTTTTACAGAAGCAAGATAAATTGAAGGAACAGATGCAGAGACAGCAAGAGGCTTTGAAAGAATTTCTGAACAAGCAGGTAAGCTTTGTAAATGCTTTGCTTTGCATGGTGAGTCATCTAGTAGGTGATCAAACTTGAGTGAATGCTACCAATTAGCGAAGTATCCCATGGAGTGTTGATAGTTTTAGGTGATTTAACATAATGAAAATTTTAATTAGGACTTGTGATTTGTAATCAGTAGTTCTTTTCTGTAAGCCCCAAGAGCGCTGTTTTGTTCAGTCTAACAGAAATAGTATGAACTTCTGTGCTTGGTCTCTGAGCATAATGCCTGTTGAAATAGTTATGTTGTCTGAAATATCTGCAGGTATAGTTTTCTTCAGCTCTAGAAATGCAGCTATATGTGTAAAACAGCTTTTGCATTAAAAATAGTTAAGCAGTACTGCAAAGGATATTGTAAGCATTTTGAATAGATTATTTTTTAAAGTTTGTCTTTTTATGTGTACCCGTTAGGAAATTGGTTTGGCAGCTGCCCTCTTGACTTGTAATTTTGCTTGTTCCTGGGTAACAGAAGAAAAATCCAAGTTTATTTTGAGTTTCTAAAGAAGCAACTTCTGCCTGCCCTCTCCCCCCCCCCTTTTTTTTTTTTTTTTTTTTTTAAAACAAAAGCCATCTTAGAAAAATAACTATTGCCTGGAGTCCCTGTCTCTTGCTTTTACAGTCTCCAGCTAAAATTCCAGAATTCAGAAGCTGAAAAACTAAAAGCAGACTTTTCAGGAATTGTTCCTGTTAAAAATGCTAAGTATTCTGATCTAATGTGGTTTGATAAATGGAAGATGCTGGTTTGATAACTGCGTATAAATATAGTCTTATATACAATTGCTTCACCCCGCCCCGCTGCTCCTTTTAAGGCGAGACGTATGTGCACAAATGAAGAAATGACGAAGGCACAAAAGCCTGACTGGATTAATAGGACTGACTTTTTCCAAGTCTCAGAAGACTACCAGCAAGAGAATTGTGGCAGGAGTAAATTTCATGGAAGTGAAATGATTTCACGGTGCATCAGTCCAGCTGAGCAAACTGGTAAGGCCGTATAGTATTTTTCATTATAATTTTTCTCATTTTGCAGCTGAGATGGAGTCTCTTCCATCTCCCAAGTTAATTTGATACATACGTATTATTCCAATGTGCAAAACTTTGTTTTACAGAACAGTCTGAGAAAGTTCTATGTAGAGAACAGAAATGGAAATCTTCCAAACCACCCGTGGCAAAAGTCAAGTTAGGGCTTGATTTGGAACAACACGAACTTAGTGTTATACCAGAGGTAGACACGCCGAAGAGTTGCAACATTTCTTTTGCAGGTAAAATATATAAATATATATATATATGAATATAAAATGTATAATAAATGCTGCTGTTCCTGAGAAATACAGATTGGAAGAAATTAATCTTTTCTGAAGAGTCTTTGAGATGATTGATTGTGAAATGACAGCTGATACTGTTGTCTTTTTTTAAGGTACAATTTACATACTAGCAAAGTGAGTTATAGTTAAGAAAAGCTTATCCTGTCATTGTCTGTCTAGAAAAACATAATCAAAACAGAATTTCACCAAGAAAAGAAAATTCACTGACTTACAATTCCATGACTTAAGTTCCCTGTTGATTTTTCTGTTGGGCAGGGTCAGTGTTAATAGGCAATTGTACAATAATTGTAAAGAAAACCATCAGAACTGATGGACGGTGTTTGAATGTTTAGGTTTTGAGCATACCAGGAAAGTGAGTGTGAAATCTTTAAATAAGGAGTTATATCAAGTTTCTACAGAAATTTTTAGACCATCTTTTTAGTTTTTTAATTACAAAACACTCTTTGTAAAAATTTCGGATACCAACTACACAAAGCAATTATCATTTTCTAAGCGTGTTTGTTACAGTCTGCATGCAATGCTTTGTAATTCTCTGTAAGGGACATAAATTAACAGGTGCAACAAACTGATGCTTTCTAAATGTAAACTTTTTTAGTTTTAGTTTCTTCATAGCTAAAATCTATTGTGTATTTTACAAAAGTTTTAGTATTGTGCCAGTTTTTTTAAAAGGGCTAAGCAGAAAAATCTGAGTAATTGTAGGCCTGTCAGGCTGGCATTCATCTTGAGCAAAATAATGAAACAGCTGATATGGGACATCTTTAATTAAAGAAAAGTAATTAATGCTAGTCAGCATCAGTTTATGCAGAATAATACTTGTTGGACCAATTTGCTATCTTGATTAGACAACGAGTTTTGTTGGTGAAGGTTTGATTGAAGAATATATTCTCAAAAGCACTTAGCTTAGTGTTACACATCTTAATTAAAAAAAAAAAACAAACAAAACAAAACAGACTAACATATATACCAAAAAAGTTTTCTGAAATATTATCCAGTGGAATTCTAGAGTAGGGAATGCCCATTTGCTGTATAATCCCATTATGATCCACAGGTGATTTATTCCTATGTTATCTAACAGTTGGTCGTGGTAGATGGTGAAAAGTTGAACTTGATTTTTTTTCACTGGATTGGGTGGCCAAAAAGGGTTGTTGTGTGGGGCAGGTTGGGAAGAAAAATTTTTAAGCCAGAACAGTGAAGTTATATTGCCTCTGGACTTGGAAAAATTACTGAAAGTTTTGGTGGAAAAATTTGTTTGAATTTTTTGGGAATAAATATTTTGGTTGAGTTAGGAATTATTTTTTGACAAGTCTATGACCTGTATAATCTTTTAATCTGTATAATCCATAGACTGTGTAATGCAAAGGTTTTTACTGACCTGATATGGCTAACGTTATTAAAATGGAGCAGGTTATTTCTGTAGAACGGAATGTGCATCTTAATGTTTTTCATGAAGTGCAAAACACTGCATTTCTGTATCTAAACTGATTACAAGTATTTTAAATTCAGATAAAACAGTTTCTGTTGGTGGAGAATCTTCTCCCATTTCGACCATTGGGGAGTTTGCATATATGAAATGTTACAGTCATGCTCTTTTTGAAGAAGGCACGTTACTTTTGAGCATAACAAAGTATGAGGAACAAATCTCTAATGGAAGTCCAAGGCAAAGTAAACAGTCAAGTAGATTATTACAAGAGGTGCTGATGGTAACTGCTTGAAAATTCATGTTTCGGGTGAGGAAATCCTGTTCCTTTGAGGAAAATACCATTCAGCACTGCTAATTTTACTGCTATTTATTTGTAGCATATGACCTGACTTGTTAAAGAACATGCAGTGCTATTTAAATACTGTGTAATTTTAAGTGTAAAAAAGGGTGTTTCAATAAGCATGTGTCTCAGAATGACTGAGTTTTTATCTTTTCTTTTTGTCATCCATTACCATTCTAGTAACAAAAGTCCACACTTCAGTGAACTTCATTGCTAGTCAACAGTTTCTCATCCAAGGCATGTGCTTTGTATCTGTATGCACCTTGTAGAACTGTCTGTAAAGAAACTTCTTTTGTATTGCCTGGTTGCACTGCCCTTACCAGCAGAATCCCATGCATGCATAGGGAGCAAACCGCTGTAGAAAGCCACCATGGTGTCTTTGTCCTGAGGGAGGTACCTTCTGCCCAGACTGGGGGGTGTTCAGGTTTGCAGCTCCACCAGGTGGGAACTTGTTTTGAGCAGACCTATGGTGTGCCTGATTCAGTACCCAGTGATTCCTTGCGTTGACGCAAAGGAAATTAATGCTTAAAAAGAACTCTGGAGTGTTAGCATGCTAATGTAGATGTCCACTGAAAGATCAGTGTGTCTAAGAAATCGCTTAAAAATACAGTTGAGACAAAAACCAGAAGGCTGAGTGTTATCCTTAGCTCAAAGAAACAACTTTGAATCAGGTGTTAGTTGAGACAAATAAAAATAGTACAATAATGTAAGGATTACTTTAATTCTGATCTTTTCTGTTCATCTGTGAAGAGCTTTTATTAGAGATTACACCTTTGATAGACTGTTTCCATATGTGACAAAGTTAGTCTGATTCCATAAATTAAAGCAAGTTGTTACGGTTATAAAAAAAACCAAACAGTTGGTTTTGTTATAAAGTGTTTTGTGATTGTTCAAAATAGTTCTGTTACAGGGTTGTTGAAACCTACTAAGCATGTTATTGGTAGTTTGACTGGCTTTATAAAAGGACAAAGGTGACTAGTCTTAGGTAAACAAAGAAAGTGGGTTACTAAGAATTTTTTGAAGAGATTGGACTAACAAGTGTACATCAAGTTTTTTAATTCCTACTGTTTTTTCCCTGCATATACAAATTTAGCTTGTCTTTCTGGTCTTGGAATAACTTTAACTCAAAGGCTCCACTACTTTCAGTTGCAATGCACTTGCTTCTGTTCAAATTTCTTGCAAAATGGAATGCAGTTTATCATCGCTATAATTGAGAAATGCTATGCCTGACTTTCTGGGAACTGTTACACAAAATTTGTGAAACAGTGACTAAAGCAATTTGAAGCTTGTTACAAGATGACAGCATCTCGTGTTCCAGTACAGTTTTCAGTATCCATCTAAAATAAATACATTACTAGAACTGCAAAGGAGTTTTCAGCAACTTTTGCTACCTTAGATGTACATCTTTATGAGCAATACAGCTAATGTAGTATGCACCTCCTGGTTTTGATGGAAATTTCACCATTGCCCCAAATCTTAAGATAACTTTTCATTTAGCTTGTGTTGAGACATCCTTTTCAATTCAATCAGGATTTACTAGGAATTGAAGTTGTTTTGAATAAGTATATATGAGCTCATTTTCTTTCAACTGCTTCCTTTTAATTCTCAGAATACTTTTTTTTGAAATATACCTATATTTAAACTTCAATCACTAAAGAATTTTGTCGTTTTTAACAATATTTGAAGAAAAGGCTTGTATTTTTCTTAGTAAGTTGTAGAAGCATTGCTAGATCAGCCATTACCAAATTAATATAAAATATCTTAGTGTAGTGTCTTTGTACATTGGTGAGTATTATATATGAACAGTGCAATGGTTTATGTAAGAGGATTAGGAAACTTTATGTGAACATCTATATTTATTAAAAAAAAAAAAAAGGCAAAGCTTTCTGTGATGATGTATTTAAGAGGATTATCCTCTTGAGTAGATCAACAACCAAACTGTCAACAGTATCTTTGTAATTAGAGGGCTGGGAAGCACTCTGTGGTACTTTCGGTAACTGGTGCAGTATCTTGAGCAAGAAAACCTACAGTGCATGTTAGGTTTGATTATTTTTTATTTAATTGTTTTCTAAAAATTTTTTTGCTACTTCATTCTAACGAGAACATGTTTGCAATTTTCCCATGTTTTCAAGACGTAATTGTATCTCTAAAGGTGAGAGCAAATGAGTGCTTTGTACATGTGATCTTTGACCTTATTCTTTGAAGTTATGTTCTTGGTGGTTTCTACCTTGGATCAAATAATGTAAAGCTTTACAACTTATGAGTCGTACTGCTTTCATGATTACAGAACCACTAGATGTGCACAAATCCTATTAATCGCTGCTCCCATGCTTTTTCAAAATAAAGCATTAAAGATAAAAAGGTAAAAATTGTACAGGTTCTTAAAAAGAGAAACTTGGTAAATCTGCTTGGATACTTTATCAACAAAGGTGAGTTTCCTTTGATAGGAGACTTGTCCTTGGATAACAGGCAAAATTATTTTTTATTTTTTAATTTCCATAATTAGCTGTATTTCTTCCAATTATTACAAGAAGAAAATAACTTTAACCCTCTCAAATTTAGAAGCAGACATGTCTGAACATAAAATGAGTCTTAAGGACTGCTGCTGGTTAGGGGGGGATGAATCCCTATGCTCAGTATTGAGTGGTTACAAGTGCTGCCCAAACTGATCGGCTGGTTGGCAGCCAGAGAGGACAGGTAACTGTTAAAGTCATGTTGCAGTAAGTGCCACCAGTGAAGCTAAGATTTGGATTGCCCTCTGTCACTGATGTATGACAAGATGAGTTAGGAACTTTGGACGCTCTGTATTTATCCTTCCCAATTCAATTTGGTTAAAATGGGCTAACAGAATGCAAATTGTTAATATGGAATTGCAAAGTGACCCTACAGATGAGACAGGCAGTTTGACGGCATAAACCTAATTTCCTTGAGGAGTCAGCCTGAAAATGGTGACTAGATTTGATACATACATTTCTTCCACAGTTCTCCTTCATTACATATCAACAGGCTTGTCTCTTTTTATTCATCTTCATCTTCAATGGTGCCCTTAAGCAGCAGTGTTCCAGATGTGAATATCTTCATGTGTTGCTACCCTATACAGAGATGTTATTCCAAGCATGATTATTTTTTGTGATCCAAGGTAACCTAAGATTTCAGTTTATTTTTAGTAATCCCAAATATTTGTCCATAATTCACTATTGCAGTAGATTGTCTTATCCATCACCAATGTAGCAAACTAGTGTGGAGTACAACTTTTTTTTGTTTGTCTACATGGTTGGATTTGGACTAAAAACAGGGGGGGTTATATTGTCTTCACCGGGTAGTTTGTTGTTCAGTCTTTTGTCTTTCAAATTGCACCCTAAAATAATTGCTGCTATTTTACTGCAATTTCTGTTGGGGAAAAAAAAGAAAAAAGCATCCTGAATATTACAGGCTCAATTTTTAGGTACAAATTCTTTGTCACAGTGTGGTGGCCAGAAACTTAAAACATGAAAGTCCCACATTGATGTCAGGAAGCTGTGAGGAGCAAGAACCTTGCACTATTATTTTGGAGGGAGGAGAGAAGAATGAAAAACCCTCCTTTATGAGTCACCAAATACATTTTTCTTTAAGGATATTAATGTAATAAAGTCATGAGATATGAGCATGTTGTATTTTTAATTAAATAATTTAGTTTATAGCATGAAATTGCTACTGTTCATCCCTTGTATTAATATCACAAGAACAGTGCAGGTTATTACAGTATAGTAATGAAACATTTGTAGCATAGCTCTCCATAGAATTTATATACAAGAAAGTATTAAATGCTTGAATCTCATCTCATATGTTTTCTAAATTGCTACCTGTCATGCTGATACCCTTTCAAAAATAAAATAATTTCTTTCAGAAAAATATCTAATCTTGATGTAAAGGTATCAGGAAATGGAGAATTCTTTGGTAGCTTGTTCCAGCATTTAATTTTTTTTTCAAATTATAAAAATAAACAGTCTATTTCCAGTTTCTGAATGTCCAACTGCCATTTCTAGCCACTGCCTCTTGTTATTACTTTCTCTGAGTTTAGAAATCTTTTATACTGCATGGTTTTTCTCCTATGGAGATATTTAAATGCCAGGAGATTATATGATTACAGTTTTCTTGCTGATTAAAGGAATTTGCTTTAAGGCCTTGCTCTTTTTCAGGATCCTTTATCTCCTATATTCTGTTCCAAAGAAGGAGAGCAGACTTATGCAGTGTATATTGACTCAGTCACACTACTGCCACATCCAACCAAGGAGCTTGTTGCCAGCTTGTTTTACTCAAACTTTAAAAGTTATCTTTCCTGTGAACCTGAAGACCTTTGTCACATACTTGTAGAAAAGGGATCAGAAACCAGTGTTCTGTGCTCTTCAGTGTTCTTAGCTAGCATTTAATGTAATAACATAGTAAATTAAGAATAGATTAACTTCTGGTTTAATCCAAATAAATATATTTTAGATGTGTTTCCTTTCATGTCTTGTCCTTTCTCGTAGTAGACTAGTGGATGATAGTGGCTATAGAAAACCTTAGACCTACTTATCCACCCCCCCCTCCCCCACCCCAAATGAGTTTCACAATGTTTCATATTTATTGAGATACATAAGTATCACATCATACAGATACTTCACTGGTGTTGGCTCACAGAGGATACCTCAGCCCCCCTCCCTTTTTTTTGTAGTAGGAAAAATAGAACAAGGAGATTCCACCTTCCAGTAAGAAACTGAGTTTCACCTTGTACAAGGTACAAACTGGTGTTAGGATTACAAAATGTTACGAGATCTGCCTAAGTATAGAGTCTTGCAAATGATGGGGATTTGAAATGTCTCTGTCACTAGCAGCCCTTGTAGAATTGGGGGAAAACATACCTACTTAACTTCTACTGTTTAATTTCTATTTGATATTTAGCACTTCTTTCTTGCAAATTATTACTGGAAATAAGAATACTTATTTTAGAGTTGTTTGTTAGCAATTAATTTACAATCTTAGAATTGTCAAACTTTGAAGGTGCAAACTTTGAAATCAGCACTGAATACAGAAATTGCATTTTTCTGGTGCTGCTACGGTGCTTCTTTTGCATGGATACCAATCTTACTTATTTTTATGTATAAGAGAATTATGGCAAAGGTGATTCAGTTCCGTGGTAGTAGTCATGCTATAGTTAAGTAATTCGGTGTTTCTGATTTCTCTGATCTACTCAGAATGTCTGCGCTTTTTTTGTAATCATTGTAATGGTAGAGGGGAAAAGATTCACCCCACCCCGATTAAATGATTGTGGTAACACTAGCAAAGCTATGTTTCATTCTGCAAAGCCAAAGCATAAATTTCTAGCTCTTCCTGCATGCTCTAGAGAGAGCAGTCATGCTAGTTAGACATTTTAGGAAGGCTGGTCAAGGAGAACCACTGGTTGCCAATTAAATTGGTGGTACAGTGGAGCAGAAAGTATGTTGTAGGTGACAAGAAAGTGGTAAGGATGGGCAAAATCAGTGCCCTAATAGTGAGCGAGGACAGCAGCCGTAGAGTATTACTGCCATCTGTTGTTCACAAAAAAATTGCTAGCTGTGAACTCCAAAGTTGCTTTCTATTCCTTATTGCTTCTATTGCATTTGTCTTCAGCCCAGTCCCAGGATTTTCAAGTGGCTCAAAATTCACCAGTTCTTGCTGCTGAAGTTGGAGAGGGAATTACAACACATTCTGGACCATCATTCAGACTTGATAATACGGTTAGTCATATCAAAATAACCATATAACATAACTTTATTTTGTGATGAAGTCTTTCTATCTTGTATTGGGGGGCTAAGCCTGGGTGCTGTATTCTAGATGTAGCAGTATCACAAGTACCAAGTAGAGAGAGGTAGTCACTGCAATGGATCTACTGGCTATATTCCTGTTCATACAGCGCAGGATGCTGTTGCCCCCCTTTGCTGCCAGGACACACCGTGGGCTTTCGCTCAGCTCGCTGTCTGTGAGACTCCTGGGTCCTTTTTCACAGGGCTGCTCCCCAGGCAGGCCCCAGCTTGGACTGGTGCATGGGGTTCGTCTTTCCCAGGTGCTGGACTTTGCATTTGCTCTTGCTGAGTTTCATAACGTTCCTGTAGGGCCAGCCTCAAGAGGTCCTTCTAGATGTTAGCCCTGACATTTAGTGTATTGAATGGTCCTCCCGACTTAGTGTTATCTGCAGACTTGATAAAAGTATGGTGTCACCTCCTTTGGGTCATTGCCAAAGGTGTTAAAGAGGACAGGTCCTAGGACAGAGCCCTGTCATACTCTACCTGTTTCCCACCTCCAGGTAGAGTGTAACCCTTTAATTGCTGTCTTCTGAGCCTGATTATCCAGCCAGTCTCCCATTATCCACCCATCTCATCCATCCATCCAGGTTGTGACATCCAAACTGGGATACAAGAATGTTGTGAGGGACAGCGTCAAAAGCCTTGCCAAAATCAACACCAATGATATCCCCTGCTTTTCCCTCACCCAAAGATCCCATTGTTTTGTCAGGAGATAAAAACAGAATTTAAAAAATGCTATGTATATCATGTACATTTAAAAGTAATTTTATATACACATGGTTTTTATGGGTATGTTAAATATATTTATGTAAGATAGTATATAATGAGAAATGTAGGGGAAGGTTTTCTTAGATTTTTGTCTTTTGTTTTCTTAGTACACGTTTTTAATTCAGAGTTCAGGAAGAAATGTTCACATCTAATTCTTCAAAATTTTGAAGTACGAGAACCCTCAGTCTCTGTTTTATGACTTTGTAGAGCTTACCTCAAAATTAAGGAGGATACTATTTTAGGATATTTCATATATTTTTAGTTTAGTATTGTAGAATTAAATTTTTAATCAGTCTTCTTTCTGTAAAAGGCTCAGTATGCAAGTACTTGTAAAATTCTTGAGGTTTTTCATGTATTGCTTATATGTTCCTCTGAGATCTACAATTCTACTCAAGTGGATCTGTGATGAGAAATAGCCAAATCTGACCACCAGAAGATAAAATAATCTTCCAGGTGTCATGATTTGTATGTAGTTCTGAGAGGCTTTATAACTCTGTGTGTGTATGTGTGTGTGTGGAGGGGAGGGGGCTGTTGGGGAATGATGTGTCTGGGACATTGGGTGTGAATGTTTTGTACTGAGCAACGATGAATCTGTATTTGCCTGACTGTGCAAAACATGAAGGCTTCTACACTTGAACTGAGCTCAGAATCAAATGTGTGGTTTTAAAACTTTAATTATGGACATCTGAATAAATGCTAATAGGTATGTTATTTCATCCTAGGAAGTACTTTCTAAAGTAGTATCCACAAACTTAGGTTCAGAGGCTTTCATGCAAAGAATACCCTGTGACTTATCTTCAACAATTTCCACTGGAAGCTTTTTGACTACTGAAACATTGGATGTAAGCCCTGTTGACACTGGTAAGTGTTTGGGTTGTTCTTGTGAAAGGAAAATGGTGTATTCTCTTTGTTTTATAGCAGAATGGGTCTAACTCACTGGACGTAAGGTCATCTGAAATAGGCTAATGTTGAACTTCACTTAAGAATGATTAATGTGTCTTAGAGTTGAGTGTAACTGGAATGTTTCATTATGTGCTCATGATTTTTTTACTTCTGTAATAATTTAACCTCATAACACATCTGGTTCAGCAAACGATATCTTGAGTTTTATTAAGCAACCATAACGCTAGCAGTTTTCAAGTGGCAAAATTTTTTAAAAACCTAATCCCCAAATGATAATAAATTATTTGTGAAAATGTAATTTGAATGCCATATTGACTTTTAATAGTTTGCTGGGAAATACATGTTCATATCCTTTTTTGCTTGCAGTCTGCCTCTCAATCTTGTTAGCTTTTCATAAAATTAAAAATAATTCCTTTAGAATAAATACATAGTTGCTCCTCTGTATACTGACATTATCACTTCTGAACATGGGAAGGGAGTTTGAAAGCGATTAAGTAGTGACCTGTGGATTTATTTACTTTAAGGCTTAGTATTTTGTTAATCTGACACATACCTGATCTCATAAACAACATATGTGTATGAGTTATTCCATGTTTATAAATCAATTTTTGGAGACTACAGTTTTTACAGCCTGAGATTTCAGTGGCTCATTTTAACCCCAATGTTCTAAACTGGTGTTATTTTGAGTAATATACTTTATAACTCATGTGACAAATCTGTGTTTTATTGACATAAAAAAGCTGAAGAGAATTCTAAGATCACTTGTTTGTAGCTTTTCTTTTCCATTGTTTTTTAGTTGTGGAAGAAAAATACCAAAGGTTTTGGTTACTCAGCTGCATGAATAAATTTTTCAAGTCTAGCTGTGTATTCACCGTACACTCAGTGCTTAATAATGACCTTTTCTGATAGCTTTGTGCAATTCTTCTGTAAGTGTATACACAAAGAGGGGTTGGTGCGCTAACTAGGAACACTATTTTGGTTGCCTTGATTCCCTCAGAGTTCTTGTGTTGGTATTAGGCAATTTCTATTTAAGCATGAATAAAAATACTGCACGATGTCATAAAGATACTCAAGATCACATTAAAGGATTGCCACATTTATATGCAATAAGAGGTAAAAATATGCTATCTAGCATAAAATAACAACATTAATTCTTTCCTGATTTTATAGTTTCAGTATTTCCTAAGTCTACGTACTCTAAAAGTACTAAGCTGTACTGATTACTACCTAATGAGATATTATCAACTGGAATTTATGGAAATTTGTGGTAAGGTTTGTGGGAGCATTGACAGGAGACCATTAAAGAAACAAAACCCCAGAGCTCTTTATGAATATTTCAGGATATTAAGCAGTGTATTTTCAGATGACTTCATGTAAGTGGTGTATACGCAAAACTGAACATCTAGCTTACTATTTCAGGATTGTCTTCTGATAGTACAGAAGATCAAATTTTGAGAAAAACAGCAAGCCACCCTTGGAACTCCTCGCTGCTTTTTACCTTGCAGCAGAGGCAAAAGAATTTGTCTGGAGCATCTGAAACGCAGTTGCCTGAAGGAGAGATGTACCTTTGTAAAGAAGGTCAGGTACAGCAGATCTTGGGGAAATGTACTGGAGACTTGCACTCTTACTCAGAGGACAATACACGTTTCCAAGGTATTTGCCATTTTAAAGCATTTTTGTGCTGTGCTGTCGTTGTACAGAATGAGGACTTTACTCAATGTTGTGTGTTAGTCTGTATTATTTATATTCAACTTATATTTTAAAGTCAAGAAGGATTCTACATGCAAGAATTTTGATGCTTTGATGTTCTTCATGCTTTGCTTTATGTGTATGTCCACACAGCATAGTGTAGTGTAAAAAAAAAAAAAAAAAAAAGTCTGATCAGGTATCTCTATCTGATCATAGTCTAGTTCTGTGCGGCTTCCTGCTACTATGGCTAGGCTGTTTGTTATCTGTGCCAATTTTATCGCTTGTTTATGCACAGCTTTCGCTTCAGGAAGGTAGATACAATCATATATAATACTCCACTATTCAGGTAGGGTCACATAGTTGATGAAACATACATTAGCAGACTGGTGGGAGTTCTGTGCTCTCTAGAAAAATGTAACGGTTCATGAAAATGAGAACATCTTTATTAGTTATCATGAAGATAATACTAGTATTTTAATTTGAACTGCTTCTTCCTGGAATGTTTGAAAACCTAGAATCATAGAATTGTAGATTAATCTAGACCAGGAAGGACTTCTAGTTACGTGGTCCAAATTCTCCTTCCTGCTCACAGCAAAGCCAACTTAGACCAGGCTGCTTAACGCCTCATCCAGGCAAGTTCTGAATATCTCCAAGGACAGAGATTCCACACACTCCTGGGCAACATCTTAACAACTTTCTTCTTTTCTTCTTTTTATTTATTTATGTATGTATGTATTGGGAAGCCCATACTACTTCTGATGCAGTCTCACAAGTGCCGAACAGATTGCTTATGGACTTAAGCTTTTCATTAAAAAAAAAAAAAAAATTGCATCAATGTAGCACTTTCTTGCTGCTTTTTGTACCTGCATTGTATCAGAGTGAAAGAATTGGATGCTGTAAAGATTTTTTTTTTTTTTACAAGCTAGTATTTGTATACCTGCAGAATTCTATATGCTTTATTTACTGCATATAGAAGTGAGGTGTGATATGTCTGTTGGGGTTTTTTTGAGGGGTGTTGGTTGGTTGTTTTTAAAATAACCTCTTTTCTTATAGCTCTAGCAGCTGAACTTGATTTTCCTGAAATGGAGAGACCTTTTCTGAACTTCCATCACCAGCTCTTTCAGCCTTTGGAACCAAGTCTTGACTCTGATATTTCATCATCCTGTTCTCAATACAGAATTTCACAAGACAGTAGAGAATTTAGCAAGGTACTACTACAGAAAAACTCTGATGGAGGAAATACTTTGGCTTAAGTTTTCTGTAAGATTTAAATGTATAATCCCTATACTGTCTTCTGTTTAGAAGAAATACAATGATTATTTTTTATATATGTAGAACTGGAAGTGTTTTTGCTGGTTGTAGCAGAAATGTGATCCAGAAATCAAATATTACCTTTAACTTTTTATCCTTCATATTTCTGAGAAAATGAATCTTAAATCAAGGTTTATTTTTTTTTGCCACTAGACTTCAAAATTTTCAACAAAAAGTCAAGACATGTCTACATTTCTAGAAGTGGGAAACTCCAGTTTGAATATACAAAGCAGCAATCTGCCTTCTAGTCTTGAAACAAATGGGCCAAACAACATTACATCAGAAGAAGAGGCTGTGAAAGAAAATGTTAGTCCAGGTATGTACAGTATAGTCAGATCAATGCTTTCAAAATGAACCTGTTGCCAATATGTAAATACCAACCCTTGAGGTGGATTTGCTGTGTTGAAACAGGGAAGGAACTCTTCACTTCTCTGTCAGTCCTACTTTGAAATGTCTTAACTCTGCTGCTGCTCTCTCACACACTGTCTTCTCCACCACCTTTCATGGGTAGAACTCCTAAATTCTGTGAAGTTCTTTATTTCCTCACCAGTTATGACTAATACAAAAGCAGACTTGCATATTCAACTCACTGTAATGGATATTATGTTCCTTATTTCTTGTGCAGTAATTATGATGTTAGTGAAGAAATATCAACTCTGGCTGAAACTGTCAGTTTAAATACTTTTCCAAATATGTGTTTATGCATATCCATCATTTTGTAAGTTTGAGTAGATTAAGGAAGTTCCAAGAATTGATTAAAATTTTTCGAGGTTTATGTGTTAGAATCTCTCTGCTCTTACTCATTTGTCTTTTATACATTGTGTCCTTCAAGAAACTCTTGTATTTCCCTCTTCCACTGTTAAGTCATGTCAATAGTCGTCATATACTGCATGCTGTGATACTTAGTCTGATTATAGAATTGCTTTATCTATCTACAAAATAAAGGGGGGGGGGAAGAGAGAGGAAGGAATGAACTTTTAGATTACAATGTAGTTATTAATTTAGTAGATTAAAAGTTCATGATTCTACAGCAGCATTAAGTTAACTGCAGCTCATAGCAGGAAAAGTATTTTTTAATATTTTGCAGATTAATTCAAATTAACTTTATTTCATGTATTCTAAGGAAAAGGACCAATCTGAAATTGCAAATGCATCTAGTAGTAATCTAAACATTTCTGAAGCTCTTATTTACCAAGAATCAGGTATTTCAGCGTTTTAAGGTGCTCCAACAGAAAGCTGAACAGTAGTGGGAAATGCAGCACAATATTTTAAGTAATAGATGTATTTATAATGTAAATGTTCCTGGTCAATTATCTTTGTTATGTGCATATATACATACAATTTTTGGAAACACACACTATTCATGTTTAAAGCCGCAAGCAACTACTCTGTGTCTATTATACTTCTCTTTCTCTTCTTTCTCTTTAGCTGGCAGATGCTAGTACAAAAAAAAAAAAAAAAAAAAAAGCCAGAAGAGGCTTACACTTTAAGAGTACCTGTGGTCACAGCAAATAGGATTTAGGAAGCTCCCTTCTAACTTCAGAACATTTTATTTCTAAATTGCTTATAGAAACAATGTTCATGCCTTACATGTAACTGCAATATCTTCCCATCTCTTTAAGTGTTTTTATAATCCCAAACCAATTATTTTTGTGCTTTAAAAGGGTGGAAAAATAACATAAGAAACAGGCTAAGCAAGTGAAAACTATCTTGGGTTATCAGTTTGAGGTAGGTTGATATGTAAATCCATAATCTGGAGAATCCTCTAGTTTTGGGTGATGTTGCAGTGTAATTCCTCCCTCCCCATTAACAGCTATTATCAGGAGACAATGTTCTTTGTATATGTAAAACTAGGTATTTTATAGATGTCAAAGAATGCAAAAAAAACTTAAAAGGAAACCGTTAAAGGTTTATGTGATATATTCCTGCGTGTATAAAAAGCTTATTGATAGCATGATGCTGGAGTCTGTGTAACCAATTTTATCAAACTTAGGTCAGAGGCATATTTAAAAAAAATTTTTTTTTAAACAACCCTGTTGTTTGGCATATGCTATACTGCTGAAATCCCTCCTCAGTAATTAAAGTGTTGATACCCAATCTTTCTCTTTTCCCAGCCTCTTCTGGAAAAAAAAAATAGTATCTTTATTTGTATGTGTAGATCCTAAGGGAAAGATAATATAGGGTGCAGTATTGTAACTTGTAGGAACAGCAACCATCATTCCAATTTGGATGTTTTCTTCTACTTTGAAGAGTTTCTGCCCAAGTAATGGTGTTTTGGATTGTTTTCTTACTGTTTTAGAGACTTTGTTGGAGGCCCAAAAGGGACTCAAAGGACTTCCATTTACAGAGTATAAATTGTAAAATCCCTTGACTTCCAATGTAGTTATGTCAGCACCATCACAAAACCTGTCCCTAAACATATTCTAAGAAGCAATAAAAAGTGGTGTTTCTTGAAGTTGTTTTGTGTACAGTGAAGGATTCAGTTTATGTAATGCTAATGGTATTATGTTTGAAGAAACTAAAGCAGACTTTTTTTAAACAAAATTTTTCTTCCTATTTACTAGACTTATTACTATACATTACTGAAAAGTCTCATTATGGAGGGACTTTCTTAAAGTTGAAATTCTGATGTGTTAGCTAGAATTTTGACTCTTGGTAACTTTGAAACAGGATCTGAAGAATCTTTTCACCCACTGCAATTAGAATCTACTCTGAGCGATCACTGTCAGAGCGCTGATCAGCCAGTGGACCTTAACGCTATGTTACAGAGATCTTTTGAACAAACCCCTGGAATTAAAAAATGGGGCGATGATAACTGTATTTCATCTGCCAGAGAATACAAAGAATTGGCAAGAAATATGGAATGTATTAATCTCCAGTGTTCAGTGGAAGATCTGCGAAATGAAAGTCTGAATCCACTGGAAGAGCAAAAATCATTTTATCAGCTAAATAAGACACCAGTTACAGTGGATGAAACTTGCCCTCAGAACTTACTAAAAGAGACTGTGTCTTCTGAAAAATTACCTGTGGAAGCATTTGATAAGAAGTATGTGAAGCTTCCTGAAAAATCAGTTCATGTACATGAAGCAAATAAAGCTGTGGACTTGGATTCGCAGTGCAATACAAGTATAAAGGAGCCAGATCGAGGCTTTCCAGAAGTACAAAAATCTTCGAGGGTTCCCAGACAAACCAACTTGGAAGACTTAGACATCCATTTACAGGCTGTTGTACCGCAGAACGGTTCCTTCCTGGAAAGACATGAAAAACATTCTAATTCTGTGCCCAGAAGCTCATGTGGTATTCCAGTCTGGGTGAGTAAAACAGATTTCCAAAAGCGATAATTTGTGCAGGCTTTCTTGTTGGGTTTTTTTGTTGTCGCACCAAGTTATTTTAGACCTTTAATATCTGAAAGCTTGGCAAATGTTGATTTTTACAATTCTAGTTTGACTTGCATGTTTGCTGGACTTCTGCCCTACTACTTTTTTCAGATCATAGCACTGCAATAATTTGCAGTAGCTAAAATGAGGTAGATTTCCCATGATTGTTGGAGGAGCTATAGCGTCTCTGTTGCATCTCCCTCTCTTAGCATTAGTTGGTATAATGTATGCAGCTGTACTACATAGCATGGTTACTTAACTGAACAGCCCCTATCCCCATTTAGAAGCCTGAAGGAGGTAAATAATTTAACCAAAGCATAAGCAAACTTAAGGAAATACCTTTGATGTAGCTTTTAATAAAAAAAAAAGTTTGCCCTAGAACTAAGTGATTTAAATTTGAGGTGAGTGGGGGAGAGCTGGAGTTTTTGTTGCTGTTTCATTGCTTTGGGTTATTTGTTTGTTTTGGGTTTTTTTAACACTGGTACATCAAATACTTTGCATTGAACTTAGGTTCCAGGGTTTGCATACATCAAAACCTCAGGCAAAGTGCTCTTTCTGTATTTCATTTATTGCTTGGGGGCAGATTTTCGTTCTTCTACATGTTGAATGAGCCTCCTCTTTCTGATAAGATAACAGCTGTTGTTATTGCTGGAAATAGTGATTTTTTTTATTATTATTTTTTTTTTTACACTGATATCTCTTAACTTATTTTCTAGGAGACTGAGTCAGGGCGTGGTATTATGGAAGAACCTGAACTCACTCTGGTAAGCTCAAATGACATCAGTATTGCAGAATCAGACATTGAACATACTAACCAAGAGAAAATTGAGGAGGATAAAATAAAAAACCTAGCATGTGTGGATCAGCGTGAATTTAATGTTTTTACTGAGGTGAGTCTTTATTATCTAATGTAATTCTGATTTTAACTTAATCATAATAAGGAGAGGCCCCACTGTAGCAGTTAGTCCACTTGTTGCACTTAGTTCTCTTGTTGCAAAACAAGAGAATGTTAGGGTTATCTGAGCTTAGTAGTCGCTTGGATCATCTTGGTTTGATGTTGTTTTTCAAACAGATCTAACAGATCTTAAATTTGGACTATATCTTAAAATCACTACCTTGTCGTATCAATGTAGAGGGTTTGGGAAGACTTTTGCTGAGAAACAGAACCATCTTGCTGGTGTTTGCAAGACTAAATTGTATCCCATTAGTTGAAGACTTGAATGAGAGGAGAGGGTGGGATAAAACAAAAGCTACAAACTAAACAGGAAAAAAAGGAAAAATCCCCTACCTAGTGGATGGAGCTACACCAGGACCAGACAACAGTTTGAGGTTTAGGGGAAAAATACGATCAGTTCATCATACTGCCGTGCTTAATTTGCCTGTGGTATGCTTTTTGCTCTTTGCTTATATAAAGCAAAGGCCATAAATTGTAGAAGGGCTGGTTTGTAAGGGTGCTGAAGCAGTAACATAGAACCAAGTAACGTGTGTCTGTTAGATGAACAGATAAGATGAAATCATATTTCAATTGCAGGAGGCATCTAGAAAAGATTGTAAAAGTGCCTAAGGATCGGTCTTCATAAAGTAATTGAAATGTGGGTAAGGTGGAGGTTGGCAGCTGGAGGCTGTACTTCTGCAGTGGGTGTTTCCTTCCAGCTGAGAATGGGGGAAGGAGACAGAGCAGTAAGAGTGATGGGGGAGAACCAGAGAGAGCAGGAGGAAAGAAAAAACACATCTGTCGAGATGAAATTATGCAGCCCTGTATTAAGAACAAGCAATTGAAATCTGGTGGGCAAAGGGTCTTTAATGGATTTTTTGAAAGTTTTAAAATGTTTTTAGAAAGTAGCTTTTTGATACTTTTACTACCAAGATCCATTTCTGATGGTTTTCTTGCATCTGCCATAAACACAAAAGAGTATGTCTTTTATTTGTATCGGGTCTATGCTAGTGGTACAGTAATACAGTAATACCACTTCATTCAAATTTGTGGTATATTTTAAGCATTTCCAATCACTGATCCCTTTTGAAACAGGAGAGAGAATTTTTACCGCTATCTCCAGACACAGATTATTCAGTGTTTGTAAGGCCTGACAGCTCTTCCAAAGCCTGGAGTCCCAATGACAGTCACTTTCCATCACATCAGACTGCAGGTAATTATGTGTAACTTCAGTATACTGATGCTGAGATAGAGAAGGTCTTTATTTATAGTATTAAAATCATTAATAAAATATACCTCTCCTTTGGAAAATATAGAGCTGCTTTTATGTAGGCAAGTGCACCTTGCTGTTCAGGCTTGGTCTGTAGTACGTTTGACTCAGGTTTAATATTTGTCTTATTGACAAGGAGGTATTGACTTGCCTCTTCCTGTGCCAGGCTATCTTTTATAAAAGTTCATAATATCTACAATACGCTGTGTTACAACACTGTGAAGTAACTACTTTGTTTTGAAAAAATCTGTTGTGTTTTGTGGTTTGTTGTCATATAGTTTATGCAGCTTCACTTGGGTTTCTTTTATTTCTTGTTAGTCCCTAAGCTCTGTAGCCAAAGAATGTCTTTTTTTTTCCATTCTGATGATAGTGTGGAACATCGGTAAAATATTGACACGTTTTTTGTCCAAGATGAACAGCAGTAACATGAAAGACCCGCACTGACAGAACTTGACTGTGTTGGGGACTTCTCAGGTCTTTGATATGTTTTGAAGCATCAAGATGCTTTTGATGCAGTATTTATCACAGTATTTGTCTTGGCAGGCCTGCTTACAGTTATTAGATTCCATAGACCTGAATTGCTGCTTCTTTGGCAAAATTAGTCATCATTCACAATGTCATTCTCTTAGTGTGATTTACAAAAGTAGTCAAGCTCAGCATTTTAGGAGAAATACATGGAAATGCATGACTTCTTAGACATGATATTGCTCATTGCTAGAAGTGAGAAATGTTCAGACTTTTAATTTTCTTTCACAGTGATGCTGCTCGAGTTTGCAGCTACACCTGGAAGTTTGCAAGAATCTTTTTTAAAAAGAAAGAAGAACTTCATCCAGAAATCTCTGAAAAGAGTAGAAGAAATAAAAAATAAAGAGAGAGAAAATGAAAAGCCAGAAACCAGACAGTTTCAAAGAGGAAAGTCTGAGAAGTTAAGCAGGCAAAAGGAGTCTTTTCTTATCTCTGGTAGGTTTGTCTGGGGCCAAGACATAGCATTAGGTATCTTTTTAGTTGCTGTTTTGTATCGAATAATAGATTTCACATTTGTTGCATCTTTGCTATTGCAGACTGGGATAGTCTTTAATTTGTTTTCTCAGGGATGTGGGGAGCTTTTTTTTTTCTTCCCCACTGTCTGGCTACCTCTTCAGTGTTGTAAAGGCCTTTATGGGTTGGTCCTCTTCCTATTTTCACAATCTGCCCAGGCATTTGTAGTCATAAGGTGTCTCTGCAGATAATAGTTTTTTATCAAAGAACAACCACATTAAGAGAACTGATGCATCTCTAATGTCTGTTAATAAGCATGGCTGGCTTAAAGTATAGGCAGCAGCCTAATGAGTGAGACCATGAAGAGTTATTCTTAACACAAGATGTCATCTCTGTTGTGTCCATTCTGCTAGCTTACTCCTTTTTTGTAAGGTCATTTGAAGATCTTTGAAAATCTCTCATGCTTTTGAGTTAGCTGGACTAAATATTTAAATTTAAGATATGTTTGACTTTTTAAATTTTTTTATTATTATTTAGGAAAAAAAGGTGCAGTTGCCAATCAGTTGAAGAAAGTAGGAGAGGTGAAAGTGTCTTCTCCAGAGGACAGGAAGTCTGGAGAAGTTGAAATGCACCAGCGTACTTCAAGGTATTGCATCAACACAAGTGGGAGAAGTTTGGATTGAAAAACCAGAAGTAGTTCATCTGTGCCTTGTGAAAGCTTCTGGTCAGTCAGAGCAGTTAGTGATCTTCCAGTTGGACCCAATGCTGCTTAACACAAAGGAGTTGGGAGAGAGAAGCCAAGTGTGTTTGATACAGGTGCCTGTTGGGAAATTCCCCTGCACAGCTGGCAATAAGAAACATGCCTGGCAGCCTGCTCATTTCATCATGCTAAGGCAGCAGCTGTGCCAGTCAGTGCATGAAACTAGATTAAATTTGAAGCAAAGATCACCATTGCACTTGGGCACTTACTAACAGTAGCATGCAGCAGGTACAACTCCTGAATGGGGTGGGGTTTTTACTAGATGCAGCTGAAGAGGAATTTGAAGTGATTCTAGATTACTGGAGAACTGAGTCAAAATTTCCTTTTGTAATTTCTAGCAATTGAGATGGTACAAACCCTTAAGCTTGTTAACTTATTCCAGCTTTGCCACTTTCTTCCTGATTAGACACAATTTTTTTCCTGTTTTGACAGACTTTATAATCAACTTGCAGAAGTAAAAATCAGAAAGGAAGAAAAAACAAGGCAAGAAACTTATGCTAAAAACAGAGAAAAGGCTAAAGAGTTTCAAAAGGTAATAGTCTGCTACAGTGTTGTACTGCCTAGTCAGTTCTCATGATTTTACTGAGCTGCTAATCAGCCTAATTGAGATGTAGTTCTGTGATGTGAGTGCAACTGAAATGGAGACCATCAAGCTGGTCTGTATTTTAAGTAATGCTGTTGGTATATCCCACTTAAGAATTTCCTCATCAACACTATGGTGGAGCTGAAATGTGGTTTAAAATGTGTGTCCACCTCAGGCTGAATTTTTCTGGTGACTTGAGGTTGAGCAAAAAGGCTGTTTGGGACCCCAGCTGCTAGAAAGTCTACCTGACAGAAGAATGGCAGTTTTTTTCTTAGTCCAAACTTGACTGAATTTCTATTATAAGGTGTTTTGGGGTTTGGGTTTTTTTGGCTGCTTTGGCAATGCTTCATATTCTGCCTAGCTGAACACATCTTGTGGTAGAATAAATTGTTGATCTTTTTAGATTGTTTTACTGATCCCATAATTAACAGAAAATGAGAGAAAGAAGTAAGCAGACCTTCCCCCTGAAATCTGTGGGTTGTGTGAAGCAGTGTCAGGAGCTGAATTCACTGCCCCTTTGTCCAGGCTTGCACTGTCCATTACTGATGCTCAGGTTACACAGGAGTAGTACCTGTGTTGTGCCCACCTCACTGCACTGGTTTTAGTGTGATCACTTAAGCTACACTACTGTCGTCTCATCATTTATTTGCAGAAAATGCTGGAAAAACTACGAGCCAAGAAGACTTGGAAAGCACTGTGACTGCAGAAGACTTTGATGAAGAGGGAACACTACTGTATTGGTACAATCCAAGAGACCACTGACTAATGCAGACTTCATTAAGTTAACTGCAGAGCCATTAGGAATCCTCAGCTTTAAGCTGCAGGAAAACCCCAAGTAAACAAAATCTGTGTAGTACCCTCATGTTTTACTGAGATCACTACAGAAGCAGATTAACCACTGCTTTAAACATGGTTTGCCTCAGATTAAGTAAGTAAACTGACATTGTGAAAAGCCATTCTTCATGTGTGTTAGCATTTTAAAGGGAGATCATACTAACTTTTGTAATATATGTGTATAAACTATTTTCAAATAAAGGGTTTGTTTTTTTTAAGATTGGCACCCTGAGGATTAAAAACACTACTTTCTTCTGTGAAGCTGAAATTTTTATCTGTTTGTGGCACTGTATGATTTCAGATCAGGAACTGTGGGTTCCTGCAGTCTCAAGAGGTACATCTTAAAGCACCTGAAGGCAGGAGCAGAACAACCTTACATTGTTACTACTTCCAAATGTATTTTTTTCTATCCAAGTTTCCTGAGCTCCAATTCAGAGCTAAGTAATTACACCATCAGACAAATTTAAAGCTCAGTGTTCTAGCAAAAGTTGAATGTGGTTACCAGCAGGTGGAAGAGCAGGGCCATTTCATTGAAGTTGGTCCTGTTTAAAATGCAGCAGAGAGGTCTTAGGAAAAAGTCTTCAGTTAGATGTACTGCATGTACAATTTGTTACCGCCTGCCAAGTAAAGAGCACAAGCCAAAATCAGCTTGTCAGTCCATGGAGTGAAGTGAGGTGGAAGCTTTTTGCAATGCTAAGATGAGAGGTATAATATGGATTGTCTCTCTCATCTTCACCCTGGTGGTTCTGCAAGGGCTGCTCAGGCTCTTACCCATGACTCTTCTTATGATCAGAAGGGAAGAAAGAGCCCAAGCCCACACTTTGCTACCAGCAAGCCACAGGTGATCATCAGCCATGAACACACCACCTTTGCTTGCTTCCAGTATAGCAACAGGAAATAATCCCAGGCTGCAGCTTTCAGAGATCAGTTTTATTTCAATACTGTGACTTTCTGTACAGAACAACTACTTCTCCAGAGCTTTAGTACAGTTGAGTTCAGTGATAGGAAGTGAGGGAAAACAGCTGGTGAAGCCTTTTCCAGTCAAATCACAACTCAATACACTCAGCTTAGTGAGTTAGCTCTTCTGCAGCACAAAGCAGGCAGCTTTGCCAGATCTCCCAGGAGGGCAAAACAGGCAAGTCACAACTGAATGGGTAAGGGCAAAGGCTCCCTGTGCTTCTGAACTGGTTTCCAACAACACACACTACTGCAATTTACAAAGCAGCAAGGGAAGTTAAAATGAATGTTTAATTTTAAGTTAACTGCAGTAAACACTCAAGATAGATAAGGTTCTTTCTTGGAAGAGCTGTGCAGTTCCTTGAAGTAACATCACCAGGACCTGGGAGAGGAAAAGCATCTATTAGCACTTTTACTCAACAGAAAAGCCATTTGAATGCTGTTGTCTTCCTCACACTTGGCATAACATGGTTCCCCCAGTCTGTAGCAATTTAGTTTCAGGACATGGTGCTGGTATAAACACAGTAACACAGGGAACATGTGCATATATCCCCCTTTACTGAAATGTTATGGGGCAAGAGCATGACTTCCAGTGCCAGCTCCCCAAATATCATAATTTTCTGTTTCCTGTAACTACTCAAGAGTCCCTGTAGCATGCCCACCCTGCACTTCTCCCTCACCTAGTTGTTCCAGAATTATCCACTCTAAGACTTCCCTGCAGCTCTAGGAATGTATCATTGCCAAGGGAAAAGGAATCACAGAATCATTTAGGTTGGAAAGGACCTTTAATATCATCAGGTCCAACCATTAGCCTAACACTGCCAAGTCCACCACTAAACCATGTCCCTAAGTGCCACATCTACACATCTGTTCAATACCTCCAGGGATGGTGACTCCACCACTTCCCTGGGCAGCCTGTTCCAATGCTTGATAAGGCTTTCAGTGAAGAAATTTTTCCTAATACCCAATCTAAACCTCCTCTGGCACAGCTTGAGGCCGTTTCCTCTCGCCCTATCACTTGTTCCTTGGGAGAAGAGACCAACCCCCACCTCACTACAACCTCCTTTCAGGTAGTTGTAGAGAGCGATAAGGTCTCCCCTCAGCCTCCTTTTCTCCAGACTAAACAACCCCAGTTCCCTCAGTCGCTCTTCATAAGACTTGCGCTCCAGACCCTTCACCAGCTTCATTGCCCTTCTCTGGACATACAAGCTGCAATTAAGTTACAAGACTGCTCATGCCACAACTGTATCAACCTGTTGTTCTCCACCTTCACATGCTGCAAGTCAACTCATTTCAGAATGAAACTGAGCAGCCTCTTCCCTACATGAGCATCTCAAAAAACATGAGGGCAGTAGATATCCTTTTTCACTCCAAGAGGCCTCACTCCATAAGGTATATCTCCTCACAAATAGACCATAGCACACACCAGGTGTCCACGGCATCCTGCAGAGGATTTCAATATGCGGTCACCGCGTTAAGAGCTGCTGGGTTTTCCGCCATGCAAACCCTCTTTGAAGTGACCTTGAATTTCTTCTTAGTACCATCAATTTTGCTAAGCACTCTTACCTTCAGACTCACTTTGGTGGCACTCAGGTGGTGTTTCTCAGCCCTCTGACATGCAGGGACTTGGTAGCAGACACTGTAGGTTGAACAGGCAGGTTTGGTTAGTCTAAGTGAAGAGTTAACATAGAAGTTGGATGTATACTGCATGGAGCAGCCTTTTGTCTCCCCTTTTTGTTTCAACCATCCTCCTAACAGCAGCTTCTGGAGTCCAAGTTACAAAGGTTCCAACTAGAACTTTTGTTCCTTTGTAGCTTAAGTGTTGGAGGTGCCCAAGGATACAGCCATATACCTACACTTTATTCCTTTATTCCCAGCAGACTTAGCACCACATCATATGGCAATTCAAGAGTCTGATGGGACTTGCTTTACGGTCATGTCCACACTTGCCAGAAACAGCAACATTCTAGCAGCCTTGGTAATGACCAGGTATGCCCCTCTCACTGCTGTTACCACCAACTTAAATCAATATTGGAGTTTCCCATCCTTTCTTGTTACACACCAATCAATCATGCCAGTATGTAATCCAAGCCTAACCAACAAGCCTAAAATCTGTTAAAAGCTCCAAGCACAGAAGGATTCCTCACAACCAGTAGCGGTCTAAGTCAGAAACTAGTTCTACAAATTGTTGCAGAACTGTGACATCCATTTAAAGTATATATACACACAAGAATGACTCACAGATAAGCAACCTGCTCAGATACTGCCAAAATCTGGGGTGATCACTGCCCAGTCATCTCTGCTACTGCACAGCCATTTCTACACTTTTCTAGAACAGTTTACTGAGGTTTCAATGATCTAGATAGTCATACCCAGTTAACACACAAACTGTAAAGTAGCATGAAACCATCTGAACTGACTAGTAACTCAGCACTTACCTATCAAACAGGTTGTTACCATCTTCCACAGCTCATCCTTTTAACACAGCAAAGTTCACTTTGTTCTGTACCTTAAAGCACCTGTGAAAAAGAAGAAACTGAATGCACTTGCCAAGTTTCAGAGGCCACTATCCAGTGCTCACACTGGAACATGAAAATAGAAAGCAAATACATTCAAATCCCTGAAGAGGACAAAGACTGTATCAGCAAAAATACCAGGTTTAACAGACACAGCAGAACGAAAACCAACGATGCCAAACGCTGAACTACTGTAGCACTGTTTTTTGAACATCCCATCAGAAGAATGCTGCTGGGTGCAGATACCATACAGTGCAACAGCTGCAGTACTTCTTCATCCACAACTGCTCATTTTAACATTCAAGCTTTTTGCACCCACCAGTTAGTGCCTAGTGATAAACTACACTAATGCACTCTTCATTTCACAAAAGCTGCCATACAACTAAGAGGGAAAACAGACTCCATGAATTTCACCTTATATGATCAGCAGCTTCAGAATTCCTCTAAGTTTTTATATATCCCTACCAAAAAGGATTTATACTTCTTCCAGAATATTTTGCTTGTTTTACTTTAGACCCTGCATTCTATAGAACAGAAGCCAAGAATTTTAATTGTATAGTAGGTAAACTGGCTGAACTGCTCAGAAAACTCTTTAAAACCCAAACTTAAAGATATAATCCAAATATTGCTGCTCAGTATGGAACTATCAAGCATTTTTTGACAAGACAAAAATGCAGCATGTTTATGAAGTTACTTCAACTTCAAACAGACACCAGTGCTGTCTCTTCTTAGCTATAGCCATCAAAACAAGAAATCATCATCACTCCTTTGTGGTCAGAAGGGAAGTTGACTGTTTCAAGCCATCCAAAAAACTCAAACCACAAGAAACAGTGTTAGAAATCAGGTACCTATACAAAAACCTGGCTGTTCAGCCCATGTAATTCAACATGTTAGTTACACCTTAAGTCCCAGAGCACACTGTGTTTTGCCACTTACCAAGCTTTTCCACTTGAGCAATTTTTTTTTTTCATTTGTACCAAAAGCATAAGTCAGTACCTAAAGGAGAACATAATGCATTATTACAGTCCCTAGGATGCTACATCTGCAGAGATTTGTCTTGCAGTTTTATCCCACAGAGCTAACAGGTAGTTCAATGGGTAAAGCGAAACCACAAGTTTATTCTGTGAGGCATTTCCAACGACACGAACCTACAGAAGAGATCCTATCGGGATAGACCTCAGCATTTCTGGTACTATAAATTACTGCAATAGATAATCAACCAGACTGGAAAGGTATCTCTTATAGATCCTTAAGCATCTTTTTATTTGTTTCAAGACATTTGGGAGAAGGAGGAAGGTAAATGATACCTTTGGGGTATCATTTGGGGAAGATGAAGTAACTCCTTCATATTAGCAACAGTTTTAATGTTAAAAGTTAATGTTACCTGAAAGGCAAAGAACAAAGGGAATTAACTACAAAATTGTTCTCAAACAGAATCCTCCACATAACTTTCCTGCTAAGTGTTAAATTAATTACTTGTAGAAGTAATACTATCAGTTTAAGCAGTTAAGCTGATCACCTCCTTTTTGACTGAGAAATTTGTGAGTGTTCTTTGGACAAATCAAAATTAAAATAAATTCTTCACTTAACAGAGTGAGTGCTAGATTAAAATACAGTTGAAACAACTCCCTGAAACCCTCCACAAGTCAGTAAGCTTGATGTCATACAGACTTCCAGCCACTGAAAACCAGAGCTCTTAAATCATTAAGGAATATGCAGAACTTCAGATGTCATACTAACCCTAGCAAGCACTTCAGATTTCTGTGAAATGGCATCCTGCATTTCTTGTCTCATCTTCTCTAATTACATACCACCTGAAAAAGCAAGATAAGGTTACAAACTGACATGCATGTGCATACAAACCAGCAGAACCTAGAGTGGTAAGTGGCTCTAACCACCACAAGCATTCCTGATAGCCTCTATTTGGAATCACACTTAAAGCTACTAATAATGCCTGAATATTATCCTATTTAATTTGATGGCTCTTCTTAATTTCCTGTTTATTTTTAAAAGAAAGTCACACAGTCGTGATCTTTGCTCACTGACAGAAAACATTGCGTGTTAATTCCTCAAGATGCCCAGAATAAGGTGACATGAAAAGGTTGCTTGTAATAGATTTGTTCAGAAAGGCTATTCTCACTCACTCTCTTCAGAGCAGTTGAACATTTTGCCAATCATCACAACAACTCTCTCACAGCATTCTCAAGTTTGGGGGAAGAGAAGCTCTTATGTTTTCTAAAGCAACACTGGCCCTTCTCAGTTAAGAAAAACTAGCAATATAACAAGCTCACCAAGTTAAAGAAAGACAGCTAGCCTGCAACAGGCAAGGGTTAAAAAACAATACATCACACTAACTTACCAAGATGCTAGTTCAGACTGGACTATCGTGGACTTCCTAAAAAGAAGTAAATTGTTGCATCTGAGTAATAGTTTCAAGTTTCTTCAGTATTTTAGTAATATATTAAGACTTAGGCACTTTTATACTGAATATGAAGCAGGCAGATTATAGTCCAGTGATGCTTGTGGCCTGAATGCTAATGCCAAAACAAAGCATTTCTTTTGAAATCAGAGCCATGGCCACACAACTATCAACAAAATCTATCTGCAATTTAAGAAATTGGAGGACTATGGCACAAAAGATACAACTAAGGGAATTAACCAACAGTCAGCTGATACTGTGATGTAAAGAAAACACATATGAGATACCATTTTAAGACAGCTTACAAATACACTGTAATAAGACACTAACTATATTTTTCCTCTACCTGCTAATCCTACTTCCTTTAGTAGGCAGGATACTGAATTCAAAAACATCAAAACAAGCTAATCCTTGGGATTTTACAGTAGCTGCATTTTTAACTATGTTTGCATAATTGTCCCACTAAGTAAACCTGTTACAGGTCTCATTGTCACCACTGCAATTAACTTTACAGTGACGAAAGCATAACCTGTTACTCTTCTAGCCACGTTTTTCAATTCAGACACACAGTGAGTTGTGTCTATTTGCTGAATAACGAGGCATAACAATTAACTCTTCACAATGTCTGCAGAATAGCTTCTATTTTTGAAGCCTAGCCAGTTAACTTTAAAAGAAACATGTCACTAGCTACCATCTGGTAGCTGGATTTGTGTTTCAAAATAGAATACTGCTTCTTTGTAAAAAGGCAGCCAGAAAGCTAAAGACTTGAACTTTTATGATCCTCATCCAACTACCTCCACCTAGGAAAATACTATTTCCTCAATACTTACCCTGAAGTAGAGGCTTGCCACTCACTGTGTGCCAGACATCACAGGAATGCCCCTTTAAGAAGAAATATTTTGGAGCAAGGTCATTGATTTAACTATACTTTTATCCCTTAACAGTTCAACAGTTCTTCAATGTTGTATTTGACAAGCTTCCCACTAAAAAACTTTCAATCTACTTGTTTCAACAGAAATACCAAGTTTAACCAGCACATCTGCATGAAAACCAACGATGCCAGCTGCTGAAATACTGTAGCACTGCTTTTTGAACACCCCATCAGGAAGACACTGCTGGGTGCAGATACCATACAGTGCACAAATTACAGATTACTTGCTGTGGGAAATAGTACTTGTCTGAAGAAATTTAATATTCTTATGCTGAAGTTCAAAAGAAACACAAAGCTTACATCTTTTGCTAACATGTTCCATGGAAGTCCACCAAAGTAATACTTGTACATCAGAAGGCCAGCAAACAGCCATAAGAATTCAAGCAGTCAAAGTTACAACTGCTCACTGCTGCAGAGCTGGCGTGTTCAGCTGCAGCATCTGGAAAGAAATTGATATAACTGAACTACACTTCTGCAAATCAGGAACATGACACTCTTTCCGTACATTCATCAGTATTTGAATTAATTGCTGTTTGAATACATGCAAATATTGTCCCTTCATATAAGTAACACAACTAATATGTTCATCAGCTGTGGGTTGCAAAAGAAGGGTTTTTTCTAAGCACTAGGTTCCAGGTTTTTGTCTACAGCAACAGACAAAAACTGAACACGTGCTGTAACAGAGTGACTGCATCAACTTTCATCTTATTTTTCAGTATTTTTGAAGCAGCATTTGAACAGTACACAAAAATCAAGTTATTTCTCAGTCTACTATATACTTACAATTAATAACTGTCACCTTCCACTACTGGTTTCTATTTTTAGAGTCAGGTATACTTTGGACTAAGGTAACTGCAACAAGGAGTTCAGTACCAGATATGCTGACATAAGAACAATTTATGCTGTATCAAACCGATGTTTTCTAGTCCAGTATCCTCACAGCAGCTAGGGCCAAAAAAGATGCCTCGATCCTACCCTCTTAAGTATGTTCTTGCGAGTTTCATTACTTGCCCAGCTTTAGCTCAGGGTTTCCCACGTTAAAGATGTTTTCCTATCTGGTTATCTTACACGGCGTTTTCTTCCATCCAATTTCCTAGACTCTCCTGAAGCCAAACAAACTTGGTAACATCCCACAGTAAGAAGTTTCACAGATTTAGCAATACATATGTGCAAGATTACCAGCTTCTTTCTGCTGTTCTGCCTGTTCTTGCATGGGACATGCATTAAGATGAAATTTTACCACAGGAAAGCAATCAGAAGCTGCAGCTGTACAATACACCCCAGTACAGAAAGCATGGGTGGGGCACCACCAGGAGACAAAAGTGTACAGTAGTTCTCAAACATCTTCAGCAGGTGAAATCCCAGGTAGTGTTGCAACCAAATCACATACATTAAATTGCACTGCAGCTTTCAACATCAGGTAGAAACAAAGTATTTCTGTATATAACTTCTAACAAAAACTGTATTTAATATACAGGTATTCAAGAACTCAAAGTTTCAGTTTTCATTCAAGCAGAGACTAGAGGCTCTAATTTTGGTCAGACTGATAAGATATGTTGCACTCAGTACCTTGGAAGCCTCACACAGAAAAGTTACACAGCTGTGAAACACTGTAACATACTCACTTGAACTACAGAATACTGGTTTTTTCAAAACATTTTGTGAAGTAAAGCATAAAAGCTACCAGAAAAAAAACAGAACTGAAAACTAAGCAACAGCTTACCTTGCACATCAAGAAAACTGAGTGGCATTTCATCTTCCAAAAGCAACAAACTAGAAGAAAAAAAACCAACAAAGGAATAAGAACTATCAGATGTGGTCAAATAACCGAAGATTCCTAAAGCCAAAAGCTGGGCTTCAGCAATCAATTTAACAGTTGCAATAAGCTTGATTTTCATGTGTATTTATCCAGTTCTAATCAGAATTGAAATTTAGTTCATTTCTGAGTCACTCAGCAGTTGAACAGAAAAATTCATCACATGAACTGCAGAATGAGCAGGACTCCACATACCACCTCGCTATGCCTTACCAAGCAAGAACCCCACTCCTAGATCCAGGATGAGTCTTTCAAGCCAGAGAGTATTTCTCAGGTAGATGCCTGAAAGAGTTACATTTAGCCATTAATTTTGGACCAATATTAATTGTGATCTTCAACTACTGAAGAGTAATTTTTACAGCCTTACTCCCTAGAGCTATCAAGTTGCAACTGGGAAACTCTGAACTTCCTTTACAAAGATCTGGGACCTTAATTCAAGCATACAAGGAATTGCAACTTGACCTGCTCTCACTACACTGAGCACCTACTGTAAATCTCCTCAGGCTGCCAATTACATTTTGAAGGAAATTAAACCAGTAGATATTAAGTCTTTTTCTGACAACATCCCTGTTCAGCACAGACTACTTTTACCTGCTGAACAGCTGTTAGTTTGTTGCTGACAGCAATTTGGTTATTAAAGACTATTTGAGTGAGGCAGATCACCCTTTGGTTTAAGTCTTGTTGATTCACAAGTAAACTTTTTAAACAATTTTTTACTTCTACTGCTACCAAGACAGCCTTGTCATCTAGGAGTTAGCCATATTCAGACCATTTCCAAACATTCACTAGTCATGTTTCCAACTAAGACACCTTTGAGAAAGGTATTGCAATTGGGGCAATACTTGTAAGGTGCTGTCATTATAAAGAGCTTTCATCTTCTGCTTAGTCATGTTAAAATCAGAACCCATTCTAGACAGAGGAAGGCAAGAGGGGAAAAAGAATCTTTTAATCCAAGATTCACTGCGCTGCAACAGCTATTTTTAAGATAATTTATAACGTCAGATTATTGTATTAGATTCAGGAGCAGAAAATTAGTTTTCTGAAGAGTTATTCCACATGGAATAGACAACCTCGATCATACAAATTGATTTTATCATCATTCAAAGGTATTAACCATATTTTGCAATAGACTTTTGTCTAAGTTGACTAACCACTTTTGGATTTTTACTGTTGGCACTTGATTTGCATTAAGCTTCAATTCTGTCTTCAACCCTTACTTAGCTCTTGAAGTATTTCAAAGCATAACCTGCACTTCCTTAAGACACAAAAAAATAATCTAAGTATCACTCACAAAAAAAGTCATGAAAGAAAGGCATCCAAATTGCCCTTTGTAACTTGAGCGTATATATGTACGTATGCAAATGCATACACTTTTCTATACTGCGCTGCTGCTTATGCTACAATATTTGGAACTTGTTTTGCTGTTCTGAATTACATAAATTCTCTGATCCATTAGTTAACAGAAGAAAAGTTGCAGAAGCTAGCATTTCGGCACGATTATCAGCAACTGAATCAAGGATATTAAACACTCGATACAGGACAGCACAGAAGATGCTCAAAAGCTTAGCAAAAAGTCGTCATACTTGTTTTGTAATGGTCTCAGACACAAGCCCAATATACTCACCTTAAACAAAATCTGACTAGGTTACTTGGTTGATAGCTCAACATTGACTTCAGGACAATGTTTTAAACCAAGTAGGCCATGAAAAAGGTATCTGAAGAGTGACAACTGCCACCTCATTTCTCAGTTTTCTGTTCACTGAGGTGAACCTTGCAGAAGCCCAGAGTTCTCAGCAGCCTACTCTTCTTCCTCGTCTACTTCGATCACTTCAGTTGACTTTGCACGTTTTGTTTCTGGCTTTGTTTTTTTCTTACTGGGAATTTTGCTGCTTATAATGAAAGAGCTGTTCTCCTAAGAAAATGGAAGACAGAAAGAAGTATTCACAAGTCTAGTTTTCAGATACTTAAAAGGTAAGATTTTAGTAGTAACTTTGCAAATTTAAGAACTCTTCAGAGAACTCCAGAATTCCCATACATTTCAGCATTATTTCAGTGTGGACTCTCAAAACAACTTCCTTCTGCATTACAGATCAGGATTCACAGGTTATCGCACAGTTAACTCTGAAACCAAGCTCAAGAATTAAGTACTCAAAACATTATCTACTAATTCTTTAACCTCAGAAGAGAAAGAAGGTCAGAGAGTTTTTGAAGTTACAGAGTATTTACTCACCACTACTCTGGCATCAAGGACTTCTTGATTATCAGAATTCAAGCTGTCATCACCATCATCATCACTGAAAATATAAAAATTCAAATAAAACTCTGTACTTTTATAGTAGCCTAAAATGTGGAAACTATTTTCCTACCACAACCCCTGTTTCCTCTTAACATGGATGGAAGTGCTACAGCTTGTAGGTGTAAGATAATACTACTTCTACATAAGGTTGTTCTCAAATAAGTTTCGGACAGCAGAATTGCCTCCTAACTAGCAACACTGGCAGGACAGAAGCAGTGCTTTGCAGCAGAACAAAGATTTAGTAGCAGACATCAACAGTAGTATTGAGAAATTTAGAATTACACCAACAAACAGGCTATAAAGTCAGCAAGTTAGAAAACAAACAGAATACAATCAAGAAAGGAAGAGGATAGGCCTCAGCTAACAAGAGTACACAACTTTCTTCCTGATATTGTAACTGAGAAATATTATCTCCACACTGCCATGGAACACAAGTATGAAATTAAATTCCATTATCATCCACAGGTTTCTCTCAAGATAGGACTCCCTATAAAGAGATGAAAACCATTTTAATACTATGCTTTTAACAAGTGGCACAGGAAGGACTGGTTCCAAAACCTAGAAAGTCTTCTAGTACTCATTTCAGATAAAGAATTGAGTGTCTGGATGAGCTGACTTTCATTTATTCTACAGAACTTTGCTGCTTCTGCTCTTTTGTAAGAGAGCAAACTAATTATTGTTACTCATTTTACAGGATCACCCCAATACTTCAACTTGCATAAACTAGCCCTGTAAGTGATTAGTAAAGTGAACAGTAGCTGAAAGACAGCTTTGTACCTTTACATTGTCTTGTAGGCTTTCCAGTTTTAAGGTGCTGTGTATATTTACAACATTAAGTATTCTTACTGATTTACTGATTAAGTTAACTAACCAAAAAGACCAACCTAAGATGATACTTCAATGCTTAATAAAGTAAAAAGGAAATTTAAAAATATCCTTTAGTCTTTGCCATAAACACTACGCTTCTTTATTTGGGGTAACTAGAGGAACTAATTTCAGGAAATACCTTTTTTTAAAAAAAAATTTCTACCACATCATTTTAATGAGACTGTACAATGTCTCTTGACACTTGAAACAATGCTCAGTCTTCAGATTAAAACTATCTCATTCTTTGAGAAGTTCCAAGTCACATTTACAGGCACAGAATTCCAAATGGCTGAGCATTTTGTTCCCAAAATAAAGAACGCTTTCATAAGCAGATATTCACATTTAGATCACACAATGCTGATACAGGTTAAAAGGCCAGGATAGGAACTGAACTTGGTACACCTACAACTCTGTCACAAATCACATGCTACTACAAGCAACTGTACTACCTCCTGAATTCCTCAACTGTAAGAACAGCTGATTGTACTGGTGTGGCTGGGATGGAGTTAGCTTTCTTCATAGCAGCCTGTATGGTGCTGGTTTGGATTTACAACAAAAGCAGCATTGATGCCCTCCCCATGCCAGCGAACAGGCTGGGGGTGACCAAGAGCTGGGGAGGTGGGGTGTCTTGCATCTACTTCTATACACACAAATTTCTATTCTAGTCAAGAACAAAAAAGCAAGTTTTATACCACCTAAAAATATAAAGATGAACTTACTTCATCTCCTGAATAGGGGAAATGGGGCCCTCATCATCTAAGTATTTGTGTTTTCGTACCGCCAGACATTCTCTTTCTAAGTCTTCACTAGCCTGAAGGGCTTTTAAAGCTTTTTTAAGATGTTCCTCATATTTAAGCACTTCAATGTACTGGAAATATCCCTTTGTAGCTGCTTGCTGAAATAAAAATACATCATGTGAGATCTTAAAAATACCACTATAAAGCATCTGTATTCTTAACTGTAATATTATATTGACACCTGTATTTTAGCTGTGTTTGTCTTAAAGGTATTAAATAAACAGACAACATCAATTGTCCTCTTTAACATAAGTAAAAACTGTTTCCTTGTTTTATTGTAGCACATCAGGTAGAAGCAAAAGATAGTCTCAAAATAGTGAGCTTAAATTGGCTAAATAAAGAAACAATACATTTATCCCACAAAACAGAGGGCTCACCTCATAGCCAAGAACCATCTTTAAGGGAATATGTTTCATCCCATAATGTTTTTCAACAAAAGGGAATTGAAAACCTCTGTCTAGAAGCCTTCTCTTTTGCTCTTGTGGTGAGGCTGTCAGTGGCGGCCTCCCCGTAGGCATCCCTGTGCTCTCATACTTTTTCTTCTTCTTCTTCCCTGAGCCACCCTTGTATTTTCGGTGTGCAGCAGCCTTAAACTTCTTTCCCCTGAAGTGATAGGCAAATATGGCCTTCAAGTTTAGTTTTGACTTCTTCTTGGAAGTTTCCGATGATTTCACTGCACTTGCAGGGGACAGAGAAGAATCTGAAGAGCTTTCGTTGTCAGGCACTCCTGCAACAGATTCAGCTTGTTGCCTTGAAGATTGAGATGTCCTTTTTTGCTTTGAAAGTGCAACGGAGCACTTAGGATGGTACTCACTGCCACTAGCAGCAGAGAGATCACTGAAGAAGAAATAAAAAAACATTTACTTCCAAAAGCATGTGTACTTTTATGATACATGACACAGGTTCTTCACAGGAAAAAATCCAAACTAGAGAGAAAAACTCACATTTCTGAATCACTGCTGTCCAGTAAAATCTCAGCTGAAGCAGCTGATGATTTACATATACTGTTAAGCTCATCTGAAGACTCCTCAGGAACAGCATTCTTCTGCCTTGAACGTGAACACTCCATTCGCGTATTTTTTTCACATGCATGTACCTTATATGGTTCCTTCTGCAAACTGCATATTAGCTCTTGGGCATCAGGGTAATCAGAGGCAGAAGCCTGGGATTCATCTGTATCAGTCATGTTTCAGTTTGCCCTAAAAATCAATGAGAATTCAAGAAATTAAAGAAAATTCTACGTTAATCAGGTAACAAGCCTTCCACCACTCCACCTAATAGGGTAAACTTACAAGAACAATCTTGAGCAAACTTCAACATAGATTTTCCTATGAACCACGAGCAAATGAATCAACCTTCAGAGTAACAGTTAAGTTGCAGCCACTTATCTCAAGATACTCATAGCATAATTTAGGTCAGAAGGGCTTTTTACAGCTCTTTTGGTCCAACTCCTGCTCAAAGCAAGGCTAACTTCAGAGCTGCATCAGATTGCTCATAAACTTGTAGAGATGAGTTCTGAATGTTTTAACCCTCTCCCTACTAGGAGTAAGTTTTCCCTTAAACAAGCACACACATGCGTAGCCAACAGCTTCTTATACTTGTAAAGATATTGCAGTTTCAAGTCATATACAAATACCCACTTCACTGTCGTTTACAGCCTTTTTAAACTAATCCAAGACACTGTCACCATTAGAAGCAATGCCATCTTCCCTCTTTTCTTTTGCTAGCTACATGATACTTAAAGTCTCCTGCTCTAACAATCTATCAACCCTTTGCTCACTGGTTATCAATTGACATGGAGACTAGACCCACAAACAAAATTTTAATTTTCAGTTGAATCTGAAATACAACCCAAACCACCCCCTCAGCTGCCCAAGTCTATACAAAACAGACTGAGGAACCTGTCCTTCCTGTGTAATAGCCTCAAGTTATTTTACCCACTTGTTAGTCATTTACTAGCCCTATAGATCTGTATCTTTGTAATTTTACTGTGATTTTTACAGTTTCACAAACCCATCATCATACCCATTAATATTTCAAATGTAGTTACACACAATTTAGCATATGAAGACACTATAGCAGAACTCATCTAATGTCCTCGGATAACCTGCTATTGTCTAGATAACAGTTTCATGTTTCAGAGTACAGATTACTGTGGATTCAGGAAGAAGGCTTCCCAAAAGCATGGGAAGACATACATATGCAACAGCAAATTGAAAAGTCTGAAAATACAGTAGATGTATATAGACTAGCAGTTAACAATAAGAATAGCAGGTCAGAACAAATGGCTACAGAACATGAGCAGCCATAACTGCTTACAGTATTTAAGTTCCATTTCTACTCTAATCCATACAGCTACAGATATCTCAAAGTTGTTCTCAGAACAAAGAGAAAATATCACAAATCTGCTGCAGCCATACATCAGTGACTGATTTTTAAGCAATCTACATTTAAATGACTTTCTGCATCACTAACTGTTCAAGACAAAACCTACCCTGTCGCGTTTTTCAAAATGAAAATATTTCATTCCAAAATTGTATTAAATGCAGGCTTAGAAGTACACTAGACCTTAAACTCACCCTAATGCACTTAAAATAGCAGCACAGGAGTCCAATCTGCCCTTTGCTGTGAGGAAAGGTGATTTTTGACAGCAACCTGTGTTGTCCCACAGGTGGGGTTCTGTACCCCGTGTGCAATAAGCCAATCTTACACAGAGCTGAGATATTTATTTACTTCATGTTTGCACAAAGATGGGTGCTGAGCGGTAATTCCACAAAGCTAGCACACCACACCAAAGAACTACAACATATTTATCCTGTTACATGATTAGTAAAAAAAACACCTAAATTTAGGCTCATTGGTTAGTAATCCCCATTCCTTCTGGTACTGGTTAAGTTATATTTAAATTAGTCTCCCTTACTACATAAATTGACACGCATGCTCCTTACAGGGGAGGGCAAATCTTTTTGGTCTTGAAATGAGTCGGTGGTCACGGATCTTCCCCTGCCACCTTTACCTTCCCCCCAGTTACTGCAGATTTTACTGACTTCATGCTTCTTTGGCAATCATCCAGCTTTCGGCACCTTCTGGGGCAGGATGTTGCCTCTTTATCGGTCTTCAGATCCTCTTCAAGGGTACAGTCCTTAGCGAGGCATGCATTGTTTATACAAAGTAACCAGGCCTACACAATGAAGCTACCGATTGATGGTCACCCTAAATCAAGCAGTGCCACTGTAACCTAGGCATTAACAAACCGAAGGTTTTGCTTAGTCTACACCTGCACCTACACCCTGGGTGAACTGCGAGCACACCGCTAACATCACCCAGGGCCTGACAGACACAACGCCCAGAAACAGAACAGCCTAACATCACAGCAGGAACACATGCAACAACGGCACCCTACAGGGCTGCGGCTGGTACTTACCGTCAGCAGCTCAGCATCATTCACCGCCTCTACTGCAGCTCTGTTCTTCACAGCTGGCACGCCACACAGACCCCTTAGGGAAGAAAAACAACCAGTATGTAACTGACTGATCACTTCTCCCAAAAGAGCTATCAATGAGCCAACGTCTTCCTCAGGTGGAAAGGCGCTGGACACACCGCTCGCCGAGCTCGGCTGCTAGCAGCGCGCTGGGGCCGGCGCCGCGGCAGACATTTCGGACGTGGGCACCCACCACATTACCACAGGTCGGGGACACCCCACCGGCACCGCTCCCACGGAGACCCTCGCCAAGTGCCGCCACACAGCCGGCTCCCGAGGACAACACACCCCGCCGGGGCAGACCGGGCCGGGCCGCCAGCCTGCCCCGGGCCCTTCCTCGCTGAGGGGCCCTGCGGCGGAGGCGCTGGGCGAGCGGGCACGACTCGACTCTTCCCCCCTCACCCGGGTCCCTCGCTCCCGCCGCCCCAGCGCCGCGGATGGCGGCGGATGCCGAGCGCGCCCTCACCCACCTTGCGCCCCCTCACGCACCGCCGCCCCAAAGGGCGCGAAATGGCCGCCCGAGAGCTTAAATAGCGCCGGGGGGGGGAGGGCTCGCGAGAGGCGCGCGGGCTGAAGGGAGGGAGGGAAGGCAGGTCCGGCGGCGCCGCCATGTTGGGGGTGGCGGGCCCGGCCGGGCGGTCCCCGGGGCCGGCCCGCGGCGGGGGCGGGCAGTGCCGCCGCGCAGCCCGGACGGCGGGGCAGGTACGTGCGGTCAGGCGCTAGCGGCGGCCGGGGGTCCCCCGCCAGCGGTTTTGTCAGGCTCGGGCAGTGCGGGGCGGCTGCCGGCTGTCTTCCCCCTCCAACCGCTCCCCTTCAGGGCGCCGTTCCCGCGCTTCCCCGGGGGCTGTGAGACTCCGAGGAGCCGCTCGTTGCAGCGGTCGGCCTCTCGTTGTTGCTGTCCTGCCTCTGCTTCCCCCTGCCGCCCGGTCTCCCCTCAGCTGGCGGCTGCAGCCTGAATAATCCCTTCGTTCCTCTGGCAGCCGTGCCAAGCGCGGCGTCAGCTGCGGTGTTTCTTCCCGCCAGCGCTCCTCGCCGCCTTTGACCGCTCTCCCTCAGGAGCCCGGTCTCGCCTGTTCTTGCCCTGCCATGACCCGTCCCTTCCCCAAATCCCAGCCGCGCGAGCAGATGTCCCTGCTTTCCTGCAGCCTTCCTCTGCCACCGACGGGATCTCCTTACATCGCCCCATTTGAGGAATACAGCCTCTGCGGATGCATCTCTAGATGTTTTGCTCTTCTGGTGTCATTGCTAAATTTCTCTTCTCTCACCGACTGCCATCTTCAATTTTTCCCTCATATGTCTTTTTCCCCCCACACCTTGACTCATCTCTACCCTACCTATAATCCCTCCTTTCTGGCTTCTACCCTCTAAATTTAGTTTTAATTCAGATTTTGATACTAGGCACCACCCCCCACCCCCATTAATATAATGGTTCCCATTTCATCTGCATTCTCCTGGCCCTTGACTACTTTCTCTGATGTTTTCTTCCAGCTTCAAAAAGGTAGACCTTTACAATCTTTTTAGATGCTTGTTCTCTCCATTCTTGTTGCACCATCCCAGATCTAATAATCTTATCGTCCCTTTAGCATTTGTGGGTTTTCTTTGAAAGTCTTCTGTAATAATTCAATGTCACTCCACCCCTCCATGATGGATCTTAATTGTCTGTTGTTGTCTTCTTTCAGGTTCTCCCTTCTACACCACACAAACTTCCCCTTGAATTCTCCTTCTGGTGGTGACTCACGGACCTACTCCTCTTTTGTGTCCTTCCCGGTAAGGACTACTATCTAACAATTAGATCGGGTTTATTATGGTACATCGAGCTTTTCCCACAGTCTTTCCCTTCTTTCTTGATTGTGGGGAGCTGACTACTGTCCTTTAAACAGAAGGTGATGGTCTAGGTGTTACATCTGAGCCTACTTATTTGAACTGTGTCCAAGTCTTGCCTCTGCCTTTTGCACAACAGCAGTTGTAGCCTGCCTTCTCAGTCTGTTTCAGGACTTTTTCAGTGGGTGTCTTAGGTCCTGGCACAGCCCCCTCCTGGATCTGGCAAAAGGCTCTGGAGGGGATCAGGATCATCTAAAATGATACTGCGAAAGCCATCTTCTTACTTTCTTTCTCTGACTAATTACTCCCTTTCTTGTGTTCATGGTGCACACTTCAAGTCTTGGGGTATGAGTCACTCCATCTGACAGTAGGCTTCTACCGCAGGCACCAAATCCAGCCTTTTACTTTCTCCTCCAGAGACAGAGGAGGGAGGGAGTCACCTGTGGAGATGGATAAGACCAACTGAGATGAGAATTACTGTACACAGGTAGCTGCCTTTCTCCCTTTCTCTACTGCATGCTACAGCAGTAATTTGGGGTAGCTAAACTTTGAGCTCAAAGACTTCAGTTAAGTGACTGCTATGACCTCCCAACTCTTTTTATTTCTTTTTTCCGCTGGGTTTTTTTTCTTTACGCAGACTAAGAAGCTGATGGTATAAGGGCAGTTCGGACTTTTGACAATCATAAAAGCTAGGATTTCTTTTTAAAATAGAAGCTAGAAGTATATATAAACAGCTAGCTCACATCATAGTCATTCCTAACAAAAGTTCTGTCAGGTCTGGGACTGTATTAGGTTTTTGACTTTTTCCTCCAAGGCGTGAGATCTGGATAAGTGGGACCCATTTTCTTTTTCTGCTGTGTGCAGCAAGCATGTGCCTAAGGAGTTAATGATTGCTGTGTCTGATTTATAGGTAGTATATAATCAGCTGTTTCTGCCCTGAGCTAATTGTTTGCCCTAGTAGCTGACTTTGCTGTTGCAAGGGTGACTGAAATACAGTTCATTTGTAAAGGGGTTCTTAAACTTATGTTCAAACAAAACTTTTTGTTACAGGCTCTGTGTGGGTACAGAGCCTGATACTGCAGAACTTGCTGCTGTTGTTCTCTATTTTGCTGCTAGCCTGTTCCCCTCTGGAAGGGAAAAATATGCCCAGAATCAATTGGAGATCACGTCACAGCTGAGGTTGAAAGTCCACCATAGCCAATGCTGAAAAAGTAAACATTAAGGTAGGGAAGACCTGAGGAGGCAGCTAATGTGCTCAGAAAAGCCCAGTTTTCTTTCAAAAACAAATTATGACTCCAGGCTTACAAAGGACAGATAAACCTCCTGACATGTCCCTTGAACTGTATTCAGCGTAGGATATGTTTTGCCTACACCCAGTTGTAAGCTTGAGGAGTAGCATAGGTAATGTTTTCAGCCAGCTATAGAGTTGACAGACACGTCTTTTTCCAAAGCACGTAAGAAAATTAACATTACTATTGAAGCTGTTAGTCTTTCCTTTGATGGCAGAGCTACAATTCTACTATTTTTTTAATGTATTCTTCAGTGAAATTGAAAAATAAGTAACATATTGAAAACAGCCTGCTTTAATTGTTAAACTATTATCCTTGTTGACAGATCAGTCTCTCCTACAGTGTAGTAAATTGTAATTTCTTACCTGAAGAAATCAGCACCAATTAGGAAATGGCCAAAGTCGAAAGGTTTGCTTTTCACGTTCCAAGTCTGGAGGAGCTTGCTGGGGGTAAGTCATGCATTGTGTAACTTTTTACAAACTTATAATGTACTCTTCAAACTTATCTTAAAGCTCTTATCAAAACCTTTCTACAGCTAGTACATGCAGAATGTTCCTGCTCTTAGCACACTGAGATGTAAAGAAAAGTGCTATTTTTCTATATGCTATTATTTCCTTAAAGCAAACAATGACTCCTCCCCCAAATCCCAATGACACTTAAGCACACAAACACACTCTCAAACTCTTTAAAACTGTCTGCTGCATTTGCATATTTGTGCATGGGTTGTGAAAGTTTGACCATTACAGACCAAACTTACTTAAATATATGGGATCATCTGTCCTCCTCTACCCTCTGCTATTTCTTTCTTTTTCAGGACTACTTAAAACACAGCTGAAAAGATGCACATGCACCTGCATGGCAGGTCCTCTTGCTTGAACCTAGTTTGCTCTTCTTTGGTGATTGCCTTACAACCAGGCTGCAGGAAACATTGTATTTAGTTTGTTTCTTTCCAAAGCCTTCAGAAAATGTGCTCAGAATAACAGAATGGTTGAGGTTGGAAGGGACCTCTAGAGGTGATTTGGTCCAATCCATTTGTTCATGAGCTTCTTTCCTTGCCTCAGTAGAAAGGCATTATTCCTTCTGGTAGTCTGTCTCCTGCAGCAGATGAACTAAAGGGTTTTTTTCTTTCAGAGAGGTCTTCAAGTTCAGTCTGCCACTGTCCCAAATCTGTGTGAGTTTGATATTTCCATGCTTTCAGAAGTGTGGTCCCAGCAGTGGTTCTCAGTACTTTCCTCACCCTGTAGCTGTCAGGCTGGGGCAGTAGGTCAGGGCTGCTATAGACCTGTGGGATCTGCAGAGAACAGCATGTACTTGTAGTAGAACAGCTTAAAACAGTAGCAGAAAAGATGGGTCATGAAGCAGAATTTTCCTTTTTTTTTTTTGCCCTGTCTGTCCTGAGGACCTCCTGTCAGTTGTGAATTTTGTTGCTGTTCAGCTCTTGAGTATAATTTGAGGAGTGCCCTTTTCTTGTCTTTTTCCACTTATCAGAAGATGCTGAGATGTATTTAGAAACCTGTCAAGTACCTTCTACTGACCCTTGTGGTCAACAGCTTGGTAAATCTGCTCCCAAGAAGTAAGGTACAGCTGAAATCCTGATTGGAGGAAACAAAGGCACAGGAAAGCCTTCTGAGTAAATAAAGAAATGCCTGATTTGAGATCACAGACTAGATTTTCTGTTCCTTAGTTTGAGACACCTGCCAAAGCAGACCCTCAGGCATGAAAGAACTTGGACCTTTTAACACAGTATTTGAAGCAGTGTATGTGAAGGCAATCCCACACTTCAAGGTTTGGAAGTTGTTTCCAAACAGTGCACTTGTCTAAGTCAGAATCCTTCCTGTTGTTTCAGTGACTTTGCAGGTTCGGAGCCTAAAAACATCGATATGAAGCAAAACCAAAAGTTTAGATATCAGCACCATATCATTATCCAAGTGACAGTGGCACTTGCCAGAAAATCTCCACATGAACGTAAACATGACAGGCAATATCCTGTGACAGCAGAAGTTTCCAGACAGCAGAGACAGTTTGAGATTATGATCAAGCTATTGCAAACAGTCTAGTTAAAGAACTGATTGTCACTTCAGCTAAAACTTACTTCCTCCTTTGCTCTCACATGATATTTGACTGTGATCATAATTGTCTGCTCTTGTGAAGCGAAGCCACTGCTGAATGTGCTTTAAATTTACCCATGTTACTTTACACTGTGCTGCTGCTAGTGCTACTAGGAGCAGTCAGTTATTGTATTTCAATTAAAAGGTTTTTAAAATTCTTAAAATTAATTAAAGTGGTAGCTAACAATTATCTGAACAAGCTTTTGCTCTTCTCTGAAGCTCTGACTCAGGAAATAAGTGCCTACAGACAGTAACATTTAAATCAATGGAGTTACTTAGGGTAAGCATTAAGTTCTTTAATGCATCTTGCTGAAATAAAACCTAATCAGATATATTTATTGTTGTTAGTAACTTGTCAAACTCTTGGTAATTTTTCATTGTCAATAACTCTGCCATTATTCTTTATTATAGTTTTGCAGAAAGGGCTTAAAGAAAACTTTGCTGATGCTCAAGTCTCTGTTGTAGACTGTCCTGATCTGACTCAGGAACCCTTCAACTTCCCTGCTAAAGGTAACCTAGCATTCCTGTCTTCCACTAAGACTTCTCCAGTTCTTTCTACTTGATCCTACTTGGTTTTGATCTTCTAAAGATGTTGGGAGAGCTTAAATTGTTTTTCAGGTAAAGAACATGCATGATAGGAGAGCTACATTTTATTTCTGGATTTGCTTCCTAGTTGATGTATGAACAAGGACAAATCATTACCAAGTACTTGTCATAATTTGTTTTCTTAACCTATGATTGCAGTACTCACTTATTTCATAAGCTTGATTTAGTGTACTGAAAAGGTTTTGAAATTTAGTTGTTATCTTCCAGACGGAGAAATTTTTTTGATCCATGCCAATCACTCTCTGAACCTAAAGAGTTGTGCTTCTATTCATTTTTAAATTCCTGCCATTCATGTATGTCAGTGAAGTGAAACTGTCTTATTCCGAGTGGGATTCATCTTCTTTGACATTAGCTGTCTGGAACACAGACATGTCATCTGTGCTACTCCTCTGAGTTCCCGCTGTCATCAATGTAGAGAAAGAAACACCTCCAGAAGGTGATTCGTCCCTTCTTAAAATACATGTCCAAATAAGTGTCCTGAGACTCGGGCATCCGCTTTGCTGAAATTTTGCAAGCGGAGTCCCAATGGGGGTATCCACTCTCTGATGAGGGCATGTTGCTGGAGAACTAACAAATGGCAGTTGTTGCCCGCTGTAATATTTTTTTGTGCTTGGAGAATGTTAATTTTACAACAGGTTGCTTAGCATTAAATCCTACTGTGAATCATTTTAGGGCTTACTGTCCTCGGACTTTTTAATAGTGCAACACTTTTCTAAGCATGCTAGGGAAACAGTGTTCTCAAAGGGTTTTAGAAGTTCAAGGAACCAGTTCTTTGGTGGGTTTACACTGCGTGCTCATTTAAGATTATTAGGAAAAAATATTTTACCAAGCTAACTGGCTGTATTCTTCCAGGAATCTGCGGAAAGCCTAGAATAGCAGATGTGGGAGGTGTTCCTTATCTCATACCTGTTGTACAGAAAGAAAAAGTGAGTTTTTCCTGTAGCTGTGGGGTTTAACACATTTGTCAAAAGAAAAGCAGTATCTTGTTGAAATACAAACAAAACTAAGGACTAACAGATACTATAAGATTCCACTTGTGAAAGAGACTTACTTTTCAGCGTTTTATGAGATTGATTCTGATGTGTGTTAAACAGACTATGTCAGGAAATCTTACATATCATAGCAAAAATAGCATATTGTGGTTGATGGTTCATCTTCTCCTGCCCTCAAATACAAGATAGCTTTGGAAACATACCATCTGTGACAGGAGCCATGGAACGAACTACTAAACAAGGGGTTTGTCTGCATGTTTATATATGGCTTGCAGCATGCCTGGGATTTCAAGTCACAGCCACGCTTCTGTGGTAAAAAATCAGTAAAAACTGGTTGTATTTGCATTTTCAGGGCAGCACTGGATTCATGTTACTGTCTTTTCCAAGAATACCATGCCTCCTTTCTGACACTTCACTCCATCTGTCTCTATATGATATTCCCTTCCATTTTTTATTTTATACAAATATAAATTTCAATAAGAGCAATAATTCAGTTGTCGGGTAAAATGGCAGGGGAACATATAGGCAGACTCTATCTTTCAGAAAACAAATGGACATGTACTCAATTTGTTACTACCAAATGTTGTGTTGTTCAGAAACTGTGTTCAACCTAATTATCCAAAATACTAATGAGGGCATTGTGAATTAAATGCATCCAGAGGTTATAGTGAACAGAATGACAATTCAGAATCATAGCACCACACCAAAATCAAAGAATTCTTTTCTCTTGCAGGTTTACGATCTAAATGCAGTTGCAAAAGACATAGAGCTGCCTGGAGCTTTCATTCTTGGAGCTGGAGCTGCTTCATCTAAGATTCTTGGAGTAAATGCTGAGGTCAGTAAATAAGTGTTCTGGTTCTCAATGAATTCATGAAAGTATCATAATAGTAGAGCAGTATCATGCTGGGTATTTCCCATTTACAGCAAAACATTTTAATAAATGCCATTCGTGCCAAAAGCACATAAAACACATTAGAAGGAATTCAGATGAGGGCCATCCAATGAGTTGCATACTATTGAGATAATAAAGATTAATTTTTAACTTGTCATTCTCCAAGAAGCATGTGATTGCTTTGAAGCGTGCAAGAAACATGATTTTTTGAAACTGATTGACAAAGACCTAACCAGAGATTTTAATGACAAGATTTAGAAATGCTTGCCAAAGTTACTGGTAAATGCATTTGAAATACTCCCTGTCTTTTGCCCTCTTGGATGGCTTTGTTTTACCATTGTAAGTTTTAAAGATGCCACATACAAAATGATCACCTGCAGGTGAGGCGGGAGACAAAAACTACTGCCTGTGGAGGCTTTGGTTAGTCAGTCTTCTTGAGCATAAACCTCTGGTCTTGCCATCTCATTTTGATGCATTTATTGGCAGATTATATAGTCCCTATCTGCATTGAATTTGGGCCACTATAATAGTGGTTGTAACTGTACACTGAGAAAGTATTACATAGAATTTCAATACTTGCATGCAGGCCTCAGATCTCAATGGTTAGACTTTTCTTTTCTCTCTCTCTTTTTTTTTTTTTTTTTTTTTTTTTTTTTTTTTTTTTTTTTTAGCACTAGCATTCATCTTCACATAACATTAAATTTCACTGTCCAGAAAAAGTAAAACTGTTTTCTGGAGTTTTCAATTACGTTACAATATTAGTGCATTTCTCTTAACCAGTACAGACCTCATCCTGAGACACAGAGCTGTGTGATGAAGGGGATTATTTCTTGGGATCAAGGTCCAAAGCTTAAATTGCATTTATGAGTTCTGTTAATTTGACTGACTCTAACATGTTCTTATTGACTTACTTGACTTATTCTTACACGTTCTTTTTCTCAGCTTATCCCTATTGTTCAAACTAAGAGTGAAAAAAAGCCTGCTGTGAATGGGAGCTACATTGCTCAGATAAATCCTGCAGATAAAGGGTGCCTGCTTGAGAAGTATAGCAGCAAATACACTGACTGTGAGTTTGGGCTGTTGGCCAACCTTTATGCCAGTGAGGGCCAACCTGGTAAGGTATGTACTTGGATCAAAGGTGACTTTGCTTGTAGAGCTTTGTGGCGGAAGGGAAACTCATGTTTCAGTGTTCTCCTACCAGTTTTCTGTGATAATAGTAAAGTAGTAATTCCATGAAAGAAATATCAAAACGTAAGGAACTGATGCCGGTGAACGAGGGGAAGAATTGGTGGAGACAGAGAGGCATTTGGATTTTTGAGGGTTAAATACTAGTTTACTAAAATTTTTCCATCATAAATCATCCATTCAAATCCAGTCCAAACTAGCAGTGATTTAAGGTAATGGCTGTATAAAGTACTTGTGTAAATCAGTTCTGGGCACTTGTCTAGTTTTTTGTAGAAGTGCTTCCCCCGACACAGCTAGCACAAAGAGGTGTTGGCAGAGCAGTCAGAAACCTGATTACTGCATGGAAACTAGCAGACTTCTCTGTTTCCAAGAGTTTCCTTATACAGAGTGGAAGCCAGCTGGTAGACAGAAAGGGGTTGCTTATGTCATTGTCTTATGTATGAGTAAATGATGTGCTGCCCAGCACCCTTCACAGGCAAAGGTAGCCTTGAACAGATAGTCAGGAAAGAGAGTTGGTCAGGTACTTGAACGATGCAAGTGGAGCAGCACTTGCAGGGAAACTCACATTTAAAAAAAATAATCTTGGGTTATAGGCTTGGGAGAATTTCAGAGAAGCTTTCACAGACCTTTGCACGCTGTTGCAGCAGGAGACAGCAGTGACAAATTAACTTCATTCTTCAGGTCATTGAAGTGAAAGCCAATGGAAGAACTGGGGAACTTAACTTTGTGTCTTGTCTGAGACAAATTTTAGAGAAACACTATGGAGAAAAGCCTGTTGGGATGGGTGGTACATTTATCATTCAGAAGGGGAAAGCAAAGATTCACATTATGGTAAGTTGTTCTGAATTCATATAACTTTCTTCATCCTCCTGAAAACAAAAGTATAAATCAGGGTGTAACATCTTAGAGCCTTGACTTTGTTTTGTATTTTTAAATGTATGCATAAACTGTTAGGATAAGCAGTGCATTAAAGTAAGGAGCTGGTATTACAAAACTGATGTTACAGAACTAGTGATGCTGTATTACTTGGCCTTAGTACCGTCATCTTTTCTTTTGAAATCTGTGGGCAGCTAAAGAACTGTAGAACTATTATAAAATGAATTAAAATCAAATACATTAACTGAGATGATACTTATAAGAAGAAACAGATTTTTAAAAAATGCTTGAGCTTCTAAAATGTACCAGGAGGAGAATCCTTACTTCAGTAGTTCTCCCACTACCTGTGCAATGAAAGAAGCAATATTCTGGTCACTTCTGTTTCTGGCAGAAACACAGTAATGGGCACTGGTGAGCTTCTTTTAGGCAAGAAGGAATGTGAACAGAATAGTGGGGAGGGGAAAAGCCAAGGAAAGTTGCTAGAGAAAAAATATCTTCATACAAGTGTCTTCCTTTCACTTATAAAGCTTTTACTTTTGCTGTAGCCTCCAGAATTTTCTGCCTGTCCTCTGAATACTGATGAGGATGTGAATAACTGGCTCAAATTCTTTGAAATGAAGGCTCCCCTGATTTGTCAGCCGGTAATAGTTTCCAGAGATCCAGTGAGTCTCTTTCTCATTTCTAAGTATAAACTGAGACTTGTGATGAATTCTGTCTTGGATATGGTTTTCCTTTTCAGAACCAGAGTGCATATATATTGTGTTAAACTCTTCCAGAGATGATGTAATGAAATAGAAGCTTCTCATTTCTGTCACTGGTTTGAATTGAGGCTAGGTCATTCTGAAACCTAGTGGCTGTTCGTAGTGGATTGAACTTAATGGTTCGGTTCCAACTGCAAGTGTGCAAGTGTTTGTGTCCCAAACCCAACAGCATAGTTTGCATTCACTGCTGGCCACACAAGGAGAAATGTCAAGAGCATGGAAGCTTGTTCAACTGTGTGTTCATGTAGTTCACTTTCATAAGAACTGTCTCTGCTAATACTGTGTCAAAATATGTGAAGCATGTGTTTCATAATTGCTGATACAAATTAAAGTCTGCAAAGCCTCATGCTAGAAAGTTATCTAGCATCTTCCACAAGCACTAGATTCAACAGCAAACAATTCAGGATAAAAACCAATCTAGTTTCAAAAGCCATTAAGATGTTCACCATTAGGAAGTCTATTTATTTAAAAGTAACCAGGAAACCATTGATGAAAATGACTATTTTATAAATAACAGTCCAGTCATAAGTAATATAAAAACCATTTTTTCTAGAGTTAAATGAGACATGCTGTAGGCTTGGATACATTCAAGGGTATGACTTTATCATGTCATTATGTGGCAGCCTTTGGCATAAGGCTAAATTGTGTGCATCTTCCCAGAATCAACTGATGAGCACATTGAAAACAGCCATCAACAGCTGCTCCATTCAGAACCAATGCAACTTGTGCAGTCGATGCAGCTGGGTTACTCCCATCTCTATCCACTGCAAGCTCAACAGCACTCGGCTAAGCCTATGGTTTTGGAAATGTGAGTGTCACTATAGGGACAACAGCAGAAGGTGGCATTCAAACGCCATAGCATTGCTCATCAGTATCCTCTTGCAGCCCTGAAAACAAACCATATTCTGGGCTGTATCAGAAGAAGCGTGACCAACAGGTCAAGGGAGGTGATTCTCCCCCTGCTGAGACCCCACCTAGAGTGCTGCATGCAGCTCTGGGGCCCCAAGAAAGACATGGACCTGTTGGACAGGGTCCAGAGGAGGGCCATGAAAATGGTCCGAGGGCTGGAGAACCTCTCCTGTGAAGACAGGCTGAGATAGTTGGGGTTGTTCAGCGTGCATAGGAGAAGGCTCCGGGGAGACCTTATTGTGGCCTTTCAATACTTAAAGGGGGCTTATAAGAAAGATGGAGAGAGACTTTTTCCCAGGCCCGGTAGTGACAGGAGAAGGAGCAATGGTTTTAAACTGAAAGGGAGTAGATTTAGATTGGACATAAAGAAGAAATTTTTTACAATGAGGGTGATGAGACACTGGAACAGGTTGTCCAGAGAAACTGTGGATGCTCCATCCCTGGGAGTGTTCAAAGGCAGGTTGGATGGGGCTTTGAGCAACCTGGTCTAGTGGAAGGTGTCCCTGCCCATGGCAGTGGGGGTTGAACTAGGTGATCTTTAAAGGTCTCTTCCAATCCAAACCATTCCAGGATTCTATGATACATTGTTATGGTTTAGCCCCAGCCAGCAACTAAGCACCATGCAGCCGCTCACTCACTTCCCCCTCACCCAGTGGAATGGGGGAGGGAGTTGGGGAAAAAAAAAGGTAAAACTCAAGGGTTGAGATAAGAACAGTTTAATAGGACAGAAAGGAAGAAAATAATAATGATAACAGCAATAATAAAATGACAATAATAATAATAATAATAAAAGGATTGGAATATACAAAACAAGTGATGCATAATGCAATTGCTCACCACTTGCCAACCGATGCCCAGTCAGTTCCCGAGCAGCGATCCCCACCCTGGGCCAACTCCACTCAGTTTATATACTGGGCATGACGTCACACGGTATGGAATACCCCTTTGGCCAGTTTGGGTCAGCTGTCCTGGCTGTGTCCCCTCCCAACTTCTTGTGCCCCTCCAGCCTTCTTGCTGGCTGGGCATCAGAAGCTGAAAAATCCTTGACCTAGTCTAAACACAACTTAGCAACAACTGAAGACTTCAGTGTGTTATCACCATTCTCCTCATACTGAATCCAAAACATAGCACTATACCAGGTACCAGAAAGACAATTAACTCTATCCCAGCTGAAACCAGGACATATATAAAAGTGGTGGGGGTGATCCCATGGTTTACTATGCTAGTTGTTACTTTATTTGCTATTCTTCCCATTTTCATCTAAGCTGGCTCTTGGAATTGGAGTAGAGATTGTCCCTTTACCGCGTGGGCCTGTGGCATTCAGCGCAAAGGCGTTCTGATTTCCAGTAGTAGTTCCTTGGTGTGACTGCTTTATTTAATCCCAATGGAAAGAGAGAGAACAACAAAAAGAAAATCTCTGGGAGATTGACACCAAAAGTTGGGTGCTGTCAGGGTTTCTAAATTCTTTTCTCTTTGATGTCCTATGGTATAAAGCCTGGTACAGCGCCTCTTCTTTTGTCTTACCACAAGTGTCTCACAAGTTTTCACTGCTCACTGGTTGGAGCAGACTCTGAGATGCGTGGAAATATGTGGTATAAAGGAGAGGCTATCCCAGGACTTTTAACCACAGTTCACGTGAACGAGTGTTCACCGGCCTTTCTCTGGTGACAGGGCTTTGACCTGCGCCTGGAGCACACCCACTGTTTCAGCCACCACGGGGATGGAGGGCACTATCACCAGGACACCAGCCCCGACAGCGTGCACTACCTGGGGTACCTCCTGCCCGCCGAGCTGCTCTTCCGCATCGACAGGCCCCAGGAGACGCACCTTGTCGGGAGAGACTGAAGTGGGGAGGTGCTGGCGACGGTGTCACGATTTGACCTTTCTGAAATGCCGGTTTTTTTAACGCTTTTAATTATGCACATCTATCAGAGTCGAGAATAAATGTGAGAGCAGTAAACTACCGACTTCTTAGTTTTGTTAAGGGAGAAATTCAAAGTGTAATTGAAACTGCTATGACTGAATTCAAACAGCAGTTTCATTGCAGTATTATTAATCATGTGTTTGGGGTTTTTTTTGCTATTTGGTTGTGCTTCCTGCCACGACTGAATTAAGCGCTCAAGCTCTCCGTACAAGATTCCATTTATTTCACAAAAGAATCAAACTTATATATGTTTCAACAAAGATCTAGAAAGAACTAATGGCATACAGCCAATATTACTAACCCAGGAGCACATATCTGGCTCAGCTGGGATGTTTGCCAGTCCTCAGAACAGTTAAAGATAAAAACATTCCATACACATACTTGTGACTGTCTTCAGCCACATCTTCCCAGGCATACACCAGGCCATCCTCTGACCTGACCTTGTAAAACTAGTTCTTCAGAGGCTTGGCAAACATGCGATACCGAAAAGCCGGTCGAAGAAACTCTCTAAGACTCATTTTGGAGTTTTAGAAAGCAGGCATTCTTTCTTGCAGCGCTGGATGCACAGGGAATAGTTCCACCTAGTGTGCATGCCACAGCTTTAGCACTAACAGGTTATATAGAATAACTAATTGCATATTAATCAGATTAGTATACATACACATAAAAATGATTACAACTGATTATCATAGTACTGCCTACGTCCGATCATGCGCAATGAAGGATCCATTTGAGTCGAAGGGCTGCTTTTGCGACCACCGACCCATTTGATGAAGTTCTTGTTGGCTGTCCTTGAAAGTCTTTATTCTTGTCCTTGTTCTTTGATCTTGAAGCTTAACGCAGTTTCAAACACATGTGGTCAGTTTCAGCATTGTTCTCATCTAGCAGACAGGAACATCTAGTCATAAGAGCCAAGAACTGCAAAACTTATGAGTAACTACCTCTACTAGTTAATTGCTTGGCTATACTTTTGTCTATTGTTTCAATCATAGTGTTAGTATAAGATTTCTAATAATTATTTACCAAATCTCACTTTTACAGTCACCTAGCAGCAAACCAGTTTCCACGGCGGGTACAAAATATTAAAACCATCAAAATATTTAGACATGCCATACAGAATGTATGGAAATATGCTATCACATGCAGCACCACAAATTCTGACGTTCGCCCTTGAAAAACAAATGCCAGGTGTTCCGAGCTGCTCCCACACTTCTGCGCGGTCGTAGCTGATGATGGGGCACCAGGAGCGAAGTTACGCTTAGAACGGGGAATTAAACCAACTTCTGGACAGAAATAACGCCGTAAAAGAAAACCGCAGCAGCTCGGAGCTGCCCGGCCCCCTCTGAGGGGCGAACCCGGCCGGGGTTTGCCTGCGGCGTGAGGGGCAGAGGGGAAAGCGGCGGGCCGGCTGCCGCCCTCCTTCCCGCCTGTCCCCTCAGGGCCGGCTCCGCCCCCTGCCGAGCGCCCTCCGGAGACAGCCGAGCGCCTTCCGGAGACAGCCGAGCGCCCTCCGGAGACAGCCGAGCGCCCTCCGGAGACAGCCGAGCGCCCTCCGGAGACAGCCGAGCGCGCCCGGCGCTGTCCCCGCCTCCTCTCCCGCCCGCCTCCGCCCGCCTCCGCCCGGCACCCGTAGCCGGGCGCACGCCCGGCGGCCGCGGTCGGAGGTCGCTCCAAGATGGCGGGCGTGCCGGCGGTGCGCATCAGCATCGAGTCGGCGTGTGAGAAGCAGGTGCAGGAGGTGGGGCTGGATGGCAGCGAGACCTACCTGCAGCCGCTCTCCATGTCCCAGAACCTGGCGCGCCTGGCGCAGCGCATCGACTTCAGCCAGGGCTCCGGCTCCGAGGAGGACGAGCCGGCTTCGGCGGGCCGCGCCTGGGCCGAGCCGGGCGAGGCGGAGGATGAGGAAGGTGAGGGGCGGCGGGCCCGCGGCTCCCCGGCGGGCGGCCCGCGGCTGGGCCCGGAGCCCGAGCTCTCTCGCCGGGCTGCGGCTGGCGGTGCCCGGCCGGCAGCCCCACAGGCGCTTGGGCTGGGCTTGCCTTCCCCCGTGGGTTCCCGCGGCTGGCCGCGGATCCTCAGGCCGGGACGTTCCTGACCGAGTCCCAGCGAATTGCAGCGGTGGAGCGGAAAAGGATGGGTCCGGGTGCCGTGCGGTTGTGGTGTATTTCACGCCGTCGTGATCCCTCTGTGGTTTAAGAAGGAACCTTACACCGTATCTTTTTGCGATCCTTCGTTTCCCCTTCTTTTGTTTTGTTTTTAGGGTTGGTAAAGTTTCAGCCATCCCTCTGGCCTTGGGATTCAGTACGGAACAACTTAAGAAGCGCCTTGACTGAGATGTGTGTGTTGTATGATGTTCTTAGCATTGTGAAGGATAAAAAGTTCATGACCCTAGATCCAGTTGTGCAGGATCCCCTTCCCCCAAAACAGGTATATTGTACCTACTTGTGTAGTTTCTATGGCTTGATACTAAAAATTTCATTTCACTGGATTTTTTCGTGTATGGTGCATACAAGATTTAGTAAAACGTTCCTTACGACGTGCTGGTATAGTGCTTCATGGGTCAGGGTAAGGCTGAGGATGGGAGCTGAGGCTCATTTCAAAGGCCTCTTTGCTGAAACTGTAAGTCAAGATGCTGCTCGTGGCTATACAATACTAGTGCGAAAGGAATTCTAAATAAGCTACTGAACATCCAGCAAAACTAAGTTATCAATCACTGTCAATTAGTTTCCGTGAATAATTTTTGAGAATTAAGGCACAAGTAGCTTTTTCTCTTTTTTGTTATTAGAATCCTCAGTTTTTACAGTTGATTTCAAAAAAGAAGTCATTAGCTGGAGCAGCTCAAATCCTGTTGAAAGGTGCAGAAAGATTGTCCAAATCAGTTGCAGAAAACCAGGAAAATAAACGACAAAGAGACTTCAACTCTGAACTGCTAAGACTGAGACAACACTGGAAACTGAGAAAAGTGGGAGACAAAATTCTTGGTGATCTGAGCTACAGAAGTGCAGGTAAACAGCAGGGTCTTTTGTTTTTCTCAAGCATGGAATGTTTATATTTTATGAAATTTTTTTTGTAACTGGAAAAACAGATGGAATACCTCTAATAATAAATAATATCATTTAATTAAAGTGTATTGTAATTAGGAGATAGCATTATAAAAAGAGAAAACTTGTTTTATTATCAGGAAAAATACTGTGCCATCCTCAACCTAGAAAGTGATTTTAAAGGCTGACTGTGTAGGATTCTAGTAAAGATTGCTCTATGGAAACAATTCTGCATTGACAATGTAGTTGATCAATTGACAGATAAGCCAAAGATTTACAAGGTCTTTCTCTATGTTTGGTCTGTAAAGCATTTTAAAAAAAATTGAGGAGTATGTTGCATTTTCCTCTGAGTGAAGATTGTAGAATCATAGAATATCTCAAGTTGGAAGGGACTCCTAAGGATCATCGCGTCTAACTCGCAGTTCCTCGGAGGACTACCTAAAACTGAACCGTATGACTAAAGAGCATCACTGAAGATAGATTCATTGTATCTATTATTCCTACATTTGTGAGGAATGATACTGAGAATATGCATTATTTCATGGATTACAGCAAGAGAGGGTAACCAGCCCAGAGTACTAGAACCAATTATGGAGTGAAAGAGTGAATACAGAATCTCACGAAACTTAAGATGTAGATACAAAGCAGACATGTGAACTGGTTATGTTGGGCCCCTGTTGTCATCAGTGAAGGAGGGGAAGGACAAATTTAGGGTTATTCATCTTATGTTCACGGAGAAGCTGTAGATGCAGCCCAGGATATATCTCTTTTTAGATGATTTATCCTAAACTAGACAAACTGTGCTCTGGATGTAAAAGGGATGCAGCTAGGATGGATGTGGGTGTCCTGCTTTCAGCCGGGATAGAATTCATTTTCTTTCTGGTACCTGGTATAGTGTTATATTTTGGATTCAGTATGAGGAGAATGGTGATAACACACTGATGTTTTCAGTTGTTGCTAAGTTGTGTTTAGACTAGGTCAAGGATTTTTCAGCTTCTGATGCCCAGCCAGCAAGAAGGCTGGAGGGGCACAAGAAGTTGGGAGGGGACACAGCCAGGGCAGCTGACCCCAACTGGCCAAAGGGGTATTCCATACCATGTGACGTCACATCTAGTATATAAACTGGGAGGAGTTGGCCTGGGGGGTGGGGGATTGCTGCTCGGGAACTAACTGGGCATCAGTCGGTGAGTGGTGAGCAATTGCATTGTGCATCACTTGTTTTGTATGTTCCAATTCTTCCATTATTATTGTCATTTTTATTTTTGTTATTATTATCATTATTTTCTTCCCCTCTGTTCTATTAAACTGTTCTTATCTCAACCCTTGAGTTTTACGTTTGTTTTTTTTTTTTTTCCCCCCCCCAGTTCTCTCCCCCATCCCACTGGGTGAGGGGGAAGTGAGTGAGCGGCTGTGTGGTGCTTAGTTGCTGGCTGGGGTTAAACCACAACAGTGGGCATCTGCTTCTATCAGTCTCACCTGAATGACTGGCTGTACAGGCTTTTTTTTTACAGACAGAACACTGTCACAGTTTTAAGAGTGCAAGCCAAACATCATCAGCATTCCTTTAAATCAGTAAGGGTGTTGCACCTTAAGCTACTTGCTTGCAAAACTTTGGGCAGTTAACTTTTTGTCTTGTTTTAACCAAACACCGTTCTTTTTTTTAAATCCTCCCCTGCATCTACTGACACCATTTTGAAACACTGTTGGTTTTCTCCTATAATTATTAAATAGTACTTGTTAACTTACTGTAAAACATTACACATCACACACTGGAGGACTGAGATGCTGATGTGCCGAAACGAGCTTTCTAATTTACCTAATTTTTTAAGAATTCATTAAGAAATTTGTGCAACTGTGGAGGTTTGGAGACTTAGATATACATATTCTTCCAAAACGGTGGTATGAGCTTCATTATTTGCGGAACGTGCTTTATATGTAGTATGTGTGTCTTTGTCCTTCCTTTCTTAGGCTCCCTTTTTCTTCACCATGGTACGTTTGAGGTTATAAAGAACACTGACATTGACCTGGATAAAAAGATACCTGAGGATTACTGTCCTTTGGATGTTCAAATTCCAAGTGATTTAGAGGGATCAGCCTATATCAAGGTTTGCCAGAGAAACTTCAATAAAGTAGCATGGGTTTTGTTTTGGTATTTGTGTGCTTGCAACAAAGAACAAACATCAGATGATGTTTTCATTCTTTCCTAGGTTTCTATTCAGAAACAAGCTCCAGACATTGGTGACCTTGGGACAGTCAATCTCTTTAAAAGACCCATGCCAAAATCAAAACCAGGTATATCTGGCTATATGTTGTTTTTTGAGCATGTTCTCAAGAAATGGGTTTGCATATGATATTTATTTGAAAATTTTAGCATATAGCTTGAAAGAATAGTGAACAAGAGTATTCTTATTTAAACTGAAGTTTTCTGTTTAGGTTCTGCTTGGGCATATGTGTTTACTCAGTTTCTGAAAAAAAATTACTAGGATTGTATTTTAAGTGTTCTGGAGCACCTTTTGTTAGTCATTAAAAGTTTGAGCACATTAACTGAAAGCAAACCAAGGTATTGTGTTTCAGCCAGTTACATCCCATTAGTTCAACTGAACTGAACTACTGTCTGCTCATTCTTAACCTTGCCCAAAATGCATTGTTTGTTTCTGTGGCTCATATGTTTTCTCTGGGTCTGAAACTGTGGTGGCAGTATGTGCATTAATTACCAACAGCTCACCTGGCAGGTACTAGATTGATTCATTTGATACATGCCAGTATGTGAAGCTGTAAACTTTTGGGATTAAAAATTAATCTATTTCTCTTTTGGATTAAAAAGAACTGGCAGGATTTTATTTCACAGTGGTCTGTCACAAATGCTTGTGCTGTCTTGAGAGTAGACAGGATGCTGTACTAGACAGATGTTTCATACGTTATTCAGGGTACAGTATAGAGCTTGTGTGCTTACTCAGGCTAGAATCTTCCAAGAATTTTGTGCCTATGAATCCTGTGAAAGCACATAGATGAACTTCACATTATTTGGTGGTTCATTGTCAAGTGAATTTAATAAAACTAGAAGTATCATTGAAAGTAAATTGCAACTCAAGAAGAAGAGGTTCATAAGCAGAGTTCAAAAAATGCCTGGGAATGTAGTAGGCAGTTCCAGAGCTAGTTGCAGTTCACAGTATACATGTATGTAAAATCGAAGTAAAATGCATTAATGTTATCTTATAGTGCTTGCTTAACTGAGATAAAATTCTGAAAATACTCAATTTGGATGGAAGATACTGACTACCTTATCTTACCAAATACTCACAGCTACTGCACAGTATCTGGTATCTGAACAAAAAGGTAGCTTCTCTTTACTCTTTCCTTCTGCAAATGTTGATTTATATTTTTCAGGCTCTCCACACTGGCAGACAAAGTTGGAAACTGCACAGAATGTTCTTTTATGTAAAGAAATTTTTGCCCAGCTGTCACGAGAAGCTGTTCAAATTAAATCACAAATTCCTCACATTGTTGTGAAAAATCAGATAATCTCCCAGCCTTTCCCAGGTAGGAAACTTTTTAAGACTTCTTAACCTACGATTATTTGCTTATACATGAACTGAAATTCTGATTAATGTGACCTTTTTTAACGCTCTGTTCTTAAGGGGGGGGGGGGGGAGTAATCTTGTTATTCAAAGATTTTGAAAAACAGAATTTCCCAGAATTTGAATTTTGCTTGCTAATTGTAGAAACATTCAACTAATGCACTTCAGTTACTAATTTACTCATACTTTATTGTGTGGATTTTGCATGGTTTTTCTTTGTGATTGTGTTTTTTGTCAGTAGCACTTAAAGCTGTCAACTGTAATGCCATGTGCACATTGCAGTTTGGAGCTGTGCATAAGTCATTGCTCCTGGATTGCATGCAGGTGAAATTTAAGACTTGAGTTAATGGGTCTTTAGAAGAATGGCTTCAGTGAAGATAATTAAACAGCACGAAGACAGCTCAGTCAGCTGGTGAATCCTGTGTTCTTACAAGGGGTACACAACTGATTGTATCATGTGAAGAATATGTTTCTGGATTGCTTAAAATTTATATGATGGTAAATCATTCCTTCTTTGTGGAAGGAATGAGGTCCTGGGGGCTGCTCTTTTTGTGTGGAATTGAGTCATAGAAATTGATGTGAAATGCACCTAGTGAGTTAATAGTTGCCTGTCAACACTTCAATGAGTAGCAAGTCTTACTTGCCTTTGGTGCTGTGCTCTCCAACACCATTCTTTGATTTTTCTCTGATACGGTGAATACTGGTTGTAAAACTACTGACTATAAAACATGAAGAAAAGTAGTTCTCAGAAGCCTCCTTGAAAATTGTTGGTGTCCTCTTTTTTTTTTTTTTTAAATCTGCTTTGTACAGGTTTGCAGTTGTCTATTTCTCTGTGTCACTCTTCCAATGACAAAAAATCACAAAAGTCTGCTTCTGAAAAACAGAATCCAGAGGATCATCTCTATGTTCTGGAACATAATTTGCATCAACTTATCCGAGAGGTAATGCATTTATGGTGGTCAAGTATTGAAGAGTTTTGGGGCTTTTGTTCAGTCTTCTACATAGTGTGTGGCACTGTTGTACCAACAGAGTGCCACTAGAGGCCAGTCACTATCCATTTGTGTAAGGCATCCTACTGTTCAGTTTTAGTCTGTATAGGTGGTTAGGGAGTTCCAGTTAATGCTTTCATGGAACACTAGTTCTTTACTTAACCTCAGGCCCAGCTACTCACTTCAGAAAAGCTGTGCAAGATTTTTCCAGTACAGTTCAGCAGTCTCCTTTTTTCCTTTGTGTCTAATTAGTGCTTGTCAAGTACTTCTAAGTTAGCATCTGTTCAGACCATACTCCCAGGAAGAAAGAACAATCACTTACCATAATAACGTTGCTTCTTTTGAGGTCCACTTCTCTGCTTCAGTGTTTTAGATTCTCATATAATCTAGCAGAAGGACCAGGGGCAGAAGGTTGAGGTTTCGTCTGTTCTGAAAAGGAGCACAATTTTAGATGTCTAAGCAGTTGTGAAACTGTATTCCAGAGAGTGTTCATCTCCTTGGAGCATGGCTCTGCAAGTCATGCAGTCATGTGGAATAAGTCCAGTGTTTTAAATATTGAACTAGGTTTCATGAAGCTTTGGCTCAGTGCCCAGCTTGGTTGTGAATTTCCTTTCTTGACTTTGAACAGGTTGCTAATCTTTTTGTACCTGAATTTTTTATCTCTAAAATGCTTCCTTTATTTTTGTTTGACCATTCTGTCTCCACTTATTAGGAGCTACTGCCATACTACCAAATTTTTGTTAGCTAGCACCTTTTTTTAAAAAACACTTTCCATAAGGTTTGAAAGACCTGCATAAACAGGGGAGGCAAAGTTTGAGTGTAAAGCTGGCTTTAAAGTGCTGTCAAGTTTATAAAGTAAAAAAGTTGCACTTTTTGAAAGTACGTACACTCAAAAAACCTGATGTGAAGCAGCATATTGTAGTATACATATTATTTCTTGAAAATACATTACTTGGTCACTTCCTTTTATAACATCTATTGTTTGTTGCAGTGTCACAAGCAAACCCTGAGCTCAACAGTGATGCCACATCCAGCTAGTGCGCCTTTTGGCCATAAGAGAATGAGACTTGCAGGACCCCAGACTTTTGATAAGAATGATATCAGTTCTTTACAGTCGAATGAAGGACTTCTGGAAAAGATAATAAAGCAGGCAAAACATATCTTTTTGAGACGCAGGTAGTTCACAAGCTATTCTTGTTAACAGTTACAATAGAATGTACTATTACGTTGAATACAATTGATCTTTTTTCAGTGTTCTTAAAACTAGCTACTTCTTCCTTCACTGTTAAAATAGTCTTTATTTTTAAGTACTAAGAACCAATAACATATCATGAAATATGAGCTAACTACACTCGGCTAGTAAAAACAAAAGGAAAAAAACCCAACAGATTTCTTCAAGGTGTCTGTGACAGTTAGGACATAGGATGCTGATAATTGTCCCTACTTTTCTTAAACTGCGTAAATCTTTTTTAGTATTCTTTGCTGTGCAGTAGCCGATACTGAGTAATACCACTTTAATACTGCTGCAGAATGTATATGAAATGTACAGAGTAAAGAAGTGTGCTTCATTAGCACCAGAATGGTGCTGAAATAGAATCCTGATCTATATGGTTCTGTTAAATTTGCCTTTTTTTGTTTGTGTGCCACAATCCCCCCCCCCGCCCCCCAAATTAATAAACTACTCATTTCCTCTAAACAAAATAACAGCACAAACTGTCTAGATTATTGTGTGTAGAATATGTCTTTATTTTCTAGAACTGCTCGAACCATTGACAGTCTGGCTAGCCGTATTGAGGATCCTCAGATTCAGGCCCACTGGTCCAATATAAATGATGTTTATGAATCCAGCGTTAAAGTTCTAATAACTTCTCAAGGATATGAACAGATATGCAAGTAAGTATGAAAATGCATGTATCTTTCTAGTTGTAGAAGCATGCAGCAATGGCAGAGTGTATTCAAATTGTGTTTTACAGGTTTAGGTTCTCTTCAGACAGACAAGTAGGAGCCCATTATTTGTGTGCAAGTGTTTGTTCTTCTGAGTTGGTGGGGAACAGCCACCCTTCACTCACTTTACACTTTAATGAAGAAACTTAGTGAGTTGCTAACTAGCACAGTTTCCTTTCAAAGAAGGAACTGAAGTGGCCGTTTAAGGTGGGATTTACTTTGGATAGAGATAGCTGAATATAAAGTATCTTTGTATGTGCTGGATGCTAAACTTCCAGTCTGGTCTTGGAGAGCTAGTGGAGAGCTAGTCAGTGCTCAGTCCTAGCTTGGTTGCATAGGTACTGAAATGTGGAACTCATGTAATTCATGCTATTAGTTATGCACATTCTTATCAAAATAAGAGATCTCATGTACCAGAAATGAATGTCTGCGTGCTGACCAGCAGCTAATTAACTAATGTGTTGACAGTGGATGACCCAGTTGTTTTTTCCATTTTGAGCAGTCCTCTTTGGCTGTGTCCACAGTGTGGAGCAGACTGCGCTCATTGGTGCAATTTGCAGTCTCAGTTCCGAGAGTACATATGCTGCCCAAGTCTTGGCGGTAGGATAGAACAGACCCCGAGTACACACCATTTTCCCCTGCACCTCTGGAAGGAAACTTGGGCACAGCGGCAGGCAGGGAGCTGTGAGGCACCTCGGGAAGTTCCTTGACCTGAACAAGCAGTGGACCAAGTCTGGGAACATGCCACAGAATATGTCCCCTGCAGTATAGAGGTAGCTATTGTGGTGAGTGATGAAACTGAAATGTTTGGAGTTGCTGTTGTATTCCATAGGCTTCGCACCATCCTCATCTTAGAGTTCTTGTCAATGAATGGGAGGGATTCTGCGTTCTTAGTTTCCTGTTTTCTTAAGTGTTGTAATGCATTTTGAATAAATATGCATCTTGTTTTCAAAGATCCATTCAACTACAGCTGAACATTGGAGTAGAACAGATCAGAGTTGTGCATAGAGATGGAAGAGTTATTACGTTGTCCCATCAAGAGCAAGAACTGCAGGATTTCCTTTTATCTCAGGTAGACTCATATACATTATTCTTCCCCTTCTTGTAATGCTTGAAAAACAGAAGTTAGAATCTCACCTTTATCTATGTAGAAAATGTTAGAAGACTTCAAATAAAGACAGTGAAAATAGGAAGGTGGATTACTGAAATTTTCAGTACGTTTGTATAGTGACTTTAGCAACTGTTACTGAAATATAATACCAGTTTTTACTAAGGTCAGTAGTAATAACAACTTTTTCCCTCCCATGTAAAATACGTTTCTTTGTGCTACTCATTATGGGAACACTAAGATTTTTGCTTACTTCAGAACAAGTCAGTGAGACTTATAGCAGGCAATAAGGTATTCAATATATGAAACTTGCTGTAACCAAGTCCTATCTAGAGTAGAGATCTTAATGAGCCCACAATTACTGTCATTGCAACATTGTCTTGTTAGTGTTCACTTTGCGTTAGCCATTACTAAATCAGCTGATATTTGAATGAACTGTGTTTTCTGAATTGCCTAGAGCAAGCTGCTGGTTTTATTCAGAAGTGACAGTCTCTCTACTATGCATTATAAGTAGTCAAAATACAGGTCTTTAATAGTGGTTGGCCTGTTGCAGTTATGTGAAACTCCACGACACAGAAAACATGTTGAAACAGATTTTGCTGAGGGTATCTCTTTTTGGTCAAGTGTTTTCAGACTTGTTCACAGAGAACTGGTGAACAGTGCTAGATAATTCCTTGTTACAAGTGTTATGTTTTGATACAAGAAAACATTAGCATTTAAACTTTTAAGCTGTTAAAGCTCAATGCTTACACTTGAGCATTAATGGAGATAATCATGCATCTGAGAACCTCAACTTTTTTTTTCCTGAGTTTGCTTTGATAATATTCTCACAGATTTTATATATTTTACAGCAGAGGTCTCATTTCCATTCAAAGAAAGGATTATTTCAAAATTCTATTTGTATTTCTTGAGACCTAAATAAAGGTTTTTGTAAATTGAAAGCAATACTTATATGGGCTTATGCATTTTATTTACCTAGGAAGAATTAATCTAACTGCATAGTGTGCTTAATGCAGAGGCCTTCTCTGTCTGCAGAGGAACTAGTCTAAATTCAAATAACACAAAGCTCTGCTAGCACTTATATAGCATATATGTTTAAAAAGAAAAAAGGCAAGTTCCTGTGAAACTAAAGAACTTATAAGACAAAGTCACTTTTTATAAATAACTACTGTACAGCAAAAGAAAAAATGCTTGGTAAAACCAGTAAGCAATTCTTTCTGTGATGTGCAAATATCAAACAGAAGATGAACCTCTTGTTATCTTTCAGATGTCACAGCACCAAGTACATGCAGTTCAGCAGCTTGCGAAAGTTATGGGATGGCACGTGCTGAGTTTCAGCAATCATGTTGGTCTGGGGCCGGTGGAGAGTATTGGCAATGCATCAGCAATAACTGTAGCATCACCAAATGGAGATTATGCCATTTCAGGTAGTGTTTTCTATAGCAAACGTATAGAAAATCTTAGAATTCTTAAGTGAATTACACAGGCTTTGTAAGTCTCTTTCTGAGTCTCTACACAGGCTTTGTAAGTCTCTTTCTGAGTCTCTAGACTTCTATAGAATAATGTCAGTTTATAGCAAAATATTATAGAAACAATCTCTCTTGTGTATGAAATTGATACCTAAATAGAATCAATACTTTGATAAACCTGATTTAATTTACACAGGCTTGAAAATATTTCTTAGAATTAGCGTAGAAAAAAAGAGATTACAGAAACCATCAAGATCCTGAGAGAAGGGAAGACTGCAAACACCAGGATCACAACTCTGAACTTAATGAGAACAGAGTTTGGTCTCTTTGGGGATCTTCTTGGAAGAATCCTATGGGATACGATCCTATGGGATGGAGAGAAGAAGGGTCCAAGAGAGCTGGTTGATTATTTTTTTCAAGCTCAAGCCTATGTGCAGGAAGTTGTGCAAAGGTGACAGGAGATCTGTGTGGATGAACAGGTTGCTCATGACTAAACTCATGACATAAAAAGGAATCTGCAAGAGATTTTAAGCAGGATCAGTTGACCTGAGAAGAAGATAGGCTGTCCAAGCATGTGTTGATGGGGATAGGAAAGCTAAAGCCCATCTGGAGTTGAATCTGCTAAGGGTTGTACAGGGCAACAAGAAGAGCTTCAACAGGTATGTTAGCAGCAAAAGGAAGAATAGGGAAAATGTGGGCCTGCTGTTAAATGGGGAGAGGACGTGGTGGCACAGGACATGGAGAATGCCAAGGTACTCGATGCCTTCTTTGCTTTGGTCTTAAGACTGGCCTTCAGGAATCCCAGGTCCTTGAGACCAATGGGAAATTTTGGAGCAAAGAAGACTTGCCCTCAGTAGAGGAGGATTGAGTTAGAGAACCTTTGAAGAAACCAGACATAGACAAGTTCACAGGACCAGGTGGGATGTATCCATGAGTGCTGAGAGAGTTGGCTGATGTCATTGTAAGGCCACTCTTGGTCATCTTTGAAAGGTCATGGTGATCAGGAAGGGTTCCTGAAGACTGGAAAAAGGCAGATGTGACATCCTGTATTCAAGAAGGAGAATCTGGGGAACTACAGTCTGGTCAGCCTCATTGCAATTACTGGGAAGTTGAGGCAAAAAACCAGTCCCAGGAGCAGTTTCCAAACATATTAAGGTGAAGAAGGTAGTGGGGAATAGTCAGCATTGATATATGAAGGAGAATTTATGTTCAGTCAGCCTGATAGTCATCTCTTTGTAGAAGGCTAGCTTGGTAGGTGAGGGGGAAGCTAAGCATTACCTTCCTGAGTGCTTATTTAAAAAACAAACAAAACACTACCACCACCCCCCAACCTCAAAACACAAAACCCCATCCAAGCCAATAGAACACCACCACCCCTCCACCAATCTTGCAGAATTTTGTGATTAAAAGCAACAACGATCCTGAGTGACTTCATTCCTGTCCACTTGAGATAAATCCACTACAAACAGTATCTTTTTGATCACGTTTTTCAACAGAATTGTGGGGAATACGTTCAAGGTAAGAATCAGCAAAAATACTTTGCCCTTCCTGGCATCATTAGGGAAAAATAAATGCATTTGTAAGGTGTACATGTGGGGGTTTTTTTGTCAAATGTTTCTCTGGTTTGCTCTAACCAAGAATATGCAGTGCTAAAGCAGCAAAATCATAGAGAAGTGGGAGAGGAGAGAGAGAAAATTCAAAGAGAAAAACTTTAAAAAACAAAAATTAAGGTAATTTCCCTTGTTTGCTTTCAGTGTGTTTGGTATTGAGTAGGAGTAATGTATAGCATACATGAGGAAGGATATTTAATATGAGGAATTCCTACAGTGTAAGAATGTTCATTAAAATCTCTGTTCATCACAGTACGTAATGGTCCGGAAAGTGGCAGCAAAGTTATGGTTCAGTTTCCGCGGAGTCAGTGCAAGGATCTCCCCAAAGGTGATGTACTGCAAGACAACAAGTGGAATCATCTTCGAGGGCCGTTCAAGGAAGTGCAGTGGAATAAAATGGAAGGGCGTAACTTTGTGTATAAAATGGAACTCCTCATGGCTGCCCTAACTCCATGCTAATAATCTGTCAGCCTCTCCATGGGGGCTTTGAATCATCGCTGTGCTGCGAACGATCACTGCCCATGCAGCAAAGGGAAATGGAACCTGTGGGTCAATACAAGAAAGCAAAACCAAATTTTTCCTGTACAGATAGGTCCATTGTAGTGTTTGCAGTAAAACTTTTTTCAATGATATATAAAATACAACTTCAAAAAAGTTCCTTTTGGCTGTATCTTTGCAGATTGCTCTAGCTAGAGCAACATAGCTGAGTAATTAATCTATTTTTCTTTTACAAAATTAAATTCAGTAGTCCTTTGCTACATGAAAGGTGTCTGCTCAGTGTCATTCCCTTTCCCCTTGTGCCCCTACTTTTTCTCAGTAGATCTTTGCAAGTATTTCTGAAAGATGAAAATTATTAGAATTGAATTGTGCTATCGATAAGCCTTTTAGTGGCTTATACCCCAGGGAATGGCTATCCTTGTGGAAGCTAATGGACTTGTTTGATGGGAAGTGGGAAAACCGAGGAGAAGCAGAGCTCCCTTGTCAACAATTAAGGCTAAACAAAACTTCAGAATCAAGGGACAGTCTTGACTGCATGACATTCTTTAGTTGGAGTTTGTACATTGACATGGCTTCTGAGTGACCCATTTCTTTTTGAGACATACATTTACTTAGGGATTTGTTTAATTTGAGAGTGTTACAAAGTCACAGCCTGTGGCAAAGGTCTTCCTCTCTGATGGCTATAGATGAGCCTGTGTGGTGTCGGTTATTTTGTTTGTGTTTTCTGTCCTTGCTTTTTGCAAGCATGTAGAGGAACGGGTCTTACTCTGCTTGCAAAATTTTGACAATTTGAGTTTGTGGGTGACTTGTATAAATTCATGTCTGGATAGAAGCAGGTAACTCCCATGCAGTAGACCTTGGATCTCTACACTTCTGCTGTTGTTTGTTTTTTTTTTTTTTTTCTGCACTGTCACTGATTATCATCCAGGGAAACAATATCCTCCTGAAGATCAGCTCTTTTGATTTCTTTTAAAATAAAAAAGTCATGTTTATGTCTTTTCGTTGTAATTGTAGCCTTCTTGAAGCTTCTGGTAAGGTGTTGCACAAAGCTTTTCTTTTGTTTGATGATTAATTGCTAAAGGTCTTTTTGAAACCTGAGTGTATGAACTGGTTCAGACCTAGGTCCATATTGTATGTTGGGAGGTGTGTGTATATACGAGAACTTCTTGCACATAGAACATGTTTGAATTTAACATCATACTTGTATGGTGACAGTTGTTATTTTGCTGTATTCTTGAGCAATAAAGATTAGTTGGAATAGATATTAAGCAACTGCTTGTGGCAAGTTGCTGCTCAGTGCGTATCCAAAGCAGCTATTGTACTTAAGTTGGTGTTTACCAGTGTAGAACATCTTGTTATTTCAGTTCCTTGCAGTACTTGCTTCTGTGCAACTGAACTGTGAGAGAGAAAGGGTTTTCCTTTCAGGTTCTGATGAGTTACCCAAGACAACTTATGAAACAGAAAAAATACTAGCTGAAAATAGTCTCTTGATCTTGAAAGATGGGTGAATCTTATGCAACACCTGTAATGCCAGGTCCCACATTGCTTGACTAGCAGACACTCTGTGATTACAGGCGGAGGGGGGTTTTTTTTCCTTGGTGAACAACAGTTCAGCCAACAGCTTGATGCATCTATTTGTGCATCCGATTATATGTGGCTGTTTTGACTCTTGGCAACACAACAAATCTCCTCTTGCTAATAATTAGAAGATGAGCGTATGAAACTTAAATGTATCTTTACATTTCACTGTTACTAACTTAAATTGACACGTCTGCATGTAGTGATCGCCTTTTTGTCAAATAAGCTCTTCATTACCAAGTAATAGGATCACTGTGGAGCTATTGGGAACTCATAGTTGCAGGATTTGTCCCTTTCTGAAAAGAAATGGTGGATGCAAAAGGACTTCTCTTGTGTTGCAGAAGTGCAAGCACTGCACATTAGCAGTGAAGACATTTGTCAAGACTTCCAGGCCTAGCTGAAAAAAAAAATTTAAAAAAAAAAAAAGAATTATTAGAGACCTGGAGAGTCTGTCTTTTAGTGTTGAATACACAGGGGTTCCTAATTTTAATGGAAAACAGACTGATTAGGCTTCTAACAGAGGGACAGTCTTGAAATTCTTGGTAATGCATCTTTGAACGTGAAATGAAGACATTAGCGGATGATTAAGACGCTTTACAATTGATTGCCAAAGCAGTCTTATGAACTTGGACATCTCTTTAATTAAAGTTTAAAAGCAAAATGCCTTAATCCCTTTGATCACTCGGAACGCTCTAAATATTAAATTGCCGCTGTTCTGCATTTTTGCAGAGTTTACAAGTGGAGTAAGAATAGCTATTAGTTTCTACACTTCCACTTTAACTGCTTGCCATAAGACTAGACACTTCAGGGACCTCCAGTGTAGCAAGAAACTGCTACACACAGCTTAGCCTCACGTTCTGTATATCAAGTATTACTGACATTAATAATGCATATTGACAAATACCAGTTTCAGAAAATGTGAATATTTTATAAGTGATCCTATCTATGTAGGGTAAGCATGTTAAATTCTGGGTAAAATTTGTGGCTGAGGAATTGTCTATAAGGAAAGCAGTACATAGGCTAACTGTACTGTATGTCCTCAATGAATATTATTTGGATCCCTGTTGTTCCTCTAGGATATTACTACCTAAAAGTGAGTTTGGCACCAGCATCAGTAGCCAAGGATGGGTGCCTGAAGTTGTTGTATCGTTAGCCAAGCTGAGGTAAAACAACTGTGCTAGTTGGAAACTTACTGCTGTTACAGTGCACCTTAAATTGAAGAATTTTAAGTGGTCATTTCCTACTTTCATCCCAGCTTTCAAATATTGTAGTTTAACAGTGTAAGTGATCTCTACAATTACAGCAATGCATTCAAATGGTCACGTCTGTATACATTTCCTGACTTTTCCTTTGGCAATTACAGTGTTCAAGTCAATGTTAGCAGGTAATAATGGTCTTAATGTGTAAGCTGCACTTTTTGTACCTTCTAAATAAGTCTGGCAGAGCACCTGCTGTATACTCAGCTCAGCTTAATGCATAACTTCACATTCAGGTTCTAAGATTTAGGGATTAAAAAAAAAATCTGGAATAGATAAACAGAAAAAAAAATTAGTAATGTTTTCCATATGCTATACGGGTACTTTACAAAGTACTTCAAGCTTGGTGATTAAAAGAGATGCACTTACAACTTCTGTGTTGTCAAAGCTTAGTTCACTCAACGATACAGAAGGCTGGTAATACATACTTAAAGTGAAGAATTAGAACAAAGTGTTACTTTTTGCCAAGTTGTGCTGTAGCTGGGATTATTTTTTTTCTAGATTTCTCACCTTTTCTTGACCTGTTCTAGATGCAGGAAGGAGCAACCAGCTGAATCTGGTACTTGAATTTTTAAGTGGGTGAGAGGCCCTTTATACTATAAATGGCCAGTTCAATCTGGGGATGACTTTGTAAAGGTATTGTGTACAGGGTGCTTTGGAAAAAGCTTGTTTGGCACCTACCTGCATCATTATGCACTTGAGAAATTCTCTGTTTTTCCAAATCTAACCCATAGTACTTCTGCACCTGAGCATCGTGATCCCTGACCAGAGGGGAAGCTCTGTCAGCCTGTCCTGTAAAAGGTTTTTGCAAACAAGTGAGCTGAAGTGCGAGAGAGGCAGTAGCAGCAGTGTGGCTCAAAAAGCCATGTGGCAATCTGCAGACACAGACTATTCCATGGTCTCTTACATTTTCAAAGTTTATTTCACACTGCAAAATTATTCTCGATACAAAAGCAAAACAGGATAATTCGAAGCTCAGTCAGTTTAGTGCTTTCTCACTCAAAAAAGCAAATGTTATTCCACCCAGCAGATCTGCAGGTGGAAAATGTAAGTGCAATATGCAGATTCAGGGAGACATTAGTTAGATCACTTCATGTTTTCTTACAACATAGGAAAGCAAAGGCGGCTTCTCAACAAAAGCAATTTCAGAACTGTATTTATAAATACTAAATTTCAAAGTAATGCTGTTTTAACATTTTTTCCCAGATAGACTATTCATCAGTGGGCTAAGTTTGCAAAGGGCTCAACATCTTTCACAATGAAACTGCTCAGTATTTTGCCACCCCACCAGTGTGGTGTCAGTATTTTATCTGACCCCTCTAATCATTACAGATGGCATCCTGTTCAGTGCCTGTGCACAGTTCCTTGTTCAACAGCCTTCTCTAGTAATGTCATAAAATGTGTGTTAATACCCAGGGGCAGCGTAAACAACTGGAAATGTAAGTGGGGGAACTTTGACCAGCTCGGCACTGTTTCAAAGTCAGTTTTGTCTCATAAAGAATTAGTTTGTCTTCAGAGCTTCAGGAACTTCCTTATGCCCAAAAGTAGCAGCACAGGTGCAATAAACAGGATTCAATCCTTGCAATTAATTTTTTAATGTAATACTGTAATTAGACATTAAATTTATTATGTTAAAGGATGCTAATGGCTGTTCTGTCTGTAATAGGAGACTTGCTGTAGCCAGAAAACAGGTGTCCTTCAAGATCATGATCATTTCCTTTATGGGTTGATCTTAGAGGCTTGGTTGGTTGGGTGGTTGTTTTTAAGAGTGGTAGAGGCTGTAGATTTTATTAATTAGCCAGAAAAATGTGTTCGTGCTCAGCATGGAAGAATACTCTTTTTTTTTTTTTTTTTTTTCTTTGACCTTGGCTAGCAGAGCAGAAAACTTAACAGGTCAAAACAGCTCCATCAGACATTGCTGATTTAATGTCTAATTAGTTTGCAAGTCAGGATGTTTCTACAGTAGTCACAAACATTTTACCTTTTAGGTTTCTTCTTGCTTTCTTTGCCAACGCTTTCTCCTGAGGTAGAATTGGTTTTGTTGTTATTAGACAGTCCTTGGCTAACACTCAATGGTTTCCAATTCAATCTCTTCAGTTGTACTTGCTGCAAATAAAAGGATATTATTATTGATTGGCAAATGGATTGGAAGGCCAGTGTTCCAAAATTAACAACGCTGTGTTAATAGCTGAGACATTTTGAACTTTTTAATATTAGCTCAAGCTTACTCATCTACAATTAGGTTTTAAATACATCTTTTCAAAATGTTTAACTGCATAAAGAGTCCCTCGCAATCTTTAAAGTGATGCTGGTTTCTTCCAATACAAGACTAAAGGCGCTACGAAAACTGAAGTCCATAGGGCCCATCCATATACCTCTCTTCATGACTTCTCAAAGGAGGGCTGTTCTGAGGTGGAATGGGGGCAGAAGTTAAGTCCCTGCTTCAGATCATGTTTTGGGAGATGACAGAGCAAGTCTCCAGAACTGTGGTTTTCCTGAACTCTGCCAAATAACTGTATTAAATTCAGCTCTGTAGGAAGACTGGCTTTAACTGGAGGAAGAAAAGGCTTTAGCCAAAAAAGCCTGTATATTCTGGCATGATGGGAAAATTTTTTGTACCTACAGAAGCTTGTGAGTGGTGTGTGCACCGTGAAAACAGCAGCAGCCCTTAGAGCTGCAGGTGAGTGGCAGAAAGGTAGAGATGGCTTGAGCCAAATTCATCTCTTCTTGTATTGGGTTTTGCAGAGTTGGCATACAGTCTGGGCCATGAGGCTTAGGATTTTTAGGTATCTGTGTTGGTCTAGTAAAATACTGATACTTAGGGTGCTTGTTATAATATAACAGCTTAAGCAGCGCTTATTAGAGAAGAAACACAGACCTTTTACCTACAGGGCAAGAAACCACTAGTGGATCTGCACTTAGAAGGGAGGTAAATGCCTGAAATGTTTTGAAGTGGTAAAAGAAACCTCCTGTTCCAAGGATGTGCCCAGAGCTTGAGCCCAGGCTTGTAGTGTAGCACCTTGTCTTGCTGCCTAGGCCAAATAACCCTGGCTGTGGCTTGGAAAATTTTCTCAATATGTGAATGTTCCCTTCGGTGCATCCCTTGTGTTCCCTTGATCTGCTTTTCATGACTGGTGTCTTTGGCGCATGTTAGGAGTCTGCTTTTGGTATTAGTCAGTGTTCGCTGGAGTGCGCAACTGCATCAAACCTGAAGGCAGATGAAAGGGGGGTTTGAGAGGAGAGGGAGGGGTGCAGTCCTCCATGAAGTGAGGTGAGGGCCACTCCCAAGGGCCATTTGAGTACCTTCCCCTAGGAGATACCCTTCTAGTGCAGACCCTGAGAGCATTGCTCATGTTCTTGACTTTGTCTCCTGCCCTCTGACGCGGTGTTATTGCAGCTTTGGCCTTTTTTTTTTTCCCTAAGTTTTGCAGTTAGCAATGTTGGGAAGTGTTTTGTGGTTTCTGATGTAAAATGTATAAGGTAGATGTCCCTGTGGATTGTTCTGCAACTGAATACCTATTATTCAGTTGCCTCAGCTAGTAAAGAGTTGAACAGGGTAACTGAACTGAGCCCTTCCACTCTTGTTGCTCAGTATCCCTGCTTAGCACCTTTATGGCCCAAATCACAAGTGAATCTTAGGCTCAGAATTCAGGCTTGAAAACCCTATACCTTGACTGCATTCATAGAGAGATACCTGTTAGTTTGTGTGCCGTCTTCTTCTGAAATAGATGCAGAGATTTATTACACAGCCACATGAAGCAGATCAAAATGGCAGACACTGCAGCGAGAAATGCAAAAAGAACTGCTACAAAATGTAAATCTTCATAGATAATCTCTGCAGGGAGGACAGAAAAAAATTAATATTATAAAATTGATTACAAGCAGACTAATGTTTAAACACAGGGTAAAGCCAAGAACTCCCATCTAGTTCGTACCATAAACGTTGACTATGATGGTGCCATAGGCATTGGTTCCATACTCCTCTGTTACAGTGATAAAGTAGTAGCCAGCATCTCTCATGCCCACATTCAGAAGCTGTATAGAGCCATTTTCAAAAGTTGTTACTCTGTCCTTGTAGACAGTGGATATGTTGACGTAATTCCCACTTTTCCACTCAACAATTTTGGTGGTGCCCCAGCTCGACACGTGCTTCCACTCAATGGTGGCGACGCCTCTGCAAGAGTATTGAACTGAGAGGAGGATGTTTTGTGCCACTGTTGCGTTGATGTTGGGTTGTGGGACAACTAACGACACTCCTCCGGGAGCTGAAAGACAAAGGAGGGTGATGAGTGTAGAGGTGATGCTGCACCAACTGTCCAGGGCAGGATGGGACCCCTGGGGCGTGATTCATCCTACCTATCTCAGTGGTCTGTTTTAGGAGAGGACGGATTATGCTTTGCCGTTTCTCTTTCTTTCTGCTGACCATAAAAGGAATATACATACTTAAATTAAAGACTAAATACACATTTTTAATTGATGAGAGCCAGGAGAAATGTTTCCACCATACAGGCCAAGTAATTGCGTGTGTTTCAGTGTTTCGATACCCAAGAGGAGAGAGTTTGGACAAGTCTTTTTGGGTAAGGGAGCATAATATTTTCTGAAAACTGAGCAATGCTTTTGTATGCATCAGTAACTGGCCTTCCTTTAAAATCCTGCATTTAAATGGAAAGTTTAATCGCCATGGCCAAGGTAACCTATTATATTAATTACCATCCCCCAAAAGCAAGAACCGTAGCAGGCTTAAGTATGTGAAGGCTTGGCAAGAACTTTGTCATGTTTTCAGGATGTGTAATTGATGTTTAAGGCAGCAGCTTTGTAAAGGCAGCCAGTTATATGCCAGTGCAGATAAATCACATGTAATCAAAGGTACAGAGTTTCACGCAAAGTCAGGGACTTCACATTCCTGATGATTTCCAGGCAAAAATGTATGTGAAAGCATATTTAATTCTCACCTCATTCCTACTGATGTGATTCCAGAGCTGTTCATAACACTCTGAAATTGAACTGACCATTTAGTTTAATGTGTAACTGCAATGATTTCTGCTTGCGTGTCGGTATTTCTGCATGCAGATTTGGATGAACACCAAACATCTCAGTTTCAACTGGCATACTTTTTTTTTTTATTTATTATATAATTAATGGCAGGTTTGGCACACTTGGCTAGAGACTGAAATCCTGTTATCTACCCACAAAAATCAAACCAGACAAAATGCAGATAAAGCACAGAGTAAGCCTCACCACTGAATGCCTTTTCCTGGTTTGGCTTGGCGCAGGTCACCCGCTCTCCTCTCATGCTGTGGGAACAGCCTGACTGGAAGAACACAACTGAAAAAAATAATGCTGAGCTGCAAATGTCTGTAACCCAGTGGGGAGGGAGGATGAGATCCTGAGCTATGCTGAAGGAGCGCAAAGCAGGACCCCTGGGGATGCTCCTGGAGGTTCTGCAGAGTCTTCAGGGAAAATAATGGTTTTAAAAGGCAAAGAAAGAAAAAGTCTCCAAGGGAAAGAAATTATTTTTAAAAATCTTATTAAAAAAAATAAGAAACCCCCATGGCCAGAGCAACCACAAATGGGGGGAGATGGGTAAATGAATTACGAGCTGACTTTGCTCTATTTGAGATCTGTGGCAGAATTCAGAAACTCTGCTGGTCAAGGTAAGGCAGGGAAGCTTGAGAAGCCAGTTTGATTCCCAGGTCCTCGCCTATGGGACCAGCACAGGAGAAAGCCTCAGCCACTCTGTATTTTTTTAACCAGATAGGATCTGGGCTTTTCCCAAGATAACACGCCTGGGATTCCCCCTTTGTGGGCATCTTGTCATGCCCGTGCTGCCCAGTCCCCTCGCAGGGACACCATGCTTTCTGGATAGCCCAGCACATCCTCAGCTAAGCTGTGGTCTGCCGTTCAGCCTGTGTGCAGGAGAGACTAACCAGAGCTGTGAAAAAGGGGGTTGTGCCAGCTAGAGAAACAGAACAGACGGGAACCTCTGGTAATCACTGCAAATTGTTCTAATTGTTTTCTGCTCCATGTGTTTATTTAAAGGCCCTTTGCACCGTTTCTGACCAGACAGGAGCCTAGTATCTCACCACAGTGACCCTTTTATGTTTTGATAAAGGCATGGCTCTGTTTTGAATATGTGATTGCAAGGTAAATGTAAAAAAAAAACCCAAATCTTTCCATTAAATTATTTGCAAACATTTTCTGTCCCTATCCAGCACACAAAGCTAAAAAAGGCAGCGCAGTAGCTAACCATTCAAAAGTATTTTCAGCCCGCAGCCCACCTAGATCACCTGAACCGGTCTAATCCAAACAGAGCTGCATCAGCCTCCAGAGCAAACATCACAGCCACCTGCAGCGCCCTGCGCAAGGCCGCCGCGCTCTGCCGGTTGCAAACCCAGACCCTTCGCGCCCAGTAAAACACGTCCCAGGGAGAAGCGGGTACCGGTGCCGCTCGAAGCGCAGCGAGTTTGCGGCTGGCCCTGGCACGCTGCTGCGCTCCGGAGAGTTGGCCGGGCCGAGAGTCAAAGCTGGAAGCGCAGCTCTGCCTACCGGACCTGGGCCTGTGATGTGCTGGGGAGTGGGTAGAGCAGGGCTGCCAGCGTGGAGCCTCCACGCAGGAGCTCTGTAACGGGGGGGGGGGGGACGACGACACACAGCTCCCAAACTCTTGGACCATTCCTCCACCCTCCGGTGCCCCACTCGTGCATCACCTTGATGATGAAGGAGACGGCGTGATGTGCCCAAACCAAACCCACTGGTGGCACTGCCCCCCCCCCCCACTTCCCGGCCGTGGGGGGGCTGCCCGCAGCCTCCTCCTCCAGCCCCGGCTCCGAGGGACCGGCCGGTTCTCCGCCCGCTGCCCCCCTCCCCGGGCTGCTGGTCGAAACCCACCTTCCCTCTTCCCCGCGGCGTTTCCCAGCGTGACCCGAGCCCCCCCCCCCAGTCCCGGGCTGGTTCACCGGGATTTGTTTCCCCCTCCTCGCTTCCCCTCCGCTGCTGGGCTCGCAGAGGGGAACGGCGGCTGCTCGGTGTGTGTCCCCCCCCGCCCCGGCCGGGGCTGCAGCCCCGGGCCGGCACCGCTCGGCTCCCCCCGAGCAGCGGGAGCGGGGACGACCCTTCCCACACGGTTTCCAGCCCGTGGAGAGCAGCGCTGCCTGCTTCACCCACCCGCCGTGTCCCGTCCCCCACCCCCAGCAGCTCCTCCGCGCAGATGCCGGGCGCTGGGGCTGAGCGGCGGGGAGCAGGCGAGGAGGAGGAGGAGGAGGAAGGAAAGGGCCGGGGGGAAGGAAGCGGAGGGGAGAGAGGGACACTTACTCCGCAGAGCCCACCCGGCGGCCAGGCAGAGGGTGACGGTGCCCACGACGACGCCCCGTCCCCGGCAGCCCCGGAGCGGTCTCATCCGAGAGGAGCCGATGCCCCAGGGGTTGGCATTTAAGCGGCCGGACCGGCCGGCGAGGCCTCGACCCCGGGGGCCGCCCGCCCCGGGCCTCTTCCTCGCTCCTCTTCCCTCCTCTTCCTCCCCCCTCCCGCCGGGGCTGGCGGCGGCTCCCCGGGCTCTCCCACGCCTCACCCCCCGCGATCCTCCGGTACGGACTGAAGACGCAATTGGCTGCGGACGGGGAAGCGCTGCCCGGGGCCGCCCGCCATCGCCCCGCAGCCGGGAAATGAGCGCTAACGGGCGGCCGGCGGGGGGCCGCTTCCCCGCGGCGGGGAGGGGGGGGAGCGAGCCGTGGGCCCGCCGGATCCCCCCGCGGGGGGCAGCGGAGGGATCGGGCCCCGGGGTCGGGACGCTCGGCCGAGGGCGCTTTTGGTTTTGTGCCATTGCTGAGGGAGTGGGGGTTGTTCTGCCGGGGAAGAGAAGGCTGCGGGGAGACCTTACTGGAGGGGGCCTAAAAGAAAGTCAGAGGGACTTTTTACAGGGGCATGTGGTGATAGGACAAGGGGCAATGGCTTTAAACTGAAAGAGGGTAGATTTAGATTCGATGCGAGGAAGAAGTTCTTCCCTGTGAGGGTGGTGAGGCACTGGAACAGGTTGCCCAGCGAAGCAGTGGCTGCCCCATCCCTGGCAGTGTTCAAGGCCAGGTTGGATGGGGCTTTGAGCAACCTGGTCTAGTGGAAGGTGTCCCTGCCCACAGCAGGGGGGGGTTGGAACTAGGTGATCTTTAAAGGTCCCTTCCAACCCAAACTATTCTGTGACCGATTCTATGAAACATGCGTCTGCAAGGGAAATTTCCCTTCAAGGTGTTAAAAAGAACTTTCTTGCCCCAAGGAGGAGTCTGGTGACTCTGCGGGTGAGATGGTGGGGCTGGGCAGCAGCATCTCTGTGTCCCCAGGGGTTATCTCAGATGACCACGCTGGAAAATGAGCCCGGTTCCCATCCCACCGTACCCAGCACAGGCACTGGGTGCTCCTCTCTCCCTTCCATCATCTTCCAGAGGAGGTCCCCAGAAATGCTTGTCTTTCTTTCAGAAAGCACGGGACAGCATGACGTAGGAAGAAACATGATTAGAAAACATGCAAGTGCCCCAATCCTGAAAATTCATCCTCACTCAGGGGCAGATGCTGCCAGAAGCCATATGCACCCTGAGGAGAGCCGTCCCTCTGACCGGCAAAAAGGTTACACGCCATGGTGGCCCTTTTGCAGAGCTTCCATCCTCCTCTTCCTCGTGTTTCCCTCTCCTCAAGTTTTCTTTAGTAGGGTGCGGATCAAAGAGAGACACCTCAGTCTGCTGGTCAGCACAAGCTTCTCCGGGAGGGTGGGAGGAAAGGGCAACTCCCCGCACGAGGAGGGATGGCTGGGGTCTGCCAGAGCCCTCTGCGCCGGGCAGCCACATCTCCCACTGCACTGTATGGCCCGGTGCAGGTTTCCCTACATACTGCTTGTCTGCGAGGCTGACAAGTGGGTCCGGCGGGGGTCTGGGTGGCCAAAGCACAGCCCCGGGCAGGGAGGTGAGCAGGAGTGGGGCTGGGCTCGCTCAGAGCTCGGTTGCGGGGGACCTGCTCCCACTGGGGCTTTCCGACACGGGTGATGCTCTCATGTGCAGCCAGGGGAAAGCCTCCGTGCGACATTAGGGTTTCCTGCTTGCACACCTCGGGGGGGGACTTCACAGGACTTAGGTCAGGCCTTGGCAAGAGAGGGTGCAAGCTGCGTGGACTCCAGGGCCCGTCTTTTATTCAGGGTGCAATAAAATCTCTCCAGCTTCCCTCACTTCTGCTGCATCTCTTGAAGCTTCAGCAATGGGAGTCAGGAGAAGGGACAGGGGGAGGAGAGGTCAGTGAAGACATACTGCCCGAATATTTGATCTCATGTGGGTTTTGCAGCCTGCCGTGGTGCTGGAGGTGCCTGAAAGCACGGTTGCACTTCATCTGCAAAGGCAGCCGACAAAGTGCTTCCCCTCCATCCCACCTGTCTGAGCTGCTCCTGTATTGCCAGATCCCCTGTGCTGCCTCCGGCCAACATCATGGCTGGGTGTCCCTGCTGCAAATGAGATCCCCAGCAGCAAAATTTCTTCCTGATCCCATCGCTTCATGGCAGTTTTATTCCTCAAAGCATTAAAGAAGGTCTCATGGTAATATAAATTTATGTCATTTTCCTTTCTCATCTCTTTAAACCTTTATTTAAATTATTTTTGAGCTCTTGGCTCAGTGACCTATTTGGGCAGCACAGCATATGGGGCATACGCTCAAATAAAATGAATTGAACTTTGAGTAATTTAAAATGTATCACACTGGTTGCATTGATTTAATCCACTCTATTGGACAGATGTTAGTCATGAAATTGAAATCCAGGTCTGGAGTTCTTCCCAAATATTGGCAGTTTTGGCTTTGCAGTATAGGTCAAATGTTCAGTCCTGAGATAAGAAACGAGTGTTTTCAGCATCAATTAGTAACGGCAAAGAGCTTTCGGATTCCTTCTTTTTAAGGGGAAAATTATAAAATGTCTAGAGATTGGCTTTTTTTAATATAAACTGCACCTCAAGAAATACGGTGACACATACGACAAAATTGCCCAGTATTAAGGAAGCATTTAATCAGATTTTTATAAACCCCATTTATCTGACAGCGGGCTGGTTCCTCTCTCCCTGAGAGCCCATCGCAAGCAGCGCTTTCTCCTGCTGTGCTGCAAAGATCCCCCCCTGCAAGGGAGGAGGTTTCTCTTAAGCCGAAATGCGTTGGGGGGTGAAATGGCAGCAATGGGTGAGCGCTTTGGGCAGGTGGGAGCCCGCTGGCGGGGCAGCGGAGGGCAGGGGGGATTTTCGGGGCCGGCTCCCCACTAGCAGCCTGTGGAGGAGCGTGGCCGTGGCGAGCTGCACCGTAGGGGCTGGTGCTGGGGACCACGGGGTGCAGCCCCACAAACAGGTGACTGCAGAGCGGATCGCTTGACTTCAAGGAGTACCGCTGGTATCTGGATTATTGATTAACAGCCAGTCTAACCAAATTTAACCTTGATGCTTGGCCCCTCTGAGTCCCCCCCAGCACCTGCCTGCCTCCCAGCACCCCAATTGCAATGGGGGATGAGCTTCAGCAGACCTCTCCTTTCGCTGGGGATGGGGTTTGAAGAGGATGCTGAGGACGAGCCGGTGGTGGGTCCTGGGCTTCAGTGCTTGGGCATCAGTGCAAGGCTTCGACAGTGGAGCTGTTTCTGCTGAGTGGGAGCAAAAGGGTGCACCCTGCCCGGCTCTTCTGCAGGGACGCTGATTTGGTAGCTAACTCAGAGTACATTTACAGGAAAGCCAGACTGGAGTGTTAATCCTGAGACTGCTTACCAGGGCATATTCACGATGTATTTTGCAAACAAAGCTTTTTATTGAAATCCCGTCCAACCACATTCAGGTGAGGCTAATGATATGCCGCTCTGGTTACAGATGTTTCATCCATTAATGTTGATTTTCTGGTTTTATTTTTCTCTGCTTGTCAAAGAGCAGTTCTAGGAAACGTGAATGTATCAAGCAATATAGTACAGGCTGTAAGAAATATTTTTTTCCTGGTTTAATTACAAAGTGCCCTTAAACTAGCAGGCTCTAGGAATGATTTACAAGCTTTGTAAAAGATTCAGCTCACCATTCCTACAATACTATAGACACCTGCAGGTTTTTATTGCTACATACTCAGTATATTAAGTTTCCCCTCTCTTCCCTTTCCTCATTTCCATTATTTTAAGGGTTTGGGTTTTATTTCCTTCCTTCTATTTGCCATCTGCAAGTCTCTCAAGTTTGTCTGGAAGGCCTGATTTCTCTTCCTGGTGTCATTAATAATGGAACAAAACCACATTAACAATTGCAACAACAGCCAGATAGGAGCCAGAAAGCTCCCTTTGCTCTCTAATGTGCTGCATGAGTACTCTGAAATGCTTTATACAGAGGGTTTGCTTTTTTTTTAACCTTGCCCTTTTCCTTTGATGTCTTTTTGGACTCAACAAAATGCTTGACCTTGTCTTTTGTTGAAGAAAGGATAAAAACCACCAGAGGTAAAAATTCACGGAGATTCCAGACCTGCAATAGCACTTTAGAGGTAATTTCATCCTGTGAGAAACCATCAGAGAAAATTCAGCAAAGAAATCTTAAGAGGGACTGCAGGGCATTGCATCTGCAGAGTCAGAGGGCTGCGAAGGCTGCTCACCACTGCCTTGGGATGCTTTCGGTCGATGCAGTGAGCTGGCAAACTCTTCTGCTGAGAGCAGGAAAGAGCTGCAGGCTTCTGAACCGGCAACAGGAATATACACCAGGCACAGCTATAGAAGAAAAATAGGTAACATCCTGCTGGACCCTCCTCTTTCACATGAAGTTGGCCCAGGCTTATCTTATTCTGGTCTTCTGGAAGTGAAAAGAACATTCATTGGGAAGTCTCGGTGTGTAAAAACATTCCTTCCATCCATATAAGATGAAAAAAATTCTTTTTCAGCACCTGTAGTAGATCCTGGCCAAACCTGTACTTTGTTTGCCAGTGGTTTCTTTTTGCCTTTTATTTTTTTGGCAGAGACACAGTACAAAAAGCCCTTCTCTTACCCCAGATCAATCAATAGCCGTAAGAGGAGAGACCATGGGCAGTTCTGGTCTGTCAGCATTCCTCACTTTCTAAGCTATCTAGACTGCCTGAGTCTCCTTGTCATTGTGGTCTGTGGTTTTGGGGGTTAGGAAAATAGAGGAAAAAATGAAATGAAGTGAAACTCAACCTTGAAAGATGCAGAAATGTATATCTGAGCATGCACAGATGCTTAGTAGAAGGGGGACATTTGGAAACAGCTTTTATCATATAGGAGGTACGCAAAGCACACCTTTGAGTGGGGATAGCCAGGTGACTGCATTTGCTGACAAGGCACTGTTCAGTGTCAGAAATTAAACAGGCTTTTGCTATGTGGCATTAAAACTCTTCCAACATGTTACATCTTCCTTCTGTATTTACAGAGAGTGCAATACCCCCATTTTCTTTCAATGGGAAACCAAAGCACAAAGTTACTTTTTTTCTAGGAAGTTTATGGCAAAACAGAGAAAAAAAAATCCTCGCTTTCTTGAGTCTCTGAGGTGGCCTTTGTTGCTTCCAGATGGTGTGGCAAGAACACAGGGCACAGATAGCACAGGGACAGTGGCTACAGGCTTGCACTATGGTAATGGGACACGTTATATGACCACTGCAATCCACTGAGCTCTTCATTAGCGTTTTTCTCTCTCTCTGTCTTCCTTCCTCCTTCTTTATCCAGTTCATCGTGCTTAATGCACCTGCCTGCAGATTATGCCTAAGACATTGGGGCACTCTTTATCAACACTAGCTGCAATTCTTGCATGACAAGCAATGCCAACAAAAGCAGCTTGACCCAGAGAAGCAGCTGCGGCACCAGTTGGGGCAGGTGTGACAGCCATGAAAACATACTCAAATCCTGCAAAATTAGAAGTAAATCTTGTAGGAGTTGGCTGAAAAGGCTTTCTGGTATGGCTGTGTTATCAAGATCTTCCCAGAGACCGAAGGAAGACAACAGCAGCATCCATGCTTCATTTTTACTACAACTACTGGGTTGGGATTTCCAGCCTGGCACAGTCTGTGTGTGTCTCCGGGGTCCTCGGAGATGCTGTGTCTAGTGTCATAGGCAGGCTGGCTCTCCCAGAAAGCTGTGTATGTGTCACTCGAAGGCTTGTTTCTCAGATTTTATAGTCCAGCTCTATAAATCAAAGAGGCTTAAAGAATCCCAGGCATCACCAGTAGGTAAATCTATTATCAAAAACTTGTTTTGGTTTATCTAAAGCTGCTCAAGAATTTGAATTCTGTTCACTGAATATTTTCAGGATTCTTTTGGCTAGAGTCCAAAAGCCCATAAGCAGGGTGTACTGTCTTTGTCCTCTTGCCTTGTATTCAACAGCTCAGGTGTAGAAGCTCTCACCCAAGACACAGGAGACCCAGGTGAAATGTGGACACTTCTGGGGACGTGGGATGGAGGACAATAACTGGATGCCCATTTCTTTTACCCTAAAATGTTAACCCCACAGCACAAAGTAGGCTTTAATTTCAGAAAACAAAGACAAAGTAATAGAATCCTAGAATCATAGAATGGTTTGGGTTGGAAGGCACATTTACAAGTCATCTAGTCCACCCCACCCCACCCCGCCCCACAGAATAAGCAGGGACATCTTCAACTAGACCAGATTGCTCAGAGCCCCATCCAACCTGACCTTGAATGTTTCCAGGGATGGGGCATCTACCACCTCTCTGGGCAGCCTGTGCCCATGTTTCATCACCCTCATTGTAAAAAAATTCTTCTTTATATCTAGTCTAAATCTACCCTCTTTTAGTTTAAAACCATTACCCCTTGTCCTATCACAAAAAGTCTGTCCCCATCTTTCTTATAAGCCCCTTTAAGTACTGGAAGGCTGCTATAAGGTCTCCCCAGAGCCTTCTCTTCTCCAGGCTGAACAACCCCAACTCTCTCAGCCTTTCCCCATAGGAGAGGTGTCCCATCCCTCTGATCATTTTTGTGGCCCTCCTCTGGACCCGCTCCAACAGGTCCATGTCTCTCCTGTACTGAGGGCCCCAGAGCTGGATGCAGAACTGCAGGTGGGGTCTCACGGGGGCAGAGCAGAGGGGCAGAATCACCTCCCTTGACCTGCTGGCCACCCTTTTGATGCAGCCCAGGATACTGTTGGCTTTCTGGGCTGCAAGCGCACATTGTCAGCTCATGTCCAGCTTTTCAACCACCAGTACCCCCAAGTTCTTCTCTGCTTCTCTCAATCCCTTCATCCTCCAGCCTGTACTGATACCAGGTGTTGTCCTGACCCATGTGCAGGACCTTGCACTCGGCCTTGTTGAAGTTCATGAGGTTCACATGGACCCACTTCTCAAGCTTATCCAGGTCCCTCTGGATGACATCCCATCCCTCAGGTGGGTCAACTGCACCACTCAGCTTGGTGTCATCTGCAAACTTGCTGAGGGTGCACTTGATCCCACTGTCTGTGTCACTGCTGAAGATATTAAACACTACTGGTCCCAGTACGGACCCCTGAGGGACACCACTTGTCACCAATCTCCATCTGGACATTGAGCTGTTGACCACGACCCTCTAGATACGACCATCCATCCAATTCCTCATCCACCGAACAGTCCATCCATCAAATCCATATCTCTCCAATTCAGAGAGAAGGATGTTGTGGGGGACTGTGTCAAAAGCCTTACAGAAGTCCAGATAGGTGACATCTGTAGCTCTTCCCTTGTCCTCTAATGTCATCACCCCATCATAGGAGGCCACTAGGTTGGTCAGGCAGGACCTGCCCTTGGTGAAGCCACGCTGGCTGTCTCAAATCACCTCCCTGTCCTGATTTCTTACACCTGGGAATTGAGAGCTTTTGCGCTCTATGGAAAGTGTCCTTAAAGGTCTGCCATCTCTGTTCTGCTCCCTTGTCCCTGATGGCAGTTTCCCGGGGGGTCCTATTGACTAACTTCTTGAACAGCTGGAATTTTGCTTTCCTAAAATTCAGGGTCCTGACTTTACTCTTTGCCTGACCCATATCCCTCAGGACTGCGAACTCCACCAGTGCATGATCACTGCAGCCCAGGCTGCCTCCAGTCTTGACATCACCAATTAGCTCACTTGCATTGGCGACCATCAGGTCCAGTATCTCATCCCCTCCGGTAGGGCTGTCTATTACCTGGCTTAAGAAGTTATCCTCAGTGCACTCCAGGAGTGTCCTGGATTGCCTACAGCTCTCTGTGCTCCTTTTCCAGCAGCTGTCGGGGAGGTTGATGTCTCCCAGCAGGACGAGAGCCTGTCCCTTCTGAACAGCCCGTAGCCATCGATAGCCGCACTCCAGTCATGAGATTCATCCCACCGAGTTTCATTAATGGCAACTAGGTTGTAGCTTTCTAGCAGCATGGTGGCTTCCAATTCCTCCTGGTTTTTGCTCGTGCTGCGTGCATTGGTGTAGAGACACTTCAGCTGGGCTGTTGCCCATGTCACCTTCTTAGAGGAACACCCCTTGATTCCTTTGGGGTATTTCACTGGTGTTTTCCTGTTGTCTCCTATTGCCTTAGAAGCCCCTGGCTCATCTCTGTAAGACTTCAGGTGTGCTGCAGTGCACCCAGCATGTCTCAGAGCAACAGGCTGAGGGCCCACACTAGCACCCTGTCCCTCTAACCTTGGTGTGTTGTCTCACAGCTTGTCACGGGCAAGCCTGATACTATCTCTCTTCAAATCTAGTCTAAAGCTCTGTCAATGAGTGCTGCTAGCTCATCAGCAAGGACCCTCTTCTCCCTTTGAGAAAGGTGAATCCCATGCGACACCAGCAGGCCTGGTGCCATGTAGACCGTCCCATTATCAAAACCCACAAAATTTTGGCAGTGACACCAGTCATGGAGCCGTGTATTAGTAGACTGGGTCCATCTGTTTCTTCCAATATCACTGCCTGCAGCTGGAAGGAGAGAGGAAAAATAACCTGTGCTCCAGATTCCTTTACCAGCCATCCCAAGGCCCTGAAGTCTCTTTTGATTGCCCTTGGACTATGTGTTGCAGCAAAAATAATAGCAAACTAATAATGCACTTCTGATTAAAAAAAATATTTAAGTTCCAGTTTGGCCAGACACCAGAACGTTAGTCATTCATATAACCCTTCACCTCACATCAATGTCTGAAGTTATTGTCTATTGTCTAGAAAAGGGCTTGGTTAGTGTTACACCATACAGAGAAAACAGAAAAGGAGCTTTTATCAATGTAAGAATCATCTGACCATTTTCCAAGGTACTCTAGTTCTACTTTGCTGACCCATGGTACTTTTTGCTGTTGATCATTAGCACTGTGAATTTTTTCAGTTGCAGAATTCAGCAAAGCAAATCGCACATCTACCCACTGTGTACAGAATGAAAGCAATCTCAAAAAGGGGCAAACACAAAAGGGACTCTTACGTCTTCCTTTTTTTCCCTCTGAGTTTCAGATCTATCCTCTCCATTACCAGAATAGCCCAAGCCTTTGTTGTCTCAAATCTTGGGATGCCCCAGGCACTCAAGCCTGTCTCCCATCTCCAATTCGGTCACTGCAGGAGTAGTGATATGTACAGATTGGGTGAGAACTTAAATAGAATTAAGCGTGAGTAATAATTAAGCAAAGCAATAATTAAGCATGATTAAGCTGGACTACTTGAAATGGACCATTTAAATATCTACACTTTAGTCTCAACAGCTCTTTTTATGTGGATCACCTGAGCATCTCTCCATTTCACTTGGCATGAATTTGGTGCAAAGAATTTACTTTGACCTGCCCTGTCAGCACAGCCGTGTCCTCACGTGGTCTAACTGAGCTGCCGAAACCAGAACCCTCTTTTTCTACCACTGATTTAGCTTGCTCTGGCTTTGCAGAATGGCTGAGCAGGGGTTGCCCACAGAGTCTCTCCCGAGAGCCAGGCTTGATGCTCCTCACTGCCCGTGTTGGCTCCCATGTCTGGACATGGTGCCTGTGGGGCAGCTGGGAATGCACAGCACTGAAGCAAATTGAGTCAAGCCCATCCGGCCCTGCAGAATGACTGCTGAAGCATGTTAGGCATGTTGCCTTTCAAATAATGACTGTGATTGAGCAATGGTGGTGTAATTATGGCGTCTCCTGAGGAAGCAAGTATGGGTAATTCAGGGCCCTCACAGCCCAGACCCTTGCACATACACTATGGATGATTTCCTCCTGGAGCACCACAGACATCACAACGCCAATTATATCCTTGGCCCGACTCCCCACCTCAGCCTGTGTGTGGTGGGGAGGCATTAGCAACTGCCCCAAACATATCAGAGATGGAAACTTCATTTATTTTTTCCCTCTGCTTTGCAGGAGTGCAGCGTGGATAAGTGGCTGGTGGAGGAGGTCACGCAGCACCATCAGTGACAGCAGAAGACCTCCCAACATCTTAGCAGAGGCACCTGGTGCACGGTGACCTGGGACGGGCCAAAGGCCACCGGCCACTTGGGGAGGTGTATATCTGACTGGCAAGCGGCGGGCAATGGTGCTTGGTGGCAGTCTGCATCTCCTGGTGAGGATGCTTCTGGTGGTACTGGGAGAGCCGCATTCAGGGTACGGGAAAGGCATGCTCTGAAAGGGAAGCGCTGGTTTGTGTTACTTGGGGCTGCGCTTAGGTGGTGCTGGAGAGTAAATATTCAAAACCTCTGCGATTTGGGTGTCTGGATGGGGATTCCCTAAAATATCTTGTGAAGAATGGTGATCAGGTGGACTCAACGCTGCCCAATAAGGCACATGTCACAGGACGTGCCAGGGCTGCAATGTTTAAGGAAAAGGAATCTTAAATTGTCTTAGCATTTTAGTACTTTCTCAAAACTTGATTTGAAGAACAGGAGACGCTGCAGTTTTATCCAGTGACAAAATCCTTACCTGACATTCCCACCAGAAGGATATTTAGAGTGATACAGTCCAAATAAAAGTTCATAGACCAAACAGCGGCTTATGCATTCTCTCGCCTACAAGAGGACAGCTGGGGGAGCAGTGAGCGCAGCCTCTATCCTACCTCTCCTGCTGATCCTATTTCTTCCAGCTTCCCAAGAAACCTCTTTCTCCTTTCTTGCCATGCAAATCAGGATTGGCACCAGGGGTTTGCATTGTCCTGCAAGTTGTGCAGGGGAGAGGGGAACTGCGTAGGGTGGTGTTCATCTTTGGCAGACCGTGGCGGGACTTCTCCCATATTGAATCTGCCTGCAGGAATTTGGAGCCTGAGTGAGTTTTAGTGTCACATTCACCTGTTGAAGGTAAGCATCCTTTCCCCCTTTGGTGTTTTATAGCCCTGGTGCACACAGCATTTGGATAAAGGCTCTTGGACATGGTGCTTGCTTTACAAAAAATGTGTAAGACCTAGAATCTGGTCCTTCACAGCAACAGGGCCAGTGTGTGACGTTGTTGGACTCCACAGTGGAAGTACAGCTGGAAATTCCAGGTTTTATATCCAACTAGCCAGTTTTAAGTTTTGCTGTTGATTTTAACAGTAGTGTGCCAATCTGACAGACATTATCTCCACTGCAAAGTTAAAAGCAGGGTTTAACATGGCCAAACCTATGATCCATCTTGCAAGCTTGCCTTTTCTGTGCTTTTCCCCAGCTGTGGTCTTGCCACCCTGTGGGGTTCGTTTTGAGTTTCCAAGAAGAGGCTACACAACAGCATGTGCAACTGATCAGCACAGAGCCTTGTCCAAAGCCCCAGGATTTGCTGGAGCTTCGTGTGTGTACTGACCCTCACATGCAGAGAGACCACTGCAAGACCACGACCTCGGTATGTGTAGTGTTTCCTAGATTTGGGTCGTCATCATGAAGCGAATGGGAGGACTCCCTTAAATCAAGCTGCACGTGGAATTGAAAGAAGTGCTTGGTCCTAAGGATAGCAAACAGGGGCAGTTCACCTAGTGCTCTTGAAAGGTTTGCCCAGCCTTCATCTACTTCAAACAGCATTTATTCTGTAGGTTTTACTTTTCTAAGTATCTTTTAGGTCTGTGCATTTAGTACTTTCTGCAAATTTAAGTTTAACTGTATACTTCTGTATCCCAGATTTCTGTTTCAAATGTCTAAACAGTTCTCTGTACCTGGAAGGGCTTTGGAAAGGTGGTCTCTTAATGAATTGATGTAGAAACATCAATACAGCAACGGGGGCAAGAAGTTTGATATTCAATCATAAAGTGCTTCTTACACTTACAACTAGTTACCAAGTAGTGAGGCCAAGAAATTAAAAAATAAAAAGGCCCTTTCAGTATGTAAATGGGCTTCTTTTTCTTTATCTCTGTTTCACTACCCAATGAATTGATGACAGCTGCATAGTTCCTAATATTCAAGGTCCAGTGTGTGTGATACCTAGCTGAGAAAAGTATTACTTGCAAAAATATATCCTGAAAGTTCCCCTTTACCACCCATAAACTTTCCGCTCCTCCATCATGCATTTCCTTTAATTAATGATGATATGGTACAATGGGGTAAATTTATGCAACACAGTCCTTTTTCTGACCTCAAAGGCGGGTTTGGATGGAGGTGGATGTTAGTAGGTGCTGAGCTTCTGGCCATTGTTCAGTACCTTACTGTCACTTTAAGCATCCTCCAGGAAGGGATATTTCCCCATAGGAGAGAATACTCTCACCTCAAGCACCACATGGTTATCCTGTGCTGTGTTCCTCAATCCTGTTTCCTGTGTGTTTCTTTTCTTTCCTGTAGCTCTTCCCTCTTGTTTCCTTGCCCATACCAACAAACATTTTCAAACTGTCAGGGCTACCTACCTGTTCCTTCCTAATTCCATCTAATATGATAATCACCAATTAGATAATTAATCTTTGCAATTAATTATCCTAGTTAGGTTTGAAAACTTAGTATGATTAAGGGATGTTCAGGGGAATTAATCTCAGCTAGGCATTGTTTCAAGCTGTCCTGCTCAGTTCTGTTGCATATCAGTCCTCAGACTGTGCTCATCACACTGTGATCTGAGCCCTGGCCAGAGCTGTGTTATGTGATGTGCAACACAACATTGCACAGTTCACCAAAATTGTAAAAATTGTGGAAAAGTTGGAAGTTTTTCAGTTTGCTTTAGTCCTATAGTGTAAAATTTCTCTCCAATCCTGTAATTATGTCAAGGTCTGTTCTTCCTGAATTAAGAGCATAGCTGAACTCTGGGAGAAAATAAATCCCATGTTTTTATTAAAGAAAACCCTGTCATGCCCTTGCTGCAATACAATGCAAGTGTCGCAGCTTGCAGTTGCATACCAAGAATCCCAGAGTTGTAAATATGCTTCATTTTTTTAATTTTGCTTTCTTCTTCTTTAATAATCACACTCTCTTTCCTTGTCTTTGCACAGACAACCTCAGGTCCAGTATACAGAGACTCTGCTGATGTAGGACCCAGTTTAGATTTAGAAATCCAAATCACACTATGGTCTTGACTTCTTCTCCATTGTTGGAGCTTAATGGTAACAAGCAGGGCTCTGAGCATTTGTTAGCGTTAAGCTAAAAGTGGTAGTGGTTGGTTACCTGAATGGGATCTGCTGGCCCATCTCTGGCAGTGTTGGGAGAAGTAAGGAACTGAAGGCATCACTGGGGTTTGCCCATCTGAACTCTGGGCTGGACATCACATACCCTAGGGCTCCCCTGAATGAATTCCTCCTTAAAACAGAGGAGAACTTTCAGAAAAGCTTCCAGTTTCACTGTAGCATTTTCAGTGATGAAGAATCCACCTCAATCATTGGCAAATCATTCTAACATTTAATGGACCTTACATTTAAAAAGCTGAGCCTCATTTGTAGTCTGAAGTTGTCTAGTTTTAACTTCTAGACACTGGATATTGTCATAAGCCCTGCCTGTGAGAGAAGAGAGACATTATCAAAGTTGTAGGAACATGCTCTGAGTATGATTCTTCCCATCTAAATTTCAACATTACAGTGCATAGCATCATTTGGGGCTTCCTTTCAGGACAACACAGGCAACAGTTGGTTTTAGACTGCGATTCACCTGATCTGTCTATAGACATCTGCGTTATATTGTCTATTGGCCCATACTAAAGTGCATCTCATTTGACGAGCTGAGCACACGATGTGGACTGCTCCTCATTGCCTACCCAATCACTGATAAGTGCAGTTCAATAGGATAATGCCAAGAATAAACCTCACTAGAGATTCAGACACTGGATGATAATTGCTACTTGTAATTACATTTCAAGACCTGTCAGTTAGCCAGTTGTTAATCCACCCAGTGTACATGGCATTGATTTGGTATCGTTCCTGTTTCTTAATCAAATTTCTGTCTGATACCATCTCAGACACTCCAGAGGAGAAGTAGTCTAAAAATGTCAAGGAAAACCAAGACAATGGAAGCCTCAGGGTATCTCAGGGGATCTTGCCAGCCCAGGTGACAGTAGAGTGCTGCCCACATGCTGGTGTTTGCTGCTTTAAGTCTGTCTACTACAAATATTTTAACTACTCACTTCAGTCCCAATCCTGGACAGCTGACTGTCCACTTTGCATGAATGTTTGTTAGTGCATTCCCTGGGTCTTTTCTGGAGTGAACCATCTGGTTTCTTTGAAACTGAAACTCAGGTGCTATTCTGGCGACAGTTCACTCCAGAGGACTGAGATTGCACTAGACTGGGCTCCTCCAACTTCTGCAGTCTTCCACTTCTATTCCAGCAGGCTTTGCACCCCCACACTCTGGTTCATTCACTCTACAACTTGGCCTAGGGGCCCAGGACTGCTCCATTCTGCAGAAGCATTTAGTCATGTAGGCATAGCCTTTGAGTCCACTGGGTCCTCTCCCTGCCCCATGGAGTCACCCAGCACAAGCAGCATCCAAGACGCTTTTCATCTCCTTTGAGGTAGCTGACCAAAATCCAGTCCAGCCACTCTTAATCTGAAAGCTCTTCTTCCCATTTTTAGAATCTTTCTGCTCATTGTCATGCATAAATCACAACGGCATCAGGAGCCTTGAAGAGTTCTTATCACAGCTGTATTCACATAAATGATCCAGACCTTTCTGGCCTTTTTGGCCCAGCTTTTGTTAGTTTTCATAAATAACTGCATGCAGCCAGCTAAGCTGGACTTCTGTTTTTGTGGACAAATTTGGGTCCAGACCACTGTATGGCAATAAAAAAGGCAAAGTTTTATGAAAACTTTAAAATGAAAACTTTCTAGGGTTCAACTGCTTGTTATTCTCAATGACTAAGGTGAGAACATATCTGAAAGGAGCCCCAGCCCACCAAAGGGATGCTGCTGCTGAATGTGTTTAGCCTCTAGATCATGCCACGAGACTGTCGTCGCATTCTTCCAGGGTCACAAAATTCACACAACACCTGAGGTGGGAAGGCACCTCTGGAAATTGTTTAGTCCAAGCTCCTGCTCAGAGCAGGGTCAGTGAAAGTAGGTTGCTCAGACCTGTGTCTGGTTGGCTTTGAATAACAGCAGGGATGGAGACTGCACAACCTCTCTGGGTGACCTGTTCCAGTGCCTGACTACACTTATAGTGAAAAAGACTTTTCTTACGGATTACGCTATGTTTCAGTTTGTGCCATTGCCTCTTGTCCTCTCACTGGGCACCACGGAGAAGAGTCTGGCTCTGTCTTTTTTTTTCCCACCCTTCAGGTATTTATGTACATTGATAAGATCCGCCTGAGCCTTCTCTTCTTCAGACTGAGCGGTCTCAACTCTCTCAGCCTCTCATTGTATGACAGATGCTCCAAACCCTTAACCATCTTCGTAGTCCTTCATTGGACTCTCTTTCACCGGAGCTAAGCAGAAGGGAAGGGTCACCTCCCTTGACCTGCTGGCAATGCTCTGCCTGATGCAGCCCAGGAGGCTGGTGGTGGTTTTTCTCTCGAGGACACGTTGCTGGCTCAGCCCCCAGCCTGTCCCGGTGCCTGGGGTTGTTCCTCCCCACGTGCAGGACTTGGCACTTCACTTTGCTGAACTTCGTGAGGTTCCTGTGAGACCATTTCTCCAGCCTATCCAGGTTCCTGTGGACGGCAGCACACCCATCTACTCTATCAGCCACTCCTCCTTGTTTTGTATTATCTGCAAACTCACTGAGTGCGCACCGTGCCCCAACACTGAGGTCATTAATGAAGATGCTAAACAGCAGTGGCCCCAGCATCAAACCCTGGGGTGCACCACTAGTGATTAGCATCCAGCTGGACCTTGTGCTGTGGATCAGAGCCCTCCGAGCCTGGCAGTTCAGCCGCTTTTCAGTCCACCTCATTGTCCACTTACCTAACCTGTACTTCACCCGTTTGCCCGTGAGGATTTTGTTAGACGCAGTGTCAAAAGCCTTGCTAAAGTAAAGATAAATAACCTCCACTAGTCCAGTGTTGTGAATTAAACTGACCAGGAAAACTGCCCTCCAGCTATGAACAGAAGTTCTCAACTCATGCAAAATGAATGTTCACCATGTATAACAGAGCATTCTTCTGAAGATCTCAAAATCCTTTTTGGAGTCAATTAAAATGCTGTCCTTCTTCAAGGGACTGGGAAAGTAAAGCACAAGTGAGTCAAGTGAGTTGCCTAAGGTAGATTTGCAAAGTCTAACTTGTGCATCAATAACTCCAGGGTCAGATAAGATAGCTGGTGGAGGGAAACAGAGGAGGGGAGGAGGAAAATGGACACCTTTGCCAAGGCAGATCCTATATTACTTCAAGACACCTGCCAAAAGATATAAAAAAAAAACATTTGGCCAAAGAACTGAAACAAAATACTGTCTGTTCTTGAGGTTGTTTAATGTTGAAGAAAGACATTTCCTAGCAGAATTAAGGAAAACTTTAGCTATACATCATTTGGGATGTTCATGCTTTTGTGTCTGATAACAGAAACCTTACTTCAGTTCACATTGTTCTCCTTCTTCTGATTATTCCAGACAGCCCAATTTCCAGTCACAAAGATGATCCTGGGCCCTACCTGCGGGGCAGATAAAGACATGCAGCAACATTCCCATCCTTGGGGATGATGGATTGCCTTGAAGTTTTAAGGATCAGCCCAGCAAGCTGGCTTTTTTTCTGGATTTACAAATGTCCCAGTATGGGGGATTAACGCCTTCCAGTTCTTCCCTTGTTATAGGAACACAGAAGTCAGCTTGACTAGAGCATGAAAAGTTATTAGAAGACCAACAAGCTCTGCTAGCTGAGCTGATGTATTCTCCAGCAGAGGTTGTAGTAAAAAGTCTGAGAACAGCAAGGGACAGTGGGGTAAAGCCAGAGAGCACGGCATTTGCATGGAAACAATGAGAGGATCATCCTGGCCTCACGCAGCTCGTAGCTCATGTGGAAATATCTCCCTGAGAGTGCCAGAAATGTCTGGCAAACCTGCAGGTGTTTCTTTGCTTTCTTGCTGGACGCCAGCTGTTATTCCATTGATCACACATTTAGGAAATCCTAAAAATGAGCATGAGTGAAAAGGGGAGGAGATGCAGATTTCCCTTCCAAAGTGTTATGTTCCTATTTTTCTCATCTATGTAAACCAGACATCCAAAGAAGCCTGGTGAGGATCTGATGAGATGCTGAGAACTCACTGCAAACCAAATGCTTCCCAAACTGCAGGTCTTTTTTTTTTTTTTTTTAATTAGACATGACAGATAGGGTATTATTAACCTCAGAAATGCCAGAAACAGTAGCAGCTGTCTAAGCTGAGAAAAGTTAGTGAAAACTGGAATTATACAGAGTCAATGGCATGGATGCATCTAAGACACAAAGGAGGTAAATCTACAAGTGGAGAGGTAAACTGAGGCCCTCCAGTACCCCAGCAATTTTTTTATAAAGAGGGGGTAAGGAAAAGAAAGGAATACTGAACTAGAGGCAGTAACCCGTAAGAGGAATGATTTCATGGAAGCTGGGTCATTATCCCCTGTGCTGGCAACACCTCAAGGACTTTGGGTGTGCTGGACTGAAACAACTAGGCATTTTGTCATTAAATATAGGCTAGAATGGCTTTTATATTTATTTTACTTGCAGCTAATTGCTTTCAAAACTTTGTCTGACCTTGATGAATATTTTCTTATTAAGCTTACTGGGGGATGTTCTGAGAAGGGAGTCATATAAGGATGGAAAATGGTAAACATTCAAGAGAGTTACAGTAATTGTGTCTTTGCCATTTTCATCTCTCCGCGCGAAGCAGACCGTGTTTTAGTGGTATGAAATTCAGAGAAGCTTCGTAAGGGCACAGTGCCTCTGCTGAGTATGCCAGATACCACTTACAGTGCTAAGACTTTCCTATTTGAAGTAGCTGGGAGTTTTCTGTGGTGACGCTGAGTGGTGACATGACGGTGGTGGTGATGCTCTTCAGCAAGGTCCTACCCCAGAGCGCTGTCCTTCGATGCTTTCTCGGGAAGCTGTGGATCTATTGCCTGCCAGGCCAAGCGTGTGAACACAGAAAGGCTTTAATGTCAAACTTTGAGACTCTGCAGGGGAACAGCAGAATTTGGGCACAGTGGCGTAGAGAAAAGATATCTTAGATGTAGTCATTTGCCTTTCAGAGCCTCTGGGCGGGATGGTTGGTGAGTGGGACGCTGACCTTGACATGAGGACACTGGAGTTTCACTCTCCTCCAGGCCATGCAGCAGGTCTGTGCCCTTCCGCAAGTGCAGTATGTCAGCTTTGGTCTGCTCCACAGAGAGGGCCGTACAGGTCCCCAAACTAGGTCACCCCTAAATCTTTCAGGGGAGTATGCTTGAATCAGCATACAGCAACTGCAACTCAACAACAAGGGCCCAGTTCTTCTGGTGCTACGGTAATGATAGCTTTGGTGTCTCCCTTAGCTAAGCATGACCTCACATGCTCCCACTCAAATCACTGGGGTGTGAAAAACTTCAGTGGGTGACAGCCTAGAGCCATAGTTAATGGTAATGCTTTTAATTTTCAAAACAGTTTTTTTTCCCTTTTCTAGACACGTTATAATTAATATTTTGTGACAGTCTCAAGAGATACAGGAAAGAATTTCTGGTCTTGGTTTAACAAAGGATATCAACAGGACTGCTGTGCACGGGAAGTTAAGTGTTCCGGGGTGTTTACTAACACTAGGGCAAAGCATGAAGTTGTGTGATATTTTTCTGATGAGAGCAGAATCTCCACTTTGCTGAGGATGGGTATTCTAAGGGAGAGGGATGCTCCACGTGGGGAGCAGCGTCATCAAAGCCATATTGAGAACTTAGGGCTGCCTGTCCTCCTCCCGAGCCACTGCGCTTGCCTTGGTACAGTTTGGAGTGACACGTAGCTCCTCGCTGATCTTGCTGCGGCCGTGCGTGGTGGCACCGGCAGAGTTTCTCACCTTGTGCATGCACAACGGCGTGTTCAGCCCGTGCTGGAAGCAATTCACTGAGCAGCACATTGGTTTCACCCTCGGCAGCTCAGTTGGCCGTCAGGGTTGCTCTGCTGTGGGGTATTTTGGATATGTGGGTAAATATCTTCCCTCCAACAGTGCCAGGTGTTTCCACGCACAGCAGCTCCCTCAACCACTTTGTAAAGGTTTTGTGGCGAGGGGCTGCCCAGAGCGCGGTTCCTGCTGGCTGTTGGGGGGGGGTTGCGACTGACCCCGGGTCAGCCACTGCACAGCTGCCGAGGGACGTGTAAAGTGACAGCCATCCATGAGCCATCACTGCAGGATCCTTCTGAATCTTTATTTCAGCTCCCATCTTAACGACCCATCCCACTGTGGGATGATCTTGGTCCATCAGACTTCAGGCTACAGGCCAAACTCACTAGATAGCTGGGTTGCTTTTCTTCTGACCCATTGAGAATTTATGCAAACGTATCAGGGGCTTTTCTGGACAGACTTGGTGGCTTGAATCTTTTGGGATCTTGCCCTCAGGATTTCATGTCCCTGCAGGCAGGTTCAGGATCAGTTTCTAGCACCTTTCTGTCATCACAGTCCTCTGAGTTCTCACACACCAGTTTGTGTATGTCCCCCACACCATCCCACTGCTGTGCTTGGGTAACACCTTCACACGAGTGATTTAACCAGGTGTTTTAGAGAAGACTCATTCAAGAGTCTCTCTGGCACCTCCATTTTTCCAGCTGATTGAGTTTTTGTAAATAGTGGCTATCTGAAATTTTCTTATCCCGTAATTAATGGCTGTTGCTTCATCTTGCTCATGTGTTTCTGCCCTACCAGGTCATATGAGAGGGGATGTCCTCTCCTCAGCCACATGTCAGCAGACTGGCTGTGTGGCCTGAGACTGCGGCATATGCAAAAGGTTTTGTGGTATCCAGGATAGCTTTGTAAAGCATACAAAGAATGGTGCAGAACTGATATTACTGCTGGACTGCTGTGGTGGTTGCACTGCATTCAGTAATCTGTGTTTTTACAGGTTTGATGCGCATCGCCATCAGGGATGATTATGCTAAAACTCTAGCTGTTGTAATGGAAACAGGTTTGCTCACCTTTTTTTAAAGTCAAGAATACTCAATCTATTAAACATTAATTTGTTTCCTTTGTGGTAAGAAAAGTATGTGGCTTGAAAATGCCATAAATGTTGGAGCATGATTTGTAGCCTTGCTTTCGGGTGGGGTACCGGGGCAAAGATTGTGCTCCATCACCACGCGCCTTTAATCACTGCAGACTTCGAGCTCACACATTCTCCTTGGATGAACAGAGCGCGTCTTTATTACTCTGTGAGGACTTTAAATAATTCATCACTAGAGAAAGCAAAGGGAAGAGCGATGCTGTTTGTGCTGTACTCTAATTGCGGAATGCATCGTCACCTTTCAAATGAGGCCCCAAATTTAATCACGATTCTCTTCTAGCCCAACATTTGGTGAACCCCTCTGTTTCTCCACCTGCCGCAGGGGGATGAGGGTGCCGGTTCGCCCTGTGATGTTGCAAACATCCCACCTGCGGGGAAGGAGGTTTCTCTGAAACAAAACCACAGCCAGGTATGAAACAGCAATGATGGTCCCCAAGGTGAGAAGCATGGTGAACGTTTTAAAGGGGAAGAGCTGACTGTAGGTCCCGTTCACCAGGGAGCAGCCTGGGTAGCAGATGATGGGGGGGATGCTCAGGGCAGGCTCCCCCGCCAGCGCCCTCAGGAGGAGCCCAACCAAGAAGCCGGCAGCCGAGCCGTAGGTGTTGGTGCTGGGAGCGAAGAGAGCGCAGCAGAGCTGGGGGAAGAGCAGGGCATACACCAGCTCCCCGCTGAGGAACCAGAGGTCATAGACCGAGCTGGAGTAAAAAGCCAGACCAGCAGCCCCAGCCCCAAACACCAGCATGGAGATCCTCATGGCCCATAAGACCTCCGTCTCTGTAGCCTGTAAAACAGAGATCGTGACATTACAGACACGGCGTTTAGTGGCAGGGTGACCAGCACTGTCCTGCCCTGGGCTGGTTTCCACCAAGCCCTCGCTGCTTGCAGGCAGTGCTTGCCACCAGCAGCCGCCCAAGGTGGACACCCCTGGAGATGGAGCTGCACGCTGTATTTTTAAGGGTCATGGGTTTATGCTGTTTCCATTAATATCCTTGTCCAAATTCTATACCGGTCATTTTATAAAGAGCAAATCTTTATAAAAAGCATTTTATAAAGAGTAAATCTTTATAAAGAGCAAATACCAGTGGGGGTATTTTTATCCCTACTAAGGATATGAACACCCCTGCCCTGTGTTTGAAGCTCCGGCTCCAGAACTCAGTTCAGCAGCTGAAGGACAGACACCTCTAATCGCAGACCACACAGACTGGATTAGAAACCATCTTGAAACAAAAGCATCTTGCCTGACACCAAAACTACTGAATGCTGTAACCAAGTACCTTTTTCCTCAGGATTTTCCTGTAGATGTTGTGAGCGAACATGGAGCCAGCGGACAGAAGAGCTGAATCTGCAGAAGACATTGCAGCAGCAGCGATGGCTCCCAAACCAGCGATGGAGATGTATGCTGGGCAGAGATAGTGTAAAACAAGCGGCAGTATCATCGCTGATTCCCCTCTCTCGAGTGGACTCGGAAGACCATAGCTTGTCTGGTTCCAGTCTTTAAAACAGAACAAGGAAAAGTCACGAATCCTTCGCTGACATTTCTGCTGTCTTTGAAGCTGCCTTTCCACAGGGACCACTCACAGCAGGGCTAAGGACTGAGACCCACTCGATATTTTAGGACTTGGATTAATTTTTTTGGATTCTCTTATGATCTCTTGTGATTCCCCTTAGCATGCTGCAGCTCTCACTAGATCAAAGATTTTCCTTTTCCCCAGTAGCATCTATAGAAATAGCTGTGCTTTGTGTGTTTTCAGAACTGGCACAGTTAAAGGTCAACCTTCTAGACCCTGCTGGTGAGGAGAAGGGAGTTTTGCTCTGATGCCCCTAGTGACAGATGAATTAATCAGTTCAATTGATTTCTTTAAATGTTCGGTGATCTGGCTGCTCTTTAACCCTTCCTCACAGCCAGCACAGGACTGAGCCCCTGGACGGGGGCTGTGAGTTTACAGAACTGAACTCTCTGATTCCTTCAAGCAGGTTTTCTTCAGAACCTTATTAACAATCTGTAGTAATATTGCTGGGTCTTACAGGTGGAAGGCACTAACAGAAGCTAGGGTAAGATTTCTTGGAAAATAGGATTATACAGGGTTTTTCAGGCTCTGCCTTCATCTTTCCTCAACACAAGGTCCATGAAAAGCCATTTCATCGTAATGAAATAGCTTTAAACAGGTCTTGGGGCCTTTTAAATGTCTCTAGGTAGTTGTGCACTGAACCTCAGAGGGTACAGACCACCTAGCTTGGTGGCCAGGGCTATGCTTTTAGGTACACAGGACTAGGTAATTTGAAGTCTAAATCAGGACTTCTTTGGACCTTGTTTTAATCACATTTGACAAAACCACGTTCATTATTCAGAGGCAAAGAGTTAGTTTTACCTGTTGATGCTGCAACTGCACCAATAAGCACAGAAGGGATGGCCATTGAGAAGCACCCAAGTCCAGAGAGGTAGGAGATGAGCCTTGCCTGTCCTGGCGAGGCAGCGGAGAGCACTCTTTGGAAATAAGTTTGCCATGGGATGCTCCCAAGCACCTGAAATGTTCAGATGTTACCAGTGGTACCCACCAGGCTGCTGTAGGGCATCATCCATCCATTCAGGTAGATGATAATCTTTACTGTTATAAAACTCTCATTTAAAATGCACAAACATTGCCCAGCTTTAACTATCGAGGGTGATATTTCTGATGTTTGAGGGTGTCCTTTTCCTTTGTTTTCATTGTGATGGATGTGAAATTTTGATCAAAACAGGTTAATAGTTTGGCAGACTGAGAAAGCTGAAAAATAGATTGCTTGACATAGTGAAACAGGCACAGAGGAAGGAAAAGAGAAGAAAAGTTTTTCAGGAATGCAACTTATGTAAAACATCTATCCAAACTTAGCTAGAGTATAATCAAAAATTAAAAATAAAATCACCATTTTCGCTTTCTTAGCAGACAAATTTCATCAGATAAAATCTGAATATTCTGTCCTCACCAAACAAGCTCAAGCTTCTGTGTGTCCCTGTTACCGATCAAGCAAACAACCTCCTGCAGTCTTGGCTATATTGGTAGCTCAAAAGTTGAGTTGTGCAGTGGAGCCAATGGCACCATGCTTGCTGATGACCTGCACTCGTGCCATTTTAATATTTTTGTTCAAATAGAGGGAATTTTACATAATTGTGTTAAAAGCACACGATTGAGGCTGCAAGACCAACCTCTCAAAAGGTAGGAAATGCCTCATTTAGGTGCCAGGAGTGGAACTAGTTGCCTGCATGGCCTTAATCAAGAGGTACATTCCTTCACGTCGGTAAAAGATGTAGTGTTCCTGCTGCTTCTTTCCTTCGCACAGCTGAGCCCTGGATCTCCCCAGTCCACTCAGTGTGCTGCAGAGTGGCTGAGAGAAGGTTTTACACATTGTCCTGCCCCTGCCAACTGCAATGTAGGCCTTCTGGCTGGAAGAACCCACAAGTTTTCCAGCAGAAAGTCCCCACACAATCCCTTGTCCCAACCACCTGTCCAAGAAATACTCCATACCAGGTAGAAGAAGTCATCCAGCCACCTTCCAAGATACTGTTTTTCTATCTTCCCAATCCAAGGGTCCTGGTAAGATTGATGAGTTGCTGTGTAATAAATACTTTCTGTTGCAGAGTTCACCAGGGCAAAGGGGATACAGACCCACTAGGATAGAAACGGAAATAGTTATTGATTTCCCCAGGGTCCATGTTCTTGGAGAATCTATTCAGATAATGAAATGAAGGTAGATGTAGAACATAAAGTAACATAAGATTAAACCAAGACTAAGTCTTCCTTTCTCCCCCTTCTTTACTCTAGATCTACATGTTTCTGGTTCATGGCATCATCAAGAACATGAGTCTGTAATTTGGGTCAATTGGTGCCTTCAGCAGAAAGATCTCTCTCCTTTCCAGCCAAGATTGTTCTGGTCAGGTTCTGCAGACTTTACTTGTGAGCAGCTGCATTCACCCAGCAAGGCCCATAGCTTGTGTGAGCACTGTCTGAAATGCATAAGGACTGTAAGACATTTCAGGAGACCTGTTCTCCTGAAGAGGAACTGTAGGGCAAGGGCTGGTATTGGTAGAGTTATTTTTGGTCAGAGACATACCAAAAAGCAGAGCAGGACTTTTTCCCTTAGTTAGGAAACTGGTAACAAAGAAATGCACAGGACTTGCCAGGCTGAGGGTAATGAAAACCAGCTGGATGACATCTGTGTATGCAACAGAGTAGAGGCCTCCCAGTAGAGTGTAGAGTATGACAGTGCATGCCGAGACAAGGATAGCCAAAGAGCCTCCAATGTCCAAGATGACCCTCATTGTTGCTCCTGCAGACAAGGGCAGCAGTCAAGTATTGTAAGACAGATTCATGTATACAGAATAAATAAGGATATGTTATTCCCTTGATGCCGGCATACCACTCTGTATGAGAAGCGCACGGTCCTCAGAGAGTGGGCAGAGTGAGGACTCAGGAGAGCCCATGTGCCCTTTCTGCTCTTGCTGCTACCTTGCTGCATGGCCTTTGCCAAGGCATCTTGCCTTCTTGCATCTGCTTTCCCACAGGCAAGAGGAAGGTACTAACTCCTATTACCAGACCTCTCTATTATAATATCATGAATATATACTACTGTCATTTGTTTCACACCTAAAAACATATTTTCCAGAAATGAGAAATGCTTGTGTTCCTCTCACAAAAGGAGACACGAAGCACAACTTTCCACAGCTTAGTCCAACACAATTCCCAAATATGTATTGTACTCTGATAGCTGTGCCACATGACCTTTAACAAATACAACAGCAAAGTAAGTATTTACCCAGGGATGCCAGGATAGCTGCAAACCAGAACACCTCTCCTAGGAGTGGTGGAATGAAGAGTAAGCTTCCCATCACGTTTCCGTAAGTTTCTTGAAGGGGATCCATCACTGTCACATAATTCTTGGATCTCATTGGATTTACAAAGAAGAAACCACCTATCAAAAGTGATGACATTTTGGTAGAATTTTGCATGTTTTATATTCCAGGCAAAAAAAGTAAGAATACTATGGTGTCTGGGTATCAGACTTGTATAGTGAGTGTGGAATTCGTACATAATGGAGAGAACAATGAAGCCAGCCAGACACCAAGGCCTCACTTCACTTGCCTATATGTGGGGTTTTGTCCCTCTGAGAGGTCCCAGGTTATAAAGGACATCTGCTTACAGGTGACAGATATGACCCTATACTTTTGGTAGACCTACATCTTTCCAGAGTGGCTACTGGAGGCGGGGTGGGACCCCCTAGGGCACCCCAAATGGCACAAGATACCTGTGTGACTGTAACGACCTTGGCTCAGAGGACACCCACATATAGTCCTCTCTTCATCTCCAATGACCTACCAACCTGAGACACAAAGTTTTCCAAAATGCTTCCTGTGGAAAATGTCAGTAGGCAGCGTGAGGCATTGAAGACTCATATTTGGCTAAAAAAGGACACAAATTTTTGTCCTTGACCGTATGATGCAACATGCTGATATTCCTTCCTTTTCTGGTTACATTTTCATTTTGGTGGCTTCATTGTCTCTTCCCAGAACTATATTGTTTTAATCTGCACATTGAGCTGAGTCCCACCCACCTTCATCTAAATATTAGACTTCAGACGTACAGCCATCTCATTAAAACCAAAGAATACGTATTGTGCCTAACCCTGAAGCTAACAGGACTGCTTGTCTGGGCACTACTGACCTGAGTAAAGATTGCAGGATCAGACCTGCACTCCTCAATTTCATTAGTAAGAATTACTCATGTAAGAAATGCTGGCAGTATATTTCCAAGCCTGATTCATATTCACGTCAGCTGGACTCTTTTCTCTGACTTGAGAATAAGGGTTATTGTTCTTTTAGAAATTCCTGTGCAAGGTCTGCACAGGTCTCCTTGCTTTAATCATCCTGTGTCCCTAGAGAGTTATGCTATAACTCAGTGTGGACTGGAAGAAACTTTGGTCTTGGCAAGACAGCTGAACCTCAGTGTGAGTCTGAGTCCAATAATTCTTGGAGTTAGAAATGGCAACTTAGGTATAGGACACTGCAAACTTAGCTTACTTTCAATAAAATAGTGACCAGCTGTAAACTGGGATAAGCTGGATGCACTACATATTCATTCTGAGATGACACTACTCAGAAGAATGGTTTTAGTGGAAAAATCAAGACAGTATTATTTCATCACACAGAAATTTTGAAGAAAAAATTAAAATGATACCAATACTCTCAATAGTCGGTGAATAAGAGACCATGATAAAAAAGCAATATGCACATAGCCACATGCTTCTAAAGTTCTCAGATAAGATTTTTGTCTTATAAATTGCTCCAAACATGCAAAACTCTACACTAGCTCAAAGCTACCCCCATTTCTTACGTTTTGCTTTAGAGGATAGCATTATAAATGCATATTCTGGATCTGTGGGAGACTGAAGAAGCAAAATCACCTTTAAAATGTACTCTATACTCTGTTATGCATCTTAATTTACTCATATGAATTTTTTTTAAAGCTTATGTGTTTTGATTGCATGAATTATTTACCAATAACAAGGGACAAGGCAAACCCCACAGGTGCTTGGACCCACAATAGTCCTTTGGAAGGCAGGTAGACAATTTCAGCTGTGCCGTTGATATATGCTCCTCCAACCCAGGTGGCTGTAAACATGGAAAGTGGAAAGGTAAGAATTGTGATACGTATTCTCAACTAGTCTTGTAGAACACACTGAGAGCTTGGAAACATTTTTCTCATACAAATATTTAATCACACTTCTATTTTCTTTACGAAGTTTTCTCCTGTAGTGAGATGTGCTGCTAAGTACAGCTAACTGTATTAGAATCTCATCCTAAGTAATATCCTAAATAATTCAAGAATTGAATACCTATGTGTGCATGGAAAAGCTCAATGTTTAACCATTTAGAGGCAATTTTAATATTCTAATTTTTAATTTCATTTTTCTCAGTGGAAGACTTTTGCTAGAGCAAACAGAATTGCCTTTGTTATCCTCTTGTGACTGATAGACCATCCTTCATGAGCATCACTTACACATTCTAAGAAAATAGACATTAGGGGAAAAAAATGCAAGCAGGCATTGCAGTCAGAATACAAACCTACGACACAGGCTTAAGTGTCTTAGCCAGGCAAGTACCACTTGGGGAAGCCTTTGCAAAGAACGGGTCAGGGAAGCAAATTTCAGATGACACCAGGCAGCAAGGAGAGAAAAGGGAAGTGGAGGGCAGCAGTCAGTGGGGAAACATTTTCTCTTTAGGAGAGAGACCAATGTTCACCATGAGTAGCAATTTATTCCACACAGAACTGGAGTGTTCCAGGAGTAAAATTCTTCTGTTATGCTGGATAACAGAAACTGGTTCAAGATTAAGACCACAGTTCTCCTTAATGAAAAGTGTCGTATTCTTCAGTCACTCTTAAATTAAACTCTTTAACTCTTAACTAAACTCTTAAATTAATCTCTTTAATTTAAAAGAATCTACATAAACATTAGGTTTTGCTCAGTGTGAAGAGGTTTGGAAGAATCCATCCCAAAATGATTCATGAAACCATACTCCTTTAAAGCCACACTTAGGTAAAATCTGCCCTGACATTAAAGGAGTTCACTTGCTTTGAAAGAAAAGTCCCCCAGTTCTATGCAATGCATGTGTTTTAAGAAGAATTTTTTAAAGTCCTTTAAGAAAACTTACCTGTTGCAGTAAACAATCCAATGAAAACATTTATATTCCTGCCTCCAACTATGGCCATTTCAGTTGGGTTTCTGTTCTGCTGGTCCTTTTTGCTTTTCCAAGAAGCCCAAATTCCAGTAGCCAAAGTTAATGTAAAAAACACACTCAAAGATACCAAGCCTGGTATATTTAGAGCCATTTTCTGTTGCTTAATTTAGATGATAGAGAGGAATAATGGCTTGATAATCTTTGACTGAGTCCACAATCAGAGAAAAATAGACAAAAATCAGAAAAAATAGTGCCAGCTTGTAAAGAAACTGCTAAGTATTAGTTTGCTCTACTTTGCAAGGAAAGGTGCAGTACGAAACAGAGCCATAAACCCCAAAGTCTTGAGAACCGAATGGAGAGTCTCTGTCTTTGGAGGACTACTGGCAATTCTTCTGTCTTCCCCTTTCCTCAGAAGATATACACTCTTATTTTTCTGGGGAGGAGAGAATAAGAGGGTAGGAATTAGTGTTGATAAGAGCAAGGGAGCCCTGATGTGGAGGTGATACCATCTTGGCTTAAAGGAGGGAAAATGTTATATTTTGTCTGATATGCAACAGTATGAAAATAATCTCTATTTCTCTAGGTTCTAGGCACAAGGCTAACGCAGAAGATAGGGCTAAGAATTTGTCTGTTTAAAGTTGACTGAACTAAACCCACAATAATCATCAAAATAAACCTAGGAAAGAGTAAAAGAAGATTTACCACTGACCAACTGAAGGAGCTACACGCTGATACTCAAAGCAAGCGCATTATCATTTCACTGCTGGAAACAGGCAGGAGAGCAAGGTTTTGTTAGACTGCAGTAAAACTACAGGAAAGATACAGACTTTTTTAGACTACTTTGTGAAATTCCCTTTAAACAGACATAATTCTGAGAAAAACTCATATAGTGTTAAGGAATTAAGGCTGTTACATTTATTATAGAGTTGCCACACTGCTATCTTTTTAGTTGCCCTGTGAATCTTTCATCTGTCCAGGTATGATTCTTCATAACCAATTCTATGTAAAAACTGCCCTATTTAAGGCACTTGTTTGACTTTCTTGGATACTTGTGTTTGTCTGCAGAGTGGGTAGTGCCTTTGCAGGCGGAGATCACAGATTTCTTCATCACTGATTAACTCTGAGCAGGAGTTTGAAAGCTCAAATCTTTAGGAAGGTTTTCTGCAGTGTGCCATCTCCTGCAGACAGCCAGGAGTAGCTGTGCGTGGAAATGACAGTGGCATAGGTTAAGCATGTCCCACGGGCAGGGGATGGTAGGAACACACGGGCACATGGGCAATGGCTGTGGGAAGAAGAGGGGAGAAGTGCAGGAACCCCACGTTTTCTGTGACACCTCTCTGTACAAGGGAAAATAAGGTTTTTGGTACGTTATGCAGTGACCTGGTGGGAAGACTCTATAAGGAGTGTTTAAAAAGAAGTGAAAATTAAAAAAGATTAAAAGTCCAAGAACCAGATGATTATCCTGCCTTAGGAGAAATATTCCTTTATATTTATACTCAAATACTATTTTGACTGAGTGAAGGGTTTTAACTTTGAGCCAATTATTTACGTACAAAAAAGGACACTGTGCATTTTTAAGGCACATTTTCTAGGTGGTAATTAGGAACACTCCCTTTCATCTCAATTGCACCTGCTACAAAGTTGTAGAAATTGCAGTTGTCAGTGGCAACGGAGACATTGGTTTCTTTGGGCTGTCTTCCTTGCTTAAAACAGGATGTTTCAAAAACTTTAAAAATGCTATTTACACACAGACACACACTGAGCTTTTTTCTGTGAACAAATGTTTTGCAGCATATTTCCTAGGCAGGAACAAAAAAGGGTTGAAGGTGCATGCGGATGGGTCTCAGCCCATTCTGCAGCCAGGCCCTCCTGGGAGGAAATATCTGGTGTTGCATCCTTCATGTAGGGGTCAACTAAATTCGACATGTCCAAAGCAAGATTTGAATTTGTTCTTTGACATCGGCAGAAAACATCTGGACTGACTCTGCTTTTTACCATCTCTTGGGAAAAAAAAACAAAAGAAAAAGTGGCAGGCATAAAAATCTGCAGGGAAACTTCATTCAAAGACCCAGAGAGGTGGAAGGCAGATGTGGTAGGACAAAAGGTAAGTGAAAACATTACACAATGGGATGAAGGAGACTTAGAGAAAAAGTATGGGTAAGGTAGTTCATCTGAAGCTGGAGTGGTTTTGATGATATACAGTGCATGGAAGGATTGTAAAAACATACGGTTATACCAAGAAGACCAATTCCTCACTGAATCTGTCGTTGTGCTCTTTTGCCACTAGATGACTCTCAGCTACTGCATCTATTTTACCAAAAAAAAGGAAATCTCACTAATGGAGAGAAGTTTGAGGTGGGCTTCACCTCCCTGCTCATGACGGAGGGCTGCAGCTTTGGGTGCCAGCTGCTGCGCTGCTCGCTTCAAGCTCCCTGCGTAACCCATGGGGAGAAATATGCAATTTTAGGATGTGATTCACTGACCTATTTTAGGTCCTGTGAGGCAGGACAGAGCAAGGGCAGATCTCAGTCTGCTGGACTCAGGGCTGCTTTTAAGAGCACTGTCACTGTACCCAGTAGGTGTTTCAGGGCTTGATTTGGCTGCTTACATAGAGGTGGCTGGTGCCACCCGAGACCTGAGGCTCTGAGATGTCCACATGGGCAAGCAGAAGTTACAGAGCCCCTGGGAAGACACATACCCTTCTGGAGCAGCAGCCAGGGTATTCTGGTGTGTCTCCAATGGTTCTGGGGATCTACTTGGAGGATACTCAGCTGAGCTCTTGCTTTCTGCTTATCATTTGACCTTGATGGAACAAACTCTGACGTGGGTGGTTGATAAAAACAGAGGAGTGCCTGGAAGAAAGTGAGCAGCGCTGTGTGCCAAGTTTTCCATCTATGGTGGAAATGATCTGCACTGTAGTGAGCACTTACAGCTACTCAGCTTTGAAGCTAACCAACTGGAAGAAATAAAGATGGACAAAACAGTGGCCTCTCTGCCTTTGACAAAATCCTTGCCCTGCCTTTCTAGGTTAAATGTGCTATGTTATTGACGATGAGCTTTAGCTGGCCCTCTGTGGCCCACGGGCTCAGGAGGAAAGGGGTGCTGTGGGGCGAGAGAGGTCTTGCAGGGAAGGGCATTTCCAAATGGTGGCCGTCCCCTGTCACTCCTCTGGAAAGGAACAAGCCCAATGAGCTGGTACGTGTAGGAAATGAAATAAAGTACTCTGAGAATCTGGAAAGGTCCTTTTTTTTTTTTTTTATTTCCTTTGGGATTTTTTTAAAGTTTGTTTGCAAAGAAGTGCCTGTGAGGAGCTCCCTGGGAGGAGAGACACAGGGCTGGGGCTGGGGCAGTGGAGCAGAGGCTGTGGCACAGGGAGGTCTGCAGGGACCAACCTCTCCACCAGTTTGCTTTGCTCTGCTCGCCAAGAAAAACTGAGCACTGGGGCCTGAGGCATCTGAGCTATTTGCATCAAAACGATCTGACAGTTCCTCTTGAAATGAGGTGGCATGAAACAGTCTGTGGTTTCCAACCCAGGTATTTGAATCATGTCCTTGATGCTGGCAGCTGAAACACTGGGCCATTGGTCTCCAAACGTTTACAATTTTTCACATGGTGTCCTTGGTCTAAAATTTTATTCCTATCCCAAGTCAATCCCAGGAACACTTTTTTTCTTTTCCAACCAACACAGATTTGTGTGTGGCTGATATCCTGCATGAGTTTCAGATGCAGAGGAGAGGGACAATTTGATTAGAAAGTAACATATTTTTACTCCTTGTGTGAAAGCCTGTGTGGTGAGACTGCACAGTGAGTAATAAATATAAAAATTAAACAAATATTTTGCCATTATGCCTGTGTGAGTTTTTGACCATTAAATATTTAAGATCGATAGAATTAGAGAAGACAGATTGATAGGTAGGTAGGTAGATAGATGGATAGATAGAAGATGAACAGAGATAAAAGATAGATATAGAAGAATATTATGAGTTCCTTAGTTTACTAAATTCTTCATGTGTACAATACATAAAATATTTCAGAGGCAAAATATTTCTTTTCCTTTGTTAGATTTCACTGGAATAATTCTTCCCATTTTGAAAAAAAACAACCAAATTAAAATCTGTAGTAATCCCAATTCTGAAACACAATATTTTATCTTTAGTGAAGCCAACTCTGCCTAAACCAAAATTATTTTTGTTAGTATCATGTAGCCATTTTTTTACAGGTCTCTGCAGTGCTTGGTGCAAGGAGCCACCCCCGTTATGAAGTGCTGGCCGGCTCCTGGAGAAGGCTCTGGTGACACTTCTGAGAGCTTAGGCTTTGACACATGTAAAAGGTGATTTGGGGCATCTGAAAAGCCATGAGCTGAAATGATTTCACTGAATTTTAGCCACCTATCTTGGTTAAATTGATTTTTAGCATCCTTGTGTTTGCAAGAGATGAGCATTTGCTTTGGTCACCCACACCTCTGTGTTGGTAGCTCCAGCTGAGATTCTTGGGTCTCTAGAGATCTGCAAGTGGCTCTCAGGTGTGACACAGGACATGTGGGAGACTGTTGCCACCTCGAGTGGCATCTGGAGGCTGAGCAGGACCTTTGCTGCACTTCAAACGGCACCAGATGCTCCTGTCTAGGGTAGGCAACTGAATCTTGCCTGGAGAGGCAATTCCTCCTGCCTGCTTTAGACATCTCTTTCAGTATGGGCTGGGGGAAGGCTACCTCTCTCCATGGACTCTGTGGCTTGATGCTTGACTCTTTTCAGTGGTTCAAGTTAGACAAGATGAATTTAACTCTACTTTCTGTGTTATTCCATATGTCTTCCTACCAGAGCTAGTTTGAAGTCGCAAGTCCTTTAGGTCACACAAATCAAGCCAGAAAAGAACTTCAGAATAACAACAATATTTAATATTTACATATATCAGTGAGGCCAGTGATTGCACAGTTGACAGGACAGAGGGTGTCCCCGTTAGCACACAGAGGTGACACTGAACGTCCCCAGAGCGGGACAGCCTGGAACAAGCAGATGGCAGCAGTACAGTGCCTTTACCTTCCTGTGCTGGCGGTGGTGTGTGCCACTGGGTACCTCTCCCTCTCGCAGGGCTGGCACAGCCCAGACTGGCTTTATCATAGAGGTGAGAGTCAGGGGGACAAAACTGAAGGATGAGGGCAGGGCTGATATTTAGGGGCTGTGAAGAGTTCATAGAGCCCCTCTGCTGATGAAGGAGTCTCTCTCAGTCTGGCGACGTGCTGAATATCCTTACTTCTAGCTGCCTCCTTGACTCTTTTCCTGGTTGAATCAGTTGGCTTTATTTTGATGCTCACTTTATATGGTTGCACTTTCCAGGCTTCACTGCCAACAATGAACGTGATCGTTTTAAGCCACCTGGCAGGTTTGGATGCACCTAGTCATGATTGCAAACTTCAGCTTTTTTAACAGAAGGTACTTTTAAGTTTTGTGCTCAAATTTCCTGCTTCTAGAGGTGAAGCTATGCTCCAAGGAAATGTACATGTGCTCCTCATCTTAGCACAACTGGCATTTTCTTCCCCATTCTGTATAAAGCGGTTTGTGTGCTGCATTAGAGGATAGCACAACCAACCAACCATGTCTGCAATAACTGTGTTCAAGTAACTTGCTCCCATGCTACATTGCAGAAATACGAACGTTTGACTGAGAAAACATAAATGTCTTTCTTTGAAAAATAGATTCCAAGTGCTTTAAATATATTCAGGTTTTCCTAACTGCATACATGCCTTCAGGATGGATAAAGATTATCTTACAGTTTGGCTGACTTAGGGAAATCAGCGGCATGTCCAAGAAATAATCTCTGAGGAAGTCACTGAAATGATGGGGTTTCTGAAATTTGCCAGTCATGGGCTTTAGCATCAAGGGCTTGATCTTAAATGATGATGGGGAATTACGCAGTTCCTGGTTGGGATTACTGTTGCTGTAACACTAAGACTGATGCAATTTTTTGCCTTTCAGATTATATCTGTTATTTGCTACTACGCTGCACATAATCACTACCTTTATTGATTTAATGTTTATCTTTACCAGTTAATTGCTTGTCCATGTGATCTATTCGAGAACAGCCCTACAGAACTGTGTGGAAATTAGTGAGATGCCTATGGAGTCTCGTGAGGACAAAATTGGTGCTGAGGTTCTCCTTCTTTTAGTTAAACTGGACATTGTTAAACTCTTGCTCCAAAACCTACTGTCTATATTGAACCAAATGACCCTCCAGGGTTAACATGTCTCTTAGATGCTCCTGAAGAACTGATGTAGAAGTGCACTGGACTTTGTCAAACATGATAGCAAGCTACCAAATGAGCACAAGGGGATTTGGCTCCAGAGTGGCTGAGGGAGGCTGAAAACCACGTACTTCAATTGCTTCTGCAGTGTTGCACATGCCGCTTGATATATTCTCTGCGCATCCTAATTTAAATCTGGGAGTGCCTGGGTAGCAAGTTAATAGGAACAAACAGGTGAGCTCAAGGTGGGATCTGGAGGGGACATGAGGTTATTTTCATCCAGCCAGAGAGCACCTGCTTCATGCAGCTGATAGATGCATACATTAACAACAGTTCAGTTCCCATACACACAAGAGGACAAGTGGCAAGCTTTGGTCTGGGGACCTTTGTGTTTTATGCACAAGTACAGAAGCTGGGACCAGGCAGATTCATGTTTTTGCCAATACCTGAGATTTAGCAAGGATATTTAGAGAGATGAAAATTTGGTGTCTCAGATCTAAATGATCTAGCCTTTTTCCACCCTGACTTCTTTATAAAAAATACATTTTGCCCCATGAAACGCCTGAACATTTTGGGCTTTCTTTGTCATCGCCCCAGAAATACAGCACAGTGCACTATCCTTATTGTATGTGAATCGGCAGCTCAGCTCGGGGTGTGTCCTGGCATTCCCTGTAGGTCATTCACATTCCAGAAATATTTGTCTGAAAGGCAATGGAAGAAAGATGATTAATTAATATTCCAGAGGAATATCAGACTTACTGCAAAAATCTTGGACAATGAAAATAAACAGTGAAAAGGAAGCAGTGAAGATAAATGAAACACGAAAGAGGTTTTCTTTCATTTTGTAAAATGACATTTTTACTACTGTTGACCAGCTAGAAACACCTCCGCTTATCATCTCTCTCACTTACAGCTGCTGGGGGGTCATTACACTTTATCAAAATGGCTTCTTGAATAGGAACACAACCATGCAACTGAGTATGTCAATACATCACACTGCTCTGCTGTTTTGAAATATCTGAAGACCAGATTATCCTTGACTACAATGTGAGGGAGAGAGAGACAGTGTGCAAATGCATCTGTACTGCCTCAGCTCCCCAGAGGAGCTCATTCAGGGACTGTGAAGATCTCTCTGGTCATGTACCATTCCCAGATCCTGAAAAATAAAAGTGGTAAGAATGTAAAGCACTCTGATACCTTTTACTGCATACCAACCTTTCTTTTCCTCATACATGTGCCACATATAAAGCCGGTAAGTCCATTGACGACTTGAATAAAACAAAGAATAGCTTCAATCACACCAATGACCAGAAGAATAGAGAAAAGGACAATATTCCAAAGGATTATGTTTTCAGGTTCTCTGCAAATGCTCCATGTTGTCTGGTTGAACAAATAACTGTCTCTGTGACAGAGAAAAATAATTGACAATGAATACATTTCTAATAAGAAAATTAAAAATTGAGAATGCTTTCTGTGTTTTCTGGCATTACATTTTCTGAACTTGATTGCACAAAGTGAGTCTCAAATTCTACTATAATTGGTGAAAGCTGGTGATTCTCTTCAGAATTGCCTTTGCAGAGGTGCAATTGATGACTAGAGGAGAAAGCCACATCTGTACATGCACAAGAATCTCCCTTTTGTTTTATGGCAGTGCTAATAACTAAAGGGAAAGGTCCCTAATGGTTTTCAAATGTGTCTCCATATTCTCCTTTCCTGCTGTGGTGTCTCAGCGCAGTCCATCCATCATCTTCAGCTCTGGCTTGAAAAGTGTAGTTGCCAAGGATAACTTTAAAGAGTTAGAAAAGACTTTCGCTTTGCTTTTCAGAAGCAGGCAGAGTAGACTCAATTCATGATGATTTAACAGATTAATGTGGCATACTTACCAAACATTTCGTTTTGGCTCTGGGGGGATTCACAGCTCAGCAGCCTTTTGAAAGTGTACTGCAACTTGCAAAAGGGGTTTGCTGACAAGCACAACAGGAGACTCAGGCAGTTTGCCCAAAGATGATCTTTGGTCAAAGAGATGACCAGCTGGAACATGCTGGCTCAGAGAAATATGAGTTTATTCATAGACCAGGTGGACCATCAGTTCACTTTGGAAAAATTCAAATTTGCTATAAAAAGATGTGTGTGTGTGGGGGCAATTAGGGAAAGCAAAGTTGGAAGAGCCTGTACGTCATACTTACTCCAGAGTGTCGTTCCTGAAAGGGTAGAGGTATTCTCCATCACCTGTGTCACACAGAGGGCCCCCAATCAGCCCCAGTGAGGAGATGACCACACAATACGCTCCTCCAGCGAATCCCAGCACAGCCAGGACCACTGACAGCAGCATCTGAAAGGGAAAAGTCCTTCAACATCACATGCACAGAAGTATGGAGTAACATGGAAAGCTTACACTGAATGGGAAGGGAACGATCTTTATTTGTTTCTTACTATATGCTGAAACTCATAACAGTAGTATGATATTTGTAGGAATAAAAAATAGTTGAATTTTGCTGACTAGTGCAGCTATCCTAGCTGTGAAGGGATTTCAGACTGTATTTGTTTTGCTTTTAAAAGTGGGTATGCCCAGAGCTTTAATTAATCAGTTTTATACTTGACCAATCAATTATGAAAAATCTGGTGGTCTTCTTTCAAAAAGCCAATATGAAGCCAGTACTGGCTTGATGTAGTCCACATCATGCACCTTGGCATTTCCACCTCCACCAAGAGCACCTTTCTCAGCCCTTGTACCAACAGAAACTAGCAAGCAGCTACTGAACCAGGTATGAAAGCAACAGAAGATGCATTAGTTGTTTTTGCTAATTGATAAGGAAGGCAAAAGAGCCTTTCTTATTGCTGCTTTCCTTAATTTTGCAAGAGCATGACATGTGGTTACCACTGCTCGTGTTGAGAAATCTAATTGTGCTGCGTGTGGCAACGAACTAGCAGTGACTTCGAATTATATGTAATGCACCTGTACGTTTTACACTGGCCACTCCCACAGAAATTACCTTGGCTCTGTTTTGGGGTAGTTTTCTATTAGTGGATGGAATGCATCTGGTTGCTCTTTGTATACAGAAACAAGAATCTCAAGCAGGTGCTACTGGTGGTGTATCTGGGACAGGCTTCCCACTAGTCTTGTTAAGAGTCCCTGCCTGTGGTTGTTCACAAGTCTGCCAAGAAGGAGAAGAGCAAAGGAAACTCTGGAGCAGACTGACAAAGCCAGGAGAAGACCTGGACTGGGGGCAAGGCAGCAGGACTGCCTCGGAGTCAGGGCAGAGACACGACTGAGGAAGGACATGGGAAACACGCCTGTCCCAGACTTGGGTTTAAAGCCACATACCTCTGGCAACATTTCCCTGTTGCCAGCAAATACCAGTGAAATCTAATAGCCCACAAGGAAGGTAGAAACCTTCTCCTAATGCCAGCTGCTCCACACAGTGCTGCGTGACAGGGTCAAATGGAAATATCCACCATCCACGCTGCAGTTTTGTGACATAGTTTTAAAAACTATTCACTATCCAAACATGTTCAAGCTGGTGAATGCAGTTTCCAACTTGCCAGCAATGACATTACTGTTTTCTGTACACCTTGCATGCTGCCAGTGTGTGAACTGACTCATTTTGTGTGTCCTTTTGCCTCTAAAGCAATCTTTGAGTTAGAAGTTGCTGGGATTTCTCATGAGATTTATTTCATCATAACTGATTAATAACTCTGTCTTTTTCTGCAAAGCTGGACACTCTTTTTGTCTTTATCTGCATGTTGACTGAGTTGCCTCTTAGCAGAGCTTCATTGTCAGCAAAATGTAGGTAATTTAGTATATTGTCCCAGACCAAAGCAGTGCTGGGTTGTAGCTGATGCACTGTCTCTCATAATAAGATCACCAGCCATGCCTCGCGGTGAAGGTGAGTGACTGATACTCTGTCTGAAACTCCTACCTACGCTGAACCACTTCTCCCCACCTATTTTCTCATTTAGTTCAACTGTGCATTCTGCATCTTGGTTGAAGGATCTTAATTATGCTAATGATTAGTTTCAGCACAGCGTAGCAGTATGGGCGTCCCAAAGACAATTATGATCGAAAAAGTCAAATGGTCTTTTGCTACTACTGTGTTTTATGATAGTGGTTAGTCCTAGTAGTATTCATCAGTACTACCCTTGATGACTGTTCTTTGATGCATGATTTTATCATTTGATATCTGTTGCCTGTATAGCTAGCTTCATCTCACCTATTTCCTTTACTATGCGCATGTTTATATAGACAAAGACTACTTGTCACTGAAAAAGGAGTCTGAAGTTGCTGCAGCTGTTAAATTGGCTCTCCTGGGCATTTTCTAGACACGCAGTGGCATTTCTCCATTATATCCACTCTTCTGGAGTCTTTTCTGGAGGCTTGTCCCATATTCTATGGAAATCTAGCAATTTTATTAACTATCGCAGCATCTCAACCTTTCAGCATTTTCCCTAGCTGTACCATCTTCATGTATCACTTTTTTTGAAATTTTTTATTTCCTCATTTGTGTCTTCAGTTGCAACATGAGGTCTAAGCTGGGACGCTGGAGTTTGTTGAAATTAGTTTCCCATGGTGTTTGCCTGTTCTCTACCTCTTGCAAAGCTCATCATTTTTGCTGCTTTTCATTTAATGTTTTTCCTGCTTTATCCTTCACACAGTTGGATTGTCTCTGGTGAGCTGGTGAAGACTTTTAGCATTTATTCTTTGAGCATTTGCATCAGCTGCTTTGGTGAAGTTACCAAGTTCCTCCTGTCCCAGCTTGTGCTGCTCTTTATTGCCCTGGTTCTTGTTTCATGCACATTTCTTTCTTCTCTGTTTCTTTTTCTGGAGGTGTTTTTTTGTGGAATTATTATCCTGTCTGTTTATCCAGATATCTTTGCTTATCTATGTTTGTTTGTCTGGAAAGCTGCTATGGTTATTCTTGTTCTGCTAGTAACTCTTATGGAAGGCTTAGAGAAAAATACTGGAGTATATTTGCTGATGCAACAACAGAAGCCGTATTTTGGGGGGGCCTTTTTTCTTCATTGTGCCAGTGCAGTGGGTGTGTTCAGATGTGTACACACTAAGCTGCAAGACACGGAAGCTTTCTAAATCTGTTGCTTTCCAAAATCATTACTCCATAATGCAAGGACAAGAAGCCATCTAGGTATGTATGCAGGCAGCAATTCAAAATGTATTAATGAAAAAAAACTTAATGCAGCACATAATCACTGTGAACTGGAGAACTCAATAAGGTGAATAAAAGGATGAGAAATTTACTAATTATTATTACTGTTGTTGATACTTCAGCAGCGTGTAAAGGCTGCCATGAAGTCTGAAACTATTAAACCAGGGACTGCACAAAACATAATAGGATGGAGTCCCTACCCTGAGGAAAATGGTTATGTTGAATAATAATTCTGATCAGTATTAGTTCTGTAGCCTTTTTTTTTTTCTATGAAAAGAAATGCTGAGTATTCAGTGTAAATTATAATTTTATGCCTAAGGTCCCCAAAGCAGAAAGGTGGACAATCTAACCGTTGGATTACAGAGTCTCCTGAGTAGTTCCAGTGTGGACTATTTCTCTGCCAGTAGGTAGAAGTTGGTGGAGAAGCCACCGAGAGCTGGAGACCCCATATTGGGTCCATACAGACCCACCTCGCAAGGAGCTCTGGCACCTTGGGAAGTCATTACCATCGTGATGTTTGAACCAGTCCCAGGGCTCCTCTGCTCTCCAGCGCCTGGTGATTCACACCATACCCTGCCTTGGGTATACAGCCCATACGGTTAGGGCATCTGAGCAACCCTGCCGTGGGTGTCTGTGCATTTCCTCCTGCTATCCCCAAAGCAAAGTTTCCCTGAGGTTTCTTCTCCTGAAGCAGCACATCATTAGCCTTCAAATCTCCCTGCAATACTCACCTCTTTTTACATGCTTGGAAATCAGTCTTCCCCAGGAGCTGTGCAGGGGCAACTGTTGTTTTTAATGCCATTCACAGCCACTCGCTCATTGCTCATGTCCCCATCTCATCTCTACATTGAGCCATGTTCAGTTTAAACCATGGAGTGACTTGTAGAGCTTCACCCCTTTCCACCTCAAAGAGGTGGGCAATTCCCACAGTCCCAGAAGACAGCATTTTCAAAGACATACCATCCTCACCGAGCCTATCGTCTAGTTTGGTTTGAGTAGCTTCATCACCTGGCCATCAGCTAGCTCCCTTTATACAAGTATTGCAGCACATAATCAAACTGTCTTCTCAACTGTGTCTATTGTATTCCTCTCTAACAGCAAATAAGGAAGAGGAGGAACAGCTTGTAGGTAACCAAGGAGTGATGGGAAGGTGCAGACAGGGTACCTGGCACCCATGGGTGCTGCTAGGAATGGCTCAGGCAGTGAAAGGGACGTGGGGGGGAATGGAGGAGGGTGGGGGTTCTGCAGAGGTGGGCTGCTGGATGGCACTGTGCTACCACCCGCGTTGGTGGGCCGGGAGAGTGAACCCAGCCCATCTGGGGAAGTTTGACTCTTGGCTCTGTAATAGTTAGTGCTGGGATGAAGGATGGAGAAGGGAGACCTGAGATGCTGGGTGAACTGAGCCCAGCTCAGCTGGATTTCCCCTCGTGACTTACCACATTCAGCAGAGTGTGGGAACACCCACGGTATGGCTGTTCTCCACCACCGCTTTCTACATCATGCAAAATCAGGAGAAGCAGCCGGCTCAGCCACCGGGTTCAGGGTGCCTAGGCTCACACCCCAGCTCTGCAACTGGCCTACTTGGCCATCATTAGCATCTTCTCTGTGCATGTGACCTTTGGTAAAATCAATATAATGACATGTCCCTTGGGATGTACTTGCAGACATCCTAATGAAGAATGCTATTTTGGTATTATGAATAATGAATTAACTTAAGTAAAACATCTTGAAGAGGTAAAGGTCTTCTCATGGATCAAACTAAATATTAATTGAAGAGTACAGAAGAGACATGCTTTATTGTATGGAATATCTCATTCCAGACTGCTTCTGGGAAGGATGCAGACTAAAAAAAACATTTCTAACTCAGTTTATTCTTGCTAATAATGATAGCCACACAGAAGTCTGTGCCCAGGGCTTGAGGATTAATGGAGATGCCTGTATAACATGTTGCTTTATAATATTCTTAAATATCAAGGGGAAAAGTCTCTCTGGCCTTTCTCTGGATGACAGAGAGCCCAAATTGCATTTGCACCTTGCATGTGCATAACGCTTGGGCAAATGTGTGCTACGGGTCAAATCCTTCCATAGGCACCAGCCTTCAGGAAGCAGCGTTGGCTCCATAGCGCCAGCCGCAGCAGCTCAGGCTTTTAGCGTGGGCCTGCAAAGTAGGGGACCCATCTGTCCCTACAGAGGTAAGCAGGGATGAACCTGTGGAAAAGCAAATTGCCGTGGAGGGTATGGAGGAAACAGGACCAGGTGGAAGCAGAAGGAACAGGCAGCTGTCTCAATCTTTAGATTGCCTTGAGCAGAAGGAAGCTGGAGCCATGTTTTACTTTATGTGGGATGAAGTGAAGTAGCTTTGTGCCCCTCTGCCCTCAGCGTTGTGTGTAAATGCTCCAGCACCTGCCCTGGCTGAGTATGATTTCCCTCATGTCAGTGGCTGCAGTATCACAACATTCTTGTTGGCCAACTGAGCCCTCAGCCCCAGCCGAGGGACGCTGTAGATCAAGTTCCTGTTCTGCATTTCCCTGAAATGGCTGTTGATGGTGGTGTGATGGTTTGTCATTGTACGTTTCCACCTGCTAAGCAGCCATTTAAGAGCTATTGTGCAAACCGTCTAGTGCCATTTCGACACATAAATATCCACTTACCCCACATCTGTTAGCGCAACATCCTGCTCCACCTGCTCCCAGCATCATGAATGCCGGCAAAATAACCTGTGAGAAAAGCACAAGCTGAATTGGTGTGCAGTACTTCTGCTGGGATGGTTTTTAAAGTCTAGGAGCTGGGGCATCATGTTCCTCAAATGCAAACCACCTTCTGCCTCTTCTCTGTGAGTTACACCTGCTTAGGTGTTGGTGCTTGCTGAAGAGTAACTCGGGAAGAAGCGTGGGATTACAGCTAGAGCTGGCTGGCAAGTTTTTGGTACAGAAATTCTGATTGCTGAAGCTATACTTCTTTTCAGCAGGGTTTTGTCGGGTTTTTTTCAGGAGCAAATGTGTCAGTTTTGAGAAAATGGAATTTCTTCTCAGAAGAGATGCATCACTGGAGTAAGAATTATGTCCGTTTAAATTTTCTGAGCATCCTACTCTGGATTATAATTGGGAAATCAGTCTTAAACATCCTGAAACACACCTGACTTTGGTTCTTTGTGCTAAGCTTCTGGAAAAGCTACAAAATGGACTCCACTCCACAAGGAAATCCCAGTTCACACCAGCTTTCTCCACAGTTATTATCAGGTGGAGTTGGACTGATGCAATGAAACCAGTAACCATCTGTGTCTCAGGATATAATGTTGCTTTACAGAGGCACTCTGGAGATAGGAAAAGCTGAATTTAGTTTGGCAGCTAGAGGGCAAGCAAGCTTTTGTGGGTCTAGCTGTGCAGCCAGAGCACTCCTGCTGTCTTTCCTCTGCCTGCCACTGTTTGTGTAGGCATCTCAAATAACAACGCAAGAAAATGAGTATTTGAGAAAGTAGGAAATGGTCCCTATAAAGTAATGAAAGAAGGGGAACCCCCCCAAACAAACAAAAAAAGTAAAAGCTGTAAAACCAGCCTGACTAGGTGTTGGAGAGATGTTGTCCCATGTAGGGCAGGAAGAGCAGAATGTCCATGGTGAACAAAGCCCGGGGAATTTATGTGTGCACGGTGAATATCTCTGTTAGACTGTAAGACAGTGTTATGAAACCTGCTTAGATTTGGAGGCCCCTAAATATTTTTCAAGGGATTTGCTCTCCATTGCCTTTTATGCACACCCCAGGGGCAGCCTCCAGCACCTGCAGTGGTCACTGGACCGCAGCTAGAGACCTGCAGATGTAGAGCATTGAGGTTAAAAAGACATTCCTCTTCCTGAAAAGAAGTCAGCTCTTAAATAATCACAGGCGGTCCCCAAGGCAGCCTCAGCCCTAGCATGCTACTGTCTGGCACTCAGAAGGAGAGCTAATACCTCTGCCTATCAAACCAACACTCCCTTTCCTCCAGGGCTGTCTTCTTTGGAGGTTTCTCATCTGAGCTGCGAACACCTCTGTGTCATTTATTAGCCTGGCTCAGGATGAAGGGTTTGCTTGGCAACTTCCTTTTTTTTGCAGTGTCTGATTATAAACACCTGCCTTTTGACATGGGAATGAAACTTTGCTAGATTTGGCTGTTGTCAGTAAAATGAGGGCTGTGCGTGAGCCATGGCTCAGTCGGGCATTTCCCAGTGTTGCACATAGGCTTTCCATCAGGAAAGATGTTACTATGACACATAGAGCCAGTCTTCCTTTCTTTACACCCTAAACTTTCGAAATAAGGAAATGGAGAGGTTTTCACGTCATATAAATTTCCATTAGAGAAGCAGCAGAGGAGGAGGAAAGGGTGAGGCTGGCTGCTCAGCCAAAGGCAGGTTTTCTAGCTCACGAAGCCAGGTCAGGCTGTTACGAAGTTTCCCCAAAGTCCTGGCTCTGGAGGCTGTGTCCTGGTTAGATCCACCAAGATCGGGCAACCTGTTGGCACGACTTCCCTGAGTTTCCTTTGGTGAGAAGCTGGGTGCATGGCGGAAAGCATTGCAGCCTGGTCAGTCCTCACTGTGGAGTCAGGATACAGACCAGGCTGCAGTCGCGGGGCATTCTGCCCCTTGCTTAGCTCCCTAGGAGGCCCAGAAGCCAGACTTCTTTTTTCCATGCTTCCAGCACCTGGAAAATGGAGCTGATGATAATGCTTTCTTTCCCCTTCTCTTCACCTGTGGGCATTTGTCATGCTGTTTTCTGGAAAACACGTACACTCAACAGCATTGTTTGTGGATCAATAATTACTCCTAATGCTGTATTTTGAAGGTCAATGCAAATTTTTCCTCCCCTCTCACTTGCTGTTCTCATTTTTGATGTATGTGGTGCTGGCCACAGGCAAGCCTCTGTGGAAGCCTTAAAAGAAGGCATGTTTTCAATGAGCCTGTGACGCTCTCATGCCTAACACCTGCCTTTCCTTTCATTGAACGCCAATGACTCCTGGGCTTGCAGTGATACGAATTTTCCACAGGTCTCTCATGTAGTTCCACTTCTTCCTTTAGGCTTCCTTCCACAAACTCATGCTTACGTTCAAGCTCAGCATGAGTAATAGGCCCAAGTGGTAGCTGGAAGAAGAAGCAGGCAAGCTGCTGGTGGAGAACAATTTACTGAATGATCTTATACCAAGTTTCTGCTTTGGGAAGCATGAGTCTGAACCACATTCATTGTAGCTTTTCCATAGACTTACGTGGTAGCTGCATCATAGCCTGACTGTGAATGAGATTTGCTTTTTTCTAAGTTAATTATTCCTAAACATTCATTTTTCTGACGTGCAGGTAGCCAGCTCTGTGCCAGTTTACCATCTGCCCAGGCTGCATAACAGCCAGTACTTGTCATATGCATGTTACTCGCTTGGCTTTTTATCTGCATTTGGGTGGATAATTGGAAGAGTGTAAAGGGAGCAGGCTTTCCAGTGAACTGGAAAAGATCAGTATTCCCAAACATGTTCCCTTCTAGTTATGGATATTCACAGAAAAGTGATGAGTGGTGGAATGGAGAACTGGTTATAGAAGAACACATACAAACCAGATCAAACCCAAAAGGAGGTAGGTGGGTGTGTGGGAACACAGCGGGTGTTTGGGATTTAAGCCATTTGGAACTCCACATTCATGGAGTGTTGGCTGGGTCTCTAATGAAAACCTATTGAAACATGTTTTAGTTTTGCCCTTCATGTTTTTTTGTGACTTATGTGAGCATAAAATCAGTTAGAGGGGTAACGAAGGGGTGCAGACAATAGTGAAAACTCACCACTTCCAGCTGAGCTTAGGACCTCAGCTTTGCTTTGACTCATGGAGGATGAACACCCATGTCACCCTTCTCCACAGTGAGAAGTCAGTCCTATTGCTTCCTCCTGACTTGGAGACCTGATATTTATTTCAGGAATACCTTGTATTCCTGTGATTAGGGACTTTTTCAGTCTTGAATGCACTTTCTCAAACCAGTACCCAACTTCCCAGTTAAGCTGCTCAAATGTTTATGCGAAACATATTCCTATGACTTTTTTTGTTAACAGAGGTTTTCTTAGCCCTAAATTTAAAACAAAACCAAACCTATAAGAAACAGTAGCAACACTTCTCTCTTACCAGTATCCCAGCTCCCAGAATGCCATGGAAAAACCAGACCAGATCAGTTATCTTGCTGAGCTGCAGAACTTGTCCATTGGGGAAGTACAGGAGGATGTTGGAGACTATGGCACATGCCGCCAGTGGGAACAGGGTGATCCCAATGCACTTTGAACACTTCCCTGTGCACATGGTAGCTCTCTGCTGAAGAAAGACGCAGGGAGGTTTGGGTTACTGCAGTGCAGGGAGCACGAGATTTCAGCAGTTTTCTTTAATAAAAGAAGAGTCAGTTTTGAAGCAAGAAATGTTCCAGTTAATACTTACAGAGATAATCCTGTTTTACAGAGCCCGTTCCCTTCAGAGACTTTATTTAAAATGGAATTATGAAAAACTGGAGTGTTTAACTGAATTTGTTTAGAATTGCAAGGACTAAACGTGTTGGTATGAAATGAATGGAGAATTTCATTTTAGTTCTTCATGGATGAGTGTCTGTCCATTGGGAACATCAGTAACAAAACCATGGCCACACAAACTGATACCCTGGGTGGCAGATTTCGTGGTGGGGCTAAGGCCTTGGGTGGAAGGGGAGGTGGATGCACCAGGTTGTCTGGGACCACTGTCTTGGGCAGCTGATTTGAAATCTTCTGCACCGAAGGTCTGCAAGAGCAGGAAATGACTGCCAGGAATGCCATAGAAACATTCAGCCCTGCCTTGGCGCTGGGGCTATTTCAATCAAAAATATGCTGTCAGCAAGAATTGGAGAAACTTTCATTACTGTTTCCTGTGACGTGCTTATTCTGCAGATAAGGGTAGATAGGACTGTGGGTTACAGGTCTGTATGGCACCCACCCTAAAATATCTGAAAAACTGGAAACAAGTCTAATCCTGTGGCTATTTGCTAAGGGAAGTCACAAAGCTGTCCCACCTCATTTCCAGAGATCTGCCATAAGGTGTAAACCAGCAGCTTACTATTTCACAGCGGTCAGGTTCTTCTTTTAAAATCAAAGACTCAACGTAAATGAAGCACTGGTTGAAAGGGATCTCTGCAGGTCACCAGTCTGACCTCCTGCTGAAAGCAGGACTACCACCAACACTAGGTCGCTGTGTCAGCCATGGCTTTTTGTAGCTGAGCTTTGAAAACCCCCAAGAATGGAGCTACCACCACCTCTCTGGGTGACCTGTTCCAGGGCTGCCCCAACCTCTTGGTGAAAAAGTCTTTCCTCATGTCCAGCCTGAATCTCCCAAGCTGTAAACATGGCTGTTGCTCCTCATTATTTCCTCTCCCACCACTCCATCACCTCTGTCACTCCCTTCCAAGTTTGTTGTAGGCTGCTATTACATCCCTCTTCACCAAAGTGAACAACTTCAGCTCATACTGCACCCATGCTGTGATCTATAGCCAAAGAGAAAAGGCTGATCAGTACAAAAGTGGATCCACAGATATTTCTCCATGTCAGGTTGGAAATTTCAGACTACTGGGTCAGAGATTATTGAACTTTCACACTGCCATTAACTTTATGGCACAAATTGATCACAACTTCTTCATGATGTTTTATCATAGCTTCACTGCAGCTCAAGGCTTTCAAATGTATAAAAATACAAAATATCAATCTGTGGGTTTCTGTCCTCACAGAAAGCTGATAGTTTATGACAAAGATGGCTTTGATCTCCTTTGAGCAAGTTAGAAAATTGAAGACAAGGTGATCTGAACACACACCATTTCAGTACACACGCCTGTGTTACACATGCATACACACAGCCATGCATGAGCACATGTCCATGCTTGCTACGTGCAAATAGTTTTTGTAATAACTGAGGCAGTAAACAGTGAAATGTCCCTCAATTTAGTCATGTGCATTGGCTAATCCTGAAAGTTTTGTGACAGAAGTTGGTGTTGAGAAGGTATTAAGCAGGCTAGGAGTACAGAAATCAATCAAGGTTGGGTTCCCAAGCAAAAAAACCCAGGTGAAAGACAGTATGAAGATACTTGAAAAAGCCAGAGACAGGCTGAAGCCGGCTTCATTGACAGAACGAAGACAGCGAAGAGATGAGGTAAGGCATGAAGACAGACCGATGTCCTCAGACCTCTGTAACTGAGAGGGATAACAGAAAGACTTTATGGTATGCTGTATATTTCTGTCAGGTAGCTGAGACTGGCAGACACTTCTGAGTTTGCATTTCTATAGCAAAAAATTTGCATTGTTCTCTGCTGCTATGAGTTTAATAAGAGCACTATGCTTATATGCCTTTTCTTCTGAGCACTATGCTTATATGCCTTTTCTTCTGAGCACTCCACAATCACATTATACTTTTTAATCCAGCTTTAAACCAAGTTAACTGGCATTAAACTATTCCAGAAGGGAACATTTTTAACAAAGATGCTTCTTGGTTTACAGTTATTACCTATTGTTTATATAGTGCTTAAAATTGGGCAGGGCATTTTGCAAGCCTCTGGAAAGAGCTCCAGCTCAAAGAGATAAAAATCTAAGCAGGCTGACAATGTGCAAATGAAAGATGAAGTGGGGAGGGAGTGAAGGGAAATGGAAAGAATATTGGATATTTCACCAGTCTTTCTCTGCAATACCCAATGCATTTGCTATTTTTTTTACACTGAATTTTGCCTCTCTGCTTTCCTGCCCCATTCCAGCTTTTGCTTTTCCATGTGTTTGCCCCGCATCACCTACTTTCCCTCCCCAGAGAGAAGAAAACAAGCACAGGTACAGACTAGCCTTGTTCTATAAAAGCTAGGTCTTGTAGGCGAGTTATAAATTCTCTTCTGCATCTTTCGTACATAGCTGGAGGGCCCAATTCTCGCGCAATTTTCATGAAGAAACACGATGCTGCTTTGGCTGGAAGAACAGGGGTTTACAGCCCATTCTCTCTGACCTATCTCAATACCACTTCAAACTGCGAGGAGAACTTACCTAAACATCAATCACCAGACCTAGCGAGAGCCTCTACCACCAAAATCAATGCCGCTTTGCTACCTGTGCACATCAGAGGATCTGACCGTGTTATTACAGCTTAGGAAAACACTCTGGATTGCCAGAAGCGCTCAAAACACTTTATTAATTCAGCAAACAAAAGCACTTTCTACAGCTTCGTTAAGCAAGGCGGCTAGAGCAAGCTTCTAATTTTTAACTAGGGTTTTAGGAAGTTTTGCTTTTTAATGCTGAGGGAAGCATGTAAATACCTTTGCTTACCTTCTACATGGGGCTAAGATGGCCTCCAGGCTCCAGAGTTCCCCACAGCCAGCTTCGGGCTTTCCAGCTCCTCTCTCCTGGAGCGTGGCAGTCTGAGGGAGGCACAGCGATGTTTTGGGGTGATGGCCTCTATTAAACAAATAGCTGTTTCTCTCCAGAGAATGAGGAAATACCCCAAGTTATCCCTGGTTGGCCAGTGTGAGGTTGGCGTGTCACCCAGCGTTATTGATTATTTTAAGGCAGTGTTCCAGTGGTCAATGCCTTAGCCCCCCGGGACATGCAGATTGGAGCAGCGGAGACCTTTTTAATGCTGCAACCATTTCAACCATGCACAGTTTGGCAGAAGAGGAAAGGCAGGAGATGGCAGGGATGCAAGCGTGCAAAGAAAGACAAACAATGGCTGCATGGCAGAAAATGTGGTTGAAGCATGAGATGGTGGCACAACAAAGTCTGGCCATTGGCGTGGAGTCATCTTCTGCACAATGGGTTGTGGCTGTTAAAATTTGGCACCTACTTTGCTCCAAAGCATGCTGCTGGGAGAGCTGAGTGAGGAGAGTGGGAATGGGAAGGGAAGGAAAGAAAATTCTCAAAAAGACAGGGGGAGAAAGAGGAAGAAGGGCAGAAAGGCTGAAGAGAAGGGAGACTTGTGACCAAGGGAGGAAGCAAGGAAAGAAAAACACAATTCCAAGAAGGAGAGAGTGGGAATATGGAAGGGAAACTGAAGATTTGCTTTGGCAAAGGAAAAAAAGAAAGGTAGGAAAAACACCAGGGATGGGCCAAGAAATGAAAAACACAATGAAGAGTACGAAGAAACATTAAAATTAAACTGGGAAAAGACTCATACTGAGGAAAAAGGGACTTTCTTTTGTAGAAAATGTGATAGTAATAACCGTTAAAATATGTCCAAACACTAAAACATATAAACATATGTTACTTGGTAGATTAGACTTGGCCCCAGTCATGCTCAGAATATGCTCAGGTCCCTCTCTTTGACTGAAAACATCCTCCCTCTGGCAGGCACCTGCTGTTGCCTTGTTCTCAACATCCAGATGGAAGGATGACTTGATCACAAAAACATTAATGAAAGGGGCAAGTGAGTGAAAGCAAAGATGCAAAATATTCCACTCTCCACCCTGCTGTCTCTCATCTTCATTCTTTAATCTCACTACAAAAGATTGGCTGTGTAGGGTGGAATTCATCTCACATGACTTTGGATGTCCATGAGGTAGATGTCACCCTAGACTACATTTATTTCTAGTGGGAGAAACAGACATATTTAAGGAAAAAAAAAAATCACAAGATCTATTTTAGGAGTTACTGTAGGGTTACAGTAAAGCATTAATGGAGATCTAGATGTTGGCATCTGTGGTCAGGTGAATCTCATCCATGAGGACTACCAGCGTGGCAGGGTAGCTGCAAAAGCACAGGGGCAAAGCCTGGGACTTCAGTCCCCAGGTTGCATATTTTAATGCCACCAGTGTCAGAGGATGCAAGGAAGGTTGTCTTCATCACTGACACACAGCAGTGAAAATCTTTAAAAAGCCCATAGAGTGATATCAGGCAAAGGACCTTCATTACAATACAGATAGCAAAAAGGAGGCAAACTGAACTGAACCCAATGCCCCAAACTTCAACTGACATCAGTGGCAACAGCATTTCACCATGTTTTTTGTGGTGGTCCTTCAACCCCAAGGAAAAGAACAAAGTAAGTTTCAGACAATCTTCAGACAGGGCAAAGGCACAAGCCCTAATGGCATTTAAAGCATTTAAAGAATTAAATTGTGAACAACTTGAAGACCATCAGCAATTTGCACTGACAGCTGGGGCACCTGGGGGGGATCTGCCAGCTTATGTAGAGAGTTAAGAAGCAAATAAGGAAACTTCATAATGATACTTAAGATGAACCCTCCCCCTAAATCTCATATCCTGGTCGCTTGGAGTTTTTATAGGCTCTTACCATGTAACATCTCTAAGGTACCACCTTTCCCATCCTCACATAGCTAACACTCTCATTTGGGCTCAGCATCCTTGATTTTGATTCTGCTTTTCTCTTATTTTGCCTGGCTCATAGCCCTCCAGGTTGATGCGCAACACTCACCTCTAGTTTCTCATCTGTACTGTGTCCCCAGCACTATACATTGTTTTACTGACTTTTTAAAGTTTCTTCTCTTAACCTTCCAAAGCCTACCCCATAGGCCTTCCATACTTCATCTATTGCTTATCATTTAGTGTCTAGACTTGATACCTAGACTTGATTGTGTCTCTTAATTTCAAATATCTCTCAGTGCCATTCTCCACTGAATGCTTAATAGTTTTTCAAGCAAGTGCACCATGAGCGGAACTGATATTGTATTAGTTTTGTGCTTTTCCATTTGCCTACAGCAACTCCATTTGTTGTCTTTTGTTCTATTAGATAGATTTTAAACCGTTTGGGACAAGTTCAGTGTTTTCAACTATGTTTGTACAACACTTTGCACTCAGGGGCTTAACCAAAGACTAGCACTTCTAGCCATTACAGAAAAATAAAAATACTGGTAAGCTATATTAAACACAATTCTCTTACTGCTTCAAGAATATCTTAGATTTGCTCATTACTGAGTAGGATCTATACTCAATCTTTGATGAGATCTGAACTAAATATTGCTCATTGTGAGGTACAGAAGGAATGCCCAAAAGAAGAGCACAATAGAAGTCTGCATTAACACCACAAAGCCTGACTCCTACCTGTTTTTCTGAACTGACAAACTCATCCTAAAGAAATGAAGGAAAAAAAACAGGCTCTAAAACACTTTTAGAAAAACTGAGTTTTCTCTGTGAAGTGTTTAGTGGCTAAGCTGAGTGTATACGATTGTGTACATCTATTTTTCCCCCTGCAATATTGACTTTGAAAGCAATGAAAGCATTTTGTGTTCCACTGATCAATGCCTCCTGATTATATTGACTTACTGTACATTAGCTGTGGTCCTCCTTTTATTTATATCCTTTTAGGCATAAACTCTTTCTTAATTTTCCAGTTATACATAGTAGCTCTGGTACTGAGAGAGGAAATGTAAATATGTGAAAAATCCTGTTCATCATGCTAGAAATGAAAACCGTTCCAGCCCTACAATTTCCCTGTGTGGTGCAATGTGTGTCAGAAACTGAAGAATTACAGCCTTGTGCAGGTTTTTGAAGGGCATATCTGACTGCCCACTTAACTCTATTAATAGATCTGCTCCATTTGGAGTGCAGCTGCAGTGCACTAACGAGAAAATGCCCTCTTTGCTGTTGATACGTTGTGTAAAAAGGAGCCAGGCAGCTTTGCTCTCATTTATTTTAGTACAAACCTTAAGTGGTTCCTCTGAAGTCAAAGCTTTATTCCAAGTACACAGTGACACTCCACTCAATTTAATTTATTCCACTTTGGCACCGTGACACAACTTATCTCTTGCTGCTCTTTCCTATGACACTTTGTTGTTAATGTTTTCTTCAAGTGAGGGAAAGGGAGGTTGATTTTCCTGAGGAAGAATCAGGAAGCAAACTGCTGTTAAGAGGCTTTTTCCGAGGTGGGCTGGCTCTGAGAAAGTTAAGGAGCGTGGGCATTGCAGACAATCTGCCCTGGAGCCCCAGCTGGCTCTCCCTACTCTTGGAGCAGGTACCCAGGTTAACATGCCTGCTTGTATCCAGGAGCGTGCAGATGCCCTGTTAAGGTAGAAACAGCAAGGTGGAAACAGCAGTACCAGCATTATTCAGGTTTTCCTTTATCTAGAGCATCCCAGACCCACATAGCCCCAGCCAACAAAGAGCTGATTGCATGGCAAGAGCACCGAGGAAGATGAGGAGCAGCTCAATGCAAAAAGGCTCAGGTTTTGAATCAGATCAGAGATAGCCATAAAAAATAACTTTGAATAATTGAGCGGTGCAGGTTATGGTGCTTATATTAAGAATATATATGAGTCTGAAGAGGTAGAATGGAAGTTGTTCTAGACCACGTTTGAAATAGGCTCTCCCCATTCTTTGAGGGTATATTCACTGGACAGTACTGTCACACACAGGTGCTCCTAACACACAGCATATGCTGGTCATGCACTTCACAGCGACAACAGCTCAAATGCCACATGCATGGATCTTTCCTTCTTTTCTATTTTACCTATTTTTCCAATTTTTTTTCCTTCTTTCTTTTCCCTTGTCTCTCCTTTTTATGCATAACCCCCTTTCCTACATACTTAGAGTCTCCCCTCCCTGAGGTGACATCCTGCTGAGCACAGGTTTCCCCCTCTGATGGCAGCACACACATCATTGCCTCTGGGGGCACAAGTGCCACTTCCAAGGGAGAGGCCTTTGGGAATAAACCCCATGGTTATCAGTGAGTCTGTGAGCCTGGAGCGCCCCAAGGTTGCACAGCTTTGTAGAAGCACCTTCTGGAATGAGGGGGAATGGTGCTGAAAAAAACACCCAGCAAGATCTTTCCATCTAGCAAAGTATTACCCACTGCTTGCTTGTATGTGTGTATGCTCATCTGATTTATCGCAAAGCTCATTTTATTTAATTACCTGAGTGTTTTGTCCAGGGACAGCACCGTGCCAGCCCCACTGTTTTCTAAAATGGCAATGAACCATGACCTGTGGCCAAGGGTTGTTTGTGCTCCTAACACAGAACAACGCTGTCACTATCCAATATTAAAATAATTAGAGGTTTGTGCTTTCATTTTGCTGGTTTCGTGCAACACTTCTTTCTGGTTTTGGCTGAAAGGCATTTCTCATCCCTGTGTTTTGTCACTGGGGTTTGTCCAAGTATGTGCTCAGGGTGCAGGTGAATTAGGAGCTAAAAGCAGTACCCACTGGAAAATGCCCCTATTTACCTGACCAAATGGGAGAAATGTTACTTCTTCTGGTGACCCTTCTCCTCCCTTCCTAACTTGCCCTGAACTGCCCTGGGTCTCTCAGAAAACCTTCAGTAATGAAGAATAAATATTGGGAATATACTGAAGAAACATGGGGTTTGTCAAAAAAACACTCATTGCACTTTTTAGAGCTGTTTGACATCGTCAGGAGGCAAGGTTTCTGTAGTCCGGGGTGGCGGTTTTGATCAGACTGAGACATGTGGCTTGGCCAGGTAACTTGTGAGAGATTAAAAACTCCGGTCTGAGGCTGAGGCACCTGGAGTAGCGACTCCCACCGGAATGAAAGCTGAGGGCAACAGCCGAGAGGTTAGAAGCAATCATTAAGTGTTTTGTTATTGCAAGGGGGACCACCCTCTCGTTTACCATCCCATCTGGTTTTGTGCCAAAAGAAAAAAAAAAAAGGAAAATCAATACCTGTTGTGTGTGCATAGCTGTAGTGTTTCAAACAAGTACATGAGGCCAGGTTTGTAGCCAGAATTACTGCTTGCTAGTAAAAGTACTTACTACTTACTTTGCCTGTACTGGAGAAACTGATATATGTGGAAAAATTGGATAAGCCTTGGAAATACAGCTGGTCTTCAGATCCTGAGGTCTGTTTGTTTTTTCCAGCTGGTGCTGGCTGGTTGAAGAAAGAACAATCCATCCTCTTGCTGACCCTGAAGTTGTTAGCTTGGGCCCACTGTGGAACAAAACAGTATTTTAAATCTCCACATATCTTATTTAGCAGAAGGCCCGAGGCAATTAGGGCAATATTTCCCAAAGTGGGAAGTGCCTTTGGACATTTCTTAGCACTGCTTGAGTTTCTGAAAGGGATTCTCTGCTCGCACAGACAACTGCATCACAAAATTTTCCCAGAAATGAAGCAATCTCCATCTTCAAACTGTTTGTACTTTTCCGCTCCTGTGTCCACTGGAAGGCAGTTTCAAGACTTTTTTGAGGGTGAGGGGATGTTGAGGAAGGTGGGCTGCAGGCATTTTTGTTTGTGGTCTAAAATTAGGTACCAAAAGGAGACATAATTAAGGGTCCTTTCTGAAAAGGTGTGAACTGTCTGTCTCCATCCTTGGAGATATATCGTCTCCATCCTTGAAAATATTCAAAAGCCATCTGAGCGTGGTCCTGGGCAACCTTCTCCAGATGGCCTTGCTTGAGCAGGGGGGTTGGACCAGACCTCCGGAGGTCCCTGCCAACCTCAGCCGCTCTGTAATTGTGTGAAGGCTCTGTGAAGGACTGTGGTACCTAGCAGCGAGGGATAGCAGCACGGCGCTGGTGTGGCTCGGGGGCAGCTGCACTGCCCTTTGCACCAAGCACCGTGCTCACGATAGCAGCGGTGGCACTGTGCCACCGTGGGGCTTGGTCCTTGGTCCTTGGTCCCTGTAGCAGAGCTGGCTTGAGTCCGCAGCTCCTCCACAGCTGGCATGAGGAAGACATCAAAAAGCTAGACTGAAAAAGATGAAGAAACTGTCTGGCATATGCTGCTGTCATTCCTCGGTGGTGTAATCCACTCTTTGTATTAAGGTGTGAGCCTCACCTGAGCTGAGGGCAGGACGTGCGTTAACTCTGCGATGATGGCAGGTCTCCAGAGGCCAGGGAGAAAGGCAAGAACCTGGGGAAGTGTTGAAAGGGAAGGTGCTGGGTGGAGACAGGATCATAAAAGAGCTAGGTGAGAGATGAACCCACACGCATTAAAAAAACCAAAAACCTGGAGGGCCTCCTCCGGTAGGCACATCTCACCCTGTGCAACTCTGGGGCTTCGTGCCTGTGTCTTGCCCCACCAGCGGCACAGGGAGGCAATGAAACGGGATGTCTGTGGCCGTTAGAGGGAGCTTGGTGAGAGCCCAAGGATGAAATGCTGACTTGGAAAGCTGAAGCAGTGCATGGAGGACAGCTGGTTCAGCATTTTAAACCTATTTTTGGTATCCTTAAGATGCTTGTATTACTGTATATAGCTATTATGAGATAAGAATGCACTTCCCTATGAACTGCCAGAAACACTGCTGCCTCTTCCTTGCAAGAATTGCTTTCTGAAAGAGGCTGGGATTCTTTTAAGAGCAGTTTAATAGTTTTATAACAGTGCATGTCTGGTAGGAGCTTGCATCAGGCATCCTCACCCCACGATGATCTCACCAAAAAAATACAGCTGAGGTTGTCCCAAGCCTGTTCACCAGCTGATATTAAATGAACTGGATGCTTTTACTTGGGAAAAAGCAAACAAGAAAACCATTTGGACTCATACAGCAGTCAGAGGAAGGTTCAGCAGTTGCTGGATTCACCCAGGACATTGCAGATCCAGTTGCCACCTCCTTCCACTCATGGGCTGAAACTGCCCCAGAAGGACGTGAGGGATGCAGATGCCCAACTGCTGGGCTAGCCTGGTACTCCCTGGCCCAGGATCCGCCTCCATGACCCTTCATGCTCTGAAAGAAAGGTGGGATGGCTCAGATCATCACATCTCACCCCAGAGCATCCCAGTCCCGCTACACCGCTGGCCTTGGTCATGCTTCCCACCCCTTCTGCTGAGCCAGCACCAGCCCTTTCGCAGCCACGTGTGAAAGGTTTCAGCATCTGGCTGGGAGCCACTTGGGTTTTTTTACTCCTCTATCCATCTGCCTGTCTAGTCAGGCATTAGATAAAGGAACAAATTACTGCGGAGCATCTCATCACTCTATGTAAACTCCTCTGTGGTGTGCACCCAGCCCCTGGCACCTTGGGGAGAATGAAAACTAATTGTGAGAGACTCACTGGGTGCCTGGGAGGGAAGAGGGATGATCCGCCACCAACCCCATGCTCATCTCCTTCCTGCTGAGCAGCTGATTGACAGCAACCTGTTACCACCAGGAATTTGTCTTACATATCCAAATACTTCAACTTGTTCTTCGAGAATTTTGACTTTTTTCATGAATGAAATATTTTCAGTCCTCGTGGCTACAGAGAAAAACTTCAAAGCTTGAACTGCTAAAAAATCAGAGGCCAAATAAGAACTAGCATTTACAATCTTTTGTAAAAAAACTTGCCTTTTTTGAGAGCCTGACTTGTGGTTTTTAAATAACCCAGAACAGTGACACCTGCTTTTTGGCTAACATGGCACTTCTTTTAAAAAGCAACTGTTGCAAAAAACCCCTGTGTGAGGTAAGTCACTACATGCATTGCTTTTCTTTGGGTCTGTGCTCCTTTCCTTGCTCTTTGTCTGGTTTATCTGGCTGGTAAGATTAGGAGCCCTGCAGGGCAGGGAGGGTCCCTGTCTGTGTATTTGCATTGTGTCTTGCTGCTTGTAAAGGAAGCAAGTAATCATCACCCTTGCTGCTTTCATGTCTACTTGCACAATAGAAATAATTAATAGTAATAGCAATGCTTTGCCTATCTGCGGCTCTTTTCATCTGAAGACCTTAAAGTGCTTGACAAGCATTAACTAAATTAGCTTCCAAATACCTGGAGAGGGAGTCAGATATAATGATCCCCACTTTGCAGATGAGCACACATGAGGAGAAGCGAAGGCTAACTGAGTGCTTACAGTTAGTCAGCTGAAACCAGCTGAAACCTCCATCGGGGGAGGTTGCTCAGCACTTCTGAGGCTCTGGCTGTTTTCTCAGGTGCCCAAAGGTGGGTTTCGATGTCCACTTTTTACTTCCAAAATATACAGACTGTGGACCTGTGTGATCTGCCCCAAGTCCTGCAGGAGCTGGAGAAAGCTTTTCAGGCACCGTGATTCATGAAGTTTCCCATTCGGACTACTAACCTGGCCTGGGAAAGGAGGAAGCTCTGCTGACACCACGTTGGCATCACTGCGAGCAGGCAAAGCCAGGGTCACTCTGTCTGAGTTAGTCCTGATTTCAGAAATGCAAGCGGACTCTGATGCAGAAACAGTCCTGCTCGGACCCAGGGGTGGTGCAGCCACATTTGCACCATGCTGCCTTTCACTTCGTAACCCCTTTTGGAGAGGCATCTGCATCTGAGTTGGCAAATTTGCTCAGTCTTGTATGCATGGTGCAGGCTTACCAAGCTGCATCCCTGCCACAGTGTTCACAAGCCCTTAGTTGCAAAGAAAGACGCCAAGAGCCCTGATCCAACTCTGGGGTCTTAAACAACAGTTATCTTGTCTCCTGCATGTCTCTGTTAAACTTAGGGTGCTCTGCACTCCAGCAGGGGAGAGGAGAGACTGGGCAAGACCTGGGCAGAAGAGAGAAGAAATTTTCAGTAGGGACTATATAAAATTCAGCACTAACTCAGAATGATAGAACAAAGGCAAATGATGTTTTGGAAGACCACAGCAAGCTCTTAAAGGTGATAATTGGGTTGGTGGAAGGGAGAGAGGTTTTGTTCCATAGACTGTGGAATTTCTAATTCTGTATAAATTATTTTCCTTTTTAATACTAGACCTGAAAGGTTTCCATTTCAGGAATGACACTCCGGCTGTAACATAGGCTTCTTCAAATAGGAAGCAACAGAGTCACCGAAGAGTGATAGGGCTGCTGTTTATTGCAAAACTTCATAGACACAGATGAAAGACTCTAAAAGTGTTGACAGTCATCTGCAGATCCCATAAATCACATCATTTCACTGTGGGTAATCATCCAGGCTTCCACAAGGTCATGACATTTTCCCCACTTTCTCCTTTTCAGGCAGAGAAACTGGACAGAAGATGTTGTCTGGACAGTAGGTAATTTCTGTTAGCTCCTCCACCGCACACAACACCCTCCCATTTAATCAGCAGACCCCAAGCAAAGTGTCATGCCTGCCGGGAATTTGTAGGTTTATGACACTCTTGGGGACGGCTTGCCTGGCAGAGGTGAGTTTGCAACAGTTTGGAAGCCACTTGTGCAGATGCAATCGCATCACTTCTTTCTTTTCTTCCCGCAATGCTTGATACCTTCCTTTCTGCCACCTGCTTTAAATAGTCCTGGTTAGTTTTCCAGTGCTGGTGTTTCTTACCACATCTCCCCTATTTGCCCATAGAGAAAATGGGGCAATGATCTCATAGGAGGAAAACAAAAGGGCCACATTTCCTCTAGAGTAAGTAAGTAGGTCAGTGCCATGAGACGTGATGGAAGCGGATCCCATGATGCCCATGGGGCGGCTGGAGGAGGCTGGGCAGGCAGTGGAGCTGCTCAGGGGAGAGCTGAGGTGGACCTTGGTCCTGGCCCTCCTGTTAGCAGGCAGCGAAGGTGGGTATGAAAGGGTTTCGCCACGCAGCTGGGTCACAGCATCACTCCTGCACAGAGTGAAAGTCCAGCGAGACCCTGGTCTCCAGCACCCCCGTGCTCAGGGGGAAGGTGGTGGGGCAGGAGGGCTGCCGCCTTGCTTCCAGCACTGGATGGGGAGCCAGGAGACTGGGCTGCCTTCCTGCGCAAGCGCCTGGAAGTTACCTAACCTTTCTCTTTCCTCATTTGTATAATAGGGTTAATAAACAAGCTCTGCCCCACAGTGATGACATAAAGTTAAGCTCTTTCATGTTAGGTGCTACAATGGGCAGCACCATAGAAACCCATAAATAAGGTACCTTGAAGTTCTGTCGAGGTATTAGCCTTGTTTTAACAGTGCAGATATTACATGAGTTACTACACGCAAGAAGCTTCTCTTAATTAGGATCAAAACTTCCTTTTTTTAGCTTTGTTTTAATGGCTTTTGAGGCTGAACACATTTCACTTGCCCAGCCTATTTGGCAATTTATTATAATCTCTTCAAACTTGCAGCTCCTTTCAGTACACTGTTAAATGCTTTCCTTCTCATTATTGCAATATTCAAATTGCAATATTACAATCTTCAAATGTAAGTGGTTTTTTTTCTGATGTATAATTAGTTTCTCTAAAGTCTAAATTCAGATATGGCATTGTCCTTTGTTGGTGGTGTGGCAGATACAGGACTTGGCTCAAACCCCTGATGGAAAAGAAAGGATCTGTGGGCTGTTTCTGGTACAACAGGAGACCACTTTTCCATTTCACACTTTGGCTCAAGATTTGCCCACAACTGGTAATGTACCAAAGTAGCTGTTCTGCAAGGAGAGTGTCTGCACAGAGATGTACAGAGAAAATCATTCTGCCCTAATGATCTCCAGACAACCATTGTGGTAAGTGTCCAATTGTGACCCTGAGCTGGGTGCGTGGACTGAGCCCAAATGGCTGGAGGGCAACGCCAGGGAGCCATGCGGGCTCTGAAGTGGGAAACTGCAGGGCTGGGTTCAGTCTCCATCCTGCCACAAAGACTTCTGGGCAGATGTGAGTCAGATCCACACTGGGCCACCAGTAATATGGGCTACAGCTGCCCTTCTAATATCCTCACTGATCACAGATCCTTGTTACTCTTGGAGTTTCAGCAGCTTTTTTGTCTTTCTGTCTCCAACAGTTTCAGTGCTCAGACTTTAAGTACTCTTGGGAAGTGCTGCATGTGCCAAGGAAGCCTTTCTCACCAAAGTGCTATCCAGAATTGCAAGTAAAAGTGGTGGATGCCTTGGAGGGCAGATGGTTTTTGAGCTTTCCAACCTGCCAGTGTGAACCCAAAAGATTTAGATAATTCAGATACACCTTGTGTGACTATCCAAGGCTATAACATGAGGTTTACCTTCTGCTCACTACTAGTGCAACTCAGAAAATGATTAGAAAGTGCAATAGAAATTGTTTTTCACAGATGTACTATGAGGCTTTTGTATTTAATATGTGTCCACGGCTGGAGAGTGTGGGAAAACTGATGAAGGGGGAGGATGGCTTGGTTAAAAGAGTGGTGTGAAACTTGGGAGGGTATAACTCAGTTCCTAGCTTTACCACAGGCACTCTTTGTCACCTTGGGATGGTCACTACAGGCACAGCTCCAGGTTTGGTGGCAATACCCGCTGAGGGTAATCTTATGCTGGAAACAGGCAGACTAATTCCCCAACCTGGACTGCAATGCAGACACAAACCAACATAGCAGAAGGACCAGGAAAGGAATGTCTATGAATGGGAACTCTACTGCTGTCAAGAAGAAGCAGAGGGAACAGGGTAGTCAGTCTGCTTGAACATCAATTCATCATCTGCTCAATGGAGAATGCAAGCTGGGTTTCGGTAGTAGGCAGTCTGAATAAAGTGCTCATCTCCAAACTCATGTCGCCTAATTTCAAGGAACTGCAGAAGATCAGCACATCCAACATCTTTTTTCATTGACCTTATGGCCATTGCCATGTTAACTTAGGTATTCTAGTTAATTCACTAACATTAGTTGGCACAAGTCCGGGCTTTAGTGGATTAAAGTTAATTATTGCAATCATTCCTGATGTACTTAAAAAGAAAGCTCCATTGGTGATGTTTCAGGGCTCATTCACAAACTGGTACTCAAGATGTTCGTCCTTCAGACGTATGAACATTGCTCCTCATTACAAAACCTCGAAACCCAGCCATGCACTAATTCTAGAAAGTCTCAGAGGAACCAGTATCCAACTCTTTTACTGAAAGAATCCTGAGCAAAGTGACAAACTTAATCCCATTACCTCACTGCCGGAGGGGAGCTTCCCAGAAATTTTCCTGATGCAAAGGCAAAACAGCTATTCTTTCATCTTTTTCTGAGTCATGTCCACAGCACCTCTCTGGAATGTAAATGTGCCTGGGTTTAATGATGTGACAAGGTAATTAAGTGTTAATGTGTGGATGCAAAGGGTATACAAGTTGCCAGATCTAGTAAATGCTGAAGCCAAGCTAAGGCGTTTACCAGACTTACAACACATTGCCGATATAAGGTGCTAATGCCCACACATTATTCCTGTTACAGAAATAATTTTTACAGTAATAGACAAAGAAATTAACTTTGCATTTCAATTTTGAATAGTTATTCTAACAAGAAAGCAAACAGGACCCAATCTTGGGTGCATGAGAAGCAATAGAAAAAGTAGGACATAGCACTATTATTATTTAAATTACTATAGTGCAGTCAGGTGCCAGCCCAGAATTGGACACTCCCCCTTCCTATTCCCCATTAGCTTGATGCGCTTGGGATATACAAGTCCACATATATATAGATTTATGTTAAACACATAACAGAATTCTTTAGTTACAAAAAAGCAAACAGACAGAAGGTCAGAACTGTCTGGATGAAATTGGCCCTGTACCTGGTCTTTAAATATCTCTAATGCGATGCAAATGGCTGATTTAAGCAATTCAACTCTACACAATCTCATTCAAAGTGCATGTTACCCTCTAAATAAACACATTTCCTATTCAAATGCAAAACCCTTACTACTTTATGACAATGAATATTTGCAAAGCAGGCACCCAGTTCTGTAAACTCAGGTGCTTGAGTGACAGGAGATGAAGTTTGTAGCTTGCCTGGGCAAGCTACTCTGGGCAATGGAAGTATTCACTGCAGGAGGCTGCAGGGTCCCAGGCCCTGTGTAAAGACCACAGTGGGATCCTGCTAACCTCCAAGTGTCACCTTGGCCTTTTCACAGCTTCATAGCCCACCAGCTGGCCTGTCAGTCCCACCACAGTTGCATGTTTGATAGCTGTGCCACCGGCTGGCAAAGCCTCTGTCTGTCCTGTAGTCATTGTCTTTTCTTTTGCTTTCTAATTATGCCTTTTAGAATCACAGTACTATTGGTTGGCATCATTTGAGTAACCAAGTGACACAACAAAGCAGTGGAAAAGGAAGATGATTATTAAGTATCAGTATTTTGAAAGAGAGGGTATAGATTGACAGGCCAAGACGTTGGGCAGCGCGTAGTTTGCAGCAGAGCAATGAAGAGATGAGCAAGGTCTTCAAGGTTATTAGGAAGTGTGTGGGTGCCACTTCTGAGGATCAGGACCTCTGTTTGTACAACATCTGTATTGTCCTATCACTTCTCCTTCTCGTTGTTCATCAATTAACTGACTTGAGATAATGAACATCAGCATCTACCAGAGAGAAGCTTACAGCTGAGGGACTCTTGCTTTTACAACTATGTTAAGCTGACCATTTGTAATTGTCTGACTGTATCCTTACCCACGTATACTGGGCTTTCAGTCCTCGTAGCTAAAGAGATGCAAAGCATAGCCTAAAGAAACCGAAAGCTTCTTTAGTAAGATACTCTGCGTGCCTGTGTGCCTTCTCTCTTAACTTAGATGAGACGTACTGTGGTCCAGGTGGCTGGAGGCTGGGCTGCTGTGAACTTCACCTGCTTTTTGAGTTATTCCCTGTATGACTTCAGAGACATCTGCACACCAGTGATGGAGAGAGGCGTTCAGCACAGCTGACTGTACATGTAGCTGTCGCTGTCTCATGCCAGAGGGTGAACCTCACCCGACTGCCACGTAAAATCACATTCACATCACTGAGGTAGGTCTTGACTGACGACATCAAACCTGTGGTTGCCAAATTCATTTGTGAAGCCTCTTGCACCCCTAGCCATGAGTAACCATTAGCTTCAACGGGAAGAGCTCAAATGGTTCTGGAGCTGAAAGGGGAATTTCACAACTATTAAAGCTCGCAATGAGTCTTAGGAGTAATGCTGTATTCCAGAACTGCAATTATTTCTGTCTTTAGTTGGTTAAAAATTAGTAAGAGAGCAGTATGATTTTGCAAAGTGTCTTGCCAACTAGGTGATTTTTGGGGGGATGTTTCCTAAGTGGTTTAGAATATCCTATCAAGTCATACTTATATAGGTTTACACTTGGCTTTGCCAAGATGGTAATAGAGACATCCTCTTAGAGGAAGTTAAGCTATAAAGGGAGGGAGTGAGTTTCTAGAGAGCTACGTGGGCACGTTAATTAGCAAGGTTAATAAAAGGGTGATCTTTGTGTGCCTCAATTCTTAGTTGTCCAAATGGAAAGACTTTACAAAGGCTCTAATTTCCAGAAAAGTTTGTAAAAAGTGACTTCATTTTGGGGACTCTAAAACTGAATGTATTCAGATCACTTGCAATCTTAATAAATGGGTCAGAAAATCCTAGAAATTGGAGAGGTACAGACAAATTCTTTCTCTCTCCCTGATAACGCTGGATTATAACCTAGTGTCATGTCATTGAAAAAATGCAGTGAAGGCAGCAAGATGTTAACTTTAGAAATCTCAGACATGATAAAGCAGTTAAAATAAAAATAAATTTTAAAAAATTTTTAACAGGTATGGCAAAAACAGCCCCCCCCTCGCCCCAATATGCCACACCACCTAGTCTGGAAAAGGGAGGACAAAAAAGCATCCAAACTTCTGAAAAACCACCAACTGGCTCTAGCCTGGACAGGTAAATGAGCAATTTATGCATTCACCGAAGGATTGGCAAAGGTCCTGCCATGACAGCAACCTCCTCCCTAGCCCTGCTCTGCATAGCCGGCCTCTCTACCTATCCCAGTCCTAACCTGCTGAAAAGGAGGAGCTTTGCTCTATCCATTCCTTATTTATAACTTGTCAAGAGCTGGGAGGGAGGGGTGAGCTCTCTGTTGTGCATCCTGCTGTTGCCTGCCCGCTGCCAGCCTCGCAATCACAACTACAAATGCCTCCCGCGCAGCGTGGTGGCTGCCTTTGCGCTCTTGGGTTCCTCTGGCTGTTTGCGGTGGTGGAAGCAAAGACCAGAACCTACTACCTCGGGATTGTGGAAGAGAACTGGGACTACGCACCGTCTGGGAAAAATCTGATCACGGGACAAAACCTCTTAGAGGACAAGTAAGTCACTGGGGGCTCTGATAAACTGGAGATGTATTGACAGCTCCAAAGAAAATTGACTAATGTGGTTAATGTTGCTGTGAACGTCTTAAGATGGTCTTTTTCTTGTTTTTCTTCTGACAATGTTGTCACAGGCAGGATTTCAGCTTCAAGGCAAGAGTAGACTTTGCTTGACTTCTCTTCCATCGTGGTTGATTAAGCAAAGTGATAGTGTGTATTTGAAGGACACATAAAGGAACTGATATCTGTCAAAAGTGTCAGGTACTGGGCTTAAAATCCCCTGTGTGTGCTTCATGGAGATGCAGGTATTTCTGGGACTTGTCCAAAGGCAAACTGCAACTTTGCCATAATCAAGCACAGCTCTTTGCGATAAGACATAGAAGTCTGTTTAACTGGCAAAAGATACTAAGTTTTCTCCCCGTGAGACAATAAAAGCTGGGGAGCTTGGTATGACATTGTAAAATTCAGATGTTTATAGTACCTACAAATGAGATACAAGCAGGTGGTCCATATATCCCTGCGATATATGCAACCATGGAGACCTCCATTTAGGAAATCTATTTACATAAGTGCTTAAATATACAAGAGCAAATGGTCACACTGAAGTCCTGGCGATCACCTGTGCTGAAACTGGCGTTCGTAGGTAAGCGCAGTGATGAATCGTGCCTCGGCCAGTGGAAAACAGGCATCCGTCCTTGTGCCTGCACTGCTGGGGTTGGCTGTGTGTCCCTCCCACACCAGAAGAGCTGGTCTGGACATTGGATGAGGATGGCAAAGACCCTTGGTGCCTCTCTACAGCGTGGGCTTCAAGCGTGTATGGGAATATTTTTAAGATTTCATTGATATCTTTGACGCCCTAGAGATAGTTTGGGGGTCCTTCCTCTGAGTCTAGGCTTGGGGTTGGGGTGGGAGTTGTGAGGGAGTGAGGAGGTCCTGGTGTCCATACCAGGTCTGGAGGCACATTGGGAGCTGGATGCTGTGTCCCAGGAGTTAGAAATGGAAACGTCCTTTCTGACTTTTCAGGAAATCCCAAGCAATGGTGGACTTTTCTCTAGTGGCCAGTAATTTCAGAATCACTCTCAGCTGGATTTCACAAAGGAAATTATTTTGCCACAAGCAGGAGGCAAGAAAGAGTTTTATTTTTCAACACAAATTTGTGCTTATGCTCTTAACAACTAGAGGTTCCAGATAGCATCCAAGTCAATAGGTATTCCCTTTATAGGTAGAATTCAGGGTAATAGTTTGTTCCCAGCCCATGAAAACAAGCTTTACTGGAAAAGTTATTCTTCAGTTGTGTTAAACTCTTGAATTTCTCACTTACTTGCTCTTTTTAGCAGAGGGTAACTTTCTCCAATCCTTAAACTGGAAGACCTCTCACTAAAAATAGTTCACCTTTAAGTGAAGGGCAGCTACTTGTAAATCCACATCAGTACCACTGAAAGATTGGAATCTGTTCTGTAAATTGTACTTTTAAGGCTGTCTGCACTTTGTGCTCCTTGAACATCAAGTGGCACATTTACTTTAAAGTCCGTGACATAAATGTGATGCCTTTTACACGGCACGACAGGGAGGGAAGATAGCTTATGTCTTCAGTCATCGCTGTAATGTAATAATTACAGAATGTTAATTCCAAAGGGTTTACCCACAGAGGATTTTAAAGTAGACTATATGTTCAAAGCTGGGGAGATGTTTGCGATGAACTCCCTACGTGCAGAATAATAAAGTGATTCTTGTAACTAGTTAACTCCATTTCCAAGCTGTATTGAGTTGAGCCAGAATAAAGTGCTATATTCTGGAATAATAGCGTGTCTGTGTAAGCATGTGGACTAAATAGTGAACCAGTAATAGCTGTTTTGACTATTTAGCTCTTTAGAATAACCTCTAATGTGAATTTAAAGCATTATACTAATGGGCTTCTTTTCAGCTAATTAATTGGTTCCTATGGATATTACCAAAAACATAGTTCCATAAACAAAGTTTAAGGATCAGTTCTTAGGCAGGGACAGGAATGCATTGTGAGCCAGCTGTGTTCTGCAAGCAGCAACGCTCTGGCTCTCCGAGCCTAGCACTTCTCACCTTGTGATGCATCCTCATGGCACCCATCTGATGGGGCACTATCCCAGTTTTATTGATAGAGAAGTGAAGATAAAGAGGTTGCAGACAAACTGATTATCTTTAAAAAGAGTCAGTTCATATACATAAAGGAATGCTCCCTTTGATTCCAGCTAGCCCGCAGAGATATAATCAAACCCACTTATTCTTCACTGCTTAATAAAACTGCTGAATTAGCAAGAGTGTAATGGAAAGTGTTACGTTACCTGGATCAGATAGTGAGATTTAAAAGACGATTTTCAAAGTTGCTGTGCCAAAGTCAATAATACCTTCCTCAGCCTTTAGTTTTTAGCAGTAAAGAGGAGAAAGGAGACCTCGGTAGCTGGAAATCAGGTGAGCTGGTTCTGGCACAAGGCACAGCTACGCTGTTCAGTTCCCGCTGTGCTGGTGCTGAGTGAGCTGCCTCCCCAGCCAGGAGCCGTCGAGCTGCATCAGCACCTCCCTGGGTGTGAGCTGAAAAGGCTGCCTCTCATCAGAGGTGATTAACCCAAATGCAGCCCTGTGTTAACATAACTATTCTGCTTGGAGGTTAATTTTTATTATGCCTTGTGTTGCTGCAGTGCTCAAGGGCCAGCCTGCTGCTTGCACAGAGCAAGTATCTTGCTGTGCATCAGTGCTTCTGATGTAAAGAGAGTAATGAGGCTGTTCACCTCTGCCATTTGTCTTGTCTACTTCAAGCCTCAAGCTGTTCCACTATTTCTCATCATTTGGAATGTTATGAATGAAATCAAGACATTTCACTCGGTTCTCCCTTTGAAAATTAAGCTGACATTTTCTGAAGCAGACAGGACTTTGGAAATCACAGATCCAGATTATGGCCACTGAGTATAGGTGAGCTGGGAAGGTGTTCAACATCCCCTCCCACCTGATATAACTGGTGATAGAGTTGACATCATTAAACCATGGTGGACTGGACACACAGGATGCAAGGTGCTGTCAGTGCTGCTGGACGTGCTGCAGATCCCAGTCAGATTTTGTGGGTTAGGGCATGAATATTGCTGCAGTAGGAGGGTGAGCTCAGACATTGCCTTCTACCTTTAATGGTCACACAGGCAACTTTTTCTCTTTCAAGAGAAAAATACACCTAGCTGTTGTGGCTTGACATACATCAGTCTTTCGCTCCCTGCTGTGGCTCAGCCCTCAGGATTATAGTTTGGTTGATAATCCATTTGAATTAATTTGGTACTAGTTGATATGATGGACACTTAAATCTTGCTCTGCTGGTGGTAGATGTTATTAAGTTTAGCCTGATGTAACAGCTTATCCCTTCTCTTTAGGCCACCAATCCTACATTTATCTGGGCCAAGTCTTGCACCCACCAACACTAACGGGTGTTTTTTGTTACCACAGCATCGAACACAGTTTGTGCAATGTGCCTATGAGGAGATCCCACCCAGATAAATGACAGTGAAACTATCGTCACAGCTGCTAAACTAATGGCGAAGTCATCACGTGGCCAAATGACCCAATTGCATCAGTAGAGATGATAATTGTGGGAAGGGTCAACATCAAAAGGGCATTTGAGGTGGAATTCTGGCTCTAACGAAGCCTGAGAGGAGTTTGGTATTGACTTCAGGGGAAGCAGAAGTTTATTCTAGGAGAGAAACCATTATAGCCACACTTAACCAGTGACACCTCAGAACTTTGCCTAAGATTTTATGGGGTTTGCCTCCTCTGTGGCTCGTGTGGGTCAGAAAAGGCCTAAAACATCCTTCGAGGACATTGTGTCTCTCTCTTTTGAGGACACACACTTTGTTGTTTGATGCTTGTGGTCAGGGCACCATCTACAAATGTGAGCTGGCACCACTGGTCCCCCTCCCTCGGCCATTCCTCTAGCACAGACATTGCATTGGCCTTAGCACAGGAGTCATGGTTTGGCAGAGGGTTACCCTGAACAGGTTATGTGACCCAGGGGTTAAAATGATTGGGGCATGAAGCCATGGCCACTGTCCCGGCTTACTCCAGCCACGGGAAAAATGGGGAACTCTGAGGAAAAAAACCTGTTATAAACCCAGCCACAGAGTACATGAAGAGGGTAGAGAGTAAGGAAGGTTTTACCACCAACAGATTTTAGGGAACAAACTGATAAAGATAGTTCTTTAAATGGTTGTCTGTGTAAAATCTATGGGACTTTAGTGGAACAATGGTAATAAAAGAAAGTTTGCATTTGCCTACAGTTGCACCCAGGAATGTACAGTGGCTATTGGGCATGTTAACAGCAGGAGAAAATTTGGGACTCTACGTCTGGTAGTTATTCGAAGTGCTGATTTTTCAGTGGTGATTACAGTGGCCAACAAACTCAGCAGCCTTTGAAATTGTATCAGTGAGGGATCTGGCTGCAGTCTACTGAGAAGCTGTTTGCTTGGCCAAGCACAAAGTGTAGCTCTTTCCTTTTCTTACTGCACACTGTATTATAGTACTCATGTAAGCACCTCTTGAAAAAAATAACCTGTTAGGTTGTAGCTCTGTTTCTTAAGATCAAAGGTAGCATAAACACAGTAAAAATGCTGGCAAAATACTTTTTCTGTGTGATAAAAGAAACAGGTGTAGAAACTACACTTAACTTATGGTCCTACCCTAACTTGTGGTCCTACCCTGAGAAGGCAGGCTATCTGCATGTCTAGTCTTGATTTGAAGTAGAATCTACATGACACTTTTGTTTTACTCTTTCTCTTATTTGGAAGAGTCATAGTGCTCATCATTGCAGGGAGATGGGTGTCTATAATTATGTTAATACTTATTTTTAAGGAATTAGAGTTAATTCCCTATTAATAGCTCCCTGTCCCACTCATGTGCATTGCCAAATTTTCTTGGAGCTTAAGAACTGCTGAGAGTGGTCAACTGGCAAAATGAAATCAGGCACGGAAATAAAGGCAGGATTTGCATGGTTTTCTCAGTCTGAAGAAGACTTCTTAGGCTGTGATTCACAAGCCTGCTTACCTCTATATGTAACCTCAAGACTGGCCTGACTGGAGGAGATGAAGGAGGGAATTTAGGAAGCTTGCGTGGGTACAGCTCCAGAGGATGGAGTATTCCCCTTTCCTATAAGAAGTGGGACTGGCTGATCATCACGACTTTCTGCACATGAATTGCAGGTTGACAACTGAGTAGGAGGGAGATATAGTCAAGATTTAGAAGAGCAGCTTTTGCATCTGCACAAGACCAGAAAGATGGAAGAGGTTCAGGCAGCCATATCACAAAGCCACCAGGAGGATGAAGCAGTCTGAAGTGAGCAGGGGAGCATGAAGAAGCATGGAGAAGGTTTGCCTTCTTGTGACAAGAGAGAAATGACAGATAGGAGCCATTTTGGCAGAGGTTGCCCGTAGAATGGGCACATTGTGACCACTGGAAGAAAGAGGCAAAGGCAGATTCAGAGAATTAGATGCGGTAAACCATTGCAGCACTTGGAGAAGCCACTGCTGCAATAACATATTGGAAAGTCAGTGGGTGGGAAAGAATGAAACAGGAGATGCAGCTGAAGGGGATGTTGAACGCAGTGACTGAAAATGTGAAGTGTTTCCCAAGGAAGCAGATGCCATCAAAAGAAGACAGGGAATGGTGTTTGAGAACTATTGTAAAAGACAGGAGATGAAAGGTCAGCAGGACACTGTCCTGAGGCTGAGAAAATCTCCGAGGGACTCTGGAGATGGGTGGTAAGGAACTGCGGGGTGGGAGATGTGCTGGTACAACTGGCACTGGCAGCACTGAGAAGCTCTCACTGAAAGGAAGAAGAAGGACAGGGGGCAAACTCTGTGTCCCATTGATGGAGTAGCAGGGGCTGTGGCATTGACCCTGTGCCAGCTCCCTCTGACACATCTGCTGGCTGCACTGCAGCACTGGGTAGAGGTACCAGCCCCACAGTGTGGCCACATGCCCATGATCCAGGCACCTGGGAGTGCAGAGAAGTCACTCAGACATGCATCCTTTCTATGAGCTTCCTATGGCTGATACCACTAGCTCCAGTGTGGGTAGTGGTAGTCTTTCTCCAAAGGACTTTAAGCACTGTAATGTGCAGCACAGCATCACTTGTAAAGAGGCACAGAGGTACCAGCTACTTGCAAGGCTGAAATGGGCACCCAAAATTCCTCCTGGATGAAATGGGGCAGCCTCGACATCTAGACTGGGACTCACAACCACCTGTGTGCTCTGTTCTCAGGTACTGAGGGCAACCAAAAGGACTTGCTGAAAATACGTGTCTCTATACAGGTAGAAGAACTGGGCTCTACCCCTCCCAGACAGAAGGAGGAGTGAGGCTGAAGTGCCTGCACTCCAAGAAACTCCCAAACATCAGGGCATTTTGGATTAGGAAACTCTTCTGCCCTTTGCAGAGCGAGGATCTAGAAGGAAAGGAAGCTGTGAAAGAGCCTGAGTCTGTAACGCAACAGCAAGGGCATCAGTGACATGTAGGATTTGTCTCCCAGAGTTGATTGGTTGTTTTCTTTTGGACAATGGTTAAACAAAGCCCATAATTAACCAGGGCCAAGAGGCCAGTTTGCTCCTTTCATGCTGTAATCCCTTTCTGGCTCCGTGACGCTTGCGTTGCTTGATGCCCTGCACGGAAGAGCATCAGCTGCGTTGTGACTGGCTGCAGCTGATGCCCATTGCGCTGACAATGGGCTCTAGCTCTGAACGGGGGGGAGGATTTGAACAGGCCTCGTTTTAGAAAGCTAGCACTGAAAAGACTTCTTTTCCTGACTCATAGATAGCTTAAAGTAGGAGAGAGGCACAGATCTAGCCAACAGAGATGCTACAGCAAGGCTTTAGGCACTGAGAAAATATCTGGTGCCTAAACCTACAGGGTTTTCTCGGGGTGATTTCTTGAACTTTAATACCTAACTGCATTTTGGGATCCCTGATCTATGCATTTAAAGGAGTTAGGCTCATGTCAAGCATTTGAAAAAGCCTGATCAAGAAGTGCATTTTTCTGGGGTGAAGTTCTCCTGCAGGTGAGGCAGTGTATCCCAGGGGTGTGAAGTTATGGGAGAGTGTGCAATGTTGTCTGGCCAGAAAACCAAGGGCATAAGGGCACTGTCATCATGGGGAAAGCACGGTGCCATGGCAACACCTCATTTAAAATATTTGGTGGCTGATGAAAAATGGAAAAAATTCTGCTGAAAAATATCTCCTGAAAATAAGTACTTTCTGAAAAAAAAAAAATCTATTTGATTTTTTTCCTAGAGAAAGTTTCTTATAAACCATTTTTAAAATCAATTTATAATTTGAATTAGGGCATAGCCACATGAATACAGTGCCATGAGGTAAGGAAGCACGTGCATTTACACTGCACTACTACTGACACCACTTACTACTCTGTGGTAAGGGCTCTTGTAGGAGCTCTTCCCCCCAGGCAGTGGAAGGTATCTTCTCAGTCAGCGTGGTGTGACTTGCCAGGTCTTGCTGTGCACACAGACAGCTACTGCGGACCTGCTAATTCACTGAAAATCCAGACTTCTTGGCAACTCATTCCTTAACCACGCTTTTGGGGTGTATTTATCTGATACACATTATTCTGTGAAGAAGCAGACTGAGAAGCTTCGGTCCCTTCGCCTTCATCCTAGCCAACTGTTTCTGCCACAGCAACAGCATTGGCAACATTTTCATTTGTGCCAAAATAGCTCTTGGCTTGTTATAAAACACATTTTTCAAATGAAGAAGCGTTCTTTTTGGAGGCTTTTATATCTGGATCACTTCAGGCATCTGGTTTAGACAGTGACCACAGAGGTGTAATGACCACAGATGGGGTATGTTGTGAGTTATGGTGTCAAGCAGAGATGGCTTGAAAAGGGGGAGTAGTGGATCTTATGGTGAAGAAATTATAGCAAATCATACCTTTCAACTGATGTGACAACCAACACTTAGGTTGCTGGCACTGCACAAAAGCACCTAATTAAAATGGGTTCAAACAGGTGAACCAGCCAGTCATAAAAACTCACTATAAATATGAAATTGCTGTATTTCTGCCAGTGGTACTTCATCAAAATTTAGCTCAGCTTTTTAATGAGTTTGTTAGGAAGCACAAAAGTTCAAACAGTCTTCAGGGGATGCAAAAACTCATGGAGCCATCAACTATAGTGAAATTGGTCATACAGTCCACTGCTGGTTGTGTAGCAAAGGGGTTCATTTCTACCCTTCTTGTGTGGGATACTTCGGGATGAAGAATGTGTACCATACTTGTCACCTGTAACCTGGAGAGAAGTTAAAAAAGATTTTATATCATAACAGATGGGATGAACATGGGTTGCCAGTATGATGTTATACTTAAAAGGGCAAAACTAATTCCCAATTGTGTAAGAAATATTGACTGGGAGCACCTCTGGCTTTAGCTGGAATATTACCTGCCTATTGTGTGAAGCTCTTGCGCTCAGACTTCAAAAGAGATAGAGGAATATTGGAAAGCTTTCAGAAAAGAGCTTTGGGAAAGATTTGTGGCATAAAGAACGTCAATGTACTTGGTTTGTCCAGAAGAATGGTAGGTGGCAATTTAGTCAATTAATTAAAACTTATGCAAGTGCCTGCATAGAAAAGAACTCTTGATGGTATGTGGCTTCTTTGATCTGAGAGAGGGCTTGATGGGAACCAGTGGCTGGAGTGTGGAGCTAGATGATATTAGACTACAAATGCAGTTCAGAATTTGAAGGGAACAGGTATTTAATAGCCATAGTATGTCAACCACTGACTGTATGGTGTGTTCTCCATCACTTGAAGTTGCTATAAAAATAAACTTTGGAATTAGAAATTATGCATTTCATGCAATAAATATTTCATGCTACTCTTCTGGGGTGTCAAACTAGTTGAGTTGATTAGAAACGCTCTTATTGGCTTTTGAAAAAAACTTAATTTGGTTTTGTTTTCCTTCTGAACAGTCATGCTTTCAGATATGAGGTTTCAAACCTTCAAAAGAGGGAGAAGCTGCTAAAACTGTACAGAAAGGCCTGAGTGGCTGGTCCTCAAGTGAAGACTTGTAGTAACCATGCTAAAGACCAGACCTACAAGCAGGATGACTGTAACTGTACAGAAAAGGGCTTAGACCCTGCTAGGGCTGTCCAGGTTTACTCCTCAGCTTTTATTCCACCAGCTGTGTGATATGTCCCAGGGAACTATTTATCTGCACTGCAAGCACCAGTTATTTGATCAACTCTTAAAGGAGTTTTTTTGTCTCTAAATTACTTTCCCTTCCCAATACTAGGTTTGCAAGTGTCTATGCGACAAGAGGAGCCAACCGGATAGGACGTGTGTACAAAAAGGCTATTTTTAGGCAATTCACAGATGACACTTACTCCCAGGAAATCCCCAAAGCAGCCTGGCTGGGGTTCCTTGGGCCAGTCCTGAAGGCAGAAGAAGAGGATGTCATTATCGTCCATCTAAAAAACTTTGCTTCCCGTCCATACTCTGTGCATCCGCATGGGGTATTCTATGACAAGGACTCTGAAGGTAAATCTGGTTTGCCTTTTCCTCTGGAGTAGCTAATATCATGGCTAAAAGTTTGTCCAAGTATTTATTGTTCTGGCCATTGACATCAGAGGAACACTGTCATAAACTCATCAGTAATTGCAGCTGATGACTAAAACCAGGAACAACCTTGTCTCTTAAAACTTTTTGCCACAAACATTCGACGCCTGGGATAAATCCAGTACTGAAACAGGTTAGGTGGGTCTTTTTTCCTGAATTATTTTCCCAAATTATAAGTCACCAAAGCATCTTCCCTCCTTCCTTCTACTTCTAGCCTGTTTGAATGGATGGAGTTCTTGTAAGTAAATGTTTTCCTCTGTATAGGGCTATAACAGGCGTGATTTAGTTTTCAGAATCCCTAATCTATGCATGTGTATTTTGGTTAGAGGACTGTATGAATTTGCCTACATTCATTACTCTCACCAGTTTTTTGTGAGAAGATAGCCAATGTTAGCTGACAAAATGTGTAGATGGCTGATGAGAGTAAAGAGACGAGGAAAAATTAGAGCCCGTTAAAACATTTTTAAAGCTTTGTCTACTGATAAATAATGGATTTTAACTCTCAAGATTTTTTTGACATTTTTACCAGAACTTCTAAGTTTTCTCAAAATTTCTCAGTGATTCTGTGTTTGTGAGTGCTACTATTATTTTATAAATCTGTGATAAAATAGAAGAAATTAGACATTTATTTAAGAAAAATAGTTAGGGGCGGGGCTAAAAGCTTCCTTTTTTCTTTTAATGTATTAGGAGCACTTTACCCTGATGGAACCGGCGGTAAAAGCAAAGAGGATGACTTTGTGGTTCCCGGTGGAAATTACACATACACATGGCCAGTAAGGAAAGATTATTCCCCAACTTTGGCAGACTCAAACTGCTTGACTTGGATTTACCATTCTCACATTGACACACCAAGAGATATTGCATCTGGTTTAATTGGGCCACTGCTGGTTTGTAAAAAAGGTACTGAGCTAGAAACACTGATGAAGCAAGCCCCTCTGCCAAGCTTGGCATCTTAACAGTCATTTTTGCTTACAGGTATAAACATGATGGTCTAGAGTCTATCCCTACATAGCCCATAAAAAGGGGCAAGGAATAGCTGGGCCATTCCAGGAGCATCCCAGGGTAGGTATTGTAGCTCTGGGACAACCCCCTTCTTGCTCCCCCTTGGCTTCACGACAGATTTGCCTCGGCTGGTGGAGGGACTGCAGCATGCTCTGTGGCCAGCCAGTTGTGGCCGAGACCAAAAAATAAGCATTCCCAAACTGGGATCATTTCAGGACAAGCAAAGGACTCATTGCCCAGGAAGTGAAATTAGGGCTGGGCGGGTGACTTCGGCATTGGCATTTGCATATTTGAAACCCCAGTGTTCCTTGTCATTTTTTCCCCATATGGATTATATATTTATTTTTGCTCACAAGTTGTATATCACAACCATACGGCAATGTGTGCTGAACAGCTGATGTGACAGCCTGTTCTGCGTACTTTATAGCCTGCTAATTTTGTGCTGGAGCCATCAGGGACCATGTACCAGCCCACTCCGCCTTATCATCTGAGCCATTGCCCCCTCTCCCCCTGGGCATGTGTAACTCTGCCACCTCTTTCCAGTACCTCCCACAGTACAAAATCAGCCCTGATTTCACATACAGAACATATAAGTGAAGCAGGTTTTATATATGAAGAAGAAAAAGACTTAAATGTGGAAAGGATAGGCCTGGTGTCCAGCTTAACTCACACAATTAAAATATCTCAGATTTTTATTCTCCTGGAGAGCCTTTGAAATCTGCAGAACTGCCTGAATGTGTGAAACGGCCAATAAGTATGCAATAATACATGAAGCTAGGAGATAGCACATTCAAAACAATCCCAGCCTGAAAGGCCAGGTTAACTGCATGTTTGGTCTTGAATTCATCAAGGTGGATATCTGCATGATGCTACTGCTGTAGTCCTTCATCCAACGGTGGTGGGTGGCTCCTTACAGGACTTACAGCAAGGCTCTGGGGCTCCCTCCCATAGGAGACAGGGGAAGCAAAGGTTTTCATGGGTTCAGAGGTAGACTGGACGATTAGATGAAGTATAAACCCGCCAATGGTTGATAATAGACTACTCAGTATCGCCACTCCTACGGTCTCAGGTTGTTTCCCAAATGGTCACTCAGATAATGGTATTGAACTTAGCCTGAATAGATTATATTCATCCTGCTTTTTTAAATTTAAGTATCTAGTCCTAGATAATTGTTGAGGCTTCCTCGTTAGTCCGTGGAGAGTGAGCCACATTTAGATGGCCATTCTGAGGGTATGGTTCACCAGTCGCTTCAATGCAACAGAAATGCAGGCTGCCACTTGCCTCTTCTTAATTCCTGGCCAAAAAAAAAAGTCACTGGTTTGTGGCTGGATCACACCCATGATCTGGCTCACTGTAAGCACACAGGTGCTAACACTGACTAAAGGGCAGGGTTAGGTGCAGTAGGCCAAAGATGGGGAAAATGGGACCACAGATATTGGCAGGTACTTGCACTTGTATCAAAGAGATCCTGAAATATCAGCTTGACTTAGACGAGATGAACTGCCTTCTGGAGGCACTCATCTATTCAAAGGCTGTTGCAGGGGAGCCAAGATGCCTTAGAAGAGCAAAATTAGGTGAGATTCATCCTGCCCTGTAGATCATGGGCAGAGCACCATATTTCCTCGAGTGCTCCAAAGTTATTGTCACTTTTAAATTCAATCTCCTCCAAGGCTTTTTTTATCACTTTCCTTTTCGTTTGCAATTTAGGAACTGCAGATGAGACCTCAATAGAAGGGACTGGTGCTGCTAATGCTTTTGCCCTGATGTTTAGCATTGTAGATGAAAACTTCAGCTGGTACCTCGATGAGAATATAAACACCTTCTGCTTAGAACCAGCCTCAGTTGACAAAGAGGATGAAGGTTTCCTGACCAGCAACCGAATGCATGGTGAGCAGGACTCTTGAGCAAATGGTGACCTACAGCAGTGACCAGGCTCTTTTCATTTCAGTAGGACTTTCTGTCCCTTGTGATGTCTCTCCTTTATCTATGTTAGCAAGGAATGGGTCAGGATGTTGAAGCACTGTGTTGATAAAGAGCCTCTCCCTAAATACAGCACAACACACTAGTTTGCAGAAAGGAGATTCGGCTTTCATGCTTAGCTCTGCCACTTGTTTAGCATTTTATTTTGGGCAACAGATTTAAGCCATTTGGTGACTGTTTGACCAGCTGTGAAAAGAGAAGAGTAAACTGCAGAGCACTTTGAGATGTTGTGTTGGAAGAGTCCAGCACTTCTCAAAGGGCCTTGTGGATGGTGGGCTGGATGGAACAACCATTCCTGCCCTTCAGAGATCCATTGGCCAATAGTACTTTGTGCCATTTGGAGATCTGGTGCAAGTTAAATCCAACTATTTCTCTGTATTTTGGTTGTTCCATGGAGCTTAGGAACTAAAATATTTTGCAAACTATGAGTTTCATTCTCCTAGTGTCCTGATACATTGTCAAGTGTGGAAGCTGAGCAACAGAGAGCTGACTAGGCTGATTTGACTGATATAATAATTTTCAAATCTAAATTGCTGAAGCCTGGCATATAATGGTATATTTATGACTCAGAATAGGAGGAAATAGATTTCAGACATGCTAAATAGCTGCAGAACAAGTTAACTTCATTATCAGGCCTTTTTGGTGATGACTTGGCCTTTGCAACATCTTGATATCACCCAGGAAGTTTTTCACAGACCCAACCAGAGAATTTGGGCCATTTGATCATCCAGAGCTGTAAGCTGTGTGTTCAGAATGTTACTCTTCATCAAGGAGCCTGTGAGGGCCTTATTCAGTGTGGACATTCAGATAGTTTCTTTTCTGGGCCAGGAAAAGATCATCCTTAGAAATGGGGTCGGAGGCACTTGGCATTTCTCTTTTACCTCTCATAAAATCTCATACTTTTGTTTTTAGCTATTAATGGTTATATTTATGGCAATCTCCCCGGCTTGGAGATGTGTGCTGACACTTCCATGTCCTGGCACTTGTTTGGCATGGGAAGCGAGATAGATATCCACGCTGCATATTTCTACGGCCACACATTCACTAACAGAGACCAGAGGGCAGATGTCATCGGTCTGTTCCCAGCAACATTCATCACAGCGGAGATGAATCCCGGGAACCCAGGGAGGTGGCTGATAACATGCCAGGTTAATGAGCACTTACGAGGTACGCTGCTATAGATCTCCCTGATCCTTTCAGAAGTTCCAGCCTCTATTAGACTTGCAAAAGAAAACTGAGAGATATTTCCAGGGGAAGCAGGATTTGACACTTTTTTTGTGACTAACTGAACACTTTGGAACTATTTCACCAGATAAACATCATGAATATGAGTTTAGTCACCAGTGGAAATTATACAAGTTGGGCCAAATCTTCAGCTAGTATGAATGACTTAGCTGTGTAATTCATATGAGGAAGGCTTGCTAGACCCAGCGCTGACACCACGCTTTCTATGTAAACCAGAGATTTTGATGAGCAATGAGAGTAGCCTTCATCATCAGTTTTTAGTGTAGATAAGTACTTACACATAATGAAAAATCGTGCCAGCTGAACACTTCATAGCTTTTTCCTTTGCAGAAATCAGATAAAGATTGGCAGTGTTTTCAGAAACCTTTACGTGAAGGAATTTGACAGTGATGTTGTGATATTTGTGAGGTCCAAAAGCACGTATCATAAACTAAGTCTCATGACAGAAGATAGTGTATAATTATCATATCAGAGATGAGTTGGGAGAATTTTTACTTTTACAAACTTGCACGTTGATTTCAGTGGGATTTGCATCGGGCAAAACAGACTTGATTCTGGCAAGCAACAAATCTCTTCAGTGTGGTAATAACCAGCCTCTATTTCAAAAAAAGTCAAGGGGAGATGATGCCATTTTGCACGCTTCAGAAGGCACTCTGACCCCCAAAATCATTCTACCACCCTTACCCAGATTAAGGAATTAAGTAAATAAGCCCACTAAAGAGTGTCATTGAAGTCACTGGGCTTCACCTGTGGCATAAAGTACCACCTTGCAAGAGAAGGGTGCTAGCATCCAGCCCCGTGTAGGCAGAGGAAGTCTTTAAAAATAGAAATTTACCCTAGTAATTGTTTCCAATCCATGTAGCTCCTAGAGAGTTTTGAATGTGCATTTGTACCCATGAGATTGCTGACTCCGCAGATGGCCAAGGACTGTCTCCAGACTCTTTCTCCTCCCAGGTGGCATGGAGGCACTGTATGATGTTCAGATCTGCCAAAAAAACCTGTCTCGGCCTTTGCCACTCAGTCACAAGAGAAGATATTATATTGCTGCTGAAGAAGTGCTCTGGAATTATGGACCTGACGGTTATGATAAATTCACTGGGCAGGGTTTAAATGCCACTGGCAGGTAAGCTTTCTTGTCCTCTCCTGTTGTGCTTTAATTTCAGGAGTCTGGGTGAGACTTCCCCAGTGATTCACCAGGGCTAGGTCTGGCCCTGTTATTAATTTTAATTGAAAGGGGCGGGGAGGAATGGATTTAAACAACCTTGTTGGGAAGTTAGATTCGTAACTGCGATGTTCAGAGTTGCCTTCTGGAAGCACTTATCTTGCTCCATTAAGTCCATGGAGAAAGTGAGTCCTGGTGAGGTATGCAAAGTTCAACAGAGTTAATGACTCTGTGTTGAGACTCCTCAGGCAGCTTTCATACTGACAATTGGTGTATTTCAGAGGTGCCATAATGCTAGATTTTTTCCCCCTGTTATTACTGATGAAGATGAATTGTATTACAGTATCTCCCAGGAAAGCTAACGAGGATTAGAGACACATTGTGCACAGGTAATGGCACAAGTCTTGCCCTAAGGTAGTTAGAGGTAAGTTGACATAGATGTCTCCCTAAGTAAGCTGGGGTTAAACACATGAAAGTCTAATGCACAATGAATGCCCATTTGTTAACTAATTTATAACTGTAATTCAGACCAGTAATATATCCTTTTGTCTGCTAGAAAAGTGTATGTAGTAACTGGGGGGGGGGTCATTTCTCCCATGTCTGGAGTAATAACTTTATCCAAAATGAAGGGTTCTGCCTGAACCTCCAATTATTTAACCAGTCCAATTTGTTAATTCCACAGTGAATCTGCAATATATTTCACACAAGGGACTGACAGAATAGGAGGGCAATACTGGAAAGTTCGCTATGTGGAATATACTGATGCAACATTCAGTAAGAAGAAGATTTGGTCAGAGGACATGAAGCACTTGGGAATACTTGGTACAGTGAATATTTTCCCCTCCTGTCATTACATCGGGTTTGAATGCAGATCCACTTGGATCCAGAGGGGAATTTTGTGCATGCAGCTTCTAGTCAGCCCTCGCTTGTTTAGATGGAAATATGTTAGAGGGTAGTTCTTCTAATACCTTCCCTGCCTCTCTCACTCTTTTTTTAAGGCCCCATTATAAAAGCAGAAGTGGGAGATACAATACTAGTTACTTTTGCCAACAAAGCCAAAAGAAGCTACAGCATTATGGCCCATGGCGTAAGCTTCAGCAAGCTGTCGGAAGGCGCTCCCTACTTAGATGGTAAGTTCTGACTGTCCTGTTGTATCATCACATCCGGAATACCCGAGTCTAAAGATTTTCTCTTGCTCTGCAGGTTTGTCCTTTTTGTGGATGCTAAGGCACAGAAGGAATGATTTGATTAGTTTGTACCTACCTTACATGTCACAACCCATGGGACTCCCCAGTCTGCCAATATGCTGGCTGGTTCTTCCTCTTGGACATGTGCCAGACAGGGCGTCTAGAACTAGCTTAGGTCCATGTTGAGCAAAAGTCACAAGCACAATCCAATTTATATTAGTTCTAATCTAACATCAGTCAACTGCAGTCAGTGGATCTTCTCTGGACGTCCTCCAGAATTACGAAGCTTAAGATCTGGCATGATGCCCCTGCTGAGTCTTTGGATATAGCTATCCGGTGTGGGCTGCTTCACTCCTGATTCTCTAATCCATGGCAGGCATTGCCCTTGCTTCACTGTCAGGATATTCAGTGTCAGAGGCAGCTTTTATCTGATTGACCTGGAATGTGAAGCAGCAATAATCCTTATTAATCCTCATAAATATATAAACACTGAAACAGAGCATTTACTAAAGGCTTCTTCTCGTTTTGTGCAAGGACAGGATCTTTATCACCTAAGTTTAACCATTAAGTGTTAAATGTCGTGTTTATTTGGTAGGCATCTTTTTCAGTCAGTGACAAGAAACAAGCCCTTCAGAGGGTGAGAAGTCCCATGTACTTTGAACACCTATTTTAGGAGACAGAAGGTCACCCTCTGGAGATGTGTTTCTGTCTCCATCAACTAGAGAAGCAGCCTAGAGTTTGGGTTAGGGAGTAAGCTTTAGATGGCTCAAGTAAGGTGAGCTGAATCCCGTCCGTAGTGTCTACAGAGATAATATTGTGGTCTCTGAAAAGTTTTTGCTGCATTTGCAGCATTGAACAGAAAGGTAGGTTTCTTGTTGTCTAAATTGCTTTGTTTCCACTACAACGCATCAGAAAGAAACTCAAGGGGCAGAACCACTCTTTTGAGAACTGTGCTAAGACAATTAGGTCAACATGTAAAACTCATAACATCATACAATAAAATCAATACAAGAGGCTTTATTAAGTTCTGTTGTCTCTAGTTGCTGAACTTGCAACACAACAAATTTGCCAGCAGGCCCCAATGCATCACAAAACAACTGGCTTGAGTTCAGTCCTTAAGTTATCTGCACGCATCCCAATGCCACTCATGTCAGATGTAGTTCCCTGATGGAAGTGCAGCTTCCCCGTGCTCACAGTCCTGTCATGCTTTCATTTAACGCTCCCCAGTAATAGTGCCCATCAGCATTGCACGCTTTGGTGTTGAGAAAAATCAAACCAAATCCTACAATTCAGCGGCAGTGTGTGCAGCACACCTCTGGGTCTTTGGAGAGGAACCTGACTCCAGATTCATCAACAATCTTTCTGGCCCTTCTTCTCTCCTTGTAACCCTTGTGTCTTGGATTTCCATCGTATCTATCTACAAGTGTATACATGTAGAGGCCCTACAGGGGCTGTAGGTTTACATTGAAGGTAAATGATATTTCAAAGGCTGTGCATTGTCTGAGCGCAGCTTATTAATGTGAAAATACTGTACATAAATGTACCTACAGGCATCCACAGATGTCTGCAGACATCTTTTTTCAATTATGCTCTCAGGAAATACTCTTCCATGTTGCATTTGACACTTGACCAATCTCAGAGGGTTTTTAGCTCCAAATCAATGTTCTCCTTATTGAGCACTGTTGCAGGATGAATCTAGTAGTATCAGATCAGTACTGTTGAAGCAGTACTGGACTTTGTACTGTGGTTTGCAGCAAATAATATATGTTCATGTGTAATACTGCTATCTTCACTCATGTCTAAGTTTTCAAGAGGATTTTCTTGGAGTATTAGCAAGGAGTATTAAATTGGTGCAGTCTGCTGCTGCCAGATACATCTGACCGTGCTGAGAAAATCCAGTCAATGGATGCCTAAACATTAAACAGAATTTCTGATTTGATCTTCCTCATAGCAAAGACCAGAAAGGTTATGTAGTACTTTTTTTCTAGAAAGGGTGCAGGGCTGACCCCTTTTCCCAACTTTCCTTTCAAGTCCCTCTTGTAAGTCCCCTCTGAGTGGACAAAACCACTCTTTCACAGTGGCTAAATTACACAAGTGGTGCTACATCCAACCTGTGCACAGCAGCAGATAATGGCCCAAATCCTTTAAAAGTAGCTTCCAAAAAAAGTAATAGCAACTGCCCTCTGGAGACTCTGACAGAGGTTCCTGTGCATTGCTACAAAATCAAAGAGAAACAATTACCAGGATCAGATATGGTTTGAATTTCTGAAGAGCCACTGATGCAGCTCTGCTCACTGATGTAATTGCTTTGTTAGTGCTTAATGAAAAACTGGAGTCTGCATCCATGCCACAGATGAATCTCACGATAGGGCAGGTAAACTACAAACATGAGAGGAAGCCATTTAAGCACAAGGATGAACTCTGCGTGTCTTGTCTGACTGAATCCAGATAATCCAGATAGCATCAGAAGGTGTCTGGGTGAAGCAGCTAAACTTGTTCTGCAGGGAATGGGCTTGGTTGTCCCCATGGCACAGGACTCCGGTGAGATGTCCCCATGGCTTTAGTGCTCAGACTATGGAATGGTGCTCGAGCTGTGGCTGCAAGGGGGAGCTTGTCCACAGAAATCAGCAGCTGTGTCTGACTCCCAGCTAACACTTGTATTCAGGAAGACAAAACCTTCCCGTAACCTTGGTGCTTCTCAATTTTCTCTCTGCAGGCTATATGAAGCCAGGAGCCCACGTTAAGCCAGGTGAAACTTTCACATACAAATGGAAGGTGCCTGAAAATGGAGGTCCAACAGAGAGTGACCCCCCCTGCCTGACCTATCTGTACTACTCAGCCACTGATGCTGTCAAGGACACCAACTCCGGCCTCGTGGGGCCTTTGCTGGTCTGTCGGAAGAACACGCTGAATCAGGATGGGACGCAGGTGCCCAACGTGGATATTTGCTTGTCCCTAACAGCAGGGTGGTGCACTGGGGGGGGTCCCATATGGACCAATTTGCCCAGTTCCCAGCTCAGTTTTAAGAGATTAAACCTATGTCATTCCCCGGGGTAAAAGCTGACCTAAGGGGATGGTTAGGAAGATGAAACAGTCATTCCCCAGTATTCTGGCTCATCCCTAGGTTTTCTATCTTTTTCATGCACTTATTAGCAAAGAATGTATCTTTCCACCCTGAGTAAGTAATGGACACTTTATTTGTCCTTCTGGCTGACAGAAGAGTGCCAATCCCTGTCTCTACAAGGACATAGTAAGAAGGCAGCTGCAATTTTGGGGGTAAAGAAAGCTTTGTTAAAAAAAAAATCATTTTTATTTGGGTAATTCTGCACAGACTTTTTTTTAATGTCTTGGCTTCCTTCTTGGCTACAGAAAGGAATAGACAGAGAATTTTACCTCCTCTTTTCAATCTTCGATGAGAATGACAGCTGGTATCTGAGGAAGAATATCGAAGCATTTACTGGAGACCCTTCAAAAGTAGATGAAAATGATGCAGATTTCAAGGAATCCAACAAAATGCATGGTACGAAATAATATGTGTTAATGGTACCTTGTCTTCAGTCATATTAGGAAGATGAGTTAGCAGATTTTATCATCATTTATAGCCAACTGCAGTGTACTGGGGGGTGAAGTGGAAAGCTGTCAGTCAGCTTATGGCCAGCACCCGATGCCCTTGGAGCACATGTTGAAACCCCAGCGACATTAGCAATGAATGCATCCACCTACCAACTACACCTGGAGAAAGGGAACAGAGTGTAGCTTTTAGATACAACACCTGGGTCTATAAAAAGGCATAATGCCAGAGTCAAGCACCAACTGCAGAAGAGGCCAATGTTCGCTGGTGATTTAAATTTCACTGCTGGCCTTGGCACTGGCTCAGACAATGAAGGTCCACCTGCCCTGCTCTGCCAGCTCCCTCTTGGGTAATGACCACCTCTGCAAGAGGAGAGGCAAAGACTATGGGAATGGCCAATAATATTTTAAAACATCACTTCTGGATGAAAGTATCTGGCTTCAGCGTGCACCTCCTCCAAGTTATTCCTGACATGACAGATGTGAACAAATCACATAACCTCTCTTTGCTTTAATTTTCTGAAGAGCACCAAGAATATATATTGTTAGAGAACCTCGGGGCTTTCTGGACCTATCTATTTTATTCTTCCATTATGAGGTGTTATCTCATACTAAAGTTTTGTTCTGCCATAGTATCTTTCACCAAGTGGTCACAGAGAGCATTGAGGATCAGGGAGTTTAGCTTCATAACACCCTTGTGAAAGAAAGAGATACATTTTGGAAGTAAAAGTGGAAATCAAAGGTCAAAATCACATAAAAAGGCTCCATCAGAACTGAATTTGGAACTCGAACACTTTACGGCCCACTCCATGGCCTTGATGATCCAATTATACATTCTCCAGGCTGGAAGGAGGTACCTAATTCATACACTTAACTGCTGTCTGTGAGGCACCCTGAAAAGCTCAGAGGAGAAGTGCTACATTACTGCAAAGGGCTATTATAAGATTTTACAGGCTAAAAAAATAGGTAGAAGCTCAGAGTTTATAGGAATAGCATTTAGATATTAATTTGGTGTCATCCAGTGCTACCTTTGCTTCACAAAATGCCCCTTTAATTAACACCAGGACTTGTTGAGTCATGAGTCTTTTGCTGGGAAGGTGGTAAGAGGCTCCGTGATGAGTTTACATGGACGTGCTGCAAACCGGACTCTTTTCTTCTCCTCCAGCTGTCAATGGCTACTTGTTTGGTAATCTGCCAGGCCTGGCCATGTGCAAGGACGACAAGGTCTCCTGGCACCTTATCGGGCTGGGCAGTCACTACGACATGCACGGGGTTCATTTTCAAGGAAACACCATCGACCTGAGAGGGACGACGAGGGACGGGCTGGCCTTGTTTCCTCATTTATCAGGGACAGCGCTGATGCAGCCAGACCGTGTGGGTACGTTCATGAACTTATCTTGGTAGTGTGGCACATGCAGAAATCAGGCAGACAAAATAACAGTTGGTGAGATGCTCTGCTCTGCCTGAGGGAGCCTGAAAGCGTGAAAACCATGGGGACCTGGCGTAGATGAGAATTCAGGCTGGGCTACTTTTCTGGGAAGGTACTATAAATCAAATATGTATGTTCACCAAAGAGCAGAGGCTTTGATGATCTTGGGATAGGCAGAGTAGCAAGCAGAGAGATGGCTAAAGGGGTGCTCCAGAGTATCTACAACTCTCAAAACAGGCTTTTTCAGCAGAGATAAAATTCACTGCTCTGCAGATAGCATCATTTAAGGTATTTTAGGACTCCGATAATAGTTTTTCAATAATAGTCTGTAGGAGTTTCTTCAGAAGCGTATACACTAAAGATACTTTTAATTCTCATGTATAATCCAGTGATACGTCCTTCAAACTCAGAGGGGGTGAATCGTTTGTTGGAGACACCTAGAATATATGGCTTAGTGTGAGTCCTGCTGTGCAGTTTCATGACAGATGGTGGAAACATATGGGATATGCATAAGAAAAGAATCTGCTGTCTTATAGACACCAGTGCCAGAGGTCTAACCTGGCATGTACACAACGCCAACAGATATTTCTATCGGGTGCTCCAGCCAGGAGCAACTACAGCCAGGACCCCCCCCCCCCACATATAAAAGAAGCCCCTGGGGAGCACTGGTGACCGGGAGCGCAGCGAACAGGACACGGCGCAGCAGTTTGCGTGGCAGTTTGTGCAGGAAGGGCGCTGAAGGCCTGCCAGCTCCACCAGGGAGCAAGGGCATCCACCCGGCAGAAAGCCGCGGCCTCTCTAAGCTCTGCGCCCACCACGACCGACGCAGCTGCCCAGACAGAGCTCCGGTGCCAGGCTGCAGGCCGTGTCCTGCTCTGACGCCAGTGCCGGCCGGCAGCAGTGAGCAGAGCTGTGGGAACCGCAGGCCCAGGGAGAGGAACTCCTCCACTTAGTGGCAGAGCTCCGGGAGGAGGTGAGTAGGTTGAGGAGTATCAGGGAGTGAGAGAGAGACTACTGGAATCGCACCCTACCTTCCCTGAGACAGGCCCAACAGGCAGGCGGGACGTGTGATACAGAGGATTCCCTGTCCTCTCTGCCGGGCTGAACTGAAGGGATAGGCGCAATGGTGACAAGTTCCTGCCCAGCGCAGCAGGCGCGTCTCCTCTGTGACCACCCCGCCTTCCCGCGTGCCCTCGTGTCATAGGTATGAGGCTCTGCGAGTGGAACCGAACAGTGGCGAGGACGATGGTTCATCCAGCTTGGAGGTGTCGCTGAGGTTAAGTCGGCCTATGTCCTGCGTCAGAACCGCTTCCGTAAAGAAAAACAGAGGGGTCGTTGTCATAGGAGTCTCCCTTCGGAAGGGAACAGAAGGCCCAATACGCAGAGCAGACCCATTTCTTAGGGAAGTCTGCTGCCTCCCTGGGGCCCGGGCTAAAGATGCGAAGAGAAAGTTTCCTACCCTGGTACGGCCCTCGGATTGTTATGTGTTACTGATTTTTAGGTAGGTAAAGTCCAAGGGCAATCCAGAGAGACTTCAGGGCCTTGGGATGACTGGTTAAGGGGTCAGGAGCGCAAGCAGTGTTCTCCTCTGCCCTTCCAGTTGCAGGGAATGATGAGGGAAGAAACGGCAAGAGCCAGCAGATCAATGCCTGGCTCCGAGCCTGGTGTCACTGGCAGAATTTTGGGTGTTTTGATCATGGGTTGGTCTCCACACCACCAGGCCTGCTGGCAGCAGATGGGGTACACCTGTCTTAAAGGAGTAAAAGGATCTTTGCACAGAGTTAGCAGGGCTCATTGGGAGGGCTTTAAACTAGATTTGAAGGCTGAAAGGGGTAAACCCAGGCTCACTAGAGGTAAGCCTGGGGCTGGCACACCAATGTTTGAGGGACGGTGTGCTGGCTAGGCCCTTCGTTCTGCCATGTCAGTGGAGGTAGGGGATGGAGATCCACGTGGCAGCAAAGATACAAGGCTTATTGATGTGTTAGAAACCAGGGAAGCGCCTGAGAATAGTCACGTAGGAATTAGGGCTTCTTCCCCCGCAAAAGGTGGCGGGGTCAATAGCCCAGCTGAAGTGCACCTACACCAATGCACGCAGCATGGGCAACAAACAGGAGGAGCTGGAAGCCGTTGTGCAGCAGGAAAACTATGATATAGTTGCCATCACGGAAACACGGTGGGATGCCTCGCACAACTGGAGTGCTGCAATGGATAGCTATAAACTCTTCAGAAGGGATGGGCAAGGCAAGGAAGGAGAGGCGGTGGGGCAGCCCTGTATGTTAGGGGGTGTTTTGACTGTCTAGAGCTTAATGATGGTGACAATAGGGTTGAGCGTTGATGGGTAAGAATCGGGAGGAAGGCCAACAAGGCAGATATCGTGGTGGGAGTCTGTTATAGACCACCCAGCCAGGATGAAGAGGCAGACAAAATATTCTATAAGCAGCTGGGAGAAGCCCTTGTTCTCGTGTGGGACTTCAATTTACCAGATGTCTGCTGGCAATACAGTACAGCAGAGAGGAAACAGTCCAGGAGGTTCCTGGAGTGTGTGGAAGCTAACTTCCCGACACAGCTGGTGAGGGAGCCCGCTAGGGAAGGCGCTGGACCTGTTGTTTGTGAACAGAGAAGGACTTGTGGGTGATGTGATGGTTGGAGGCTGTCTTGGGCACAGCGATGACAACACGGTAAGAGGTTTTGATTTTTGGAGAAGTAAGGAGGGGGGTCAGCAGAACTGCTACCTTGGACTTGTGGAGGGCAGACTTTGGCCTCTTTAGGAGCCTGGTTGAGAGAGTCCCTTGGGAGGCAGTCCTGAAGGGCAAAGGAGTCCAGGAAGCCTGGACTTTCTTCAGGAAGGAAATCCTAACGGTGCAGGAGCAGGCTGTCTCCCCATGTGCCGAAAGACGAGCCGGTGGGGAAGAAGACCAGCCTGGCTGAACAGAGAGCTTTGGCTGGAACTCAGGAAAACAAGGAGAGCTTATGACCTTTGGAAGAAGGCGCAGGCAACTCAGGAGGACTACAAGGATGTCGTGAGTTTATGCAAGGAGAAAATTAGAAGGACCAAAGCCCAGCTAGAACTTAATCTGGATACTGCTGTAGCAGACAATAGGAAATGTTTCTATAAATAGATTAGCAACAAGAGGAGAGCTAAGGAGAACCTTATCGCTCTCTATGACTACCTGAAAGGAGGTTGTAGTGAGGTGGATGTCAGTCTCCTCTCCCAAGTAACAAGCGATAGGACAAGAGGAAACAGCCTCAAGTTGCGCCAGGGGAGGTTTAGATTGGATATTAGGAAAAATTTCTTCACCGAAAGGCTTGTCAAGCATTGGAACAGGCTGCCCAGGAAGTGGTGTAGTCACCATCCCTGGAGGTATTTAAGATGTGTAGATGTGGTCCTTAGGGACATGGTTTAGTGGTGAACTTGGCAGTGTTAGGCTAATGGTTAGACTTGATGATCTTAAAGGTCTTTTCCAACCTAAACAATTCTATGATTCTATGAAAGCATCCCCTTCACTTGCCTTTCCATATAGCATCACAGATTAGATTTGTCTGAGGACAGATCACAGATGTACAAGGCACAGGACCTAATTTGCCAAGCTGCTTTTTAAAGTTTTTAAATTGCCTAAATCTCTTGCACTTTCCTTTCCAGGCACATTCAAAGTGGTTTGCAGGACTTTTGATCATTTTGTCGGCGGGATGAAACATCTCTACGAGGTCAGCAGCTGCCGTAATAACACCCGCTCCCAGCAGCAACACGGAGCCATGAGGCTGTACTACATCGCTGCGGAGGAGGTGGAGTGGGACTATGCCTCAAATAAGAGCTCGGCACCAAAGATTTACAATGTCAGCAGCAATGAGGAAAGGTACCCAAAGCAAAAAATGCTTATGGCATGGGGCACACTCATAGTGGAGGGGAAAATTTGAAGCATCCTTTCACAAAGCCAGCCTCGTACTTTTTAGGAGGGACTCTTTGCCAAACAAATAAGAGAAAATGTATTTATAAAGTGATAACCTCTGAGACTAGACTGGTTTATAGGCAGCATTTTCAGATGTTTTTTGTCTCAGAGTGTCTTGTAATGCTGTTGAACCCAAGAAGGCTTCCAAGTCCCTAAATCTGTATGTGTGTTCCAGCCCTGGCTCAACCCTACAATGATGCCCCCCAAGCCCCTCCTCTCCCTTCCTCACGCTCCCCAGTCTCCCCATCCCAGTGCTCTGGTTTTCATAGAAAAGAAACCCAGGTGAGCCCAGATGTGACCCAGATGTGAGCCCCAGCAAGCACTGCAGATGCATTAGGGAGGTGCTGAGCCTGCTTCACGGCAGCGTGGTAGCCCCTAGCTTCCATGGAAAAATCAGGACACTGTAACCACTGCAAGTGAATCATGTCTACACTGCACTGTGCTATGGAATAAAAAGCATGTGCAGAAGCTACATGTTCCAGGTCAGATTGCATAGGGACATCTCTGAGACCACTTTGGTGAAAACAAAAAGGAACGAGAAACATGTTCCAAAAGTAAACCTTAGAAAAGTGGCTGGGAAACTGCACCCTGTAAAGAGGAAGAGTACGGTGGAGTTGGTAGAAAATACACCTGAAGAGTCACAGGCGATGAAGCACTTTTAAAGAAAATATTAACTCCAGTATTGTCAAAGGCTGCTGTTGCACAAACAGTATATTATTACAGTAAGCAGTATTCCTGGGGCATTTTTTTTGTTTTTATTTAGTATGTTGGGAGCCAACCTTGCAACTCCCCTGCCAGGGGCACCTTGGAGATGAGCTGCCAGGAGGCAGAGCTGCTCTCAGAAGAGAGTGGATGCTCTCCTCTGCAGCTGGTGGCGAGTGTCCTCTGCTGGCGAGTCAGCCCGCTGGGATGCCACGGGAGCAGCAACAAGCTGTGGGTGACTGCACAAACCTGGAGGGCACAAAAAAAGCATCCTCTGCCAGGTGCAGAAGGCAAAATACATTTCTCACTTTATCTTCATGCTGGGAAGGCATCCAGCCCTGCGCAGTACATCGCAGCAGGAGGACAGGGTAAAGCAGGTCCCTCTTACCTCAGATGACGGCATTTGCTTTTGCAACTTAGGCTTCGGTTATCATCTTCCTGTAGTTGACTAATAGCCAAGATAGTGAAAGCAGCCAGCGTGGCAAGAGGATTCAGGTTTGCAGAGACAGGCTGTATCTTTTATTGGAGTGGAGGACGCAGCTGGAGAGAGTGGCCAAACCCGCTCTTAGCTTGAACTTCATCTCTGCTCTGACAGCTCTCTGGTGAAGGATTTGTGTTCCCAAAAGTTTGTGGTGAGTGCAAGGTATCCTCAGCTTTACCTGTTTGAAGAGGATGTACATTTAGTGAAGATTATAACTGTTGTTATTTGCTGTTTAAAATCTCTTGCAGCACCCAGGGCTTCGCATCAATTAGCACATTGGACCAAGCTGTACATTCTTATCACATCTGTTGTGAGTAACACAACAGTTACTAGTCTTTAGGTATGTAAGGTTCAGTGCTTTTAATCTTTGCCTTTTTATTTTGCAGCTATGGGCATGTTTTCCTGAGCCAAGCGGAAGATCTGATCGGTTCAAAATACAAGAAGGTGGTTTACAGGGAGTACACAAACAGCAACTTCACGCAGCGCAAAGTGAGGACAGAGGAGGAGGAACACTTGGAAATCCTGGGCAAGTAGCTCTCACGGCTCACAGACTGAGCCTGACGAGTGAGAGGATTGTTTTCCAAAAACTAGGAGTTTTTCCAGCTCTGTTAACGTGGAAAACAAGGAACACTGATGCCTATTCCAGGTTATCAGTGATTTTACACCCAATTTGTATAATGGCTGAGGGTAAAGATGCTTTCCAAATTAGACAATTCATTCTCAAACATGAATAAGGAGTTTCCTAAGGAGTATTAACAGGGAGGATGCCAAAATGGCAATTCCAGGATTCACCTTCAGAGCCTGTAACATGGGGGAGACACTTGTAGGGAGATTAAGTCAATATTAAGGGGCTAGATTTGCATCTGAAATTGGGCAAGACAAAATTTTATGCATATCATAAAATAACCATCAGGTCATGTTTTTTATGGGGTGAGAAGTGGGCAACAACTGGTCATAAAGTAGTCAACACTGTCTAGTAATATATTTGACATTTCCTTTTTTGCAGTACAAAAGTAAAAAAAAAAGTTAAAATAAAAAAGCTGCTACCAGCTTAAGAAGTAAAATTTTGGAAGATACAAAAACCATGCACAAGAGTTATCCTTAAAAAGCTGTCCAAACACCTGTCTCCAGAGTGAACAATTCTTCTCATTGACTGAAAAGAAAAAAGATTATTTATAAATAGGGAGCTTTTCATCAGCTGAGATAACAAACCAATTTTGATGGCTTTGATGAAAGAATAGAAAAGCCCAAGTGTTTTGAGAAAGACCTTGGCTCCTCTCCTAGGCCAAGCTATTGAAAGTTTGTTCAATTCAGAAAAGCAGCATTAATCACCAGCATCTTCTGGTTTAATTTAGGGCCGTTACTCCATGCCGAGGTTGGTGACTCTGTACTGATCATATTTAAGAACAAAGCCAGCAGGCCTTATTCGATAAGCGCACATGGTATAGAGGAAGTGGGTTGTGAAGAACAACCTGAGACACCAATTACCCTCCCCGGTAAGGCTCTTCTTTTTTTTTCCTTTGAGCTACAAAGGCTGTATATAAAAGCATTTTAACGTAAGAATGATAATCCCTCTTTCAAGCTTATGCATACCTATATGTTCTTCCAGGCGTAATACACTCAACGTTTATTCAGATACAATTCTGTGTTGTTATACATGTAGGTTCTTGATCAAGTGAGCATGTTTGGGCAGAGAACGGCCCTTTGTTCCTACCAGGGGTAGAAACAGGAACGCAATATCATTGGACAACCTCCAAAAAAGGCAGAAGCAGGCGCATAATCATGGCAAGAGAAATGTAAGCCAGCACTGCATTTGGCTCCAGACTGACACTCTGAAAATGTTTTAAAAATTGAGAAAGTCGGTGGTAGAGCTGCAGTTGGCAATATTAACTCTGCCTCTCTCTACCAAGTATGCCTCAGTTTCTAGTGAGGAAAATAGTGGAAAGTAGTTGTCACAGCATTGAAATTTTTCATATAGAAAAATACCTGTTAAAATTTTTATACCTCAATTTTTATGTTGGGTTTTATATTCTAGTAGGAAGTAAGACTCAAACCCAGACATTATAGTCAATCCAAAATGTACATACGTTCACTATCCAACACCCATACAATTTTTTAAAAAGTATTTGTGAGTTTCAGTGCAAAACTAAATGAAAAGAAATTCTGATGTACTAAACTTCTTGGCAAGCTGAAATTTCTTTCCTGTAAATAGCTATATTGATACAGTACAATCACACAGAAATTCATGGCCAAATGTGAGCCAACATCTGCCTTGCTGGAGTCTGATGAATGAATACCTGTGGTTAATATATATAAATATATTTTAAAAGGAGCTGATTTATATGATTCCCTTGTTTTGTTATTTGCTCCATGATGTTGTTGATGCTATTTTGTTGACAGTTGAGGTGTAACGCTGGCAACACTACTGTCATGTCTCCTGTGTCCACATGGGAGCAGGCTTCGGACGAGTTAGACCAGGGAAAGTGCCTTTGACAGTAAGCCAAAGGAAAAGACTCTTCAGCAAGATCTAAAGACAGTCTTTTCCTTAGGAGTTTGGAAGCAGCAATTAACACGGAAACCAAGTCCCTAAAACCAAGAATAATTCCTGAGCGCTTCAGTCCCCCCCACCATCACCTAGAAAGCCTCGCTGTCTGTCTTCCTAGGCCAGGCTGGACTGCTCACCCCAAGATTCCCAGAGCCCATTTAGTTCTACTAAATCCTGAACCAGTCATCAGTCAGATTTATGTCCTGCTAAATTGTGCTCCCGAGAGCACTGCCAGCTCCTAAAGAGACTGTGGGTGGCATGGTAAAGAGATGCAGAGAGCAGATCCATAGCAGCCTAAGCCAAAACAGCTCTCAGCTGCCACAGCTTTGTCCTTTCCCTGTCCATTCCTCCACTTACCCAGCAGCAAAAAGGGAAAAAACATCCATTTTCCTCTTGCTTATCAGTCTTTTCAGGGGTTATGCTTCATTTGCACTTCAAATATAGGTCTTTGATGCCATCTGAAGTGTCTCAGGTTTTAAGTAGAGTAGAGGTTTTTCCATCTACAGCCTCCAAACATCCTGAAGTGAGGAGTAAAAAACAAGGAAGTGGTGAAGGAACATGGCCAGGGTCTCTTCTCACATCATGCCCTCTATAAAGGGGTGATGACGTGTAGATTAGATACAAGGGGATGACAAACTCTTCCCTGGTGTATGCCTCCATGGCATGAATGCTTCTGAGACCAAGGGGTTTCTTGTTAGTGTTTCCTGTCCTATTAGTGTAGTGCTGTGTCTTGAAAGCCTTTCTGATTGCTGCTGAAGTGTGTAAACCCATGCTGTAATGAGCAGAAGGTGCTTGTTCTGTAAGATTAAATGACATTGCAACACTTACGTGCAACCCATCTCATATAGTATGATATTTGAGTGTCACCATTTCTTTTTTTGTAGTTATTGCTGTATGATAAAACTCACTATTGCATGATTCATCAAAATGGTGTAGTGGTTCAGTGACACAAAACTAGGCTCAGTCACTTCACAACCATTTAAGCTTGAAAACTCTCCTTCACCCTGACTCCCACAGCTGTTGGCAGCTGTTGGGTTGTGGCTGCACTAAAACCATGGCCAAGAGTTCTGTGATTTCCTTGTTTTCCCCTGATTCATAGCATGTCCCCAGCTGTTCTTGGCTTTTATCACCCTGGAAGATTTTTGGGTCAGAGACTGCCTGGTTTAACATTTCTCCACCACTTAAAAAGGCAAAGTGTTGACCACATCTTGGTCTCCTACCCTCCCCTGCAGTACCAGCAAAAAAACAAAGCAGGGAAACACAGCACAGGCAGTTCATCTGAACACAGATGTGTTTGTGTTCAGTGTAGAGAACTGATCCTCATCCAAATAGATAATTTCCCCATCAGATTGTTCTGGGTTTTTTTGAAAATCAGAGGTCAGGGAATCTCTGCTCAGGGAGGATGTGGAGAGGTGATGGCTTTTGGTAAGGGACAGGGCTTCTCCGGTAGTTGCTGGGGAGCAGGGGCTTGGCTGGGAAAGGAAAGGACCCCCCTGTAGCTCGCAGTCAGCAGGTTGGTACCTACTCAGCTCTCCTCTCCTGGCCCAGAGCTGATACACTGCCGCAGCACCGTCTGCAAAATCCCAGTGGCAACTGCCACATCTTTGTGCCCTTTTCGACTGACAAAGTCCAAGAAACATTTTCTGGACCTTGGCTCCCAACATCTTCAACTGACCTTAAGCATCGGCATCCAAGATCATTGATCCGCTAGAAGTTTTGCCCAAGGAGAAATATGAAGAGTCCTGTCTCCAAACTTCCCTCTGTGGGATGCCGCTGTTGCCAGCATCATTTGCAGATCTCCTTTTCTGGGGTCTGCCTGCCTTCATTTACACCACTGGAATCTCATCGACTTCCTGGAAGGCAGAATCACATCCATATCCCATTGCTGCATGCTTCCACAGATAGTTTTGATGCAGATCATTTTTTGATGGGGAGGGTAGCAGATCTCAGTTACATACTGTTCAAAGCCTCTAATACTCAGCTGCTCTTGGTAAAATTGTTCTCTGTTTCAGGGGAAATAAACACCTACAGGTGGAATGTTCCGGAACGATCGGGCCCTGGTAAAACAGATCCAAACTGTATCACTTGGGTTTATTATTCAACAGTGAATTTTGTGAAGGTAACCAAGAAATGGTCATTAAAGATTACATTCCTTTGGCTAAAGCATCCTGCCTTGCATAATGTTTCTGAAAGTATCCTGCTTCACATTCATGCAAGGACCACAGGCTAGAGGAACAATTTACAGAGCTAGATGCTTTGTCCTCTTTGATAACAGTTGCACATGCCTGGGTAATTTAAGCTACTGAAATCCCCAAGGGCACACCATAGTAATGTGATTCCCTCCTTAAAGAACAGTAGAAGGGATTTGGGGTGAAGGCAAAGCATTGCTTTAGTACATTAACATAGGGACACGTAGAGAAAGATATCTCTAATCAGACAGAGTAATGATTTTTTCTCATCTGATAGGAAAATGGAATTTCATCTTTATTTAATCTGTAGTTAATCTGTATCTATTTCATAACTGGATGAACTGAAAATTTGTAATGCATATATTTCTTTCATTTCAGGACACATACAGTGGTCTGATTGGGCCTCTTGTAGTTTGCAGAAAAGGAATTCTAGATGAAAGAGGTCTAAGGAAAGACATTGATCGTGAATTCACTCTTCTGTTTATGGTGTTTGATGAAAATGAATCCTGGTATTTAAAAGAAAATATTGAAACATACCTTCATAAGAATCCTGATGATTTTAATTCCACTAAGGACTTTGTAGAAGGCAACAGCATGCATGGTATGTAGGACTCGGTAGCAGCAGCCAAGAGGACAGAGGTTTATTTTTCACAGCCCTTTTAGGAAGGCATTGGACTTAGCCTGCAGTTACCCAACCATGTGACAACTTCATAAACTGGAACTCTGGAAACAAAAAGATTTCACGAGGCCCAGCCAAGATATTTTTCTAACAAGATAGTTTAATCTCATACTCTTGGAAAAAGGCTGCCCTGCCAGACTTCCCTTGTCATTTGGGAGCTGTGTTCCTTGCAGGCTTGTTCTGTAGGAGCGTAAGGATGACATTTTAAAACTGTGGCTGTAGTAACAACCAGCCCAGGAGCCAGGCAGAACAGACTGGACGGGGTCAGGAACAGCCCTGGCAAACCAAACTTTCTACAGATGGTACCCATTTTAGGCAATGACTCTATTCCCTCTTTTTCCATGTAGTTTCTCAGCATAAATCCTGTTTGTTCAGGAGTTCAATCTCAACCAGTAAAAAAGCTATCCGATGCTTTTCGAGACAGAAAAATGGTTGCTGCTGTGCACTTAGTTGATTTGGAAACTGAAACAAAAACGTGACTGTCTTCCTGCAATGGCAGTGGTCACTATGGAGATCCCTTGCCCTGGCCACACATGCCCGTCCCCTCTCTGCCTGGGCACCCCTTCTTCCCGGAGAGAAAGTGTGAAGGGTGCCTGAAGTGGAGGTTATCGTCACCTGTACCATGGCTAGTTATTAATCAGTCCTATTTTGTCATTCTTCCAGCAATCAATGGGAAGATTTATAACAGTCTTCTGGGTCTAACGATGAATGAAGGTGATAGGACAAACTGGTATTTGATAGGAATGGGCAATGAAGTGGATATACATACAGTTCACTTCCATGCGCAGACCTTCATCTTCAAGGTTGGTAAAACTAATCAAAGTAAAACCTTCATAGTGTGATGGGAAATTTCTGGAAAAAAGTCCAGGTTCTAGCCTTGTTTTGCAGCTTGGGCACAGAGCCCTGGGCTGATGCTGAGGTCTGTGGGAGTTTTGCATGTGAAGGAAATACAAAATGAATGAGATCCTTGCAAAGCTTCTACTATTCTGAGCCCGTTATGAAACATGAATAAATGTCACTATTAGAGGACATGGTTAGGTGGGTTAAAATGCACGTTTACCCATGGGTATAAGGGAAGATATAGGGAGGAAACCAGAGAGTTGTGCCTGCTTAGTGTGGTTTTTATGTTGTGACAGCTTGCCACTGGCAGGACTATCTAAAAAAATCTGTCTTTCAGAGAAATACCTGTGCTCAACCAGCACTTGAAGCCCTCAGGAAGGGCCTCCTGTTGTTAATTAATTAATTGATTAAATGAGAGGTGTCCACAGACCACAGTTTCCCTGGATGAGGCTCCCTAGAAATATGTAACAAGAAGTGTTTGATCTGCCTTGAGGAGCTGAAAGTTTAACTGGAATATTTCAGTGCCTGTGGGGGCTATTTGAGGCACAACTCTCACGATGCTTGTTTTGCCTTGCCACAGACAGATAAGGACCACAGAGGAGATGTATATGACCTTTTTCCTGGGACTTTCCAGACAGTCGAACTCTTAGCAGAAAACCCTGGAACGTGGCTTCTGCACTGCCATGTAGCTGATCACATCCACGCCGGCATGGAGACCACCTACACCATCAATAAGTCAGGTGCAGTATCAGAAACGTGTCCTAGGACTCGGAGGTGGTATCGCAGCAGATCAGATGGAAGGCAGGGAGGAAAGGAGGAGAGCTAACATCACTGCTGCACCCTGCACGCTGGTGGGAAGCACCTGTACATTACTGCCATGGCTAGTTAGCATCATCTAGGGACAGGACAAACACCCCTAATGACATGGCAAAGACAGTAATCTTTGCTGCACGCTGCAACTTAAAAGCAGTTGGTGCTTCACAAGAGTCCTTCTAAGACAGTGGCAACCTGCAGACCGTTAGTCATCCCCAGGTGGTGCAGAAAACAACTGCAAAGCTATTTTTCAGCCTTGCTGCCACAGGGTGTGCGGGAGGGGCCGCAGGTTGGTGTGGTGGTGGTTCCTCCCTGCAATCACTGCTGGCTCCCAGAGCTATTTGAGCTCCTTCCTGCACAGGCAGAGGCCAGATGAGATGCAAGATGCTCCAGAAAACGATTCTTCATCCTGTCCAAGAAATAGATGATCCTTTGACTAAGAAAAGTTGGCTTTTTGAGTGGTGCTGGTCCCTTCCACAACTTGTGATTGAAGACTAAAGTGCTTTGTGAAGCCTCCCCACATCACATAATTTCACTAAACATCTGTATCCAGCACCTCCTGCCTGGGTTCCCATTGTGCTTGCTACATTCCTCCGCAGGGGTTGCAACCGTGCCAGCAGGCGCACCTCGTACCTCTAACCCTGTAGCAGCAGGATGACAAATATAATGCCAAATGTAGCCAAAATACTCCTTCCTCTGATAAGGTGAATTTATTTTATACCACATATTCATGCGGGCTGTGAAACTTCAAATGAAAAAGCAAATGCAGATCTGAATCGTAGAATGGTTTGGCTTAGAAGGGACCTTGAAGATCATCTAGTTCAACCTCTATACCACGGGCAGGGACACCTTCCACTAGACCAGGTTGCTCAAAGCCCCATCCAACCTGGTCTTGAACACTGCCAGGGATGGGGCATCCACCACTTCGCTGGGCAACCTGTTCCAGTGCCTCACCACCCTCACAGTGAAGGACTTCTTCCTTACATCTAATCTAAATCTACCCTCTTTCAGTTTAAAACGGTTACCCCTTGTCCTGTCACTACAGTAAGTAGTGAAGTAACAGAGACACCTACAGAGAAGGGGGACGTTGCCCATGGAGCTGCCTAGAGTAATAGCAGTGCTGATCTAATAATGATTTCTGTTCAGATCAGCAAGGTAGAACTAGTGAAATTAAATCAGCACTACTTTTGCAGAAGAAAAAGAAGTATTTATTAAGGTTTTCAACTTAACTATGCTTTTTCTGTCTCTGCACAGAATGGGAAGCTCCTTCAGAAGGAGGACTCACAGCTGGAGCATACAATACAACTACTGCAAATAATGGAACCACTACAAAGGGTAAGGATTTTTTTTAATGTCATTTAAAACTCTTCAGATTCATGCATAGATTCTCATGAACTACTTCTCTTTTAACAGATTATGACAGCAAAGGGGGCAATTTTTTTGGCAAAACTTTGAGTTCTGGAGAAGCCAGCCTGATACTCACAGCCTTTTTTTTCATTGGACTTATTCTGCTGTCAACAGTATTAATCATCTTCTGCCTCATCACCCGCCAAGGAAGCAGGATCCATTACATGGCTCTGCATGACAAAAGTGCACTTCTAACAGATTCCCCGTAAATCCCCACTTTTAGCACTATTCACAGAGCCGCACCGGATTTCATGACATGCTGCTGATAAAACTGGAGCAAGACATATGCTGATAGTCCTACCCCGTAGCCAGTGCTCACAAGAGCAAACATGAGCTGTAGCGTTCGGCTCCAAGATCCACGTACCACCCATCACCATTTCCACTCCTCTGGAGTTCAGTTGAGCTTTGTCCAAGATCAAATTTGGCAGCCGAGCAGGGCAGCACACCTCTTGGCATCCACAGCGGCTGCACAGGGTTTCCACAGGAGTAAGGAGTGGGCAGTATGGCATCCATGCGCTCTGTGCAGAAACACGGGGTTCACATTAAGGAATAAATACCACCAGGGACTGTTTTAAGCGTGCCGGCTTCCGAAGGAGCAGGTGTTAATCTGGAAGTCCCCGTGTTTTCCCAAAGTCTGGCTCAATAAATTCACTGACATTTAAGCAATTCTCTTTTTTTTGCCCTGCTAAATGAGGAAACTGTGCACTGGGGACAGATTTTTAAAGGCATTTAGGGACCTACCAATATATTTTAGCACCTGATGGAGTTCAGCAGTGACCCTGTTGTTATTTTCTAACAGCTTTTGTTAATCCCTTTAAAAATCTAGCCCTGAGCAACCTCTGAGAAAGTTAGTTGACTTTGTAATTGCTGCTTATTGTGGTCCTGATTCTGTACCTCTTCTTTGCACCAAGTAGCACCTCACTCCCCACCTGTAATGAAGCCATCAGGAGGCTGATCTTTGTGCTCTGCAAGGAAGACAGGCAGAATCAGGCCACGTTTAACGATACTTGAATGTTTATAGCTCATTTTTAATTAGATAATGCTCATTCTTGCCTGCTCACGTCAGCTACCGCTCTTGCAAAGGAATGCCAGAACAAACAGGTCTGTGAAACTGTTTGTCCAAAATTGATTTTGAATGTAAATTCAAGTTGCTGGGTTTTTTTATTTTATTTTTTCCACTTCTGTGTTTTGAAGTATGTTAAAGTGTAGGAAACTTTACTGCCCATCATTCTTCTTGAGCTTAATGGTGTCCTGGATTGATGTCCAGTTAACCAGTATGTTGAAGTTTCTTGGATGTTTTTCAGTTATTTCTCGATTCTTTGTTTTCCCCAGTCATTTAAGAGCACACACGTGAGGTAGAACTGCAGGACTGAGCCCAAACAGAAGTTACACCATAGCAATAAACACCTCTAGACTCATCCTCTAAACCTTCCCTTTGAGCTGACAAAACCAGATGATACTCTAAGCCATCCCATCTTTCTGTTTTGTAAACATTAAAATTGAGGTCTCCTGTTCTGTGCAAAAACACTGTCTGTCTGTGCAGAACATTTGCTCTCTGTATACCTACAAAATTAAAGCCTTTCACTTAAACATACGCTATTAATAAAGGAAATTATTTGGTACTTTCCTTTTAGAGTAGCTAATGTGTCTGACTTTTTAGAAACAGAATCATAAATACCTTTTGACCATAGAAACTAGCCAGACAAAGTGATTACAATGACAATAAAAATCTGGTTATTTGTATGAACCTTCTGGCACAGTTCATTTCGCCTGGCATGCTTCTCAGCTGGATGGCAGCTGTGAAACAAGAACGAAGCCTCCAAAGGTCCTCAGGGCCTCAGGATGTCACCACTGCTTGTCCAGGCGACACAGCCTGCCACAGAAAGACAGCGTGAAGCATCACAGAAAGCAGAAAGCATTGAGTTTACCACTGCCTGCCCCATGGCCAGCTGTGCCCCGACACCTGTGTTGAAGGACAGCATCTGTGTTGGGCTGAAGCACGGGTGGGAACAGAGTAAAGCAACAAAATGAACAAAAGAACAAAACGAAGAAGTTACCAGGGCAGGTGTGTTCTCCACAGAGTGCTACAGGCCCCTGAGTATGACAAATCTGGATTATGAACTTGGGTAGCAGCTGGCAACTGCCCTAGCACCAAAAGCTTGGAAGGTGACAAATATACAATCGACCTTTAAAAACTTCCCAGACGAATAAGCAGCTCTGACACTCACATAATGCAAGCTGGCTGAAACTGTTTTTTTAAAAAAAAACCCACAAAACAAAACAGAAAAGTGTCCAAAGGAACAGAACAGATCATGGAAGAATCAATGCTTTCTTTTTACTTAAAGAAAATTGTGCCTCGGCGAGGTTTTTGAAGGATTCAACATATAGATAAGAGACCTGGATGAATATAGCCTACTTACATTTCCATAAGGTGTTTGAGAAGGTCCTTAGTTCAAGCTTCTTAAGGAAATGAAATCACCATGGGATGACAGGAAGGGTCTGTGGAGGTTAAATAACTGGTTAAGAGACAGGAAAAAGTGGCCAGATTTCTTGTTGAAAGTCACTCATGGGGTGCTGCATGGACCCTTGCTCTTCACTATTTTCTGTCAGTGGTGTGAAAAAGGGTGACCAAGTTGAGTGACTATCATAAAGATGTGTAGCATGAAAAATGAGTGATGATAAAATTCAGGACTGATACATTTACAGCAGTACTTGTGGAAGAGAAGCGATCCTAGCCCTATGTGCATCATACTGTCCAAGCATCTCAGAAATGGGATCTTATCTGTAATAGTTTAATGGCAATGTTAGTGCTTTTTGGTGGGCAGAAAGGCAAGTGAATGTTAGGAATCAGTAGGAATTAAGAACAGAGCGAACCAGAACACAAGTTGGTACTTGTGTGCGTAAACGCCTGGGGCACCTGCATCTCGAACGCAGCGTGAGCCACATCCCCGGTCCAGCCGGGAGAGGACACGGCAGCACGAGAGCAGCGCAGAACGAAGAAGGAAGGGAATCGGTGTCGTAAAACAGTTTCCATATGAGGAACGCTTCCCTCGGACGGCGGTGATTTCCTCGGAGGATGCTCCGAGGTTACAGAAAGCGACTGGGAAGACAGAAGGGGCGAAACGAGTTAAGGGGTATGACAGGTGAAGGCGCCCCACGGACTCCCACAGGAGGAGCAGGGGCGGTGGGCGCCGGGTGCCGCCTCCATCCCCGGGGACAGCCCGAGGCCCCCGGCCCGGCGCAGGGCCCCCAGCCCCCAGCGTCCCGGGCGGGGAAGCCCAGCCCGCCGCCGGGCCCGGCCCCCCGGGCGGAGCCGGGCGAGGGCGGAGCCGAGCCGAGCCGGGCCGGGCTGAGGCGAGCCGGGCCGGGCCGAGCCCGCCATGGCCATCGCGCACATCGCCACCGAGTACGTCTTCTCCGACTTTTTGCTGAAGGAGCCGCCGGAGACGCGCTACAAGGGGCTGCGGCTGGAGCTGGCGCTGGACAAGATCGTCACCTGCATCGCCGTGGGGCTGCCGCTGCTCCTCATCTCCCTCGCCTTCGCCCAGGAGGTCTCCATCGGTAACCGGCCTCACCGACAGCCCCCTCCCCCGGTCTCCGTGGGCGCCCCCCCGGCCCGTCTCGGCGCCTCCCGCGGCGGACAAAGGGCTCGGGGGCTGGGGCGGGGGGGCGGCGGAGCGACGCGGAGCTCCGGGGCGGGGGGGGACGCGGGTGTCAGCGCTCCCTTGGGGGCGCTGAGCCGGGAGGGGGTTCCACTGGGGGGCGAGGCAGAAGGGGCCTGTGGGCGGCGGGGAGTGCGCGGGAGGGAGAGCAGCTTCCCGGGGGAGCATCCCCAGCAGCAGGCGGGGCCTCCGTGCGAGCTGCCCCAGGTGCGCTCGGCGTCGCGGCTGGCCTTTCCCGCTCTCCTCCTCCTCCTCCTCCGGCGTGTGGGGGGGGTGTGTGTCTGTGAGGAGCGCGGCGGGGCCCCGCCGCTCTTTGTTCCCCAGCGCTGCCCAGGCCGTCTGCCGTGGAAACGGCCGCAGCCGGCCGGCCCCTGGGAGAGCTTGGCAGGGAGATCTCGCCGCCGTTCAGGGGCAGGTGCCGAGGGAGACGGGCTCTCGGATCTCTGCGTTCGGAGCGCCGGGGGGCTCGGTTGCGCACTGAGGGTGGTCGCCCGCCCCGGGGACGGGCAGGGGAAGCTCTTCCCGAAGCTTTCCCCCGCTCTGCAGCTGTGCCAGTTCAAGTTCTGGCGTGAGTCAGTAGATGAAGCTGTGCTTTACAGGAGAAGGGCCAAGTTTCCCAATTATTTTGCCATCTTTATTTTTCCCCATCCCCAAGTTACAGAAGCGCATCTGCAGCAGCCTAGTAGCCAGCCCTTTTCAGAGCCTGAAATGACGAGGAGACTTAAACCCAAATGACCGGGACTTGTAACTTGGGGGCCTGCTTATAAAATCTATTTGCTTATAAGAATTGCTCTGTGTTTAAATAGCAATATATGAATGAAGATTTCAAAGGTGAATAAGCAGAACTGTCCATTTTGAAACAGGGGTGAATCGTAGGACTTCCACTCTTTCAGAAATAGTTTGATTTACTGCATGTACCTGTTTATTGGCATTCAGTGTCGTATACCTGAGATACATCATCTATAGGTTTGAGTCAAGCAAACGACAAGGGAGTGGAAGCTGGAATGGGACTGTGAATTAGTGGTCAATCTGTGCAAAAACATCACGAATAGCATTAATCGGATACAAGGCTGCTTAAGCGATAAGATGCTTCAGACCACTATATGTGCATCTACCTACACACCTATTGCGATAGATGTAGTTTTGACCCAAAGCACCGTGGCCTGCAATAACCACGCAGAGGAGAGTCAAGGACAACCAGGCTGGGAATGCCAAAACCAGATCCGAGCCCTGTGGCAGCTCTGGTCAATCAGAGACTGGATGGATAGAGAAGTATTTCTCTAAACTAACCTGCTGCTTTTAGTTTTAGATCTGCTACTGATGTACGCACATTTCTTACTCTTAAAGCAATGAAGAAGAGTGCTTGCATTTCCATATGCTAGCTCGTATATGGGCCCCTTAGTTCTTCCTTCTGCTTCTCCTCCAAGAGTGCTGGATCCAGTTTGAAACAGTGCTTGTGTATCAAGGTCTCTTTTATGAGCTCTACAGAAGTATTTATTTCATTTTCCTTCCTTTAATAAAGGTCCAACACGCAGTTGAATTTCAGAGTTTGGTAAAATGTGCCTTTCTTTCAGATGAGTTAAGTTCTCATCTTCGCTAATCAAATACTTGGGCCTCAGTGCGTGCTAAATATAACATATTTCATTATTAAACTAATTCAGATTGAATCTGTGACTGCAGTAGATTCATAAAGCAAGACTTAAAATGCGTGCTACATCTTGCATGTGCTTTATTTTGCTTATAATCCTGAGAACCTGTTAGAAGAAAACATGGGGTTTAAAACCGAGCTCTTCTAGTTGAAAAATAAATATGAAAATAAGTATGAGAAATACGCCAGGCCCCCGGTGTGAGTGAAGCTACACCACGTGGTTTCCATACAGAAAGTGATACTATTACTGCTGTTACGGCTGTCGCGTATTTCCCACACAGTCCTTGCGGCTTAGCAGGCTGGCTGCTTATGGGCGATCCCGAAGCTGTTTCCATTAAGGCTTTTTGGGGGATAGAGAGGGTCTTGGGGGCTGGGTATGGCCGGTTCTGTGAGCACTAGTGAGACAACAGCCAGTGAGACAACAGAAAGCAAGGATTGGTTTCAAACACTTCCTGATGTAATTGTGCTTTGAAAAAACTCAGGGGTGCTAAATTGAGAGAAAATGGTAGGGTCCATTTTAGGTCTGAAGAAGAGCAACTCGGACTCAGGAGTGGTTGTGAAAGTGTTACGTGAGTCGCAGCATGGAAATATCTCTGCCTCCAGGTACAAAAATTGAACACCCTTTCCAAAAATGAACGCTCAGCTCCTATTTCTGTTGGGATAATTGCATTCTTCTAACCTAAAATTCACTCGGCGCCTCGAGCTGTCACCTTTCCTTCCCACTCTGCTTTCCTGTTTCATTGCAGTGTGGTGACAGATAACTGCAATTTTCTTCCTACATGCGGTTGCAGTTAATTGTGCAAAATGATTAAAATGTTTACGAAGGCTGCGGAGGTTTTCTGAAGCCGCCAAGTAACTTCTAGTTTTGATAGAAGTTTCAGGAAATAAGTGAGATTCCAGTTGGGTATCGCAGAGGATTTCTCTGCCGGAGGCATGGAAAACCCAGCGGCTGTGTTGAGCCAGCGAGCGTTGCTGAAACTCCTGGGGTTGGTGCCTGCACTGCACTTCGGCATCCCTCAGGGGCAGGAGGAGAACTATATTTTAGAAACCCATAGTCAGCTGCAGGTTTGTGATGATATTAAGCTGGTTCTGGTAGTGCTTAGCTGTGATTAAGCTGTTCTCTGCCAGCCCTGGGAAGCTTTGCTGCTTGAAATCCTGCAGCTGTTATCTCTTTACAGCTAGACCTTGTTTTATACAAATTTATATAATTTTTGTGTAATTTTATATCATTTTATACTGGGGACTTGAAAATGGAAATAACAATAGGATTGTGAGGATTGTGTTGTGTATGCTTATATTTCTTATGATATGGCCCAATATTATTTCCTTATATTATTTGGCAGTTCTTGGAGTAAATATACTAGAGGTCATCAGGTAGTATGGTGACAGAAACCATATAAATATAGCTAAATCACCCCTCCCTCTTATAAACAAACAAACAAACAAAAAAGATAAGGGCGCCCTCAGCAATCTATGAGCCACAAATCAGCAGAATTTTATCTGTGCCATTTTTCCATGACCATGTTTTTAATATGAATAGCTTTGAGTCAGGATTGAGATGCCAGTTTTTAAACTGTGCGTGTATATTGTGAGATATGCTTTCTTACTGTAAACAACTTAGCTGAAAACATAAATATTTATTACCAAGACACTGCTTGTAGCAGGATACTGCAGCCCTAAGCAGGTATAGTCAGTTGAGCAGAGAGGAAATCGAAACAAGCTGCTTAATTTTGGCAGAGGCTTGTTTCCAAGTTAGTTCTGGGAAAAATATCAGCGGCTGGCTTGGGTTGCAGCGGAAAGAAAAGCAGATGTGAGAGCTCCCCACTTGACATCAAATATTTGCATCTTTTCCCATAGGAAGGTGATTGGGAATTGCTCATACGTGCTTAAGCCCAGCAGCTTCTTGTCACCAAGTGATGTCTTTTGACGTTCTGTATACAGCAGGTTTCTGGCACCGCCGTGCAGTGGGCAGCGCGTGCTGGCTGCGTTCGCTGCGGCTTCGCGTGGGAGGTGATGGCTGGGAAAGGAGACAAGGAGGGATGGAGAGGGCTGAAGAGGGGAGAAGAAGGGAATCTCGTGGTAGCCATCAGCCGTCCTTACTACATGTTCAGTTTGGATGTTGGTTGTGCATGACTCATACATAGCTGGTATGAATTAATCCTCTTGTTTTAGCATCTCTGTTTTATAATATCAGAAAACACCTTGGAAACCTTCCTAGGACACAGAAGCCATCATGTGTTGAGTAAAGACGCCTAAGAAACTTGGGTATAACCAGCATGAAGGCCTGCATAGTGCTGCTGCCTTGTCAGTTGTGGCAGGATGCTGGGTTAGGAAGCACCTGGCCATGGACCAACCCACAGCATCTGCATGAATCTGTCAAAATGAAGATTTGCTGCACTAAAAAAGTCTTATTTCCCTCTGATGCTCTCTGATGCACCTTACCATGCTGGAGGGTGCTCAAAGGTGGGAAAGCGGAGCCTTGCCCTATACCCTACACACCGCGGGGTTAATGTCCCCATTGACCACTGTGGGCTTTGCCAGTGGTGACAATCCTTGCTTACCCTGCTCAATTTCCACCTAATTTCTGGGAAGGCTTTTCTCCTCAATTTTTTTGGTTTAGTTCCCGTCCCCCCAGTTGGCTGCCAGTGGGATTTGAGGTGCTTTGGCCAGCAGAAAACACAAGGTGAAGGGTATTAGTGGGGAGCTCTGGGTGCTGCACCCCGACAGCTTCGGTGGGTGCCACGAGGGCAGCAGTGCCCATCTGTAGCATCCCTTACTGCATGTCCAGTTGAGCCTGTATCTCTCTATACAAGTTAATCGTGTTTCTCAAATAGTCATGAGAATCAAATATATAGAAAGGAAGAAAACCCCACCACAATTGTGAGACTAAATCACAACAAATGTGCAAAAAAAATAGCCTTAACTCTTGAATTAGGCTCCTTTCCTCTCCTGCTACCTCCTTGTTGGCCCTCCCTGCTGATGTCCCTCTCCCTTCGCATTCAGAAGTTGCTGGGGAGGCTTTTGGGAAATACTCCTATCTTGTGACTTCCGTAAGAGCTAGGGGCTAAAGTTAAGTTGGGTGTAATTAGGCCAAAGACTATTACTATGGCAGCTGCTGGCTGAGAGCCTGAAAAACATCTCCAAGTGCTGCTGAAGCAGGCTGTATGCTAATAGTTGACATTTGCACACCTTGCATTTAGTTCAGCAGGATGCTCTGAAACCCGGGGGCATTAATGACGGGACCGAGTCAACAAGTGTGTGAGTAGCATCAGTCTAGAGCAGCCAGACAAACGGGGAACTCCAAAGCATCTTTCGTTAGAGGTGCAGACCCCAGAGAACAGCAGCAAACGCTGTGCTGCTCTTTGGCATATAAGGAGTGCTCAGTAAAGAGCAGAAGTTGCCACCGTCAGGGACAGGCCTGTCTGGGAAGCAAGGATAAACTTATAAAAACATTTACTTTCATGTAAAATCTAAGTTGTCTTTTTCTGTTGAACTTCTACAGAGCCAGGTTTACATTTCCTATGGAAATGATGGTAAGCTGCTTTTGGTGCCAGAATTAATTTAAAAAGCATCATGGCTCTCTCGTGTTGCCTGAGATTTGGGGTGCCACCAATGTTGGCGGTGGAGCCAGATGGTCATCGCCGGTGTTTTGAGATGTTTCTCCTTCAAGTGAAGGGAAACATTTTTTTTGTTTCCCTTAAATCTCACTGGTGGGAATTTCATTCACAAATTTTTTCCCATGAATCAAAAACCCTATTGCTCGGAAGGCAATTCTTGATAAACACCCAGCTTTTTTCCCACTGCATGATTTTGAGACTTCTCTGAGGGATAACTGGCAGCCCTGTGGAGAGGGAAAGATACTTGCTGGCTCCTCTGACCCACTCCACTTAAACATTGCGTCACCTGAGCTTTACATTCTGCTACTACTTCATTGCCAAAGTAAACCTCAGGGAACAGGTTCTTTACTCCAGCGCATGCATTTGTGTCTCTCCATACTTCTTTCTTAAACATAGTGTTTATCCTGTTTCACCCAACCTGCCACTTTGGTCCATGAGAAGCATCTATAAAGCTAATAAAATCATTCCTTCTGGTCCGCTCTTAATGCATGTGTGTATACCCACACATACAGTTGCTTCTTCTTTGGCATGCACTGGGACATCTTTTTTCATATTTTAAAATCCTTTTTAATGTTGGGGTAGAGGATGTGCATTGGATGGTGCCTGGCAGTCTGTACATTGTATGTGTGTGCCTTGATTTTCTTGTTTGTGGGTTTTACTTTATTGGCTGCTAGGAAGAAAATTAACTCTATCCCAGCTGAAACCAGGACACGTGGATAATTCTTGCTAGATAAAATCAGGTGTTTGGGTATTGTGGCTAGTTCATTTTGCCTTGTGGAAAATTATAGTAGTAATTAATGGCTAGGTTTTAATTCAAGCTTATGCAAATCTTTTCCCAGTGATTGCAATGTATTAGAAACCAAAAAATTACTTACTGAAGGTTTAATCCTGTCAACTAGAACCACCTGATCCCAGTTCAGGAAAAATAGTTCAGCATATGATTAACATTGATTCTTGGAAGTACTTGCTGTTAGCTGTAGTTTCGTAATTAGATGTTGAAGTCAGAAGAGGGGTGTTGAGCCACTGGGGAGGAAACCAGCTTGCCGGCTTTGCGCTCTCTCTGGTAAGGGATGCAGACAGAGGATGCTGAGCCCTCTGCTCGTCCTGCCTGGCACCCCGGCAAAGCACTGGGATACTGAACAGGGACTCTCCTTCAGATTTGAGATTTTCCTTGGGATTCTGAGAGTTTCTTTTTGTAGGTAGGTTTCTTTTTTTGGAAAGCATCTGCAGGGACAGTAGGGTGGGAATTGCAGAAGTGACTTGTATCCTGCTCATTTAGAACCAATAGCAAAATTTCCACCTCCATTTGGGCAAAAGGAGCCGGAGTAGGCCTGCTGCTTGCATCTCAACTCTGAGAAGTCCCAGCTGGGACTGGGGTGTCTTCTTTTAGACACCCGACGGCAGATCCTACCGAAATGAGCTTGCAAGACTTAGGCAAAGAGATGTGTTACCAAGGCCCAGGACCTCCATCCGCAGGCAGCCCCGTGCGGGTTTTTGCAGTGCTGGACATGGCATTTTTTTTATCCTCATTTGTTTGCAAAAGTGTAAGTCAAATCCCCATTGCTCCCCCTCCGAAGTTGGTTTAGTACCAGGGAATGATTACAAAAAAAAGTGCGTTGCCAAGTGTAATGGTAACTTAGCCAAAGACTGTTGTGGCAACTGCTTAATGAATGCAGTCATTTATTATTCCTCATCCTTCTTGCCGTGTATTTTATCTCCCTGTTGTTGTTATGGGCTTGGCTGCTGCTTTTCTTTTTCCCCTTCTATTACTTGTGGGAGCGAAGGACAGGGAATGGCTTCGTGTCACCAAGCCAGGAGGCTGTTCCTTTGATAGCAGAGGACTATTAGCCTTTCATAAACTAGCCCTGTGCATGTGTACCTGCACAGCGGTTCTGTGAAAGGCATTTGGCCCTTTGCCTAATTTCTCCTCTAATAAAAACTACAGATTTTCTTCTTCACTTCCTCCAGAATAGCCCAACATAAAGTAAATCATCTGTATAGATTTATTGCTATTACTCCTTTGGAGGGGAGAAGGAAGGAAAAAAGACGGAAAATTGTGACCATTTCCAGAGGCATTTAATAATCCATGTGCTGTGCAGATTATGAACAGAAACATCCTCTCTGTTTAAGTCTTAACATTTCCACTGTTAGTGCAAAGTTGTTTTTTACATTAACAAGTGTTTACAACCAAGACTGCAATAAGTTAGTTAAAAACCAGTGTAATAACCGGAGCGTCCCCAGCTTCTGCTTGATGTCGAGCTCTATCTGCTTGGCTCCTGTGTCAAGTTGCCAAAGGTTTCCAATGTCCCTGCTGAAACCCTGGGGATCAGAAGAGCCGAGTTCACTGCTCCGCTGCACCACTGGCATTGCTGTACCTATTCTGGTATGAAGTTGTGCACGTAACTCTTTGGAGAAGGAGCCTGGCTGCCTTTTTCATCGCTAATTTTCGAGAAGGAGGCTGGCTGCCTTTTTCCTCACCAATTTAAACACTCCCATCACTTTCAGTGGTTTCCCACCCCTTAACGAGAATGAACACAGGGAATGTGTTTCTTGTTGCAGATACACAGACATGAATAGGACAAAGCATCTTTCTGAATGCTCCTATTGCTCGCCTTTTGAAAGGGTCACTTGTTTGCTGCTTCACACTGGGCACAGCCAGCAGCAGGAGGTTCGTTAAGTGATGAGAGCAGAGCATAAATGGTCCCTATCCAGTGGAGAACAGACACTCCAATTGCCTGCTCTTTTCTTTTCTTTTTTTTTTCCTGCAGTGTATTATTTCTTGAGCTTCAACAGCTAATGGAAATTCTCTGGAAAGCAGAAACCCCTGAAGCTTTAGGAGACTGCAATTGCTTGGCTGGTGCCAACTTTACTAAATCACATGAGCTCTGGTCTGATAAACAGTAATTTGTTTTCCATAAGGGAGGCTTGTGACAGGTCAAACTATGTCCTTATGATACTACAGCCTTAGAAATAATTATAATAGTGACTCGTAAGGAAAGACTTTTAATTATAATGCTCCTTGACTATGCTACATTGTAAAAAGGCTATACAAGTTGCAAGGCAAATGTGGTGGGCTCCTGTTACAAAAGAAGTTCTTACTCTCTAAAAGCTAAACCAGCAAAAAGACACAAATGATACAATCTTAGACAAAATACTTTTTCCCTATAAAGCACACAGCCATGCCATTAGTGCTAATTTTGATGAATATATTAACGAAAAAAACGTAGCAATATTTCCCTCCTCTTGCTCTTTTGATATTGGTGTTGTGTTGGAGGAAGCGTTGGAGGTTGCTCTTGGAAGAGGGATGTTTATGGAAGAGCCATCTCCCCTTTGTGTGCTATCCTGTTTCAACATTTAGGAAAGCCTACTGGAAGTGTGTGGGTTTTATTGCTTTCGCTACCAAAGCTTCAGAAAGAAAATCAAACCCCCTCATCCTGTTTTACTAGCTCTCATCCAAGGAGCCACTGATACTGCACATCCAATAACCACTCTTCCTCACTGAGGTATGCTGCAGTAAGACTTAACTGGTGCCTGTAGCTGGTCAGAGCAGAAGTTGACCCTAAGGCTGAGGCTGGCTAAATAGCTGCTCTTGCTGTCAGCTAGTGCCCTGATCTTAAATTGAAGCTCCGGAGCAGCTTGAGAGGTGCTGCGAGTAAGTGGGGATCACTGCGCTGGTGAGGGGGGTCTGGTGCCCTCAGGAGGTGTCTGGAGGCCACGATTGCTCTGCCAGAAGTTACCTGAGGAAATCCATGTTTTCACATGTGTAACGTGAACCCCTCAAAATTCACGTGCAGTCTCAGAGGCAGAAGAAGTGGCAGCACTCTGGGCCAAACCTGCCCTTGCATCGCTGCAAGGACTGCTGGGCTGTGGGAGTGGTGTTTGAGGTCTTGTTTCAGTAAACGTGTAAGCAGTAGGTTGTGCACTTGAGAAACACAGCAGCATGATGGTACAGGATGGTAGCTGTTTCCTCAGGAAACCAGCCTTTATCTGATCACACTTTATATCTGCCAGTTCCCCTTTGGGCCAACCTGAGTCAAGTGCAAGCAAGAGAGACATGTCTTGGAGGTCATGTTCCCCTCAAAACTTAAGAAAATAGGCCTAAAAGACAGGTGCTTCTAATATACTGTCTCAGCCCTTAGGAGACATCAGAGAGTTCCTGTGGGAGTTTAATTGAGTGCAGTGGGAATTTAGTGACTCTCCTCCCTGCAGAGCTGCTGTGTTTCGTTTGATCGCTTAACCTAATAGCTTTGAACACCACGAAATCTCGAGTATGAGCTTTTCTTCCTAAACTTGATTTCTTTTTTTTTTTTTAATCTTCCAAGGATGTGGTAACTTTTTCTTTGTTTTCCCAGGTGCTCAGATAAGCTGTTTTGCACCCAGCTCCTTCTCCTGGCGACAAGCTGCTTATGTGGACTCCTACTGCTGGGCAGCTGTGCAGCAGAAGCAACCATCCCAGAACAACTTAGAAAACATTCCCCTGTGGCTGCATAAAGTATGTACAGATCTCCTTCTCCTGGAAAAATTGTCCCCATGTAGAAGCCTGCCTTTGCCTCACTTTTCTTGCTCCTTTTCTCTGCTGTAGTCCTTGGCTTTGACTGAACTTTATTTTTCGAGAGAATGTTTTCTTTCCCTTACTTCCAAAGAGGGTTGTACTAGAGGAGGTATTTTCTGCTTCTAAATAAAGGGTCTGTCCTGCTATAATAACAAATGTCACCAGTTATCTGACACAAGAGTAATGTTAATGCTTTAGCCAGGAACTATTTTAAAATCAGGATACAAGACACAGCAACTGCCCTAATGCTTGTATCAAAAACTTACTTTAGGAAAACAGGATAGTAAAAACATTTTGTATTTTTATTGTATTACACTTGGCCAGTTTTGCATGGAGAGGAACTCATGGCAGATAGGCATTTTGGGAGAGATGAAATCCATCACTGGTACCAACAGGTTTAACCCTGTCTTCAGTGTGCTATTCTGAGCTTCCACAAGCTTGCAAACCTTGCAAACCGTGAGCTGGCTTTCACTGCTCTGGGTAAAGCTTCATCATAGTGAGTGCACAGTAAGAGACTTATTTTATGGGTAAAAAGTGCAGTAGGTACTAAGATACTTGAGCTGGCTCGAAGCAGTTGGCTGAGCTTTGGCAGCAGTTACAAACTCTGGGTAAATGCCATGCCAGTGCCGGGAGCTGGCTCTTCTCAAGAGGCAGCATCACCCTGTTTGGGCAGCGCTGATGCCAAAGAAATGCTGTTGGAGCTCTGCAAACGTGGGGGGTTGTGTGCTGCCTTCCCCAACCCTCTTATTACTTGCTTCAGCAAATAATACCCCTGGCACCTGGGAGCGGAGGAGAACCTGGTGTTAGAGGTTGCTCCGGTCTGGGACCTGCAGAACCTGTATTTCTGGGGTTTGCTGCTGTATCCTGTACCTCAGCTTTTTTTATTGAGTCAGCTGGTGGTATCTCCTCTGAAAGACTCTTCAGGGCTGTCTCTGATTCATTTGCTGACTCAAATCGCTAACTGTGGGGATTTACTACTGCCTTCTCCAGTTAGCTCCACTCATAACCTTGAGCCAACAGTCTTGCGTTTCATGAATATTAAAGCCAGACTTGTTGGTTTCTAGCCTGAACTCTTCCTTGCTCAGTTAGTGCTCCACTTCCCTTCAGCCAGGCTTTCTACAGGGGCCAGTCGAAGCTGCTGGGACATCTCGCAATGCTGGTGGCTTGTGTGGATGCAAACTCCACCTGCAAACCTGGATACGTTGCTGCCCCTGTCTCTTGAGGGAATGAGTTCTTATTACCTGATTTCTTTATGTTGAATTTTATGTCATAGTCACCTGCTGATAGCTGTAAGTCTCCTAGTTTGCCAGCCGTGACTAATAGCTTAAGTAGTCATACGTTTATGATGCAACCCATGTTAATTTGCTGACTGGTGCTGTCTCAGGAATTGATGCAGGGCCCTTCTCCCCACAGTTCCTCCATGATAGCTTAATGGTATGTGATGTTTCCTTGTAAATACCCTGCAGACTGGCTGCAAGAAGTGTGCCTGAACAGCTGAGTCAGAGCTTGTAGCAGAAGCTGGGTGCTTCATCTTAACCTCCTAAATCCATGCTTAGTCACCTGCCTTTCCACTAAGCCAGGCACTGGGAGCTGCAGATGCTCTTTGGAGGCCAGTATTAATTAATATCCTTCTACTCGTTGTTCATCAACTTCCATGCTTAGCAAGTTTCCAGGGAAGGAGCAGTGTTAAAGCTATTAACGCCGACCTTTGGTTCCCCTGTGGTGGGAAGATCTGAAGGTGTTTGGCTGTTGTTTGCATCCAGGGCCAGCAGATGCTGGCTGCACTGCTGGGTGGCTTGCCATGGGGGCCGATGGCTTCTGCAGGAAAACAGGGCTTGGGTTGTCTCCTGGTGCAGGCTGTGCGCTGCAAGGTACGTACAACCTCACTGCTGTGCAGATTTTGGCTAGATAACCATTCTTAAAATGGGCAGAGCAGAGCCTTTGTGGGAGCACAATGATGTTAATGAGACAAGGGAGCCTTCGTAAGCGCAGGTGAGAGAAGATTCGACGCCGCAGTGCAAGGGCAGGGATTCACGGAGAGGGACAGCAGGGATTGTTAGGCCCAATTTTTCCTAAGACAACCCTTGAGGCTTTTTTCCTGCTTTCTGAGCAGCAGTGCGTTTATTTGCAAAGCATCTCACGTTCTTTCTAATACTCTGACTCAGTTAGCATCTCGCTATACTGGCGTGCTACAAGGCTCTGTAAGAAATGCTTAAGGAGGCATTAGGTTACAGTTTGGGGGGATTGAAGTTGTAGGCCCCAATTCTTGATTGAAATGGATGGGTTTCCTTGTGGCGTACTCCCTGTGCTCTTGTCAGAAGTGCTGTCAAAGTTTGTGTCCTAGGACAGTGCTCATCATGGTATAGAGTGGAAGTCGGGCCATGTAGCTCCTGGTGAAGAAGCCAACTTGCACCAACTTGCCCTGCTTTTGTTCTAGGCATCTGGTTGCTCTGAAGGATCATCAAAACCAGGTTGCATTACAGAAAAACTGAAACCTTCCCATTTCCCTCCTACTTCAGAGTACAAGTTTGCGCTGGGATTTTTGGGGTTTTGATCAGTAAAATGTATGTTTCAGTTTCGGACAGTCCCCGAAGCCTGGGCACCTTTACCTGCTGTCCTTTCTGCTCTGGGCGATCTCTCCCAACACTTGAATGTATCAGTTTGGAAACTTGTTTTGGAATGGAGAGGAGGAGCTTACTGGAACTTTCTGGGTTCCCTGCCTCTCTAGTGGTCTGCGCACTCCCAGAGGGTGCCCAGGGCCTCTCTCCTTGGAGAACACGATTTTTGAAATTTCCAGTGATTCTGGAATAACTCTTCACACTGGATAATCCTTAGCAGAAAGCAAAATGAGTTGTGTACTCAAAGGCACAATTCAAGAAACAAACTATCTGCAGATAGATAAATGGAAAGGAGAGACTATGGTACGTCCTGCCTATATTCTTCGTTTAACACGAAGATTTCCTCCTCTTTGTCAGTGAAAAAGCTGACAAAATGATTATATGGTTGAGTCCTCTGACAAGACTCATTTTCAGGTTTGTCATTCATGAAATTAGTCTGGTCAGGCTTCACTCTTCTGTTGTCTCTGTTTTCTTCTGGGGTTTTCCATTCAGGCTTAATTCCCTCATGAGGTTTCTTGTGTATATCTGAAGTGTCAGAACGGAGATACTGGTTTCTGAAGTATTTGCTCCCTCTGTGCAGATAGTTTGCTTTCTGTCTCTAAAGATGAGTTCTCCACCTGACAACTTATTTTGATAAAACTTAGCTTGATCCTTAACTGGAATAGAAACAAGCCAGCAGGAGCAGCTGGACACTGAGTGATGACGTCTCTCTAGCCCTGACATCTGGATTGCTAGGATGGAGGTGCCTATGATCAAGAGACTTCTAGGGATTTTTTTAAATTACTCTATTTTCTAGTCTATTATTGATTGGGGAGAATTAAGGAGGAAGATAAAGGTAAGGAAAGTAGAGGTAAAGGAATTAGATGGTTCTTCAGAAGAAGGGGATTCATACCAGTGTGAAATGCAGGCAAATACTTCATCTGACTGACAGCAGAAAGAAGAACTCTTCACACACGGTGCAGCCAGGAGAGGTCAGTTGTCTGGCTCAGATCTCTGTAAAAGGGCAGGGCAAGCGCTGTGGGACCTGCTCAAAGCATTGCATACAAAGAATGGGTCCAAAGTCTTTGTATGCCTGAAGTGAAACTTATCTTGTTGAAAATATTCACTTTTTGCGATAGAAGTAAGATTTACCATGGACCTGTGGGTTGTTCTTTGAATTGCTTGTCTGTAAATACACCAAAACCCCCCTGAGGTTCTTCATTATGTTGTTGGTATGATTATAATCACGATTGTTATCTGGTTCTCCTTACTCACTGTTTGTACAACTTCTTAGTTAACTGAGGACTTCTCATGTTTCACCTATAAAACCCCACCCAGAGGGATTAAGGGCTGTCAGAGCAAGGAAACCTAAACACAGACGCATTTATAAGCCATTCTTTGAGAGTGTAGTGTTAGAGCTACTTCAGTCACATTAGTCTTACTGACTGAAACTGGAGAAATACAGCTTTTAAGCTGTATCAAAACAGAAAGTAAGTAACAGGTGGGGTAAAAAAGGTCATGTATGGTTTGAGGTTCACTTTCAGGTCTGGAGGCAGGATAGTATCTCAACCAATCATTTATAGCTCACTTTTCTGCCCTGAACACCAGTGAAACATCTCCCGTTGACTCAAACAGGAATAGGGTTGTATCCAGAGGGAGCTTAATATCTTTGCTTCTGGAAACATGTCACTGCTGTCATTAGCCTGTTTGGGGGCTGGTGCCTTTGCTTAGGCTCTTCCTGGTGCCAAACAGAAATTTGGAACTGAAGAAGCAGACACTTCACCATGATCTTGTATTTTAATAAGAAATATTTTCATCTCAAGTGAGTGAAGACACTTCAGTGCTTCCTTCTTTGTTGAGTACTATATGCCAATGAATTTTCTTAAGGCTGTAATTCAGACCTGTGCAGCTTAACAGCTTTGTGCTGTTGTACTTAAAGTTACTGTCTGACCACTATTAGGTATGGTGGAAGTCAGAATGTTTGCAGTCACTTCAACAGCATTTGCCCAGAGGAAATAAAAACTGAAGATGCAGTAAAATTAGAAAACTGTTGTTTTCTAAATGCCACTAAAATGATTCTCATCTTCTGCCAGCTATCTTTATCCAGACCTTGGCAAGCTTTCTGTAGATTAGGTCCTTGAAAATGCCTTTTGGGTCACACCACCCTTGGCAGCTATGTTTTCTTTGGATGATAAAAGCATATTTGAGTTTATGAAGAAGTTTTTTAAATGCCCTTTTAACTTATTTGCTCTGTATTTACTGTATCTTAGCACAGTTGAAGCTGGGGATGTAATATAATAGACTATTTTGTGGTTTAGTCTGGTTTTTCCTTTCACTTTCAGGAGAGTGTGATGCTAACGCATCTTTAAAAGACAGTTTCGTGATTCCAGTGTCTTATGTGCTTATGCAAACAGATTACTCAAACACTTCCTCTTCTGTGCTCATGCATATGTTCTGGTTGAACAGTTAGTCGATTTCTAACAAATTAACTTAGACTGATGTCTTCAAAGCTTATTTCCCTGGCCTCCCAATAAAAGGTGAAAAAAATCATGTCATGAGAATAGAAGGAATTCACTTTAATATTTGTAGTTCTAGCACTGTATGTGCATTTATCAGTGAAAGGCTATGCGTGTGTATCAGGAGCTGAAATGTAGTGAAGATGGTTCATATCATTCTGAATATTTATCTGAATGTAGGTGTTCACAAATTCTGGTAAGACAGAGTTATTTTGGAAAATATGCACTCAGTTTGTGTAGATAATCTTCATGAGAGGAGCAAATGCAGGCACTTGAATAAATGGTCATGACTTCAGAACAGTTCAGTGTGTTAAATAGGCACGAGATTTCTAGAGTTTGGACTGCACGCGTGCAGGTTATTCTTCTTCTCCAGTCATAGTAGCTAGTATTGATTTAAAATTGCTCAACCTGTTTATGGTCAGCGATGCAAGAAAACAGCACACATCTAAGAAGTGCATGTGTTTTGATGTGTACAAATTATTTGCTTTGATGATAACCTTCATAGCTGCTTTTGCAAGTGTAGAACACAAGACTGGAAACAACGTGTTGTGCTGAGATGGGGGACCAGGGCTCTGCATCGTAACGCTACTGGACATCCTATTCCCTAAGCTCTCGCTGTCCAGAAAGATCATGCTTTCTGCGTTGCAGGGCTTGGTGGAGTGTTGTGCCACAGGCTACCAAAGAGCTGGTGTCAGATCTGGTCCTCTTCATCTTTGACTGCCCTGTAGGATTGTTACTCTCCGAGTACAGCTGTGAGATAGAAAGGCACCAATTCTGCAGTTCCCATTCCAGTTACTTGCTGCAGAGCAGTGATGTTGAGCACACACGTCTTTAGCCTGGATGGAGGAATCCTTCCCTGCACAGATTTCTGCTTGGATTTCAGTGCCTCATCAGTACCAGTTAACATGGGCTTCAGCGGTTTCTGGTGTTGAGTTTTCAGACGTGTCCTGCTCAGGTATGAGGTACTCCTGGCTTTCAGGGGGAGTAAGGATATAGCCTGTAATGTATACAGAGCTTAAAGGTTTGTCAAGTGAAATGGACTGCAGCACTACGGAACGAGGGGCAGCTGACCTCTTGGCTTCCTACTGCTCTGCTTCCTCGGGAGCTTGCTGTCCCACCCAGCGTGCCATCAGACTAAGGGACAGGCAAGGCAGGTGAACCTGCTCCCATCACCTTTAGCTTTCAGGAGCTCAGCAGTACTTAGCAGAAGACATATAGGGGACTCTAGTTTGAGTCCCTGGTGCATATGCTACTAGTTTTGTCTGTCTCATGCTGAATATTAATCACATGGTACCTATGCCTAGTACCTTCCAGAAACTTGGATTAGCCTAGCTGAAGCTCTCCTACTCTGTTTTTGAGTGCCAAACTCGATGGGCTTTTGCCTGTCCTTTTCACCTTTCAGGTGGGTGGAAATGAAGACTCAGGGCATCCAGGCTGAAGCACGGTGTTGTAGCCCTCAATGCACTTTCACTAACGAAGTTCAGAAAAGAGCATTTTGAACCATAGGATATTGTATCTGTTCTAATCTGTTTTCAGAGGACCTTTCTTCAGTTATGCAGTCTCATACCATCTTACATCCAACACTGTGAACTTGCCATTGAAAAGGAACTTGATAACTAGACAGCAAAGGAAAAACTGAGTTTTACTTTTAGGCCAATATCTTTCTCTGGCGTATCATTGACCATACAGTTCTTGAGGTCGGTGACACTTCCTATTTAACTTAAATACTACAAACTATCCAGGACTGAAGTAGCATTTCCTCCTTGTGTCTTTGGTGCCTTGGAAGTAAACACATAAACCGTAAAAGAATGGCGTATGGCACATGTTCATCTGCGTATGAATACCACGGAGTTGTCGTCTTAAAATGGGAAGTCATTATGTGTGACTGTAAAATGTAGTCAGATGAGCTGGATAATCCGAATCTGTTGCTCTGAAACCTATGACTCGTGCCAGATGACTTTGCATTTTCACTTCTGCCTGTTGGTTCAAGGCCTTAAATTTTAATGATTCAAAACAATTTGCTAGTTATCTAACCCTACCGTTAACAAATAGAACAAGCGTATCTTTCATTTTTAAAAAAGCCAGAATCCGAGAAGGATGGAGTCATGCATCAAGTGCTGTGGAAGGGCTGACAAATACAGGCTTTTGTTTCCAAACAAAAAGAGCTGGACTAACGGTCACGCTGCTGCTCTGGTTTTGAGACCATTCAGAAAAGAGCTGCATAGTGTTTTCTCATGCTGCTATAAGCTACAGCTTTGGGAGTGATGAGAGCCTGGCGAGGGCAAGCCCAGTAAATGCATGGCAAATGTGCCTTTGCCCCGTGGTGTGATGCTTCTAGGTGAAAAGGCAGTGGTGGAGGAGTCGGGCAGAGGAGGAGGTGCAAGGGAAGGTGGCAGAGGCTGGGTTTCGTAAGACAACAGTCTGTAGTGAGGCAGGGGAGATGGGGGGCATTGGAGGAGGTCTGGGGCAGAGCAACAGGGCTGATGCCAATGTGCTACACAAGTGCAGAACGTGCCTGCAGAGTCTTTTCCTAGGTATAAAGGAAGAGATGGGGACCGGGACAGTGGAGGTTTTGGGCTGTGACTTCAGTGTGTCAACTGTCTTGCTTCTTGAGGCTTGTCTTGTAGGCCTTGGGGTAAAGAGATCTCAAGGATTAATCAGATGCTGCTGGCGGTGTTCCCAGTTTTGTGGCTCAGAAAGGGAATTCATAAATCCTCTGACACCTGTAAAATTTCAAATGAGTGAGTCTTAAAGCCAAGTGGTATAAACCAATGTAAGAAGCTTTGGTCGCTCCTTACTAAATCAGATGTTTCTTTGTTGTTTCTTTCCCTGCCTGGCACCAGTGGAAGGGTGCTAAGGTGTATGACGTAGAAGTGAAGTCAAACAGGCTTTGCAGCAATCTTATACAAGCTGGCATTTGTTAAGGCCTGTGGAACAGGTGTTGCAGCAGCTTAGAGGAGCTTAGATAAGTTTAAGCTGTGTTCATAGATAGATCATTTCTATTTCTACATAATACAGAATTCAGAGGACTGAAGGAGCCTGGACATGAAAGCATAAAGCTTTGGGTAGACCAAGGCATCCAGGACTTAGACCTGGGAGACCTGGTGGCATTGTCCACAGTGATAAATACGAAGTGCAGATTCTTGAGCTGTTGGGTTTGAGTTGATGAGATGTCTACAAAACCATGCTGGACGCGCCAGAGCTTTACATCTCAACTGGAAAGGATAGACTGGGGAAAAAAGCAGGTGATCTGAGGTTATCTGCTGCCTGCAAAGAGGGCAGAGAGGCAGGAGGTCAGAAGGAATCCCCGGGATCCCTCTGGCCTGTGGGGTCAATCCACGGCGGTGGAGAGGGGACAGACCACAGCTATGGTACACAGTACAGGGTTGATGCTTCTTCCTTGCTGGTGGGGAAGAGCTACCTCTAGTGGGACGTACAGTATAATCACAGTCAACTCTGCTTTGCTAACTTAACTAGGTTTTTGAAACAATCTTGTTACTGGGTCAGCCCATCCCTGCAGGATCTCCGTTTCAGTTTTAAAGGTGAGCCTTGCTTGAAGTTTTCTTTCTCGAGGGCTTGCTAAAGACTGAAGTAGCAATTTTGGCCAAGTTCAATTATGTTGCTGCTGAGCAGAAACAGTTCAAGTATGAATTTATAAGAAGGGTTACAAGGGAAAGTTGACCTTTAAATACAGCATCCTTGATTTTCTTTGGCTATTCTGTGCTTTTCGTGGCTTTGTCTTACTGAGTGTCACAGTTTTCCAGTCTAACTGCTATGTAGAGAACCTGCACATCCAGAATGATGGTTCGTATTTTGGTCTCCAGTTGCTGATGCAGTTCCTTTAAGAAGTCAGCTTTTATTTATGTGTTAATACATCATATGCATTCCTAGTATTAATAATAATATAGGATTTTGCTTTTATGCTAGGTAGTATTAGAAGTACCTTTCCTGGATAAAATGTTCAATAACATCAAATTACTTATTTTGTGCATACAAAACTTTAATTGCTCTTGATTAATGCAAACACAAGTTAACATATTAATATTAGGTCCAGATTCTCATCTTGTTAAATATCTACAAATGTAAGTCAAGCTGTTCCACTTGCACTGATTAATGACTTCAGTCTAAGTTTCCTCTAAAATTCTCCATTGGCTTTTTCAATGAATATGCATGTGTGCATGGCAGTAACATTTAAGATGCCTTAAATATCTTTCAAAGTTGTTCACCACAACTAATTTAGAATTCCTTAGGAACTGGTGCTGGATTTGAGTTAAGTGCGCTTACTGTCAAAAGTTGAATGTAATAAATTAGAGTTCAGCCAAATTTGCAGTACCTTTTATTGACTAACTGCTTGTCTAACTAGATCTTACATCATGTCTCTGTAAGGGTAATGTTATGTATGAATGTACACCTTGAATATAATGTCACAGTAGATAGAAAATACCATCTTCCCAGCAGCTGAAGGGAATCAGAGATTAAATCTCATGGTGAAAAACACCTACTTGTCGATGACGAGAAGAAAAACGGAAAGACTTCAAGCTGTTGTATTTTATACCTGCTTCAGCCCTTTCCCTAAGCAATGGGGACTGTGTAAGGGCTAACTTCTCAGCACTGCATTAGCACCAGACCATTCTGATGCTGTGTGTTTGTTTCTATTTAGGAGTTATCTAAAAGTATTTAAATACCCTTAAATATTACAACCACACTTGCATCCTTTACAGTCACTGTATGTCATGTGCTCTGACCAGATGTGTGTGTTTGCAGGCAGATGCAGTGCTGTAAAGGGTCTATTCATTAACCTCCTGACAGCTAATGGAGAGCAGGAGAGATTTTGCTGGTGTTTGGAGCATTTTAGTTGCTATAAACAGTGGTGTCACGTCTGGGAGCGAGAGTTGTGTGACACTATCCTCTTCTTCCAGTCAGCCTCTCTGACAACTGCTTTGATTGCCTTTGCTATTTGTTGTTCCCCAGATTAATGCTGCCTCTCAATTTCAGCTCCAGCAGTGCAGTTCTGAACATGCAATGAAAATATTATCAGGATCATGGTAACTTTATTCTGCCCCATTTTCTTTTGTTGGTTTGGGTTTTTTTTGGCAAAGCTCTCAAGCAGCAGCAAGGTTGCTGGAGCTCTCTGAAAAAGAGGTTTCACTTTCCTGCGTATCCCCAATAACCACAAAAGTGGGTTTTACTAAAAGCATTTAAATAAAATTATAGGGAATTTAATAGACTTATAGGGAATGATGGTGACTGGCTGACTTATTTTATATACACGTGGAGCCTAATCTGAATTTTTTTCTCCCTTCAGTTCTTTCCGTACATCCTTCTGCTTGTCGCTATCCTGCTGTATCTACCATGTTTGTTTTGGCGCTTCACCGCAGCACCTCACCTTTCTTCAGACCTGAAATTTATTATGGAAGAACTTGACAAAGCCTATAACAGGGCAATCAAAGCTGCTAATAGCATCCGCAGTGGAGACCCCAAGGACCCTACTGACTTAGTTGCTGCTGTTAATGAGAACTTGACACAGAGGTAAGATGCTGGGGCTTGGCTTTCTTTGCTCTTTTCCTTAAGCTCTTAACAGATGTGACACCTGCACTCTCTTAGAAATTTATTGCAAAGGTTTGAATGGTGACCTGACAGACTTTTAAATTTGGTTATAAAAAGAGAAGATATCTGAAATCACTACTGTGGGCATGTGGAGCTGGAACTTGTAACTTTCTTTTTTTGAAGAAAACATTTGATGAGCTCTTCAGATCCCTAATTACCTGAGATGTTGTGATTCCTTTAGTTGTAATAGGTGTAAATTAGTTTTACCCACCACAGCATAAGAAAACAGGGATGGCTGCAGCCCTCAGTTCTCAATGCTCTTGGCAGTCGCTTGCACACTGTGAGCAAAGTCTGTTATTTGCCATCTCCTGTCCTTTCAGATCTAGGTCTGCAAAGCTTCTGTTTAAAGAAAAAAAAACAAACTAAACACCAAAACCAACAAAAGCAAAATGGGTGCTTGATCAAATTGGTGCACTGTTCTAACGAGATCCAGTTTCTGCTTCATCCTAGGTCAGGGTACCTGTTTTGCTTTGCATATGGGGGCACAAGCAATGCAGTGGGGACTTAGGTCTGTTCTTTAAAATGTGGAGTTAGGTCTCGACAAGTAAAAAGCCCTCCAGTGTGCTATTATTGAACAAGTGCTTGGGAAGTCTGCTTTTCCTCATGGATTTCCTTACTATATCTGTTTTGTATTGGAAAAGAACAAAAATATTTTTTTACTGCGAGAGCAATACTTTTTTCCATTTTCCAATGTTTGAGCTCTCTTGTCTCTTAAGTGGCTTTTCTGTATTAGAGTATCAATATTCTTCATTTATCTGCTATTCTGTTGTTTTTCTATTGACTTCAGTAAAACTACCCTTGATTTACCCCAATAAGAAGAATTCCAGTCTTGTGTCTATTTTAGAGTACTAGGTTTCTTTGAAATTTGAGGTAGGTGAATGCTGCAGCATCTGGCCTGTGTGATTTGTTTTTGTTTTGTTTTTTTTTCTCTCTTTCAGTTTGTGGGAAATATCTGAAAGCCACTTTAAATACCCAATTGTGGAGCAGTACCTGAAGACAAAGAAGAATTCCAAATGCTTAATAATTAAATACATTATCTGCCGTTTACTCACGCTAGTAATTATTTTCATTGCATGCCTGTACCTGGGCTACTACATTAGCCTCTCCTCTTTGAGTGATGAGTTTCTCTGCACTATCAAAACTGGGATCTTAAAGAATGACACAACTGTTCCAGAAGTGGTTCAGTGCAAGCTTATTGCTGTTGGTGTCTTCAAGGTACTCAGCTATATTAACCTGATAGTCTATCTTCTAGTGATGCCGCTGGTAGTGTATGCAATGTTTGTTCCGTGGAGGTGGAATTCGGGTATTCTCAGAGTGTATGAAATCCTGCCAACTTTTGATGTTCTGAAACTTAAGTCAAAGTGTTTTGATGACTTAAGTCTTTACCTCCTCTTTCTTGAGGAAAATGTAAGTGAACTTAAATCATTTAAATGCCTCAAAGTGCTGGAGAACATTGCAGTTTCTGAGAAGTTTGATGTCATGCAACTTTTGGTAAACCTTGGTACTATTAAGACAGATACCATAGATGGGAAGCCAGGGACAGCTGTGTTGGAGAAGCCTGAAGAAACAACTACAGAAGAGCTGGAAAAAAATGCAACAGAGCTACAAGGTAAGGTGACCTGCTCTTTCTTCAAAAAGAAAAATCAAAGAAAGAAACACCACAAAATGCCACATCTAAATCAGCTGGTATAGAGATAAGGAATCCATTAAACCAAAAATTCATTCATGCAAAACAAAGCAGGTTTCATATAGATGTGTATTCCCTACCAAAAGCATTTTAATATATTCTACAAGAAAACAGACCTGCTTAGACCTTGCTATGCTGTCTGCACTATCACTGCTATAACTTCATGTATGTGCCAGAAGATTGTGGTGTTACAAGTCAGTGGCACAGGCTAGATGCTGAAGTGTCTCTTAAGTTGGTGGTCCTTGCTGACATCTCTGCAGTAAGAGGCTTCAGCTGTCTGAACTTGAACTCCTTAAGACCACCTGCACGGTAGAAGAGCACTAGATTGGTCTACAGTAGGTTGTGCTTGAAGGAGCTCCAGTGAGAAAGCTGGTGGTTTCAGGACATTTGTTTTTCAAAGATTAGCTCAAAAAAGTAGTAACTGCTGCTTCTGCTTTTCATTGAGGCTTTGGCAGAAATCTTAGATTAACGTAAAAATAAGTCTGATGCTCAGAAATGCCACTGGCAGAGGAACAGAAAATGACAAAAGAAGGGAAGTGGGACTGGGGCCAGTGAACATGCTCCTGTTCCTTCTCATGCAGAGAGAAAGGAAGATTGATTGTGAAGCAATTTTTGCCAAAATGGTCTGAGTCGATCTGGATCGGTGCAGCTGTTCTCTGAGTATTCCCACCAGTTCCCAGACACGAGCGGCTCTGAGCAATCGTTCTTATATGAGATGTAGTCTTAGATTCTGTGCTAAAAAAATGTGGCATATCTTAAATGTGATTCCAATTCCCTTCTCAAGTGCAGAATTGGAGAAGAGAAGCCAAATATCCAGGGAGAGGCATAAAGGGATGACAGACCTTTCTTCCCATTTGATGTAAGCACAGCTGCTGTCGTAGCTGTCGGCACAGAAGCAGCAGGACACCAGTGCCTGCATCCCCTGACTGAAGTAGTTCAGACTCTGTGGGCTGCCTCTTCACAAAGTCCCTGGCTCACAGAAGTGAAGGTGCTTTGAAACGTTTAGCAGCTGACCTGAGTAGGCGAGCACAATGCTGAGGGCAAGGTAAAGAACTGTTTCAAAGGCAGGAAAAAATTAAATCTACTTTCTCTTCAGAAAGCTATGCCATGTGCTTAATAAAAAAGAAGCAGCAGCACCCAGAGGGTAACTGTTCCTCTATACTTTGGTCAAGCAGTTCTGGCAGGCTGAGGTTTGGAGAAGTCAATTTATACAACAGGGGACTTCAAAACAAACAGGCAGAATTATTTTCAAACTAGAAGAAGCACTTCTGGCAGCCAGCTCTAGTACAGAAGTTTGGAGTAATTCTGACAGAAAATAGTTTTTGTCTTAAATGTGTCCCTTTTTGAAATGACAGGTGGGTGGGTTTCGGTAGGAGAATTTAAGAGCCCAAGGTGGAGGTCTCTGCTCAAGGAGCTGAAAAAGCTAATACAAAATCCGACTCATTTTTATCTGAAAGCAGAACTTTGGAGACCGTTTTCATCTCACAAAAACACTTCAAAGACTTGTTTTCCTCCAGAGCAGAACAAAGTCATGCTTGACGCTCTGTTAAAATGCACTGCAGAAAGAAGCTGCCGTTTCATGACCAGCCTCGGCTGGTGCAGCCCTCTCCTTCGGCCTGGGTGCAGCTGCAGACTTCACCGCCCATCAGCAAAGCTTCGCCTCTGGCTCATCATCTTTTTTCTTCTGCCACTAGTGGCATCGGCATGTTTCAATTAGTAACCGTGTTAACAAACCAGTGGTAGATGCTGACTGGACCGTAAGGGCAGGAGAGGCTGCAGGCCATCGTGCCGCTGGGTGCCACATCTGGAGGGTGCTCAGCACCTCCAGCACGGTGCAGGACAGCCAGCCTTGCCCCGCTGTCTTGGTTGCCTTTTCACTTCTAAAGGTTTACTTTCTCTTTAGTTTTGTCAGCGAGAATATGTCGAGTGGTTCGGTGGCCTTTTCACTTCTAAAGCTTTACTTTCTCTTTTTAGTTTTGACAGACCATGATGCAAGTGGCAACGCGAGTCCGAGAGAAGATAAAAAACTTCGCCAAAGACTTATAGATTCTTCGTGCTGATGCTTCCCCACCGCAGCAGGCAGGAGCTTTGTAATGCAGGAGGGCTTCTCCTCCGCCTTCGCTGCGCTCAACACAAGGTGCTGCTCATGGAATGCAACCGTCTCGACAGCCTGACAATTCCTCAGAGGCCAAACTGGTTTACAGACTACTTGTTCTAGAATAATCACCAAGCACGTACCTGAAAAAGCATGTTGTAGACTTCCATTATTTATTAAAAAAACAAAAAACAAACCACACGAGGAACAAGAACAAAAAATTTCTATCTTGAGTAACAAGTGACATGCACTGAATGCAATCAAAGCTGGCAGCAGGGAAGAGCTAGCACTATACAGGAATGGGAAACGTAACCCTGTAGGTAACAAAAAGAGACGGCCATGTTGCATTCTGAGGTGTTGCTCTGCCCAGAGCAGCCATCTCCATTCTGGGGTTTGAGGCATCTTGGGGCTCTCTGCCCTGGAAAGGGGGGGGGGTGTTTTTCTATTTTACTGAGTCTGGTTAATCTGTACCAGGCAGTGGCTGGCCACTGATACTGGCTGTGTCTTCACAGGAAAAATAGAGGTTGCTCTGTTCAGCCTGAGATGTCTTGGTTAGCCATCTCAATGTTGATGTCTGGGATTAATTACTTGGCACTGATGGAAAAGAAACTACAAACAGGCTTAGTATGAGGGGGTACTGTAAACGTTAGGGATTTTGAATTTTCTATGTATTCATAAGTTAATAATGTCTTAACACTTTTTTTTTTTTTTCTTTTTTACAAAATGTAATGATATGTAAGCTAAATGTTAGTTTAATTTCTATTTCTCAGTTGTTTTGGTCTTAGTGACTAACAAATCTGCCTTGGAGTTTGGACTGAAGATCAGTGAAGTTGGTCCCATTTTTTGTAATGGTTTGTAGAAGTCGTTCTGTAATGTTTGTATGTGTGGAATTTGTTCCAACATGTTCATAGTATCAAGCACAGTATTAGTTGTGCTGTTTTCCAAATCCCACTTGAGAAGATGGTCTTATTTGTATTACAGTAGCACCTGAGTGCCTCAGCAGAGCCAAGCACCCGATAGGCAAAGTGAGGTGGATTGGAACAGAAAAAAGAAGGGAGAGCAACTGTAAGTTTGAAAACTGTCCTGGTTTGTTATTGGACTGTTTTGGGAGAGTAGCATTCAGCTTAGCGTTGTGCCCCTGCCCAGGACCTCTACCTTCAATGAACATTAAAATGATCTTTGTCTTGAATTTTAGATACAAGGTGAGGTGGGTTTAAGCACCACAATGGCAGTGTGTATCTGTCACAAACGTTATATGCTCACTTGTTTTTCCATATTGTCCATGTGACGGAAATGTTTTGCCTGTCACCTCTTCCGAGTTGTCTTTTTAGACAAAGTAGAACCTCTTTTATAGCTTGGTAGGACTTCCATTTTCCCGTTCGTCTATGTCACCTGCCATTGTGTTCTCAACTGTTAGCATTCTCCACTTGGCTGAGGATGAGGGGGAAAAAGAAGTAACTGGTGTTACCATCTTTGCACCGAACTGTTTATGTGCTGCAGCAGATTTCAAAGAGATAGTGCACCTAATTGAATTTGGCAGCTGTTGTTAAACAAGTGGATCCCAAAGTGCTGCCATGCTATACGTCAGGCTAGTATTACAAGAACTCTTCAGTTATTATATGGCTTTCAGCTGAGACAAGCCTTATTTAAAAGAAAGTCTTTAAAGCCATAGTATTATGCTACCTCTGCAGAGGACAGTAGCACAGCTGCAGTCCTAACGTCTGTTGCATTACCAGCAAGAAACAGGGCTTGCGTTGGATACTGGTGGTCCAAACTGCTCAATTTGACTGCCATACTTCTCCCAGCAAACTTACAACCCCTCTGACCCTTTCTAGATTTTTTTCTGTCTGGCTGTGCTGGTGTGTTGCTGATGGTCCTTTACATGTGGGTAATGCAGATGCATGTTGTGAATTGTGTGTTTTGAATGAGGAGCTATAGTGCAATACTAAGATTTTGTGATGTGGATGTGTGTTTTGAACTGTTTGATGTAAGTAGAATTCTCAGTCTTTAAAACTCAAAGCTCCTGAAAGCAACGTGTTCATGTTTCATGTTGGATATGAACCTCTTTTCACTAATTCCTCTTTTGTATTTTAAAATATGACTTGCTGCAGTGAATCTCTTGTTGTCTTCTAAAGCACTCAATAAAATGTGTATCAATTCTTCTTGGTTATTTAAATAAAATCAGTTTTGTGAACTATAGCAGTGTAAGTGACTGAAGGTTCCAGGAACAGTCGCATGTCACCATCTGAAAACCTGTAGTGCAATACATGTCGTCTGATGCTAAAGCCTGAGTAAACTTTTTGGACAGTAGTTATAATTGTGTTCTTTTAAATTTTGTTCTCATAAAATTGTCAGAGCAACATGAATTGGTTCAAAATCTATTCAACCTTTAAAAACTGTTGAGAAAAAACTTCAGCACATGATAAATAGCCTATCTATCTATTGTGTGAGTTACTATCTAAAAATTGGCCACATTCTGAGCACATTTGAACTTTCCAGCTGTATCTTGCTGTTTTAAGATGTGTTTCTGCAACTGCCCAGCTCAGTTCTACTTATATTTTAGTGGCACTGCTCCTGCTGCATTTTGCTGTTTTCAAAAGATGGGCTAAATTCCAATTCAAGGAAGAGTCCATCTTCAGCCTCTCCATCACTACACTCTTTCTAGAAACAGCTACATCCATCTGTCCCTTTTTAAATACTCCAGAAAGTAAAATCGCAGCGTTGAGATTCAGGTTTGGTCCGTGCCAGCCGTTGCCTGACCCTTCTCTCTCCATCACTTGGTTATTAATAGTCCTCCAAATGCAGAAGAGTTGCAACTGGCTCCTCTGCATGCTCTTTGCTTTATAACACTGTTCAATGGCTCTTAGCTACCTTGTGAGGTTTAAAACTTTTGATATAAACTGCATTACACAGAGAGAGAGTAAAAATGTTTATTCCGGTAGAAGATGGTGTGCCTCTCTCTAAAAGCAGCTGTACCCCGCTGCTTTTCCTCCTCTGGATGTTGTCTATCACTTTCAGAATAAAGAGTCTATTTTAGATCCATGTTTTATTTCTCTTACTGGGAGCAGTGGGTGGTTTTTTAGTGGGAGTTTTGATTACAAGTTTAGGGCTTAAGCCTAGAGGCCCATTTAGTGAGCCTATGGACAAAGGATGTCCTGGCTGCACTTTGTGAGCATGAAGATAGAAATCAGGTCGTGAGTGGTTTTCTGAAGATGGAGGTGGTAAGAGGGATTTAACCCCCACCTCTACCACCACTACCAGTGTCTGCTGTCTATGGTGGTTTCTGTGTCTGAGTTAAAACTTTCTAAGAAGGAAACCACTTGGTGTAAATCTTCATTTTTCAGTAATGAGTGTCATGTTGCTGAGATGAATAATCAAAATTATACTATTATAATTGGTTATCTTACTGTATCATACCTGTATGAACCAGACTTCCTCACGAGTGTGCACAAACCACAGGAAGCTCATCGTTCACTATTCTTCTTCACTGAGTTCCCATTAAGAAACGTAAGTTGATTTTATGATGCTGGGTACTGATTCGATTTTTGGACCACCTGAAGGGAAAACGGCATTGAAGCCGTGCACAGCCCCCCGCGCTCAGAGGGACAGCCACAAAGCCGGGAGCGGTGCAGCTCAGCACCAGCACCTTGCACAGGGGCTGGGTGTGGATGGGTCTGCGCCGTGCGGACACGGGAGGGTACTGAGCTGGGTCACCAGTCTCTAACTGGAGCTTCGTGCCTGTGTCCCAAGAAAAGTGAAGGCACCACGTTAATACCTGCTCAGAAATGTGGAACTGGCCTTTTCGGTGACTACATAAGCTGGCTGTGTGGCCCAGACTAGCGAAAGGATTGGAGAAGTCTTGTGCAGAAGCTTTATCCCATGCTGTCGTGGTTTAACCCCAGCCAGCAGCTAAGCACCACGCAGCCGCTCACTCCCCCCCACACCCAGTGGGATGGGGGAGAAAATCGGGAAAAGAAGTAAAACTTGGGGGTTGAGATAAGAACGGTTTAATAGAATATAAAAAGAAGAAACTAATCATGATAATGATAACACTACTAAAGTGACAGCAGTAATGATAAAAGGATTGGAACATACAAATGATGCACAGTGCAATTGCTCATCACCCGCCGATCGATGCCCAGTTAGTTCCTGAGCAGTGATGTCCCCAGTTTTTATACTGGGCATGTCGTCACATGGTATTGGAATACCCCTTTGGCCAGTTGGGGTCAGCTGTCCTGGCTGAGTGTCCCCTCTCAATGTCTTGTGCCCCTCCAGCCTTCTTGCTGGGCATGAGAAGCTGAAAAATCCTTGAGTTTAGACTAAACACTACTGAGCAATAACTGAAAACATCAGTGTGTTATCAACATTCCTCTCATACCTAACTCAAAAACATAGCACTGTACCAGCTACTAGAAAGAAAATTAACTCTATCCCAGCTGAAATCAGGACACATGCTAACTGCTCTCAGCTCACATTGTGTACAACTTGAACTCTCACAGTAGTATGATTGCTTCCCTGCCCAACTTAAATCAAACTCCACAGGCATCAAAATCTGAATTGTCCAAATTGTTGTAAGGGATTTTATTGATTATAATTTACCTTCATCCAAAGGAACTGTGTGTCATATATTCTTCTAATAATGAAGTTAAAGAAAGCTCTATGCTCTGTGCATAAAAAGCAGAACAGCTTCTGCTATCATGGAAATGCTGTGTATTCTAATGTACTGTTGGAAATCAGGGATAGTTTGGACTTTACATGCACCAAAAGGATTTTGTCGACCTGCCTTTCAGGGTTTTTTTCAGCACTTAGGCTTGTACTGTAGACTTGCTTTCAAAGGCTCACAGGAACAGCCTTGTTTCTAACTTGTGGATCAAAGCAATTATTGTATTTTAAGAAAGTGCTTTGAAGAAATTAATTCCCTATTCAGAGCAGGGTTTGAAAAGGATGCCTACTTATAGTTGATAGAGAGGAGAAAGAAAATATTAAATAACTGCTTCTGAACACTGTCCATCTGTAAACATGATAAGGCAGGGCATCATGAAAAACTAACATGTAATCCCATAACTGAAAGTTATGTCATTCATATACACAATGGGAAGCAAAATTAAGAGTGAAATGGTAGTTTCACTTTGTAATATTACTGTTCTTTTAAAAGCTGTGTTATAATGTTACACAACATTGACTTTTCATCAGTATGAGAGAAATATTGACTCCAGGGAAACATAATAAGAGAAATATTCATTTTTCTAACCTTGTGTTAAAGTAATGGGGAACTGTAACAGAGCATGAGATTTCAAGCAGGCTACAGTTGCCCAAAACATATTTGAATTTTAAGCTGAGCTCTAAGTGCCTGCATGGAAATTTTCCAAAAGTTTTAACCCATGAGGTTTTTCTCAAAATACATCAGCATTGTTATAAACCCAGCCAGTTTTAGTGTATGTTTCACAAGTGAATTAAAAAAAACCCTCTCTGTTTTAAAAATTCCACATATTTGAGGAGCTAAGACATTTTTTTCAACCACGTGAAAACAGGAAATAAAAGGTGACTTTTTCTTTTACGTGATATTCTTCTGAAACCAGTCCAGGCTGCTCCAAGGCCGACCAGCCTGGAGAAACATGACTGCAGGTTCATGATCATCTTTTGAGGAATATCCTATTTGCTTATTTTGCTCTGTAGGTAGCAGAAGATCAACCAGCCAGCATGGACTATGATATGCTGCAGACACAGATGCATGGAAAAGCAAATTAAAAAGTTATAAAGTCAGTAAGACTAACACTTTACTGATTTTATTTCCTCTGTGTTTTATGCTACCCACATCTCCTTCCTCTAGCTTGCCAATTTGGGGATTCATCCACATATTGTGAAGAGTTAGGACACTTGCTACCAGCCGCACAACGCGAGGCTGTGGGTCCAGAGGAGTCAGGACGCTGTGTAGGTGCCAGCGGTGGTGAGCAGACCCCTTCCCACCCAGGCTGGCTCTCCTGCAGGAGAGTTGCCCTGGAAGTGATGGTTCTCCGAAGTGGAGAAGCTCCCTGGAAGGAAAGAAAAGGGCTGGGGGCAGACCATCCAAAACAATACCTCAGCCCTTCAGATTTGCTTTCCTTCCTGCAGCTGGATGCTTCTGGGGAGCGTTGGTCTGCTCTAATGGCGAATGCTGCTTAAAGTAATGTGGTGAAACCTGAAAGTCCATCGGTGGCTCCTCCAGTAACATCTGCAAGATCATGGTTTTCACATGGCAGGTAAAATCCTAGCATTTGTTTAACTATTATTATTTCCTAAGGGACTTCTTGAGGTGTTTCGAGGATTGTTATCCTTGCACACAAATGGTTTCCTTATTGTTTTATTGTTGCCCTGTGAAGTGACTAACACTTAGTCACCTCTCAGGAGATTATCTGGTTTGGCAAGTGTGCAGCCCATAGTTATTTGATCTAGCTAGTACACCGGTGAGCTACCAAGAGTACAAGATCTGGGAATGCAAGTGCTGGTGGTAAAGCTGTCCAAAAGTTAGTTATTTCTCTCAGATTTCCTCTAAAGGGAAATGCTCTTTGGGAAAGAACTGAGCAGTTTTGAGCGTGAGGCAGAATCTGGGAAACAGGGAGTGCTCTTTAGAGGAACATAATAGTGACAATGATACCAGACAGCTTGAGGAAGCAGAGATTTTCTGTACATCGTTGTAATTGTAAGGCAATCACATCACAGCCAACTGGGTGGCTGAGAGAGAAGCTATCATAGCATTAGATTGGAATTTGGCTGGTTTTTCCTCATAATGGCATATGCAACTGAATATACTAAATTACTAGTATAATTTTCAAAAGTAATTACTCTATTAAACAATAAAAATTATATTTCTGAGGTGACACAATGTAATGAGAAGAATAAATCTATTATGGCTGTATATCATTAAATATTCACACATTCATAGTATCATAAAATCACAGAATGGTTTGGGTGGGAAGGGACCTTTAAAGATCATCCAGTTCCAACTCCACTGCCATGGGCAGGGACACCTTCCACTAGACCAGGTTGCTCCAAGCCCCATCCAACCTGGCCTTGAACACTGCCAGGGATGGGGCAGCCACAGCCTCTCTGGGCAACCTGTGCCAGTGCCTCACTGCCCTCACAGTGAGGAACTTCTTCCTTACCTCTAATCTAAATCTACCCTCCTTCAGTTTAAAGCCATTACCCCTCATCCTATCACTACAGTCCCTGATAAAGAGTCCCTCCCCATCTTTCCTGCAGGCCCCCTTTAAGTACTGGCAGGCTGCTATAAGGTCTCCCTGGAGCCTTCTCTTCTCCAGGCTGAACAACCCCAACTCTCTCAGCCTGTCTTCATTGGAGAGGTGCTCCAGCCCTCTGATCATCTTCACAGCCCTCCTCTGGACCTGCTCATTCATTTGCTACAAAACATTTTCATGTTATCAGCCCTCCCCTGAAGGCCTGTGACACAGAACTCATATTATAACACTTGCTTTTTATTTTTTTTTTGGTAGTAAAATTTGCATCCTCTCTTTTTTCCTTAGATTTTTTTGATGTGAGTTGCCTCGCCTGTTTACAAACTCTTTATATCATTGAGATTAACCAAACACCTTCATGCAAACGGAATTCCTTGCCTATGAATGAAGTCCCACCCAGCTCAGATGCCTGCTGAATTAGTCCTCTAAAGTCAGAGCCTCGTTTCCCCACATAGTCCAGGGAAAGTGGTAGGTGCCTTTGAAGGAAGGCATTTGAATGGGTAATGAGTCCAGGCACGAAAACAGCTTCAGCTCTTGCACCCTTAACCTCATATGCCTAAAGCGATGGAAGTGAAATCTCTCAACCAGCAACAAAAGAATTGGGTTTTTTTTGTTTGCTTTTCCCCTCTTACTTGTGCTAAATTGGGATGAGAGAATTACATGATGCTGCACAGTTCAGAACAACGCCTCTGTGCTGGGAGTCTGAGCTGCAGGATGAGAAACAGACCTGAGGGCTACGTGTCTGTTTGACACCTCGGCATGTGTTTGCACTGCTGAATAGGAGTGCCAGGGACCCAGGCGAAGGTTTCGGTCCCTGCGCTCCTCACTGTTCAAATATTAGCTCATTCCTGAGCCCTGTCTCGGGCTTTCTCCAAGACAAATTCTGGACAAGCGTCTAGGAACGGTTCACTTCAAGAGCAGCTCCCAAAAGGCAGTAGGGGTGAGACCATACCAATCTGGTTCCCACCACCCTACACGTCCCTCTGACATTACCCATCAAGTTTTGCACCTTCAGAGACTCTGGTGGCATGCTTTAGGACTTCTGATACGTGTCCTTAGCTTCATACTATTAAAAACTATTCTGGTGGCCTCTGGCAAACCCATCACATTATAATGCTTTCAACTGAAAAGCATAAAAAAAATGTAATTATGTCTGAATATCCCCATACCCCTATGACCCCACACGCTCAGAGTCAAGGACTGTGTACCATGTCATAGCTGGTCTGCTCTAGATGGACCTAGGCCTACAGACTGTGGAAACAAGTGAGTTGACACCTCAGAGCCAGGAATCATTTGTAGACCCTCGGTTACTTAGTTTGATAAGCCCACCTGTCTCATCCTAAAAAGCCCTGCCTGCCAGATACAGCCCGCAGAGAAAAGGCACACTTAAGACGTGACTGAGAGACTGTTCTGAAGGAGGTGGAAATCTCCATGCATTTGTTTTGTAGATAAAGGCAATTTTTCTTCTGGTCAGGACATTGCGGTGATGACCAGATTTATCCTTGCCTCTCTAAGTATCATTAAAAGGCTCTGAGCCTAAGGCTCAAGGAGGTGGGAGCTTTGACCCTACTGTGACTCACACTGGCTCACAGAAATCACTTCAAGCCTGCAAAACAGAGGACAGGCTGTGGGGTACGTGGCTCCCAGAAGAAGAAAGGATGGGCCAAAGAATTTCCCTGTTTCTGTTTCTCTAATGCCAGCCCAGACCTGCTCCCCAGCCCACCATGTCATGGAAGGAGCAGGAGCTGCCTTTCTGCTGGGCTGTGCAGGATGGGGAAAGAAGGGAGAATCCCATCCTCATCCCCCTTCGGAGGTATAAGGAATATCAGGACATAAAAGAGCAAGCTACCCACTCATGAGGTACCAGACCCAGAGGCTGTGGGACGGTACGAGCTCTCTCAGCCAGGCCTCCAAGAGCCGTTCTATCCTGCGGTGCCTCTGCGGATGCAGACTGTCCTAGCCCACAGGCTTCAATGCAAGGCTGGCAGACTGCATCAGCAGCAGAGCTGGCTACGTTCTCTCACCAGCGCTCAAGAGATTTATGAATAAGGCAGCGAATAATAGTTATTCTCAGTCTCCTGGGAAACTCCTTTTTTAAAGCTCTGTCTGTGCGTCCACATACAGTTTCTAGGTCAGTCTATTTAGAGGGATAAGACGACCCTGAAGCTCTTGAAACACTTTTCCACTACCTGACACTTTATCGTAGCTGTTCATTGCTTCTTTTTAAGTCTAATGAAAGTCTAATTTTAGTGCCAATACCTGCTCATGGCCCTGTGACGGCTGTGCTTGAAGCACACAAGTACAGAAAACAGCGCTGAGACTCATCTGGTAAGTCACGCATGGGTCATGGCTCAGTGCCGTGCAGATGTATCTACTCATGAGCTGTATAGCTTCATCCAACTGTTGCTCAGCACGAGCTCCCAGCTCAGTAGCTTCACTGCACAAATGTAGCCTGCATCCTGGAGCAAGCTGGGGAGTCCCTGTTTTCACAGAGCAAAAAAATCCATAGCTGGCAAAGAGGTTAGGATATTGCACTGCGGTCCATTAATGACTTCTATGCAGGACATAGCCAGACTGTTTTAATTGTGGTCTACTCAAAATACATCAAAAAACATCTTGAAGTTTCACATTCAATATGCAAATGTGTAAGACTCTCAGTAATTGAATGATGGCGGTGAGTAACTGCTCGCTCTTTGTAGTACCAAAACGTAGACAATGTTAACTTTGTTAACTGCTTTGAGTTCCACAGATAAAAATCATGTTTGTATTAGCTAGTTGTGGCTAGTTAAATACATTCATCAAGGAAATTAGGAGGAGGTTTATACTTCTCAGAAAACTGTGGTTTTGAAATCTCTGGAACCTCCCAGTATTTTTCCCACAAGTGCAGTGGAAGTAAAGATAGTTTGGAGGTGGTGCCTGATACCCTTGGAAAATGCCAGTGAGACAATGGCATTAAGGTTCCTGAAGTTCCAGGAAACTGCTGTACTTTTAGCAGGCCTCTTCTCATCTCCATCAACTGAGAGGAGAAGGTATTCATGCCATGCTGACAGCAGAAGGGGTGGGCTGCCCTGCAGTCAGAGACAATACCAAGCAAAGCTGGGGTTCATTTCTTCTGTGCAGGAGAAATTTATCTTTTCCTTGGGTGATGATCTCAGCATGCTTCAAGGAGTCTTGGCTTCCTTTTCCGTATTATAGCAAGAGGCTTTGACTGTGCTATGCACTGTCAGTTTTGCCTGTACTCTATGAAATATCCCTCTAATGGATGCGGGTACAATGCTTCAGCTATTCCTTGCTTTCCTTTGGATGAGACGGTGTCTGACGTGGGATACTGCTAATTATGGCAGGCATAGCAAAGCATGTGTGAAGAGAAAACACTCCATTTATCTCCACTAAGGAGCTGGCCCTTGCCATTTTTTTGGCTGCAACAGAAATTTCTCTGTCACAGAAAACCTCCATGTAGTGGAATAAAGAAAGTTGTGGATTTTTCCTGCTGAGCACCACAATGTCTGATGGCAGTGGCAGCTCACGCTTTACTGCTAAAGGCTTTGAGACTGACACAGAACTGGCCTGCTTCTCATGAGACTATTGCTAGTGCACATTAAAAACTATGATGAAGAGTCTGGAGAAGGTTTGAATTCAAGGATTTAATTGGGAAGACACTATGAGTGGGTCCTTGTAGGCTTCCTCTGTTCAGTACCAAAGCAGATGATGGACTACTGAGCACAAGTCATTTGAGAAGTGGCCTGAACTCAAGTAGGTGAAATTAAATAAGGACAAATGCAAAATAACAACTACACTTAGGAGGGAGAAATTAAATGGGGAATAGTCAGGTAGGCATTAGGAGGAGATTTAAAGTCACCAAATTATCTGTGATGCTTTTGCAATAAAACCTTTGAATTCCCCCATCCAGATCACCCCATCACTCTGGACTACCACAGGAGGAATGCCAGGTGTAAGGCATGGGAGATGGTTCTCCTGTTCCACTTGAGACAGGACAGGGAGTACCTGAAATGTTCTGTGTTGGGCATCACTTTTCAGGAAAAAATGTGTGCAGAAAGTAGAATCATAGAATAGTTTGGGTTGGAAGGGACCTTAAAGATCATCCAGTTCCAACCCCTCCCCGCCATGCGCAGGGACACCTTCCACTAGACCAGGTTGCTCAAAGCCCCATCCAACCTGGCCTTGAACACTGCCAGGGATGGGGCAGCCACAGCCTCTCTGGGCAACCTGTGCCAGTGCCTCACCACCCTCACAGTGAAGAGCTTCTTCCTTACCTCTAATCTAAATCTACCCTCCTTCAGTTTAAAGCCATTACCCCTTGTCCTATCACTACATGCCCTTGTAAAAAGTCCCTCCCCATCTTTCCTGTAGGCCCCCTTTAGGTACTGGAAGGCCACTATAAGGTCTCCCTGGATCCTTCTCTTCTCCAGGCTGAACAACCCCAACTCTCTCAGCCTGTCCCCACAGGAGAGGTGTTCCATCCCTCTGATCACTTTTGTGGCCCTCCTCTGGACCCACTCCAACAGGTCCATGTCTCTCCTGTACTGAGGACCCCAGAGCTGGATGCAGAACTGCAGGTGGGGTCTCACCAGAGCGGAGTAGAGGGGGGAAGGATCACCTCCCTTGGCATTCTGGCCACCCTTCTTTTGATGCAGCACAGGATACAGTTGGCTTTTTGGTCTGCAAGTGCACATTGCCACCTCATGTCTAATTTTACATCCACCAGTACCCCCAAGTCCTTCTCCACAGGGCTGCTCTAAATCAGTTCATCCCCCAGTCTTTACTGATACTGGGGATTGCCCCAACCCAGATGCAGGACCTTGCACTTGGCCTTGTTGTACTTCATGAGGTTCGCACAGGCCCATTCCTCAAGCCTGTCAAGGTCCCTCTGGGTGGCAAACTTCCCTCTAGCAAATCAATCACACCACTCAGCTTGGTGTCACCTGCAAACTTGCTGAGGGTGCACTCGATCCCACTGTCTGTGTCACTGCTGAAGATATTAAACAGTATTGGTCCAGTACCAATTCCTGTGGCATCTGCTGAATGGTGAGAAGATACATGTGGGCATCATATTATTACCTACTTCTTCATTCCATGCTGAAGTGGCTGAAAATTAGTGGCATTTGGGTTTTTAAATCAGTTTTATGCTTTTGAGAATCCTACAGTTCTCTGCTCCCAAGTGGCAAAAACACAAGGGTGGTTATTACTTAACTGAACTGTACTGAACATTTCATTCAGCCTAAACTTTAGGTTTAAAATGCCCAAGAGTCCTTTTTAATATCCATGTTTATCTTTTCTGATTCAAATGCTTAGTTACTTTACCTCTGGCTTTCTCAGTCTTGAAATGATTGCAACTAACTCCTCTCCTTTGTGTTTTTTAGCTACTCTTTTTTTAAAGCTACGCCTTTTTTAAGAGAGATTTTCCCTACCTGCTAAGAATCTGTAAGTGAAGAGCTGGTGTAAAAAACACAGCACCAGCTGCATTTTCACTGGACCAAGATTTGGAGCAAGGCTGCCTGAGAAGAAGCTCAGATGTTCAGCCTGCGGTAGGAGCTTCTTCTGTGGAGGAGAATGATCCCTTCGCAGCAGCTCACGGGAGGACACCTAGACATCTGCACCCAGTAAATTCACCCTTATCAAGCCACGTGCTAAATAAAGCAACTACCCAAATGAGAAGTGCCCATGCCTCCCTATCACCGCAGCCACAGCCCAGTTGACATCCAGAATGCTGCTTCTGCTCCATCTACTACTTCACCACACCATGTTATACCTCCTGTACCAAATAGTCATTTTACACCAGGGCTGGGACTTCCCTCCTTGCCATTCGTACATCCAGATTTATCGGCTATGCAGGCTCCCATGGCTAGTGTGCTTCACATCTGTGACCCATGGTTTGCAACGTGTCACAGATGCTGTGACCTCTGCCAAGGCTGCCTCACGGCCAAGCTCCGACACATGGTCGTTGTCCTACATGCACCTGCCTTCCAAACAGTGCAGCTGCAGGCGACACGGTTGGACCCCAACACGGGCTATCCTACAGAAGGTACAAATGCTAGGTACCAAGCAAACAGAGTGTCATAGAGATAAAAATAAATTATTATAGAAATAAATAATAATAAATTATATATTATTCTCAATAATAAATCTTTTCCAGTTGTCTTGTCTTGTCTCTACAGTCTCACAGTTACTGTATCTACACTCCAGGGAGGTTGTCTTCAGGGAGATGAACTGGGTTTGGTTTTTTTCCCAGCCCAGGAAAGCCAAAGGCCCCAGGCACTACCGGTGCATGCAGCAAAACGGCAACACGTGGCTAATCCAGTAGCTGCCCTAGCACCAAGGGCTCCTCGGACAAACCCAATCATTCACAGGTCTTGGCGAGTCATTGCCCCCTTCCTCCCCTCAGGCCAGACATAGGGCAAGGGGTTGTGGGGCTGCAGGGAACACACTTGTGGTTCTCCTGTCCATCTTACATTTATATCTGGGGATAATTGCAGCATTTCAGCTAGCATAGTTACAGATCTGTTCTACAGGAGTCACACATTGCGCTTTCAGTCTCCATCATGACTAGGTATGCTTTTATGGCACACTGGAACTGACAGATAAGAGGCCAGCACCGAGTGACCACTGGATTCTTGGCACTGGCATCAACTGGCGCCCCTGGGATTCATAAGAAAGAGTACAAGGGAAGCCCAGATAGAGTTTACATATCATCAGTCAAAACCAAAGAAGCAGCAACTGATCTACAGGCAGTTTAGTGATTTTTTCATAACAATTAAGCTTGGAAGGCTTAGAGCCTTAGAAAATGGCATCTGCAAAGGAAAGTTGGAAAGGCTCTGATTTTTGTAGAAGAGAGTGGGGAGGAGAAAAACCTTCTCAAAAGAAAAAATAGTGAAAGACAGCTCTTCACAAAGGACATGAAAAAGAAGCCACCAAATTAATTTGCAAAAGTGATGATTTAGCTTAAATGCTTAGAAAAGGCTTTACTTGCAAAGCTGCAAAGCCCTGGACTGAGGCTACATTTTATCTTCACAGCACTGATGCTAGAAAGTGTCACAATACCAGTAGTGGTGCCATGGACCACAGGCCTAGGGACAAGAGCCTCAAGGGAGGCAGGGAGGGAGGGAAAGAGGGAGGGAATGAAAGCTGGAAGCTAAAAACCTCATCTGACATCAACAAGTGCAAGAACGGCTTCACAGATTTGTTTTCCCTTTACTGCTATTCAGAATAGCACCAGCTGCCAAATACAGCCTGGCATCGTCTTTGTTCCCTTTCAAGGTGTCTGCAGAATTCCGCATGGAGGAAATTAACAAAACACTAGGAACATTGCTAGAAACAGAGAATTAATATTCATGAATTCATAGAAATTGTAAGTTAATTTCCATAAGTATGTTATTTGCATAAGCATGTTATCTTATGATAGTTTTCAAGGAACTAGAAAAATAAGAAAACAGTATTGTCAACACAAATAATTTCACTTTTGAATAGAAAAAACACAGCACTCTTTAAATCATCAAAGCTGCAGAGCCAACCACTCAAGGTTTTGGAGATGCCAGCATTAACTTTACCTATGTGACCTTAATCGTGTTCCCTTATGCATATGCCAGATGATGCATTCTCTAAATGCAGTTCATTTTTCCACAAAACTCCTGTTCTCAGGCTATGTGGGTCTCCTGCAAGGAGCAGCTGTTCAGTGCCTTGCGTACTGTTTGTTAGCCAGTAGACACCGCTCGGCCGTGTTCGCAGCCTGCTCCAGGGGCACATGTGTGAGAGCTCCAGAGGAAACAACGGAGCCAGGTTTAAAAGAATGACCTACACTGATAACCAAGGACATGACTGAGAGCAGTCAAACTGGTGAACTCTGGGGAACACACTACCTCAGGTACAGAGAGTTGTGCTCTGGTATAGCTGTGAGCAGAAGACCTGTATCATCACCTGTACCATTGCTCTTCCTTCACCCCAACAGAAGGACAGTCTGTATCTATAAAGAAAGACACTGAAAAGGAGGGAAAAAACCAGCAAGCCTTGCCTAAGATTTATGGAAGCAGAAGCAGGCAAGATTTTGAGGGAGAAGATAGCAATAATAATTGTTGTTGTATAAAACACCCATCCAAAAACTAGTTCATTGTGGTCAGCAAAAAGGACCCCAAAAGACGTAACCAGGAGTCAGCAGCCAGCGTCCCGTGAGGTCTGTGTCACACAGGAGTCAGCCTGGCCGCGCCACCCAAACACACACAGGTCGGTGCTTCTGAGGACGTGGGTATGAGGGTGGGAGTGGGAAGACTTGCTTAGAAAGTCAGATAAACCAAAACGTCCTCCCCTTTCCATAACGCCTCACATTTAGCTCGGATTCATTATATTCCCAGAGGAGAAAGAAAAGCCTCCCGACAGCATGACCCTTACCATGCTCCAGAGCAACCAGTCCCTTCTCACACCAAAGTCCCCCACTGGCTCATTCTTGCAGATCTGTTTTTCTAAGGCTAGCTACTAAACCACCTGTCTCAAAGCACTGCACAAGACCAAAATTCGAAAGGTAGCAAAAAGTCTGGCTGCAGCAGGCAAACACAGAATAATAATAGTTGAAGTAGTTGTGCTTGAGTCTTTTAAGCTGCAGACTCACTGGAAAAAAGAAAATATGCGACAGAAAAAAATAAAGCATTAAAGCATAACAAGATGAATCCAAAACACAAACAAAAATTTTTCCCTCTCCTCTTTGATAAGACTGACAACAGCAGAATATACTCTGAAAATGCTTTGCTTTTGTCGTCTGAGGAGAGTCGCCCAGCCCCGTGCTCGCTCAGCTCTCCCCAGCCGGCAGGACAGAGCCACAGTGGCATTGGTCTGGCAGGAGCCACAACGGGCATGTGGCCATGCACAGGAGTGGAGATGCTTTGAAGGATCAGAGCAGAAGGTCAAGCTACTAGCAAAATTCAACTTTCAGAAGTAGATTTCCAGGCAGACTTCCTCTCCCAAGTCGTTCGTGACCAAACAGAGAAAGAATCCTGCAAAATATTGGATACTATATGAAGATTTGAAGCATTGCATTTCCCTAAGGGCAGACTTAAAAAAAAAAACCTACTAAAACCCCCAAGGAGACAACATTTTCCATTTCTAAAGCCAGGTGATTCTATAGGTAAACCCAACCGTGACCGTGACCATTTGTTTCCCTTAGGGAAGAAAGGATGCTTTCGGGAAGGGTCTCTTGATCTGCTCTCACTGTCCTCCTTTGGCCCCAGGCAGGGATGCTCTTCTGTTCATTACCAGCTTAAGCTGAGTAAAGCCATTCCAGAAATCCAAGTAAAGAAAGATTTTTATTAATGTATACAAAATAACGAATGTGTAGCCTTCAAAATGGTTTTGTTCAACATTTACAAAACCTGTGACAAAATTAAGGTGGGAAGAAGATGGGGTTGGCTCCCTGTACTCCTTCCCTCCCGCCATCCCCTTCCCTTGAGTCTCTTCTTCCTCCTGCTGCCATCGCACGCTCCCTCCCCTCTCAGCTTCCTCCTCACCGCTCTTCTCCCTTCTCTCTGCTACCAGTGAGTGAACACTTGCTGCTAGAAACTGCATGTAAACACAGACCTTTTTTCTTTTGACCAAGGGAACCAAATGTAGCACCTAATTTGTTGCTTTATCCCTTGCCCATATGGGCACGTACACATTTTTCCTCTCCTGGGGCAATATTTTAGTATTCAGGAGAAATGTTTAAATAGTTAAAAACTGGTAAGGATGACTACAAGGGGTTATGAGGGACTCTGACATTAAATTGGAGCTGCATAATTACAAGGAAGGAAGAGGCAAAGGGAAAAATGAAAGGATAATGTCCACTGAATGGACTTGGAAGGGATGGGCTGACTTCCCAAACTCTCATGAAGCAGGTTTTCCGACGCTACCAGACCTCTCTCTCTTGTAGAGCAGAAAGGGGCTGAGGTCCCTGCTTCTCTCACATGCTTTGGCACATTAATTTAGATCTTCCTATAATGAATGTATAGGTCAGATCTTGCACAACTGAAATCAGGCAATGGGTCTGATTTACAGCAGTCCAGACTATGTCTAAGGTTACTGCGGATCTAAAAATACCTCATCACCACTTTCCTCTTTTAAGTGCATAATATTAGATTTTTAGGTACTCAGCATTCCCAAAGGTTTATTTTCTGGTAAAGAGTTGGGATCTGCTGTCACCGGACTGGGGACCGTGGTTCACAGGCTCTGTGTGTTTGGGGTCTCCAATAGAATAGAATAGAATAGAATAGAATAGAATAGAATAGAACATTTCACTTGGAAGAGACTTACAACAATCATCTAGTCCAACTGGCTGACCACTTCAGGGCTGACGTGTTGCTAATGTAAAGGGGGGAAACGGGACCTGGCTTAAAGGTTCAAAGCAGGCAGGAAGAAAGGTTTGATTCTGCATAAGTACTCTGACTCATGGGGCCTTGATAAAGGGTAATAAAATAGCACTGGATTCAAAGTGAGAGACTGAGAACACCTTGTGAAAGGACAGGCTAGCTGCAAGGAGTGGTAGGCATTTCAGTCTCTTTAACTACTGCTACTAAAAGACCTGCATAAGGCTTAAAATGATTTCAGAAATGTAAGTTTATTACAGGACATTGGAAAAAACAGTTTCTCTTTTTCTTTTTCCATTTATAGTCATCTATAAAATGAAGATTTTTCTTGCTTCACTGCTGGCTGCTGCAAATTGATGTGGGGGCACCCTGGTGTGACATTCTAGCTAATTTCCACAGCACAAGGAGAGTTATTGCTTTCCTGAGCAATACAAGGTACAGTTTTTGGAATGCTAATTTTTTTTCATGATTCAAAATCAGATTTTCTTCTGCTAAGAACATTAAGTTCTGCAAACTACTCCAGACAGCTGCAGTCACATGAATTTTCTTAGCCACTGCAAGAAGGACACATCTCACTCATCTTGAAATGCAACAAAATTGTGCAATCACCAGAGGATATCTTGTGGTGAAACGTTCCACTTTTATTACTTGTTATCAGAGATAACATGTGTTGTCTCAAAACAGTTCATTTATGAACAGATTCCAGAGAGCTAACATCTTAGTTGGAATGAAGCGTCCCAAATGTCTGATCTGAGAAGTGCCCAGGTGCTTTACAGGATAAGAGAGCAACATTCAAAGGCAAATAAAAAGTCGAACAGTGGGATCCTTTAGCTGCCACTTGACAGTAATGCAGAGATGCTCTGATCAAAAGGTCCTAGTCCAAATTCAGAGTAGTGTTTAATTACCTGTTCTCCAACTGTGGATTTTATGTCCAGCATTCTCCAAAGCAGTTTTTTTGTGTTTAGTTCTCTATTTGAAGACAAGCTTTCTGAATATTCACTACTTTATTGTAGGAAAGAAAAATTCTGTGTGATTTAGCGCTGGTGGCAGATGCTGAGCTAACGGGTTGGTGTTTGCCATCTACTTATGCAAAGAATAGGCATCCATTTTTCTTCCAACTCTACCTTAGAAAAAGTGCCTGCGATGTAAGAGACTCCTCTGTTTCTCAATGTCCATCTTACCTTCCACTTCTCTGAGGGTATTTCCACAAAAAAATGGATTTGTGAAATATATCTGTTCATTCATTCTGAACAGATCTTGACTTTTCAGACTCCAGTTCAGAAGGGATGCCTTCCTACCCAGCTGCACTGGATCTAAGCCAGCAACCTAAAGGTCTACATGTCAACCATCTCCATGTTGCTATGAAGAGTCTTAGAAAAGGGGGAGGGAGGCCCGATGTGATTAGACTGTTGCTGTAGTGTTTAAGTACCAGCAAAACACACACAGAGCCCCAATGGTAGAAAGGCTTAGTCACACAGATAACAGCGACATACATGCAGAGAATCCCGTCCTGCAAGCTGATCCAAAGTCAACGTGACAAAGAGAGTTCCTTCCCGGGAAGAGCTTGCTTTAGGGCTCCACGCCATTATCATCAGCCTGCATCAACCGTGCAGCTCTTTCATATTACCTCCTGCAGAACCTCCTTCTTGGTTTTGTCACATGTGGTTGTACAGTCCCTAAGTAGGTCAGGGCTTCACATCTTCCCACCATTTTAGCTCTAGCCAAATCTATGTGCAGTCCTTATAGATTTCCCAGGGCCGCCGTTTAGCTCACAGCTACTACCGGCTCAACTGCAGAGAGGTCTGTCTTTCCTGACTGGATGTTGGAGGCTGATGGAAGGACATGGGAGGCCTGCAACCTCTTGAAGTTGATGTTTTCTGGCCAAGCGGGTCGGTAGGATGGGATCGTGGAGGCAAGCCTCTGTTCTGCGGGCCTGGGAGTTTTTCTGCACAAGTTGAGCAAAGCCTTCAGTTCTGATCGGAAGCTGTCATTGAGCCAGCAGTAGATGAAGGGGTTGTAGCAGGTGCTGCTCATTGCCAACCAGTGAAAGGCGAAGTACAGGGCATTGCTGGTGTGGATGGTCTGGCTGGAGAGGAGGATGACGTAGCAATTCAAGGGGAACCAGCAGACTGCGAAGAGGATGACGACAAGCATCAGCATCTTTATGGTCTTCCTATTCTTTTTGCGAAGGGCAAAGTACTGCTCAGTGGTGACATCCCCGATGACGTTGCGCAGCCAGAGTTTCTTGGCCACTGTCACGTAGGCGGCAGAGATGATCAGAAGGGGCAGGACATAGAGCAAAACGAAGGTGGTTAAGTCGAGGTACTTCCAAAAGAGGTCAGCAGGCTCAGGGAAATCCGGCAGGCATAGGCACCGGGTAACCTCCTCGCTGCAAGTGGAGCATACGGGACACGGGGTGAGAACGCATCTGGCTGGGCACGGTGGGAGAGGTACATCAGGAGCAAGGAGGTAGGTGGGAGAGGGCTCCTGCCACAAAGCCTGGAGGCAGACCGTTCCTGTGTGCACTTGTGTCACAGTTAAGCGGAGCTCTGCTGTCCAAGGATTTGAGCTATGGAGCGGCCTGTGAGCATGTGGTGATAATTTCTCATAGGCATTCATGACCTTATGATAATTTTATGAATTTCATCAACTACAAGACTTCCAGCTGCACAGAAGCACGTTTTTATTCTCTGTCCTTTGGCAAACAGAAACACAGTCTCTGCACATGTTAAGGACCTTTCCCTCATTAAAGCTCTTTCAAAATATCAGGGCTCATGACAGCATTTTATGGAACGAGTAGCTGAGGCAGATTTTTTTCACCTTCTCAGGGCTAAAGAGTAGATTAAAACCTGTTAGGTTTTAGGTTTTTCCCCATTTCTGGTCTGCCCAAACAGGTCAGATTGGTACATCATGTAAGATGCCAGTGTATAGAGATAGAGGGTCCAGGCCAGATCCTCTAACTTAGCCTATTTCATGTGATTAGTGTGATCAAATAAAGATAAAACAATTAAAAATAAAAACAAGGACAGGATATCAGCCATTGCAGAAGGAATCTGATGAAATTTATAGACTAGATCCACATTTGGCTGACTTCAACATAAGCTCAGGGCTTTCAGTAGAAGATTCCAAAGTATGATCACTGGCAGTCTGGCCTCCAGGGAGACTGTGGAGGACAGCTAAGCATATCCTTACCTGTATTCAAAGGTAAAGAGTTTTTGGTAAATAGCATGTGGTAGGGAGAAACAAGTTGCCATGATCCAGATTATAGAGATGTAGATAACACCTTTTGCAGTAGATATGCGAGGTTTCAGAGGGTGCATTATAACCTGTGCAAAATAAACCAAGATTCAGGCTTATAAATTTTCAGGAAATAATTATACAATTTTTTCATATGATCTTCCAGCCTTAAATCTATTACTTAATGAGGCAATTCAGCATGCAAGCAGTACAGTCTTCACCCAGCTCCCATTGACTCTAAGCTGTACATGAAAGCCTGACATTTTCCTCCATGGAAATAGGTAAAGTCACATCCCAGTCCTACCCTTGCATTTTAGTATTGGTGTCTAGGTGGGAAAAACTGGGTACTAGGGGGTCTTGCGCACATGTTCATTTCCAGGTTCAATTTACTTAATTGCAAAAAAAAAAAAAAAAAAAAGAGGAAAAAATAGACTCTTCAGTATCAGTGACCCAAAGAACCACAGGTTTGTGATTTAACCAGACCTCCCTGAGGATGCTTCTGACAGCCAGTGCATTTTCTGGAAGCAAGAAGCTTTCTAACAGAAAATGTCAACTGTCAATTGTTTTGTGTGGTTGTTGGGTGACTCCAAACTGATAATGCCCAACTGTCCCCAGTTTTGAGCCCATTATCAACAGCAAGCCACAGCTCTGCTTGTGAAAAACACCAGTGTGTTACAGTCAGGTCTCCAGTATTTGGGGTAACGAGGGGTGAGACATCCCAGAGCAACGGGAGACAAAGCTGCGGAAGCTAACTGGGAAGTCCCTACATCCATGGTGCTGGACAAGCCACCCAGGAGCAGAGCTGCCCACATAAATTCCTATCAGAATCTTGGACTTTCTCCTTGTTTCAGACTACTGGATTATCTGCTGCAGAAAAGCTCCCATTCCCCAGCTGGAAGCAATCGCAAGGCAATGGACATCTTCCATCTCCCACTTTGCTGCGGGCTTGAAATGATTCTTTCCATCTGACAGCAAGAACTGCTCCCCTACCCTGTCAGCTCCTCATGCATCTTACGTTAACCTGGGAGCTGAGAAGGAAAGGACATGAGATCATCCTTTCTCATTTTAATTATGCCCTCCCAAGCTTTCCATCTGTCTGCTTCAGAGAGCTCTCACCTGGTGCCTGTCCACAGCAATGGCTGTGAGGGTCAAGGCAGAGACGTGGAGGGAACAGTACTGCGCAAACCTACTGACATGGCACATCCCCTTCCCGAATATCCAGGTACTGTTCACGAAACGAGCCTAAAACCAGAATACCATTAGTTTTGTGTACCCCCTCACACCTCCACAAGCTTATAGATATCTGAGACACCTCTGGCACATAATCCCTTCTGCTCTGTAAAAGATATTTTTAAAATAGCATGTTCTTTGTACAGTTGTGTAATTTTCTGGCTTCTGAACCCTGAAGAGGTAGGTTAGCGCTGCTCAGTGGCCCAGCAATATCCTCCAGGACAGTACAGCAGCACAGTACCAAAGATACTTGTTCTCTTTTATTCACGGTGTCTCCTTCTGCAGTCTAACTGTTGAGTCAATACATTTGGTTTTCCCTTTTAAGCCCTTACAGGATAGGGCTGACCTATATGCCTTATCATACTTCAAAGCAAACTACAGCTTTTCAACACAGCTTGTAAAATGATGGTGAGCATTAATCTTTTTTTCAAGAGGTTCATAGTATTACCTTGGAAATACTTCAGAGAAGGGAAGGAAACAAAAGACCAGATACTACAAAGTACTAAGTAATCACTGCGAGGTTATTATTGTTCAAGTACTATCAGGGCTGCTTTTAACAAATGGGTAATTTCAGCTCTTCAACTAGATAACAGGAATTAGAGAAGAAAAAGGTATGTGGAGTTTTCCAAGGATCACTCCAATCACTGTAATTTGGACTGGACACGTATCTGCAGAACATCTGTGCACTGCCTATAGCAGTATAAAGAAGAAAAGGCCACCAAAGTAACTGCGATGCCTTTACGGCATCTCTGCCCCAGTCTTACCAGTGTAAAAGGCGTGTTGAGGAGCGTGATCATGATATCGGCTACAGCCAGGTTCACAATGAACAAGCTGGTGGCGGAGTGCATGCGCTTGATCTTGATGACAACGTGACAGACCAGGACGTTGCCGAAGAGGGAGAAGACAATGATGAAGGAGTACGCCGTGACGAGCAGGGCTTTCACTGTGATGCTCTGCGACTCCACTCCGTACCGGCTCCTGCCCACAAAGCTCTGCCAGTCAGCCAGGCTGTCATTATCCCAAGAAAAGAAACCCGAGATGTTCGGGATTACAAAAGTCTTCTCCAGGCTCCCATTGAGGGGCAACTTTCCTGGGGTCACAAAGGCATTAACCAAGCCAGGGAGAGCGAGCCAGACAAAACAGGACAACATCTCTGAAACGCCGCTCTGCTCCTCCAATTTGGAAATAGCTCATTTGTAAGAGAGCAGAGCTCCTGCCGTGTGCTGGGAGAAGCCGTCCTCCCCTTGCTCAGCCCAGGCACGCTCGGGGGCTGCAAACATAGTACGCAACTAGCAGGAGTGGGGGGATGCTCCTGCCGTGTGCTTCTCTCCCACTCGGCTCGCTGCTACTTTTGCTCCTTCAGCCAGCTTTATAGCCCCAGGGAAAGCTCCAAGCCAGGATCTTCTGCAGCTATTGGGCTGCATGACATTATTTCTGCTCTGACGTGCTGCTTTTCCACCCAGTCATGCTCCTCCGGGTGCTACTCCAAGACAAGCACATCTGTGAGAAAAGCAAATCAATCCCTCCAGTCATCAGCATCCTTTTTTTCTACCAGCAGCCCAGCTCATGCAAAGTCTGTGCCATTTATAAATCAGCAGTGTGTGTGGCAGCGCTGCTCTCTTCCAGGACACAGTTCAAATTTAAGCTCAGTTTTAAAGAACTGGCAGGCAAGTTTCAGCCTGTTTCACACCATGAAACTTACTAACTAGCATAGAATAGGGGGGTAACAGATGAATTGTGAAAAACAAGCCAGCTTATTGTACTTGCAGTATTTTTCCAAAGACCTTTTTTTCCCCTCAGAGGGACAGAGAAATACTTAAGCTTTCCCTTGGCAGGGCTTTCCTCTTGGCCAAGGGAATAAAAAGTTTGATGTGAAACTGCGCTTTCTAGGGTTTGTAGGAATACAGAGGTAGTTACAAAGAGGCGATTATATGGGACAGAGGATGGGAAGTGATGTCCCAGCCCACTGAGTCCAGTATCCAGGACTGGACAGGCAGCCATACGCTGGACCCAAGCACTGACGAGAAGGCAGCATGTGTGTTCCCTATGCCTTCCCCCCAAAACACAGTAGGAAATTTAAAATCAGTATCAGGAGACCCAGAGCCACAAATCCTACAGAGCACAGAAAGATGTGCCCCTCTGCTGTGGGCAGAGCCTCTTGGGTGGTGCCAGCTAACCCCAGGCAGAGCTGGTTTTGTACCTAAGGCTTTATTTAACCATCAGTTAAAAGACTCCCCCCCAGTGAACCACTCAGGCTGCTTTCTCCTCACTGCTGCTTAGGAGTTGAATGCAGCAGGACAGGCAGCACGGCCAGCCCACAGTGCTCCTCTGCAAACTGCTGCCAGCATCTATTTCTTTCACAAAATTGTCCAATTTGAGCTCTTCTGGCAGTTTGCCTGTCTCAGAGGAAGCTTTCCAGTGAACCTGCTGGAACTGCTAAGGTGGCAGTCACCTGTGACCATTCAGAGAGAAGAAAGAAAACTGTGTCCACCTCAGAAGCACTTGGCCAGCAAGGATGCCTCCAATCTGATGCTCCCAGAAAAACAGAGTCTCACAATGTAACATAAAGGCGCAGTGAAATGGCAGAAAGCAGGTCAGGGCAGCATTCTGGTGTGGGTTTGGGATGAGAACAGAGCAGTTGGTGGCATATGTCCCCCTTCTCGCTGGGCTCCTCTTGTTAAACCACTGCTGCGTTTACCATTGAACTTTATTATATCACTGTTTTATATCAATAAACATATCGCTACTTCTCCCTTACAAGGGAAGTGTGTCACTCCATCCGTGACACAATCTCCTCCCACACAGCCCAAGCCCACCCTCCTCCAAGCTGGACTCAGCGTCTTGTGACCCAAGGAGGTAGACCCACCACACACCGGGCAGGCCCACCCAAAATACGCACAAAGGATCATGGAAAAAGCCCTGTGGAAGCTCTGGTCATGTCATGTCACTCTCATGTTGCCTGTGTGCCCTTCTCTGCCTCACATCACCCTTCTGGTTTAGTTTGTATTTAAAAATACCCCAGTATGAACTGTCTGAACAATTCACCTACACGTGGCTGTTACTAGCGAACAGGCTGAAGTAGGTTTGTCAGCTTGGTACCCACTCCTGCTGACAGCTCCCTTGCTCCACCATCCCTGGCACCCACTGACAGCAAAGGAAGCAGCTGCACAGGAACGTCAGGATTTGGTACGCTGTATATGTTTTTTGTAAAAGGTACCTGTGATGTAATTTATAAAATGAGAAGTATTTAGAAAATGTTCGAAATAAAGCTATACAGCTCATGAATTCAGGTAATCATAAGAAGTCATCAAAAACATCTGTGCAAAAGAACTCTTAATAAAATTATAATATATTAGACAACAGGCCTGATGAAAAAAAAGTTTGTAACAGGAATATAAAAAAACCCCACTCACACTAAAGAATGCAATTCAGAAGCATTCAAAAAAAGGAATAATGCTTTTTCTTCTTCTTAAATACAGAGCAGAGTGTGCAGACACACCCCCACCCCCCATTTTCCTGGGAACAATCTTTCTTCCACTACTGTGGCTTTGTTGAATTTTTGAGCTTTCCTGGGGCAGGTGGACTGGAAGTTACATGAGTGAGAAGTGACTTTTCAGAAACTATCCAATGTGATCTCTGAGAAATAACATTGATTTTCTGTGCATCTTACCCCCATATAACAAATTACATTAACAATTAGGAGAAGTATCTGTTTATAGTACAGTCTTTCTACACACACCAGGTTACATTTTCCCCCCTGAAGTGAAGGATGCTATCTTTATCTTCTGTACAAGACAATTCAAGAACTGCTGCAGTTTATAAACAAAGCTGCTCTGAATTTGACAGCTGACTGAAAAAAAATTGTGAAAAAGGTAGAAAGAACCTTTGATACAATTCCTATCAATCCTATACACTTTGCTTAAATCTCTGCCTAGGATGTGCCCACAACATTAAGACATAAGAGTCTCCTTTGGTACTTCTTGAATTACAGACCAGAATTAATTCCCATATACTATGACATTTAATAACAGTGCAATAGTGGATTTAGTTCTCCTAGTAGAGCTGAAAGTATTAGAACATTTTCCAGCTTCTATACTGAAAACCGTTGGGTCAAACTATTACTCTCCAGAGTTTTCAACTGTATCCATAGAAAATTGCAAATAAGTACGAGTTTCGTTATGCTGACCGAGTCCATGTCCATGTCCATACTTGCATACTACTATAAATTTACTCCTCCGTAAAATTCAAGCCCAAGAGATGGAGTTTTCTATAAAAGATATGACTGTTGTTATCATCCCAGAAAGAAAACAGGCTTTTAGAAGTTTTAGAAAGAACTTGCAGTTTCAGGCAGTACTTCAGAATATTAGACACTCTAGTCTAATGCATCAAGCAACACAACACCCAAATTATAGCAATTTGGTGCCACTGAAAAAAAAAAAACCCAAACCAGAAACATCTCATAGAAGCAAAAACTGAAGGCAAGCCATCATTTACAGAGAAATGTCATATGGAGAATGCCTTGCAAACTGCTTTCCATTTTCTTCACTAACTTTCACAGTCTCTCTTGTACAGCAAGCCAGAAATCACTTAGTTCTTCTTGATGGTGCAGTGCTTTTGAATGGATCAAATTCATCCTGCAATTTGTAAACAGATAGGTATTACTAGAAATAGCATGCATTCTGGGCCATAAAAAGTAAAGTCACCTTTAGATTAAACTAGAAAGCCTGGTCACATTATTCCATGTTTTCTGACAGACCTGTTCTTGTTGGTTTTGATAGGAAAGAGATTATTCATTGATTTAAAAGTCCAGATCACAAATGTGCAGAGAATAGAAACTGAGTTTACATCAATATATTCAGAACAGCTACTGAAATGGGCAACAGTCTATATTTCAGGTGTGACCTAGGAAAATGTTACCATTATGAGCAGCACACACCTCAATGAAGTTAGGTCCATATATGTATCTCAAATCATAATTTACTGAGATTTGCATGAATCAAAAATACAGTTTCTTTTTGCATATTCAAGCAAACATGAAGTTTTGTATTTCAGGTACAAGAAGAAGAGATAGTACAATGGAGAGAAGGCACAAGAATGTAACATTTTCTCTGAAGTGGCCAACACCTGACATTTTTAAGGCCAGGATCCTGACCGTACATGACAGTCTACTAGTCTGTGAAAACAAACTGCACAGTGCTTGACAGTATAATGTGTATTCTATTCAGTGCAAACTGTGAATAAAGTTCTACTTGTTTAATTATGGAAGTAACCATTTCCTAGCAGTTCCAATATATACTGCAAGAACAGACACCTTAAACTTGAAGATAGTATTTTAATTTTTTCTTTAAAGTGTATTTACATAATTTGCAACAATGAAACAATAAAGTGCCCTGGAAAACAGCCGTTTTTAAATGCAATAAAAAACCAAAAATTCTTCCTTTTTACAAGAATAAAGTACATAAACAAATGAAAGGACATAGCCAAGCACTAGAAGAGATTACAATTACTTTCTTCCCCAGGCAAAATAACCTATTCCACACATTTCAGGAATGACAATTAACTGATTAAGGATTGAAGGGAAAAAGGACTGGATATTGTCCTGAGGTTCCTTCCAGCCTTATTTTTGATGATTATGTATATATTCTAATTAAAGCTGGTTGCAATAATCTAGCGCTGTTAGTGGAAAAAAAACCCCCAAATTTCAGTTTTACTTGGAAATGCTTTATTCAAACAGCTGTAAAACAGTAAGCTTGCTTACACAAAATAAAAGAAAAAAAGATCACTATATACCATACCTCATCTGACTCAAAATCGACTCCTCTAGATGTTTGGCTTTGTGAACCTCTTTTACTAAGTGAAGATGTAGTTGACAACCTTGAAGCGTACAAAGCGAAAAAAAGGTATCAGCATGTTCTCAATTACCAGACATTCCAATAACTTTTCCTTCAACTTAGATTTGAACCATCAATACAGAAATTAAGAATGAATAGAAATAACAGTAAGTAGAACAATTAAAATTCTCAAACTAACATTAATTCTAAAGCTTTAACCTAGCTTATCTCAATCAGTAGACCAATTTATTGTTATAGAAAGATCATCCACATTAATAGGTAAAAATTCATATGAATTCTCTAAGCAGTGTTATGACTTCCTTAAAAATCTGGGGGTTTTTTTCAGGTAGTGGATCAGATCCCTGGACTCTGCTGATTGCCAGTCAGAAATAAGGCAGTCATGGTAGCATTCATGAAGTAAACATACCAACCTTTGATTTACTTTGGAAGAACGAACAATAGAAATGTCTTCTAGATCAGAGTCATCATCCATAATATCCTGAAAAAATTATATCATTTATAAAGCTTTTTCAAAGAATTTATTCTTGCAGAGATATAGTGCATAATACTACAGTACTATAGCACAGAACCTTTGGGTTTTTTTCCAACTATATGCCTACTTAGTTGCAATATACACTTGACAGGGCTACAGGCTAGAACTGTAGCATGTGCAAATAAAGCACAAGTTTTGTTCTTCAGATCTTTGATCTTGCAGAAACCCCCAAAATACTCACGTATATACACTCTGTATCTTAAGACTATGGTCACATGATCTTTGTTTTTTTTAAAACACCATACCAAAAAAAGGGTACAAAAGGTCTACAGATTAACATTCAGAAACTTACTGCTGGAACTGATAGCTTGGGAACATCTGCTGGTTTAAGCTGATGTTTTAACCATATATTTATTTTTCAAATCAGAAGACAGCAAAAGGTAGCGCAACTTCACTCATGCAAGATGCTTCTTACCTCAGAGTAAGATTTAGATGAATTCAAAGAGGACTCTGGTTTCAAAGACCTAAAGGCTAGAATAAAACAAAGATAATATTTTTAAAGTGCTCACACAATAAAATGTAAACAAAGTTATATCATTTTTTTTAAGACCTGCTTAGCATGCATTTTCTCTACAAAATACCCTGTAAAACAAAGAAGCAAAACCCCCCAAACCCAAACCAAAACATAAATTAAGCCTCTGCTAGACTCTGAAGAACCCAGGGATCTAACCCTCTGTGCATCAGGAGGTGCTTTCCAGTCTGGCTGAAAAACCTGCAGTAACTTTGGTTACATGGAAGAGAAAAATATCACTATAACTGATGTTCCTGTATGTCTAACAGTTTAGATGTCAATACATCTGCTAAAATTGATTTCTCCACAGTATTTTAGGTCATTTGCTGACCAATTTAAAATATAGGTGATTTGTCGATTAATTTAAAACTTGCTCTACCTTTGGGTATTTTGTGTGGGATTCACGTACAGATTTGTGAGCAGTATTCTTCTTCTTCTTTAATACTCAGATTACGTACGCTGTCTCCTCAGAGCCTGTCCTCTGTAGCAAGGAAGGGCTACTCTCATACATGCAGCTTAAATTGCAGCTAAGTTTCTCTTCCCTATAAAAACTGGCATTTCTAAAACTTGCTGCAATGTAAGACTAAATGGATTTGCATTAAAGCTTACTAACTTGTAAACATCAGTCAAGTTTAAACTTTTTATCCACTGAGGAATATTCTGCATAAAATAGAGACTATTAAGTCACATTCCTTCTATGCTTATTCCTTAAGGAACTGCATACAGTAAGATGTTACCTATTTCCAGTTCTAGTCAGAAGTTCCTGACACATTTCATTTTACCCCATGGCAGTAGAGTATCACTATTCTTTTTTTTCTCCTCCATTTTTCTTCCTCTCATCACAGTTAGTTATTCTATTTCATTAGAACCAAAAGAATCTCTCACAGCTGAATAGGACTAATAGAAATAAAGGCAATTATGGCACTTCTTCATTAAACAAACACCTTCATTACAATTTGAGAGAGCAGATTACAGTAATGGACAGATTGAAAGCCTACCATCCACGATAGACATATTCTTGGCAGGCACAGACACAGGCTTGTAGGTTCTGCTGCTAGTAGCTGACTCTTGGCTAGTGCTTCCTGTAGGGATAATAAACAATATGCAAATCTGTTCAGTGTTTGGGGTTTTTCCCCCCCTTTAGTCTATTGTTACTGAGTGGGAAGTCACTTAAAAACCTACATTCGTCTTTACTCCTTCACTTTCTTCCTTGAATCAAAGCCCTTCTCACATGCAGGAGGACCGCTCTGGGTCAAGTGTTCAAAGCCCCACGGACACAGCCTCTTAACACACACGCCCCTGCTCTGATGGGATCACAACAGTGTTGGAGCACATGCTCATAGAACCAGTTTAAAGGCACTAACCAAATCAGTCCTAAGATGACTGCCTTTGTTTCAACTCATCCTGCTCTTAGACCTTTGGGCATATATTACTGAGACAACTCAAAGGAGTGTATTACTGCAAGATCCCATCTTTTCTTTTTTTTACTTATATATATATTTATATATAATGGAAGTACTGCTATCACTGTAAAGTGCACAATAACACATAGCCAAGGAGCTATTTAATTAATTTTGCTTAGGAAACACTCCCCATTTTCTCAGTCACTAGAAACAATGAAGTCTCTTATAACTTGCATTAGGATAGAGACAATCTGTACCTTGTCTCTATACTGATCAAATGCATTACTTTTAGCAGTAACAAAGGTTTATCCATGCACATCATTGCACAGACCTTCCCAATAATGCATCTTTTAAGAGTCTACTATGTTTCCATAGGTGGGAAGCAAGATATTTTTCTTTTAATCACCCTGTGGAAAAAGTCACAACTTAGCCCTTGTAAGGCTCTATGTAATATGATACCAAAAATATCTGTGAAGAATTTTTTTTCCAGTAGGAGTCCTTAAGCAACAAATTTCCACTTGACGGAAGCATCAGAAGAAAGTTGCCTTTTAAAGAAAATGTCAGTAACTGAAGTACAAGGAATATGAAGTTTTTCTTACCTCTTCCCCTTCGAGATGAACCTCTTGCTGTTGAATTTTGTCCTCTTGCACCTCTTGCCCTACCTCTTGCGCAACCCCTTCCTCGTCTCACTGTTGCAGGAAGGCCATCATCTGAATCACCAGTGTCTTTCATCCCCGTATCCATGAGTTCTTCATCACTGGAGGCTGCGACAAGAACTGCATCCTCAGATCTGTGGGCTCTAGCCCTGGTCATTGCCTGAAATGGAACAGTAAGTGCTATAGGAAAAAGAATCTTAAATGATGAAATGCACTATTGTTAAATCCTAGTTGTGATATATAGTTCTAAACCGTTGAGGCTTGGAAGATTCAAATCCACAGCATTATGGAAGGCAAGGCAGTCTGTCAAAAAGCAGGGACAGTATTTAAGTCTATTTAATCTAGATGTGTACATATAAAGTAGTTAGCTAAGCTCTGATAACAGAATGGAGCTAGTTAATATGATGTCACTGGAGTTTGGTGAACAGTTCAGGTCATCCTGTCAGCTACATGCATCTGCTTGGAGGAAGCACCCTCTGAGCTCCATTGACTTGATCTTCACTGATGATAGTGGGTGCTTCATACAACTAGTTCACCTGAAGATATCTCAGATTAGGAGAACTGAATCTCACCCCAGGTGTCCTTTTTCTCAAAATTTCATTCCAGTCCCACATAGCTTGCAAAGACAAAGGAGCACCAACACTGTCAGTGGTTGGCAATTCTATTTGGAAAAAGATACATGCAATCTAGATATGAATCTCTGGGAGATCTAAGACTTTAAGATCTAGGACTACTGATGAGGACAATAGTACCTAAAGGTTTACTAATAATACCAATTTGTTCCAGTAATATCATGCAATACAGCCTAGCTGCATGTCCACTGGTGATGGGATCACAAATAGTTTAAGCCAACAGATCTCTGAAGATCACCTGCCTGGTCTAACCTCAGTTCAGAGCAACAACAACTGAACATTCAAGTTCACAAATCTGCATAAGAAAAGAGGTCTCAAAAGCCAAATCGAGCAGTAGCTTAGGCACATATTATACCAAGCAAGATTTAAAGAAGACTTACTAATCTTCCCTAGGCAGACAGGCACTTTTTGGCAAGGACAATGTTGAAGTATTGCTAAGTGACTTCATTCATATGCAGAAGTCACCATTCCATTCTTCAGCCTATGTTCAAAATTCAAAGGAGTTACCTCACGAACTTCCTCATCCTCCTCTTCAGTATTCTCTTTTCTACTCTCCCTGAATTTTCGCACCTGAATAAAAAAAAGTTCCCATCAAAATAACAGTTAATTTCATACAATAATCAAAACACAGCAAGTGAGAAGTCTTGATCACTGAATTATTAAGTCAAGCTCATGCGAAATGCAAAGACGACTGCAAAAATAACTGAACAGTTTCTTTAGAGCCTTTTCATGCTGTCCTACAGTTTAAGGATCTCACATTCTATTAATAACTGGAGCTACATCACTGGGGAGACAAAAGCTTGGGACGTGATGAAAAGTAGGAGATACTATGTTCAAGAGAAGGGTAGTATACGTAATTTGACAATAAGTGACAGTGAAATATCAATAACTGGAAAAGAAGGGACAGAGATGAAGAAGCAAGACAGAAAAGAACGATATTGAGAAGGAACAAACGTTGCAATAACATGTACGACTAAGAAAGCCCAGCTTGCCAAGTATGAAAAAATAGATGATGGGTGAGAGGGAAAGATATTCATCCAAAAGACAAAAAAAAAAAACAACCAACCAAAAAACCCCAGAGTGCCACAGAAAGCCTAGAGACACCGATTGTTTATGGTGTCTTTCAACCTCTCATGAATTAAAGCAACAAGCAAGAAAACAGGTAGCTACAACCTTACTCCCCCCACTAAATTATTCTTTACGCAGTGCACACTTAAGCTGCAGAACAATTTTTCATACAATGCTTGAATATTACAACTGAATACATGGGCTTATGTGGAAGCTCAACAAGTTGACAGAGAAGTCTATTAAGGGTCACTAAATATACACAAACCAGGTTTGTCTCTGGGAGATCCTCAGCTGCCAGCAGTTAGAAGCTAGTAGAACACCTGAAGGATAATTTTCCTTTATGCTTACCCTGTTCTTGTACTCTTCCCTAAGCCAATATGAAAAAGCTAAGAGAGATTATAGTTACTGTCTTTCTCGCAGTAGATATATATATATATATAGTTCTACATATATTAAAGTGACAGATCTTTTCTACGCATGAGTGTGCCAATAAAGTGAGAATCAGTATAAGCATACCTAAACCCCATTTTCAATACAAGCTTTTAAACTATGTATTTGAAACTTCATCACAATATTTATTGACTAGAGGTGAGCGTTGCACATGCTCCACACACAGGCAAATCTATTCAATCAGGTTTGAGCACTGTTTTTTCTACTACCTGTCTTAACCTCTCCTAAGGAATTAGCATTAAGAGAATATTACCTCCTCGTCTATTTTTTCTTCCTCTGCATCAGTGCGACGCTCCTTAAGAAACCTCTGTGTTTTTTCTAGCTGAAATTTCACCAACTCTTCTATGGCATCTTTTTCCTCTTTGTCCACAAACTCCTGCACTGCTTCTCCCATTCCTCTTTCAGTTAGAAGTGAAAGCTGTACTTTCTTTATAATTGGGGAAAACATTTTGTTAAGAAGCATCTGCCATCAAAGAAAGCGAGTAATATTCCTGCTGTTTCAGATAAACATTACATTAAGTTGGTTCCAAAACCAGTAATGTGCATTGAAGATTTCAGAGAAAAGCACAGCAATAAGCAAACATGTTACTCGTCATAATACAGTTATAACCCTCTTGCTACTAGCATGTAACACCTACTTAACAGAGTATTTTCCAGACTCAAATAAAAAAGTTTCATAAACAGTAAAGAAACTACAGTGCTAGTCATATCTAAAATAATTTGTCTGAAATGTATTGCTGAGAGAAGGTAAACTGTATTCCTTCCTAGTTCCCCCCGCCTTTTAAAACTAAAGATCAACTTGCAGAGACATAAAAATGCTATTAAAAAACAGGCCCTGAATTATTACAGATTATAAGTTACTTAGTTTTACTATAATATTCTAACATTAAAAAATGCCAGTTACGGAGCAAGTCAAATTATTATTGTGAAGCGTTAAGAGCTATTAAGGAGAAGTTTACCCTGTTGAAATGCAATTCTGTGAATAACAATAGTTCTCACTAATCTCAATCAAGTGAGATGATATTCATCAAGATATTCTACATTAAGATATTACTATGGACAGTAATTAGTAAAAGTAGTAGATGCTACTGGTGGTGTTTCACACCATTCTCTTCTCTACCCTCCTTCCCAATACAGTAAGAGGATACATTCTGAGAATGAAACCCCCATACGGATAGTAATGCTAAAATAGCCCCTTTTGTCTGTAAACTACAGCACAGATAATTTCTTAGTAATAAGCACTATATATGCTTATTAATGATTTTTGATCCTTCCAGGCATCCTTTAGGAACTGTTTTGAGGGTTGCATCAGAAGCATAAAACCTTCCCTGAAATAATGCTGTGCAGAGGAATAAATCTTACAGCTATTATAATAAAGTTGTTTACAAAAAAATAAGATAAGCATCTCAAAAGAATGACTTATTGTAATGATGCAGAATGTTCATGTTGACATTCAGCAATTAAGCTTTCTTCCAAAGGAGAAAAAAAAAAAGCTTGCTAAAGAGACAAATAGCAGTGATTTTAATGTCCAGGTTCCAGGATTTTAATCTCAGTTTACCAGCAACACTGGAACTGAACAGAGTCTGGTACTTACTAGCCATTTTTTGGTCTAACATTTTTTGAACATTCAACTACAGCCCTGTGCCACCTCAGGGTCCTTTTATTTCCCTAATCAGACAAGATCAGTGTCTAGCAAAGCCTGAAGCACAAGCTATCTTAATACAATGTTTAAGACCCCTACCATCATTTTGGAGCACAATATGCTTCCCACCCCCTCCTTCTTTCATTACCAGTTTTAATCTAAAATGTATGGTTCCCCCTACTGCAAAAGCCTTCTCTGAACATCAACAGATCCTTTCAAGTCTTTACAGATGTTGAGCTGCTGAAGCAGGCCTCAAATGCAGGACCAGTAACTGAGCTGTTTATATAAGAACATACAGACAAGTTGGAAGATGGTGTTAACAGGCACAATTTTGCAGACTAAGTGAGGAAAAGAGATTAAAAGCAAAATTTATTTTTCATAGAGTAATACAGTGCCCTGTCTTTGACACCACTACCCCTCCCTATGGGATTTAGGGATGGCATATGTTTGAAGAAGTACCTACTTCTGAACTAGTCACCCTGGGTTCCCTATCATATTCGTAAGGCAAATAGCCCTTCCAGGGCATGGTTTATGCCATCCTAATACTGTGCCTAACATGTGTCTAAGGTTAGGCAATATGATATAATTTGGGGGATCTTTACCTCAGGAATCCTTGCTCTAATGACTTTATAGAAAGCATGTTCCGAAGTAGCTTCTGAAAGTTGTACTTGATCATCTAGATCAAGCATTTTTCGGTGTCTGACTCACTGATTATTATTTTTTACCTCCGAGACGTTACTGCCCGGGTATTGGGAAAAGGAAGTAAATTGGGTTTAAAAAAAGGGTGGGGAGAAAGCAAACTATTGGGGGGGGCTCTCTTCCTTCTCCCTGCTCTGCTTTAAATATAATGTGGAATTGCACTATGTCTGAGGACACAAATATACTGCAAAGTAACAAGTACTCCAAGTCAGCTGGTAATAGTAAATGGTACAGTCTCACATTGACCCTATAATAAATTAAGGTAGCTTCTCACTCAGAGCATGCTGCCTCACATTTTCTTCCTGTAAGAACATGACACATCATTTAGTACAGGGCAGACACTGCAAGTTCACATGTACAGTTATAATGCTCTCAAACCAGCATGTGTTCACATACACTATACAACCTATATACAACAGTTACTTGTTAACCTAAGACATATACTTCATACAGAATTCACATGCAGTTATATAGGAAATAAATTTACTTCTTGGTGAATGTCAGAGTCTTTTCAGGGCACACTACTTCCATTAAGAAAGCAAAAAAAAAAGATAAAAAGATTATATTCCACTAAAAAAACCCCAACTGTAAAAGGTAGAAAGATACCTTCTCCGCTGTCTGAAAATACTGCTTTACAAGGTCTTCCACCCTCAGTGTCATCCCCTCAGCAGTAGGTCTGCTAACCAGTTTTCCAAAATTAAGATCATTGTCTAGAATAGAAAAGCACAGTGGCACCGTCACCCACGTTTGCAGCTTTTAATTATTATCCCACTGACAGTACTAGGAAAAAAGGTTAATGTAGGCCTCTTAAGAATTGTGGTCCCTTTTATATGTAAAGGTTTTTTGTTCTAACTGTAAAGACTATTGTCTGGAAACACAGGTAAACAGAATGGATGCAATAACTGTACAAGACAACTCCACCTCTAGCAGATACAAAGTATTCTTCTGACTACCAAATGTCTGGAATTATAAACTGAACACTATGTCCTGAAGGTTACTGTAATTGAACTCTAGAAGATCACAAATGGAAGAAAATCAAAAGGACTCATCAAAGCACAAGGGCTTTTTTATAAGTAACTCTGTTACTAGAGAAGAAATTTTCCTCCAAAGCATGCTGACTGATTTTCAGTAGAAAATGCTCGTAGCTCATTAAGGCTGCCCCCCATTCTCGGGCAGCAAGGTAGGAATGACAGAAGAATGAAGGGGATAATCAACTGAGGTAACCATATATTACACAAAATAATACAAAGTGACTACAGACTGCTTCCAAACATCTGCGACATGCAAGCACAAAACACTGTTTTGTTAGCCTTGTTATATAAGCAGCTATGACAAAAGAAACAATAACAACTTCTGAACTCATAAAGTCTTAACATCACCTGTACTGAATCATAGCATTATTTGCACATGTACTGAAAATTTTGACTGCTTTATTAGCCACCTCCCTTTTATTAGAGGATATCTAATAAAGCAACGCAAAGAACCATGGTATTCTTTTTACATTCCCTTCCTGAACCTGAGATAGATGCATATTAAATGGGAAAATTAAACTGTATTGATGAAACACAGTGACAGATGTGGTAGCTATCTTGTATGTTAATGAGATAACCATTAAAAAAACAACACAGCAAAATAAAACAAGATCAATAAACCATAATTAAAAAAACCTCACTAAAAGCAGTTTTTATCCATGAAACATGAAGTTTTGAACTTTATAAAACTGACAGTGTAAGTAAAAACTGACAATGAAATTGGAGTACTTACAATGCACGAATGTGAAATATTAACAGTTCTTTAGCACAGTATGTTCTTGTGCAAGCTGTATCTTCATTAGCAACTATTACAAATCCAGTATTTGGGCTACATCTATTAACCATTTATCAAGAGGTTACAGTGAGAAATGCTACAATAGTAACAGCAATTATTTGTTTTGCTTGAATAGAGACATACCTGGAACAGACCAGCCAAGAGCACCTCATACACATGATTAATTAGGGCAAACAAAATGCTGTTGTACATTTGGACTTTTTTTTTTTTTTTTCCAATATACAAATATCTCTCAAGCCCATCCCCACCATTACTTTTTTAGGTATAAACAAATGAATATAAACATAAACAAACAGCAATAAAATTAAAAAAATAAGGGAAAACGTACAACATCCATCTCTTTTCCTGCAGAGTGCCCCAAACCAGCCACCTCATTCTGAGAAGTCTCAGGAGTGAGATGTTTAATGTCTTTCATGGTAATTATCATAGAAACACGGAGTAACTCAGTATTGGAGCTATATGTATTACTATAAGCAACTCAGTAAGGTTTGAGGCCAAATAAAAAGGAATTATTTTTGAATAACTGTCAGAAGATGCTGTGCTGAATATCAGAATTTTAGACAAACCCAGAAATAGAACAGAAATACTTGTGCAATATATATACACTTAAATGAGGCTATGCATCTTTACTCCTCCTGTAACACATTAGACGGTAGACACCAAGCCTTTGCAAGTGCTGGGTAACAAAGTAAAGGAAGAAGAATGAAAACCAAGGCAAGCCAATAATTCCTTCCTTTATAATTACCATTCTTCTCTTTTTGTTCACGATGCCTGAAAAAGTATATGATGTCTTTTGGGTTAGCTACCCTATCCATGTACTTCTGGCTAAAACGATGGACATTGAATGGTTCGAAGCCACCTGCATAATCAACCTAGAAGAGGAAAAGAAAAATTTAAATATGAAACAAACAGAAATAGAGAAGCCACACAAATCAAGATGAGTTTGTTACACTTCAAAGGAGAAATTAAAGTAAAAAAAAAGTTAACCTAAAATTAATGCTTTACTGTACTATACAGAATAGTTAACAGATAATAATAGCTAATAATAATATTAACAGAATAGCTAATAACAGTCCAGATTCATAACTTGTTCCTAACTTGTTTCATTTACCAGTGTTCAGGAAAGTTTCCATTAATTAGGTTAGGAACAAACACAGGGTAATATGACTTAGAAAAACTTCTCTGTAGATAGCCACTTTTGATACCCTTACTCAGACCAGCAGTGAAGTACACTTATGACCCATCTCATCCTTTACCATAGAGTACTAGTTATACCACAGAAAAAAAGAATCATGGTATGAAGGCAATTTATACTTGCCTGTACACAGCAAGAAATTTTATATATTACGTTTATACAAAAAGCATGACTTGACTTTGAAACTTTTCACAGTGACCTTTCAAAACAAAGCAATCCAAATCAAACAATTCCTTACTCGTAATCTTATGAGAGGCTTCTCTGGCTGGCGTGGATTTCCCAAACGTTGTCTTTCTGCGTTGTCCAGCATCAGTTCAACCTGTGAAGCAGAATTAGAAATTCAGTTCCGCTTTGTTCTCTTAGAGATGCCTGAACCCTTCAAGTATAACTGAAAATACATCCAGATGCAGGGGGAGCTATAAAAATAAATAATTATAGGATGTGCTCTCATTCCTGAACAAACATATGTACCAGTATCCAGCCAAGCGCCATAAGAATGAATGAGAAAAAAGTCACAATGAAAGGCTTATCTTTCAGATATAGTGTAGTCCAGCAATATCTACATCACTGATCACTCATGCAATTTTACTTTATAGCTATTATCCTTTGCTAAATTTCTAGGTCCAGAGAAAAGCAGGAAGAGACTTTTACAGACCTAAGAACCAACAGCAATTAATAAACCCACTTAGTTACTTCTGCCACTTCACACAACACAGTTGTCACGGTTTAGGTGCATGTATTTATGCTGGTTCCAAAGTGCACATCCCAGTGTGCCCCACTCTTAGGCAGCAGCTTTTGTACAAAAATGATATGGACTCCCATAAAGCACTTCCAGCCCACTTCAGTAGGCTATCCCTGTCAAGGAACCTGGAAGCCAAGCATGCAGTGAATGTCACAGAATTAGCATCCTACGGAAATACTGCCTAAGTCTGTCTCGAATAATATGGGGCAAGACATGAGATTTCTCATCTTCCAGCCTCAAAACCAGTCACAGATCCCATTCCCTGTCACTACACGGTTATCCATATACTGTTAGCATTACAAGTTACCTTTTCCATGCAGAATGCTTGTATTGCCTGAGTTACTTTAGGATTGTCAGGATTAAAAAGATCTGGATGATCAGCTAGAACAATATCCTCCATGTGGAAAGTTCGCACTGTCTCTAGAGCAATCTTCTGCATTTGCATTTTTTTCCCTTTAACATGCAGCAAACCAATGTGTCTAGAAAGGAGAAAGGTAACTTACTAGAAGATAAACTTAAGATCACTATAGTATAAAGATTTGTTTTAAATTACTGTTTACTTTTCAGGGATAAAAAAGTTTAAAAGCTATAGGAAGTTCCTGGATCTGTACTTCAGGGTTGGCCCTGCCAAACTTCAGTTCTATTATATTTAGACAGTGCTTGTTCCATGCACAAGCATGCATACACAGTTCCTTGTATTCCAATTTATCAGGGTGTAACTCTTCTCACGTAAGTTCCATTTGCTTCAAATGTTAGGTTTAATCCTAAGTAAAACAAAAGTTATTCTAGGCACTGATTCTACCTACTTCATTTGTTATGTCACACTCTGGAGCTCATCCACACTATAACACAAGTCCTTGCATACTTAAGAGTATTTTTCCTTTGTCAACACAACACACAAGAGACATAAGGCAAGGGATAAACAAGAACAAAAAGATCACACACTTCTTCACAGCTTCTCCAGGGGACAGAGATGTCACCACTGAACTTCCTGGCTGAGAAACATAGAAACGTTGCTGTTCATTTTGGTATGGAGCTATTTTGCACTCATGTTCGTGACCCCACACAACAAGATTAATAAAGTCATCTAAAAACTGCTCTGGAATGTAGTTGGTAGCTCCATGTTTGCTTCTGTTCAAGAAAAGAGAAAAATAATTAGAATGCATACAGTCATGGGTGGGCAACAGGGGAGTGAAGGAGGAGAACAACATCAGTGTGATTTAAAGTGATACAGAAATGCCAGAAAAAATATCTGATGTACATTCCATATCAGGTACTCTTCACAGTTATTCCTTATGCAATTGTTTAAAGTGTTTGGTTAAACAAAACAGTAACTTACACAGCTCATTCTTTTCTGTTCCCCTCCTTTTATTTGGATCTCCCTTCTTACTTGGCTTGCAAGACTTCAGGGTTATTTTCCATATGAATGCTTTTATAGCACCTCACGGCCCTTTTTTTTGTTTGTTTTTTTAAATGGTGGGGTAAACCCCGCTGAATTAAACAGACGTGAGACACACCACCCACCACCCCTTTACAGAAGGTGAAGGAGACAGAGGAGTGAGCTCCTTCAGTCTACTGGACAGAGATCAGTACACAGGGTTATCTAAGCTATATTTGTTTACTTCTGCCTCGCCATTACCTGCACATGAGGACTGCACTCTTATTCAGGAAAAATTATCAGAAAAGATTTGGAAAAGAACTCTGCCTGTTCCGACTATCACTGCTGGAAGAAGTGTGTAGGCAGAAAGAACACATGCTACCTATGCTCTCTTCAAGAGAGTCTATAAAGTATAGCAGTGCAGGGGAAGATTTAGCACTCATCAAATTACAGTTCAAACAAGGATAGAAGATACAATATGAAGTTTAATGAGTTTAATGAAGTAACACAATATGTTTACAAGTCACTGTAATTCATTCAATACTGTTACCTATTTTGATGAATCACAAACAAGTTAAACCAACTATCTTCGTCTTCCTTTGGTCTCAGCATGGTTACTTGTTTATTGACAAACATACGATACAACCGCTCATCTGGAATAGCTCCTGGCGTGGAAAAAACAAAACATCAAATTGTTTTTGTGTGGTAAACCAACTCTTCATTTTATAGCATTTTTATCAGCAACTCTATTAAAAAGAGCATGAAGAACACAACTTTGTGGCAAGATCAGATCTTCATTTTCATGACCTAAGAAGTCTGAGGCATGATTAAGAATTTGAACAGGTCAACGTATAAATTGGCTATTTTACTAAATAGACTTCTGAAAATAAGATATTTTAACAGGAAATCTACCTTTAAAGAATTGCTAAAAGCAGTTTCATTAACTACATCTGGTTTGAGACCTCTTACCAGTTTTCTTGCCAAACAACTGACTATGGGAAGAATTAAAAATATTAGAAGAGGTATTTTGTTTCTTGTTGACAGAGTAATATTATTTTGTTGTAAGGTGGAGTCTAAAACCAGACACTATTGAGCAGAGATGGAGTTCTTAAACATACTTTTAAATTCTCTACAAAACAAGAAATAAACCATGAATTCTGCAAATTCTGTGAATTCCCACACAGCAGGAAAAAGTCTGCAGTACGTCTGAACTGTTTGTCACTGATTATTTCCTTGATGTTTTTAACAAGAAAAAAAAAACCCAAACCATCCGTACCTAGGATTCATGATGCATTTCAATAAAATCCCATATGGAGTTTATGTATAAGAACAAGTGCTCTCTAAATCAGAGAAAGTCAAGAGGGTATATAATACGGGCACAAGCTCAAAGAAACATCTCATGAACATTTTCATGCAGCAACACCCATACTTTAGAAAGTTGTTGCATTTCCCAGTAATGATTTTGGGTATTAAAAATTCAAATGCTTTTTGAAAACTTTTACACTGTGGTATTAGAACCCTCACTACTAACCCTTAGAACATCTAGCAAGCTTTTAAAGTATCTCATTAAACATACGAAATCATGGCCAGCTAGGACTTAACTTATAGCTATAAAAGTTGCTTGCAAGTTAAGTGTTTAAGCACTCATCACTGGACATAAAATAAGGGGAAAAAATTAAGATCTTAATAGTTAACTTGTCTAGGCAGAAAGCAGACAAACATAACCAGTCTAAGTAAAAAGTGAGGGTAGAGGGGAAGGTGCAGGAAAAAACAGAAAAGGGACAAATGGAAGTTGAAAACCCACCATAGAACACCTTTAAAATATGATACTCTTCCTCAGTTTCTTTCAAGAAACTGAGGTTACCTGCAACAGATATTACTTATGACCCACTTCAGACAGACACATCAGACATTAGATTTCTGCTCAGACTGTTTATGTTTTTAAATATAACCAAAATGGCAGGTGAATGTACAGTGTTTAAGTTTTACCTAAACAGGTGGAAGTAAGCTTAACACACAACAGTGTGATTGCCCTGACTCGATACACAGGCACTATCTACAGCTAACTTAAGCAGGGCTCATTTAAGACCAAAAGAAGTACAGAAATAAGGTTATTGAAGGATTTATTTTAAAATTAAAAAAAAAAAGGCAAAGAAAAAATTAAAAAAACTTTCAGCCTGTGACAATGCAGCAGGAGGAGAAACTCAACACTGTCACAGAACGGATACACTTTAATTTACTATTACTTACACCTTCATGTTTGTTGCGGCACTATATGTTTCCTCCAACTTAATTTAGACCCACTGAGCTTCAGTAATACATGAATAGTCTAGCCACAGTCTGGCAGACTAACACTTACCCAAGCCATACAGAGCAATTTTTGTTCTACCCTTACGCAATAAAATGGGACTAATATCTATTTTCTCCACAGAAGTTGAACGTCCAAAGTGATTCAACAATCCTGCACAGCTTAAAATATCCAATGCACACAGTGCATCTGCCTGTAGAAAATATTAAGAAAAAAACATAAATTTTCTGCTCAAAGTTTTTAGTCTTGAAAGTATAAGTGAAACAGCCTCAAAAAGGAAAGAGAGTATCTTTCCTTAAGTAACTTCTGTAGTTGAAAAACCCCACCACATATATCAGTGGGGGTTTTTTAGTACTCTCACGTACAGAAGAAAATCCCTTTTGCTTACAAGTCTTGCTTCATTTTAAAACCATGAAATTAAACATTAAAACATTCAGAAAAACAAAACCAAAAATAAACCCAAACAGCCAAAGTCTCTAAACTACTACAGAAAATTATCTGGTTAAGCTAACTACTTCATAGTAGGTCCAAAGTTAAACTTCCGTTGTTATAACACTCATCTCCATGATACACTGCTATTTGGTATAAAATGCAAAGTTATTAATTCAATACACATGCTGTGCAGCTTCCTAAATGTCCTTTTCCTGCTTACTTTTAGTTGTTGATTTTTAAACTAGCCTTTCATCATTAGATTATCTTCCTTGAAAACATAAGATGTGTATCAATTGCATATGCACAAGTCAAAGTATCAAAATTCCCCTTCTTAATGAAAAAAGGTTTCAGTCTCTGCAGATAGAATTCATTTTAGAAACTTTCTGAAAGGCTGCCATTTCTTGGCATGAAAAGCAATTCTGTTCTCAGTGACAGAAATCTATGTAAATTAAGAATTTAAACATAGTTCATATGGATCCCTTAACTTCTTTCCATTCTCTTTTTTAATGTCCCACTTAACTTGTTGTCACTAATTAAGAGAATTCCTAAAGATACACAAAATATTTTCGTTAGGAGTGGAGCAACTGACTAAAACTAGCCTGTTCTCCAAGAAGCATATTTCTATACAAGTCTCTATTTCAATAACATTATTTTTGTAATATAACAGTATAGTACAATTATGATAATAATTACCCCTGTGGGATCATCATGATTGCCATGAATACTAAAAACTGGAATAGAAATGTTGAGATTTCCATCCTGATAATTCACCCATGGAAACCTGAACAAGAAGAGGAAAAAAAAAAGTTAAACTATACCTGCAAATCTGTGGACAATTCCCAATATTCTCTTCAAATTAACGTCATCACAAATGCATCATGACACCAGCGCAAATGAGTACTAAGTGGCTACGACTAAGCTTAAGCTTCACAGCATAAGAAGATTCTTACTCATGGACTGGAATGGAGCTTCCCACTGGGAAAAGGGTAGCAAAAAGAACCTATTTTTTTAGAGCAAGCCTATGAAAAGAATTGTACATGTTGTGTGGTACACACAAGAGCAGCGGACTGGGCTGTGCAACCTTTGTTAACACACAAAGAACTCTGCTGATTTTACCACAGCAATTCATGTAACTTGGTTTACTTGCATTGTACTTGCAGAATAGAAACGATACATTACATAAATGTATCAAATGTCACAACACATTCAGAAGTTTCTCAAAAAATTGTGTGCATTCCTTTATAGACTTAGACTATAAAAGATGACAGGTAAAGTCATACTGTAAACTGTCCAACACAAACAGACCTAAGACTTCAAGGTTCCAGTCATGGAGGATATAAATCACAAAAATCACAACACATTCACCCCATATGCAAACCAAACCTTACACCGTAATTTGTAGGAACATACTTACTTGCTATAATGAAAATTAACTGCCTGATCACTCAAAATTTCAAACTGAACAGGACGATCACCCATGCAGTATTTTCTTAGTGACTCCAAACAAGAGTGTAATGTTTTTCTGGAAGGTTTGTTGTCATGAAAAAGGTCCCCACCTAATAAAACAAAGTCCACCTGTATGTAACAAAAAGCTCTATTATTTTAATACAACATTTTGTATTATGTTGGAAGACCTCTAAGCAATAATTGTTTAAATTATTTCTTCTAAGGGGTTCCACATATCTCCTCATATCTGGACTTCTAGGTAAAACAAGTTGGTAGTTGCAGACATAGTATCTAATTTGCTCATGAAACAAACATTAACTATTCATTAAAACAAAACCAAACGCGAAAAGACCCATTTATGAAGAGCTATAGGAGAATACAACGGATCATCTTAAAAAAAAATACCAGTGAAGTGTTTTAATAAGGGTCTCCAGATTGGCTCCCGAATATTTTCTTTTGACAGGCATGAAGAGATACATTATCTTTTCATTGCTGAGGTACCTAGTGGGAAAAAATCAGTAGCTATCGCTACATTACTTTGAGAAGGTACTAGCTGCAGTTTCTGTACATATTTAGCTTTTGAAAAGGCATTAGGAAAAAAAATAATCTTCATCAAAATTACAAATACTTTGACTAAGAAATATTCAATCCTTAAAAACAGAATCATAGATTAGAATCATAGAACCGTTTAGGTTGGAAAAGACCTTTAAGATCGAGCTCAACCATAAACATAACACTGCCAAGTCCACCACTAAACGTGTCCCTAAGCACCACATCTACACATCTTTTAAATACCTCCAGGGATGGTGACTACACCACTTCCTGGGCAGCCTGTTCCAATGCTTGACAAGCCTTTCGGTGAAGAAATTTTTCCTAATATCCAATCTAAACCTCCCCTGGCGCAACTTGAGGCTGTTTCCTCTTGTCCTATCGCTTGTTACTTGGGAGAGGAGACTGACATCCACCTCACTACAACCTCCTTTCAGGTAGTCATAGAGAGCGATAAGGTTCTCCTTAGCTCTCCTCTTGTTGCTAATCTATTTATAGAAACATTTCCTATTGTCTGCTACAGCAGTATCCAGATTAAGTTCTAGCTGGGCTTTGGTCCTTCTAATTTTCTCCTTGCATAAACTCACGACATCCTTGTAGTCCTCCTGAGTTGCCTGCGCCTTCTTCCAAAGGTCATAAGCTCTCCTTGTTTTCCTGAGTTCCAGCCAAAGCTCTCTGTTCAGCCAGGCTGGTCTTCTTCCCCACCGGCTCGTCTTTCGGCACATGGGGAGACAGCCTGCTCCTGCACCTTTAGGATTTCCTTCCTGAAGAAAGTCCAGGCTTCCTGGACTCCTTTGCCCTTCAGGACTGCCTCCCAAGGGACTCTCTCAACCAGGCTCCTAAAGAGGCCAAAGTCTGCCCTCCACAAGTCCAAGGTAGCAGTTCTGCTGACCCCCCTCCTTACTTCTCCAAAAATCAAAACCTCTTACCGTGTTGTCATCGCTGTGCCCAAGACAGCCTCCAACCATCACATCACCCACAAGTCCTTCTCTGTTCACAAACAACAGGTCCAGCGCCTTCCCTAGCGGGCTCCCTCACCAGCTGTGTCGGGAAGTTAGCTTCCACACACTCCAGGAACCTCCTGGACTGTTTCCTCTCTGCTGTACTGTATTGCCAGCAGACATCTGGTAAATTGAAGTCCCACACGAGAACAAGGGCTTCTCCCAGCTGCTTATAGAATATTTTGTCTGCCTCTTCATCCTGGCTGGGTGGTCTATAACAGACTCCCACCACGATATCTGCCTTGTTGGCCTTCCTCCCGATTCTTACCCATCAACGCTCAACCCTATTGTCACCATCATTAAGCTCTAGACAGTCAAAACACCCCCTAACATACAGGGCTGCCCCACCGCCTCTCCTTCCTTGCCTTGCCCATCCCTTCTGAAGAGTTTATAGCTATCCATTGCAGCACTCCAGTTGTGCGAGGCATCCCACCGTGTTTCCGTGATGGCAACTATATCATAGTTTTCCTGCTGCACAACGGCTTCCAGCTCCTCCTGTTTGTTGCCCATGCTGCGTGCATTGGTGTAGGTGCACTTCAGCTGGGCTATTGACCCCGCCACCTTTTGGGGGGGAGAAGCCCTAATTCCTACGTGACTATTCTCAGGCGCTTCCCTGGTTTCTAACACATCAATAAGCCTTGTATCTTTGCTGCCACGTGGATCTCCATCCCCTACCTCCACTGACATGGCAGAACGAAGGGCCTAGCCAGCACACCGTCCCTCAAACATTGGTGTGCCAGCCCCAGGCTTACCTCTAGTGAGCCTGGGTTTACCCCTTTCAGCCTTCAAATCTAGTTTAAAGCCCTCCCAATGAGCCCTGCTAACTCTGTGCAAAGATCCTTTTACTCCTTTAAGACAGGTGTACCCCATCTGCTGCCAGCAGGCCTGGTGGTGTGGAGACCAACCCATGATCAAAACACCCAAAATTCTGCCAGTGACACCAGGCTCGGAGCCAGGCATTGATCTGCTGGCTCTTGCCGTTTCTTCCCTCATCATTCCCTGCAACTGGAAGGGCAGAGGAGAACACTGCTTGCGCTCCTGACCCCTTAACCAGTCATCCCAAGGCCCTGAAGTCTCTCTGGATTGCCCTTGGACTTTACCTACCTAAAAATCAGTAACACATAACAATCCGAGGGCCGTACCAGGGTAGGAAACTTTCTCTTCGCATCTTTAGCCCGGGCCCCAGGGAGGCAGCAGACTTCCCTAAGAAATGGGTCTGCTCTGCGTATTGGGCCTTCTGTTCCCTTCCGAAGGGAGACTCCTATGACAACGACCCCTCTGTTTTTCTTTACGGAAGCGGTTCTGACGCAGGACATAGGCCGACTTAACCTCAGCGACACCTCCAAGCTGGATGAACCATCGTCCTCGCCACTGTTCGGTTCCACTCGCAGAGCCTCATACCTATGACACGAGGGCACGCGGGAAGGCGGGGTGGTCACAGAGGAGACGCGCCTGCTGCGCTGGGCAGGAACTTGTCACCATTGCGCCTATCCCTTCAGTTCAGCCCGGCAGAGAGGACAGGGAATCCTCTGTATCACACGTCCCGCCTGCCTGTTGGGCCTGTCTCAGGGAAGGTAGGGTGCGATTCCAGTAGTCTCTCTCTCACTCCCTGATACTCCTCAACCTACTCACCTCCTCCCGGAGCTCTGCCACTAAGTGGAGGAGTTCCTCTCCCTGGGCCTGCGGTTCCCACAGCTCTGCTCACTGCTGCCGGCCGGCACTGGCGTCAGAGCAGGACACGGCCTGCAGCCTGGCACCGGAGCTCTGTCTGGGCAGCTGCGTCGGTCGTGGTGGGCGCAGAGCTTAGAGAGGCCGCGGCTTTCTGCCGGGTGGATGCCCTTGCTCCCTGGTGGAGCTGGCAGGCCTTCAGCGCCCTTCCTGCACAAACTGCCACGCAAACTGCTGCGCCATGTCCTGTTTGCCTGCCCTATTCGCTGTGCTCCCGGTCACCAAAGCTCCCCAGGGGCTTCTTTTATACGTGTGGGTGGGCTTGGCCACCGTTGCTCCTGGCCTCATCCAGGTCCCATCAGCTGCTGTTGCATGAGCTGCAGGCTCCTGGTGGCTTTCTCAGCCCCCGCAAAGGCTCCCCTGGTTTGGGAACCCCCCCGTGTGCCCCATGCTGCAGCTCTCAGCTGTGGATCATGTGGGCTCCGGAACTGTTTACCTCAGCAACTCAGCGCTTTAACAACGCTTTAAAGTTTCTAACTTTTTTTCCTACTTTGAGTTGTCTGAAGACTTTGTATCATTACCCTCACTCTCCCCAATTATTTTCCCTTCTTGCAGCGACAAACCCTCTCTAAATACCACTGGAACTGCTGCAAGCAATCTGAAAACACCATTAATGCAACCAGAGTCATAAATTAATAAGAACCCTGTCACAAAGGCATAGGCTTTCCTTTTACTGAAACAGAAACATAACTGGTTGCAATAAATAGGTTAGTTTAGTCATCTAATTTGATATTACTAAAGATTGCGCCAGGACTAAGCTTTATAGCTTCTGGCAGATTGGAATGCATTTTCCACAGTCTCACTGCTTCACTTCCCAAAAAGCAGTACTTACTTCCTTTTTTTGAGCATGGTCCAGAATTTCATTAAAAGTTACAAATGTATCATTTCCACGCACAGGATCCTTCTCCAAATAGCCAAGATGAATATCAGTAGCAATAAGTATTTTAAAGGTATCTTCATCATCCCTGAATAAGACGGGAAAATTTGTGTTAGAGAGCAATATACTTAAGAATTTCAAGAGAGACTTTATTAAGGTAAGCTGTTATTTCCAAAGTCATTAAATACGTAGGAGATTTGTTATAAAACTCTATCAAAATATAATTCCGGTAACCTTCTCAAAACATTTCACTACTTTTATCGCAAACAGCACTTCACCAAACCAATGAGTCTGAAGATTTGGTTATTCCAATCAGCCTACTCTGGTAAAGGGCTGCAACCATCTCTCTGAAGTATCTAATGAAAAACTAAAGAATCCTTTGTACGTTTTCCGCCTTTAAAAAGACTCGGTGAGCAAACACTCAATTTCTCTCTTTGCACTGGTAATCCAGATATATATGTGTGAAAGTAAGTATGACGATCACAAGGACCTGAGGGAAAACACAAATGATGACCTGAGTTCTTCTTAACTCATTCCAAACATACAAAAGTCTTGCTATCCAATATGACAGCACCGCATAGAGCTGCGGACAACAGGAGCTTACTGGGAGTTGACGGTACTCATCTTCGTGCCGAGACTGCTCGCTAAAAGGCTCTGGACACAGCCTAGTAAGTCAGGTCAGAGGCCAGTTGCTGTCTTCATAGACGCTACGTAAAGCCTAAGAGACAACAACACACCAGTTACGAGAGAAAGGCACCGGGAGCTGGACGATCAGCTACCCAGTCTGCTGCCGGTAATTGCTGCTTGCCAAACCGTTCAAGACAAGGAAAGGTCCGTGCTTGGTTCGACCGAACAAGGCGAACGGCAGCCCCGTGGGGCGCCGCCAGCCCGCTCGCCCCGGCCGCCAGGGAACCGAGCGCCGCTCCCGACGCCTCCGCCCCGGCGAGGCCGCCCGGAACTACGCAAGGACGGGCAACCCCAGGGGAACGGCCGCAAAACGGGACCGGGCGGGAGACGGGGCGGACGGGCACGGCGGCACCGGGTCCCCGCGACGAGCACGACGGCCATCGGACTCGGGCACGGCGGCGGCGACCGGCCCGCTCCCCCTCCGGAGCGCGGGGTCAGCGGCCAGCGCAGGAAGCGCACCGGGGGACCGCCCTGCTGAGAGCGGAGGGCGGCGGGGGAGGCCGCAATCCTCCGCCAAGGGGCCCGCGGCCAAGTAGAAGCTGGCGCCGGAGCCCGGAGCTCGGCCCGACCCTCACCCCGCGGCCTAGCGCGGCCGCCCGCCGCCCCGCGCCGTTCCCATGGCGCCGGGAAAGGGCGGGGCCCGCCGCCGCGGCCCACGCGCCGCTCTCGCGAGAGCCGCCCCGCCCGAAGCGCGCGCGCGCGCTCGCTCGCTCGGCGCCTCACCCGCCGGGCCGCCGCGGTTGGTCAGCCGCCGGCCGATGGCGGACGTCCGCTGGCGGGAGGGGGCGGGCCGGAAGGGCGGGTGGTGGGCGTGCCTCCTTCGCCCGGCGGCCCCGCCCAGCCGGGCGGCCCCGCCCCCCGGAGCGCTCGGCTGGTGGAGGCCGCAGGTGCGTTCGCTTCGCGCGGCGGGGCCGGCCGGAGGCCGCGGTGGGTCGGCCGGAGGGACGGACGGCGCTGGGGGCGGCCGCCGGCAGCGCGCCCGGCAGCCTGCGGGCGCGGGCCGGGGGCCGGGGCGGCCTCAGCCTCGGGGGCGGGCCGCTGCTGGGCGCCGGTGGCGCGGGGTGGGCGTTGAGGCCCTCCCGGGGCGGCGCGGCCCCGGCGGAGGGGATGGAGGCCGGTGGTCCCGGGCCGGGCCTGGCGTGGGGCGTGAGGGGAAGGGGAGGGCAGCGAGGGGCGCTGGGGGGGGGCCGGCCCCGCGGGGAGGAGCAGAAACGCGGGGTTTGGGTCTAGCCTGCTCCCCAAAGCTTTCGTTTGTAAAAGGCGCAGTGCTTCGAGGGCGCTCGACGGCACGCCCGCCCAGGCTCGGCTGCGTGTCCGAAGGTGGCGCCGTTCCGAGACTGGGCTAGCGCGGTGCTTTTTCTTCCGTGGGGGCTACCTGGGGATTCTGGCAGAGCCCGGCGGAGGGGAGGAGCGGTTGGTTCGCTATTGAGTTTTGCTGCTCGTCGCGTTGCTGATGTCTGCATCCTCCGTCAGATGTTTTTACTGACAGTCGCTGCGCGGTTAACAGTAAAAGTTACTATAAGTAGCCTTGTATATCTGCTGCTTACAGATGGTAACTGAAAATGAATAAAGACAAACAAATCGATGAAGAAGATGATGACAGCGAGCAGTTCGAAGACTTTACGGAGAATTTTAACCAACTTGAACTGCTGGAGACGCACAGGCATCTGATTCCTGTAGGAACTCAGAGCTGTTGGTCCGGACAGTCTGATGATGAGGATGATGAACAAGAAAGAAGTGAGGAATGGTACGAAACACAAGAAAAAAAGATGGAAAAAAATCCAGAGAAATTGCTACTCTGGGCAGCCGAAAACAATCGGGTGAGGCATTTATTCTGTTTGTGTGTATTACAAATAACAAGAATGTTATTTTGAGCGGATATCTACAGTTTCATCCACGAGCAAAAATTTACCTACACATTCCTTTATCTCTGTGAACTATTTTGATCCGGTTTTGCAAGCCACTGCACGTAAAACATCTCCCTTTGTAGCCCACACACGCTAAAATATCTCTAGATCCATTAACTTTCAGAACAAAAGCTTGGACTGTAGATCAAAGTTAAAGTAACAGCACTCTTAAACTTCTATAAGCTGAGAGTATGCCAGCCTTTTTCTTCATGGCAAGTAAGCCTTTTAACTGGGGTGCAGAGGGTGTATCTGAAATTTTATTTTCTCAAAAGCTTCATATGCAGATAATGGGTGACTGTTTTCCTATCTTTTCATGGGGAAAAAAAACCCCAAAACTTTTTATGCTTGGTCTCTCCCTCACTGGGAGAGACGACCAGGATTCCTGTTGCGTAGCTTATTACACTCTTATGTACATTAATTTTCATTAGTTGCCTTTCTTACACACACAAGCTCCATCTACAGTCTCGTGGAGGTACTTACGCCTTCACAGTGAATGGGGAGAAGGTGTAAGGTAAAGGTACCCTAAGGCATTGCATCTAATGTTCATGTTGTATCTCTTTCAAAACAAAACAAAGAAACCCCCCCCATCCCAGTAACAATAACTGGTTTCATTTTAAAATTTCTTGTTGCACTTAAACCTTTTTGAGACTGACAGAAATTGCTTTTCCATCAGAACAGAACAGTAAAAGTCATACATCGTGTTTGCAGAGTTTCATATTAAATTACCTGTTTTCTTTAAATAGCTGAGTACAGTGAAGAGGCTCCTTTCCGAAAAGCTGGCACCAGTGAATGCTCGTGATGAAGATCAGTACACTCCTCTCCATCGAGCTGCCTACAGCGGGCACTTGGACGTTGCACATGAACTGGTTGCCCAAGGGGCAGACGTTCATGCCCAGACAGTGGACGGCTGGACACCTCTGCACAGCGCCTGTAAGTGGAACAACACAAAAGTGGCCGCATTCTTACTCCAGCAGGGTGCAGACATCAACGCGCAGACAAATGGTTTGCTGACACCGTTGCATATTGCTGCAGGAAACAAAAACAGTAGAGAAACCCTTGAACTCTTGCTGATGAATCGCTACGTGAAAGCAGACCTGAAGAACAACTTGGATGAAACGGCCCTTGACATTGCTCGGAGGACGGATATATATCACTATCTTTTTGAAATAGTAGAAGACTGCATAAATGCTGTGTCCCCTTAAAAGTTGTGGTTAAGCTTGTGAATGTGAGGTTTGCTGCCTCTTGTTTGTGTTCTGCATGCTCATTAGTGGTGGTCTGTCCCTGTGCAACAAGGTTTTCATTCAAGATACTTTAGTATTCTCCTCAGGCAAAACTTCACTTCTTGCAACTCAGCTCAGTGGTCTGGCTCATACTTTGAAGTGTTACTACTGTTATTCAAAGTATTCAGAAAGTCTCAGTAATTTCAGTGAGTCTCCATTTAATTAGTGCAAATTTGGAGGGGCTTTTGTAATTGGTCTGTACTGTCAAAGCAGCAGGGAAAACTGGAATATTTACTTGATGTGAAAGAATTCTGGCTTGGTTATGCAGAGTTTATTACAGCTCACTTGAAAATTATTTTTTGAGAAATTTAACTTTTTTAAAATGACATGAAAGCTCAGAATGAATGTAACTTATTTGGGTGATACACAAAATGTTTAGTGATCCTGGTGTAAGGCTTATTATAAAATAAAATGTTTAACCCTAAGTATTTTGTTGTCATATTTTTAATCGAAAGCTCAATTAGCAATGCAATCACCTGTTCATAAATCAAAAGTGTTATTCACAGGATGATAAAGTAGTTTTGACTTACTTTTTTCCTGGTACTTTTCAAGGAAATTACTTTCTATGAAGATCCCGTTTACTTTTCCTTGCAAATTAAGTTGAGGAGTAAAGTTTTAATGCCATATCCATGACATTAGTTAGAACAAATGAACCTCAACTGTGTGAAGTTAAACAGCCAACATACTGTTGTGTCTGATTTAGTTACAGCTAATTTAGTGCAGGACACGCTTGACAGTGTTTCTCTTCCACTTTTGAATCCCCAAAGAGAATCCCTCATTCCAGCTCAAATATTCAGCATAGTTCAAAAACTTTACTGGTATTTTTCCTCAATATTCCTTAATTTCCAGACCATTCATTTATTTTCTTATTTGACGCCTTTTTAATTCGTGATAGCTTGTATTACTAATCCTAGGCATTCACATCCGAGTTGGGCTTCCAAAAGTTCTGACAGATTTGGTTGCCGTCATTTAACCAAACTCAAGGTGGTGGGGGTGGGTTGGCTGGTTTGTTAAGATTTTGAGGCCTTTAGCACACACTTCAGTGCAGCTTCTCTCTGCTGTCATGCCAGCTAGAATCTCGCTCGTTTGCAGTGAAGACTTGGGACCCTTCATCTGAGATGTTCTTAGGTCTCAGCACTGAGTACTGTTTGGTTTAACTTAGCAGCAAAATGTTAATTAACGCTATAAATTTTCACAAGAGACATCATATATTGCTGCTTCTGTTTGTCATTTCAGCCTTCTGCTAGCAAGTGAAAAAATGATTTTTAGAGTTGAGAGTTTAATTTACGTGTGTTACTGTTCACATCAGCTGTATCAGTCTGCACCTTTCAACTTCTTCTGGAGAATCAACATCTCTGGATTATTTAGCTATCTGTGAGAGGTCCAGTAATGTGTACTTCCTGTCTTTTTGCTTGTTTGTTTTTTTCCCCCACCTTGGTTCAAGTGTAAGTTTGAGACAAAAATCACTACTAAATGCAAGTGTTTAATGAGTGAGGGTTTTTAAGTACCAGTACAGTACATCTCAAAACAATTACTCTGAGCAGGTAGGTCTCTTTTGATCAATAGTGGTTTAGAAAGATAGTGGTAGAACTTCAGCAATGCTGTCAGCCCAGCAGATGATCTGTATTGCATGGCAATTAGTACACTACAGATTTTCCCACGGTAATGGCATATTGCATGATTTTGAGCTTCAGCTTTGCCATGTATAATTCAGGAGTGGAGAAACTTGCTTCTCTGTATTAATCAAATTAAACAGAAAATTGAATGTAAGACCTGAAGTACTGTCACTCAGTATGACAGCTGTAACAAAACACTTTGTTGTCCCGTGCAGATGCCTTACTGAATGATCCCAAGCTCCTTCCAGACAGCACTGACAGAGCTGAAGTGCATTTGTAACAGCAGCAGCAGCAGGGTAGGGATGTGTTGGCCCACATTTGGTGCTCTGATCAAGCAACTGTGGAGGGCATCTCTATCAACCACCTTTTTAGAAGCACTGTTCAACACTTCTGTTAGAAAATAGAGAACTGTTTCTAAACTATGAATGGTACAAGATGATTTTTAATGCTTATTATTTTGAAAGCTTGGTTTCAGGACAGCTGTGGAAGAGGAATACACCTTGAAATCCTTCAAGGAAAAATACAGAAATGGATGACATCATGCATTTGTGTAACTAGACTTGGTTTGTGTCTTATAAATTCTCACTACTGTATGCAAAGTCTTGATTTCAAGGAAGCTACCGTGGGGCAAAGCTCCCGGCCCAGCGAGTGGGACAGCTTCCCTGTATGCCCGCCGGCAGCATTATCCATTGACTACTGTAATTGCCAGCTGCTCTTCTTTCTCAAAACTTTTAACAGTGGCAAAACAAGGAGAGTCACGTCTACTTCAGTCCTATAAACAGCGTCTCAAGATGCCTCATGTTATGAAAAGCGTTATTAAAACCAAGCTAGTACTTTTGAGTATTAGTAGATCTACATCATCCATCCAGTTAAACTGGACTCTTCTCTCTGTTACCACCAGCCCGCCATTGCCTCAGGTGAGGACGACAAGACATCCTTTCATAAGGCAGGCTGGTGCTGACGCCCCAGAGGGGTACAAAATGTTTGTGACCCGCGTGCCTGCTTCTGAGTGCAGTAACGCTGACTGACACCAAGGAGGAGCTGTCACCGACACCTAGAGCTGTCACCCACCCTGTGCCCCAAGCGGGCATGAGGTGGCCATGGCCTGCTGTCTGTCCCCTGGGGATGGTGACTGGCCACACCTTGCCTCCGAGGCCCCCCCGGTGTTAACCCTCCCCTGTGGAAGGGGTAAAACAACCCAGCTGGGACTGGAAACGGTGGACCCAATTGCCCTCCGCGGCACAAGGCTGCGGGAGGAGCGGAGCTCCGTCCCTCAGGACCTCGCACCCCGCCGAGGCACAGCCCCAACATGGCGGAGGGCGGGCAGGGCGGTGCCGCCCTGCTCTGCCCCGCGGCCCGCTGCTTTGCCCGCCGCTCCGCCGCTGCCCTCCCTCCTGCCGGCGGCGGGGCAGAGCCTCACCGCCTCCGCCCGCCCCCGTTCCTGTGGCAACCGGTCCGCCCGGCTCCTACCTGCCCGGGCGCGGCGGCGGCCATGAGGGCGGCGAGCGGGAAGCAGCCGGCGCTGGCGGCCGAGGAGGCGGGCGGCCGTGTCCGCGGCGAGGCGGCGGGAGGCGGGCAGCCCTGTGAGGCGCGGCGGTTCCCCCGGCCCGGCGGCGGGGCCCGCCTCACCGCTCCCCACCCCGCCCGTTAGCGGCCTCCGTTCCCCAGCCCGGTGCCCCCCGGCGCGTCCCCCTTTCCCCAGCGATCCCCCGCGGCCACCTTGCTTGGTGGCCCCTCGCCTCCCCCGGCACCGTGCACCCCACCGCCGCCGGGGTCTGGGTAGTGCCCTGTCAGGCAGGGCCTCCCCTGCCGCCATGAGGAGCCCTAATTCCTCTCCAGCTCCTTGGAGACCTCCTTCAGGGAGGACATCATCTCCTCGGAGGCCTCCTCCGTGCGCAGCCCTGCCTTGGGTTGTTCGCTGTGGGGAGACGAGGTGGCCACGTCTCCCTGAGTGCCCTGGGGTGGCCTTGGCTTCTTCAGGGAGACCCCCCTCACCACGCTGCAGCCCACCAGCGCTCCCCTTTTAGATTTACCCACCGTGGTCCCGTCGTGAGGAATCGCCCCATGTTGGGGAGCGAGGCCTGGCTGAACGCTAGCGTGTACTTGTAGATGATTCGCCTTAAAGTGTATTGAAGCATAAAATGACATTACATTTGGCAAAGCACGTTAGCATTCAGGGGATTTAAAATAACTGGTTCTTTTGTACTATGTTTTACTAACAGGGAAGAAATTTGTGTATGTTGAGCCACCTAGGAGAGTTAAAGACATACTTGAAGAAGAGCTTTATTTTCGGACAGAAGCATGCCATGTTAAACATCCAGCTGCAGGTAATCTTCCTTATCAGCAAATGGCAAGTGTTTGTCAGGGCAAATATAAATTGTTTTAAGGAACTGTGGCAAAATTGTTATTTTCAAAAAGCAGCCCCAAACAATTATGTAATAGCCTGGGGAACATTTAGAAACAGAACAACTGCATGAAGTCTTTGTTAATTTTTTTTCATCTGAAATTACAGGACCATAGAGAACATCAGTATGATCTATTAGTTTAATAAAACAGAAACAAATGCCAAGCAGTAGGGAGGTTTTGTTACCTTTTTCTTTGAAAGAAGTGCTGTAGTTATTAGAATACTTTCTCCCCTTCTGCTGTTCAGAACTGAAGTTGGTGAGGTAAGAATGATAAAGGTAAATAAAGGACAGGTAAACAGTGAAAGCAATTAGAAAATCAGTCTGTTTAGGCAGCTAATGGAGGATAAAGGTTATGGAGAGACTTGATTACAGTAGGCAAATGAGGAAATGGAAGTCTAAGAGGAAATAAGGTGTTCAGTCTAGCTAGACTATTAAAAGTTCCGAGAACTGGAGGTAAAAATGAGATAAGATCAGAAAAGAAATAATTTGCGGTTTTTAACAAAACGAGAACTTAATGCTGGAACAATTAAACGAAGATCAATTAGATTCACCATTTTTAATACACACTTTAAATATTTTGCACTTAAACCGCTAGCCCTGGTCCAAGCTCTTTTGCTAATCTTGGTGCAGTAATGAGCCTGAAGCCATGTGACCCATATAAGACAAAACTCACATCATGCTGGTGCTCTCCTGCAGCCATAAGATCTATTAATCTAACTGTAGGAAATTAATTTTAAGAAGTTTGTAGTGTTTAGGGATAGGTCATCTTATCTGGTTGACTATGAGATTTTATTGCCTTTATCAGCCAAGCCATTGTATTTTATTAGGTACCTCTGTGTAGAGTCCACTGAGTAAAGCTGGTTATTCCACAGCTTCCCTCATTAGTTTGTACAAGTGATTGGTGTATTTAAAAAAAAAGCCTGATTAATAATTTGGATTTGCATGATTTAGCTCCTTGCTTTTCTTGGATATGTAATAGTGCCTGTTTTAGTATCCAGGATTTTCTTACAGAGAAGGTATATACACGTATATTTGGTTTTGGCTCTTTATGTACTCTCACCAATTGTTTTGCGTCCTCTTTTAAAAAGTGAATACTAAATCTGATCATGGTATTTCAGTATTTGTATCACTAGTAACCTGTAGAGAGAGAGAGAATCACCTGCTTATTTCAGCGCTAACATTAGCACTAGGACCTTGAACTGTCTACTGTTACTCCTAAATCCATGATGCTTTTGTTCCACAATACACAGTTCCCATTCTGTAGCCCCACATTCTCTTCCATAGAATAAAGCTATTCCTTAGTTATATTAAGCTGCATTTTGTTGGAATAAGCCCCTACTATGTTTCCTAATTATTACATTGTCCACAAATGTAATAAGGGCATTTTTGCCTTTGTTTTGAAATTTGGAAAATTTTTTAAAAAGTCTGGTTTCTCACGTAGGATTGAGACCCAAATCTAAACTCAATAAAAATGAATTTAAAACAGTTGGATTCACAGAAAAAATATGTATAAGTTAGGTGATTTAATCAGTATCCTGTCAGATGTAAAGACCATTTGAACCTGCAACTCCATTACTGTGATTAGGCTTCTTAGGCAATTACAGCACACACCTGCAAATGAATGAGATAGGCTCTGTTTATAGTAAATGGAGAGAAAAAGGCACTTTGAAAACGCAATTCTTCTGACTTGTCCTAGGGACCTACTGTTGCATGTGTCATGCTCTACAAGTGCCTGTTCCTTTCCCATTGACTGTAAAGGGGTTCTGGACAAGTAGCTGAACTGCAGATGCTAACATTGGTCTGCTCATGTGTCTCAACAACTTCAGCAAGTACCTAGTTCCTTTTCCATCTGTATACATCTGGAGAATTAGAGATGCTCCCTAAGTGGTTGGGGCTCTGATAAAAAACAATTGTCAGGTTGGATGGTTACCGATTTACACAGTTTAGATGATTAGTAAGTTTATTGTTTCACATAAAATAGATGGTTAGTAAATTGTAACCTTTCCACAAATAAATAAGCTTTTTTCATTTGTTTTGGTGGTGTTGCAGGGGGGGATTGGTTGGGGGAGGGGGTGTTCTGCTATCTTTTTATGAGGGCGTTTGGTATTCCAGTATGACCAATAAATCATGTTGGATGCATCAATGGTATTACTGCTGTTTCTCATATGTTATACATCAGCTGCATCCTGCTTCACCTAGCAGCCTAGCAGTCCTAAGCTATTCTACAGACAGCAGAGAGTGTTGTGTATCTTTAGCAATCTGAATTGCTCTCTGAAGGTCTCAATCTCTTTTCATTAACTATGGAGGAAGATTAGAGTGTTCTGTACTCTAATTACTGTATAGACCAAAGGGACTGTCTTTTAAAAGTTACATTAGTTCTAGAACAAGTGGAAGTAATCAGTTATAATGGTATTATTTTGACAAATTATTAACAGTGGCTCTGGAGGGAATTTGGAGTTTGAAAAAGAATTTCTCCATTGGAAGCCTGAAACCAGTCTCACAGAACAGAAATGGTTTACTTTTACAGCCTCAACTCTACTCAAGGCATGCAGGAATGAAAAGTAAGAGTCAATAATGAGAAACTTTCACTGTAACACTTAATTTTAAAATTTCAGGGTAATATAATTTTATAATTCATAGACATCTCACAGGACTGCAGATCTGGTTTGTTCAATGTTATTTTTTCATCAGATTACCTACATGGTCTTACAGTAATAACCACCGGGCATCTTTTTGCAGAGCTAACCCACCTCTTCCTTTAGTAAGTAGCCAACAGACTTGAAATTTTTGCATAAGAAACCTGTTTAGGACAGCTATGTTGAGTCACCTTATTTCATATTCTGAAACCTTTTGTAAACATGTGGAATAATCACTTGTTTCCTGCTGATGAGTGGTGAGTGTTGGTTTCGTGTGGATAATGAACCTTACTTGCCTTTCTTAACATCCAACCTTAAGCAATTCAAATGTTTGGAAAAGCCCTCCTTCCAAGACACATTCTGAAAGAGATTGATCCAGGTATCATTTCAGGCATTTTAGCATTTGCCTGCAATGGTCAGCTGGTGCTCTGGGGCATGTATTTCTTTCTCTACAGTCAGTGGAGTGTGGCTTTTGAGGAGCAGACCTGTTCCTTGTGAGCTGGTGGATTTTAGCATAGTCTCCTCAATGTGCCCACCTTCTCTCTTTCAGTGAAATGTATTAACTTGTAGTGGAAGGTGAAAGCTTTCAACTCTAAGGAAACAGAGTTCATTAGCTTTATGAGAGTAATATTGTTGGTACCATGAGCTTGCAGAATATATGAACTCAGCATATTTTGCCATTAAATGAAGCTCCTTCCCATGTTCTCAGGGGCTAGTGGTTTAAAAATACAGCTAGCTTCATGACTAGCACCTCTTTCTTCCTATCTTGATCTTGTGAGCTCTGGAGGTAGTGGCATCTTAGTTACAACAGCAGCATGAATTAAGTTATTGCTAGTATAAGAAGCATTTAACCAGTACAGCCTTCTGCCACGCTGCCTTTGCTCTAGAGAGAGTACTTGTAGGAACATTTTGTTTATAGAGCAGGCCTAATCTGTGCCAGGTATTAACTGCAGTCACTTCTGGTACGTGCTTGAACAAGGAGAGTTTTAGCCACACCATAGAAAATACAACCAAATAATGCCTCAGAGTTTGGAGACGTTGGCACAATTTTAAAACTCATGTACCTGAGGCTTCTAGTGAAGGCATGCAGTTGTCAAAGATCAGGATCTCTGTTTCCCATGAACATCCATGAGGGAAGAACAGCATTAAAATAAAGCAATTTATTCAAATTGTTTTAGATGCTGAAATTTATGGGCTTTTTTGGTTTTCCTTTGGGAATTTAGATGTACCTTCATTCCCAGGGACTGCTGCTAGAGACAAGTGATGCTCTCCTCACTAGCTATACTGCCTGTTGTGCAGCAGAATAGGCAGGTATCGTGAGAGAAAGGGTGGCAGAAAAGATACAAGACAGGAGAAAAACTGGGAGCAATCTGGCTTCAGCTCCAATACTCACCAAACCGTTTCCATTCACACACCCTTTTCTGTGTAAGGATCTGGAAAAGAAATGAGGTGGTAATATACTAATTGGGAGATGGAGTAGGTACAGGCTATGGAAATGGACAAAAAAGAAGAGGCGTTTCTAGAGAGAAGATGAACCTACTGTGTTTAGTGCCAGAAGGAGAGGCACCAGCAAAAGGAAAAGGAGGAAGCACAGACAAGGGGAATGAAAGAGGAGACATAGAACAGAAGGTCAGGAATTCCTGAAGGGAACTGGGGAGAGGAGAACATAGTTCAGCAACACAGAGATAGAAACTGTAAGAAATGAAGGGAAAAGATGTATGAGAAATAAGTAGAAGAGTCAAAAAGAAAAAAATATATACTCGTGTTGCTGAATTTACTGAAGTTAATGCATTTATTTTTGCTTCTGCCATTTACTGCCTTTCCCTAGAAGTGACTAGTGGTTTGGGGGACTTGCTCTGTGGTGTCTCATCCATGCTTACAGCTGATCTTGTTTTTTTACAGATTGATGAACTTTAGTGCTACGAAGACCTGAGCCTGTTGTGATGTGTCAAATCAAACATTAAATTGACTAGTTGCCTTTAGAAACGTAGATTAGTATTTCTAAGATTTTGAAGAAAGTACTGTTTGGATAGGGAGCCATTTCCTTGGTTGTTGTTTTATTCCTATCCTCCTACTGCTTTTTAACCAGATGTAGTAGCCAAATCTGATCCACGTTTCAGCCAGTGATGAAGATGTCACAATCCAAAGACAACAAAATGTTCTTGCTGACAAAAATGGGCTACTGTGAAACTTGACATTTTCATAGGCCTCTCTGTTCAAAGTGATTCTAAGTTCCAGCAGAAGATTGTAAAGTAATTGAAGAAATGCCTTAAAATGCCTTAGACAGAGTCCATTCATTAAACTGAGCAGTTCGTAAGTCAAAAGTTTGTGATTCAATATCTAGCCTGACTTACTAAAAGTTTAACATCAATAAGCCTCTCGATATATGTAAGAGTTATCATAGTGTCAAAGAACCACAGAGGCAGCATAGAACCTGAAATAACCTGTCACTAAACTCTCGGTCTTAACCATTGTTACAACAAGGTAATACCAAATGATCGTTAGTTTGTTTTGTATTATAACACCACTTAGGAAACAAATATGGATCCTTCTAGGCACTGCATAAAACCAGAACAAAAGATAGCTTTGCAAGGTCATGGATGATTTGAGGAGGTCCAGGGACAGGAGTGACATTTGCAGCTACAGAATAGCTTCAGTGCTCTGGTAGCAGACGAGGGCCTGGAAGCTCTCTCCAGCAAAGCATCTGAGCTGGCTGAGCCTGAGCCATGCAGGAGGAAGTAAACAGTGATAGTAGTTGGAGAATCCCTGCTGCGGGAGGTGGAAGCTCCCATTTGCTGCCCCAGCATGCTCTCTGGGGAGGTTTGTTGGGGTGCTGAAATCTGGGACAACGTACCGAGTCTTGTCTGGGTCTTGGACTTTTACTCCCTGCTGCTCTTCCACGTGGACACCAAATATACTGCCAGGGGAGACGTGGAGCGTATCAAGCATGACTACATTGCTGTGGGGCAAGTCAAAGACATAGGGGCCCGGGTGGTTTCTCCTCAATCCTACTGGTGAGGGAGTAGGGCTTGAGGAATTGATGGATCCTGTAGGTCAACTATTGTTTGCACAGCTGGTGCTGAAAATGGGAAGTTGGCTTTTATGACTATGGGATGTCCCCTCTTTGAGGACTAAGAACTGCTAGGATGAGATGAGATTCACCTCAACATGTAGCGCCACAGCCGTGTTTGTACCATATCTAGAAGGATCCATGATTGCTTCCTAAGTGCTGTGATAACGCAGGAAACACATAGTAGTGATCATTTGCCTGATGAACCTGGAGAACTGTAAGAAGGAGTGACAGGGGAGGGAGATGAAAACCCACCATCAAGTGAGGAGGTGGTGGACCAGGTTGGTAGGCAGGATATTTCCTGTCTTCATGTTTAACAATCCAACTTAATGATCAGTCTTTGCCTTATTTCTAGAACAATTGTAGCATGTTCTTTTCCAAATTAATAATAGCACTTACTCTACAGTTTTCATTGCCAGAATTCTTCCCAGACATCCCTCCAGCACATTTGTGGGACAAACAAGCATTACTGTCTTTTTAAAGGAGGGGATTGTATTGTACAGTGAAAAAAAATTAACGAGGACCGATGCATAACTTAAAATCAGAGTTGAAGAATTCCTTATTTCCAGTTCTATCTCAGACTGATAATTCACATCTTTCCTAGGATGTGATCCTAAGAGGTGGAGATGGGATTTGTTTCTGGGGCTCTCAGATGCTACGGAAGTATCTAAACCAGACTGAATATTGTTAAAAGGGAAGAGTCTCAGTGACGACTTTGTGAAGCTAGACTTTGTTTTCCTTTGCTATTTTTACAGTTATCTGTGAATGAAATGGGATGTTTGTTTTATTGATTGTCTGGAACTCCTCTAACACTAAAACTTTGTTGTTATTTTTATATTAGTGAGAAGGGGAAAAAAATACCCTTACTTGGCTCCAAACCAACTCTTTTCAGCATTTCCATTTGACTGCTAAACAAAAAAAAATTATTGGCACTGAAAATTGCACCTGAGGCACTAGAGGAGTAGCTGCTTTTGAAAACATTATTCTCACTTTTTAGATGCAAATTTGATCATGAACCACACAATAATGTTTGAAAAACACTGGGTTTTCAGATAGATGCTTTGATTAAGCTTGTTGCATTTCACTTCTGCTCCTTGCTTCATTTTTATTCTATGCCCATCCCCCTGCTTTCTCATTCTTAGTATTATTTTTTTTCATGATCTTGTTTTAAAATTTTCCAAGTGAAAAGACTTTCTGGGTCTATCCTGGATTTGTGCACTAGCTCAGTTTTGCCGCAACAAAGGCAGATTTGTGAATCTCATTTGTGCCTTTGCTCCCTCTTCCTTTTTGTGCAACCTTGTACAACGGAGAAATGTCTTTTAGATCTTTTCTACTGAATATTTTATTTCAGTTATGAGGCTTGGGTAATTCTTAGCAGTCCAATATATTCATGTTCCTGACCTTTTTATGTGTCTTATCTTTCATTTGAATAAATCTAAGGAATTTGTTTGAATATAATAAAATTGCATAATATTGCAGTAATCTTATTAATATTACTATCATATTTATAATATTTCATTAAGTGGGGTTTTGGGCAATTTAGCTGTGCTCACATTTTATTGTAGTGATTTTTTTACTGTCTTAACTGTTCAGCTACCCTTTTCTCTTAGCTTTTTTTAATATTATTTCATTTCCAAACTAAACAGTACTGTTTTAAAAGACAAATGTTATCATTGCTTCCATATATTAATAACAGTGTTCAAACACTGACATCTTTCAAAGGCTACACCTACATTATCAAGCAATGAAGCACAATAAGAGGGGTTCAGATTATTAAATCAATTGGTATTGAGAGCCCCATAACTAGACTATATGTGATTTAGGAGATTTACCTCAAACTAGAGCTAGTCTTGTCTCCTGGGCTGAAATGTCACCTCGATGCTTGAGGTTCAAAGATGCCTGAAGAAAAGCTCTAGCACAAACCCTTGCCCTCTGGCCTGGGGGATGCTCACTGGGTAAATAAAATGAGAGCATCAGAGCTGGTTGCACATCACTGCCCCTGCCACTGTTGCTGTGTAAGATGCTGTCCAGTGCTCCAAAAACCAAGGAAGATTGAAATCCATTATAATGGCTAACAAATATCCACAGAGCCAAATTTGGAGTTGCTGGTACACACACACATGTCAAAGTGTCAGAGGATCATGTGGTTTCGGCAGGAAAGTTTTCTGCTACGATTTTGGCTCTGGTCTACACTGGTGAACAACAAAGATGTGTGCCGCAATGGAAGATGGAAGAACATTCTGGGACAGGATCCTCCATCCACAGTGTGCACAGCACATTTGTTTGTGCCTGTGCCTTGACCTGGAAATGTCAGCTTTACATAGTTTTAATCCAACACTGCTCACAGTCACAAGCAGAAATGTAGCCAGGCAGAATATTTTAACGTAGTATTTGCTGCATGTGCAATAACGTGGGCTTGTCTGTCCAGAAGCTGTTCATCCAACAAGGCAGGCATCAACTTTCAACTGAATCTTCTATCTCTCATCATATTTCAGAATTTTAAACTTCCAAGCAGAAAGATCATAATCCTTAATATGAAACACTAGGTAATCGAATTACAGTCTTTTAAACTTTACGCTAAAATACAGCATGCCATTTATACAGAACAGAACTTTTATCACTCTTTTTCATACAGGATTTTGGTTCTTACTTAGCAAAAACTTGCATTGAAACCATGGGGACTATTTATGAAGAAGAGATTTCAAAGTCATTCTTAGTGTCATTTTGGTACCAGATAGCATCCTGCTACTCTTTGAAGCTGATCACGTTTTCTTAGGATAAAAAACTCCACAGGGTTTCCCTGGTTGACAGGATGTCTGGTTTGATAGCCGTGGCTGAAAATACAACCACATCTTGCAGTACTTTTAAACTGTGTTTGCAAGTCAGTTGCAATAACTTCAAATAACAAATAACTTCAAAGACTTTTCTAGGCTTAAATACTTCTCAAGTGTGACAAAACAGAGTGAGTCAGAGTAGAAGAGGAAGCCAGCTGGGAAGCTCTAGGCGAAAACATTTACTGCTGTTAGAAACGGCAAACAATTAACCTTCGAATAAGCAAAATATTTTTTATTTTGCAACAGCTTCGTTACTAGCAGCCAGCATTTTATTTTAAATTCCCGACCATCAGCAGTAGTGGAGCTTACTGTGGTTTCCACAGAGCAGTTAAACCACAGTTCCCCAATTTGCATATACAGTACCAAGAAGTCTGTGTGGTCCTCGGTCCATGGAACTATCTCCTGGGATGGTTTGCCTCCAAAGCAGACAAAACCAGGTGTGTTCCTACTGGAAGGTCTGCAGGCATCTGGTAACACTACTCAACCTTCATCATGTTGTACTTCCTAGTGATGTCTGTGGAGTTTTTCCCAGCACAGAGTAGCTGATCGCGATCAAGCCACTGACGCGCTGTGTCTTGCGGCAGAAATGAGGCAAACTAGAGCTGATGTGGGTTACTGCCAGGCTGGTATTTCTTCTCATGAAGAGAAATGAGATGTTAAAAAGGAGAGAGAAATCCCTCGCCTACACACATGTCTGAGGACACCTGACTCCTAACCCTGGTCCTGCCAGTGAGGTCACTCCCTGCATCCCTCACTCTACAGCAACACACCACATCTTGCTTGTAAGTTTACTACACCAAAATTTCTAGGAGGCTGCTAGACTCTTAGTTGAAGACACACCTATTGTTACTTTCTGTAGTGACTATGATCAACATCTAACTAAAATATATTTCTGTGCTAACTCCCACATTGTGAGAAGTTTGAAGAGCACATGGTGATAGCAAAATAAATGGATCTGTAATTTGTAAAAATTCTAAAATATGCCTTGAAAATGGGTTTCATCATGCTGTAGATACAAATTCTATAAAGACTTTTGAACTAGTGGACTCCTCACAACATTTAAAGGTAAACATGTATTTAGTCTCCACAGAGGCGGGTGTAACATGGAAAGGAACTTACGGTGACAGTATTGCTCATAGAAACATTTTAGGCTACTGTCCTCTCATCTGAATTTACCTAATTCTTATTTGCCATAATAGGACAAATAGGAAATGTTATAATACTGGATTTCCATGCTGTATATACTGTTGGAACTTACTGTGGATTTCAGTAATAGCTTTCTTCAATATGCAGCGTAGAGCTTTAGCTCTAGGTGAGTTGATGAATATAGGAAGTCTCATTTTGATCTCATGCTAAATAATTCTACAGATTTGTTCCCATATGACAATAGCCTTAAAATGGATGCGATTGGACTGCAGCTGAACATCATGCTGAAGTTTCACTGTGGGACTGCAAAAAATCAAAAGTAACTAGCTAACTCTTGCTATTAATCTTCAGAAGGAAAGCATTTTATTTTATTTTTTCAAATTTTTCACTACTTGGCTTATAAAGACTTCCATGTTGAGTTGTCCTGAAACATTTCATAAACCCTGAATTAATGCCAATATTTTTGCTGACTTTACCGTTTGCAGAATTAGGCCTGGCATCATCAATGTAATTGGCTAAGCTTTGGAACTGGAATGGCTTAGTACCAAATCTTCAAGCAATGGAAATGAGAACTTGACTAGACAAAGACTCCTCCGAAGTCATATATCAATGCTGAAACTTAAGTTCCTGAAGGAAAATAAGAACTGCCATTGCAGCTGATAATGATCAAATTTATTGAGTGAATCAGAGTTCTACAGAAGTCAATTGAGCTTTCCCACTGACTTTCATGGGTCCCAAATCTCTCACATTATCTGTAGAAATGGATAAAATTACTAACAGTAGAGCTTTTGGACCACTTTGAATCCTTAATTAAGGCAGACTAGGGATTGTGCTTGTTTGAGGTAGTGTTCATTGTATTGGATGGGTTCTGGATTGATTCTAAGTGCAGCTCGTGCCCTCAGAGGATTTGACTCTCCCTTAGCATTGTATTTCTACATTTGTTTGCAGTTTTCTACTGCAGTAAAATAATTTTCCCAGATTCCCATTTTGTGACTAAAATCAGTGTTATTTGTCAAGATAGGTCTTAAGTTTATTGCACTAAGAGATTTTTTTGCTACTGTTGGCTAGCATGCTATTTTGCAGACAATACTAAATTAGAAAGCAGGGTTGACATCTTGGCTTGTACAACTTCAGTTCAGAGAGGCCTTGAAAAACGTGGAGTGAGCCAACAGAAACCTTGGGAAGTTCAGCAAGGAGAAAGAGCAAGTTCTGCATGTGGAGCAGAAAACTCTCATGCACTGGTACAGGCTGGGAACTGGCTGGCTGATAAACAACCATGCTGGAAAGGACCTGGGGGCTACATGAACATCAAGCTGAATGTGACTTCTCAAAAATAAAGCAAGCCACGTGCTGGGCAACATCAGAAGTACGTCCAGCAGATTGAGGGAAGTAATTATCCCCCACTGGTGAAGCAGCACCTGGAACACTGTCTCTAGTTTCCAGGCTTCTAGTTCAAGAAGGGTGTTGAGAACACGGTCCAGTGGAAGGCTACCAAGATGATGAGAGACCCTACAGCACACAAGCTAAGAGGAGAGGTTAAGGGAGGTGGTCTTGTTTAGTCATGTGAAGAGGCGATGGGATGATTTAATGGGAGCCAGCAACTATCTGAAGGATATGAAAATGGCAGGGCCAGTCTCTTTGGATGTAACAAGGGACAACAACCACAAATTCCAGGTTGGGAGGTACAGGGTTGGACATTAGGAAAAACTTCTTCTCTGGGAGGGTGGCACAGCACTGGGACAGGCTGCCAGAGGTGTTGTAGAGTCTCTATCCTTGAATATTTTCAACACCTGGGTGTTAGTCCTGCCAGCACCTAGGTAAGGACAGTGGCTAGCGCTGGCAGTGGTGCTCCTCTGAGTGGGAGGGTGGATTAGTGACCCCCCGAGATCCCTTCCAACCAACGCCATACACTGGAGCAGAGGCAGTAAGATACCGACTATAACCACAGCTGTTGGCCTATATTTTATGAGTGCTTACAACATGGACAACAGAAGTCTGCAAGCGCTTACGTGTGCGATTAGTAATTTATGGATGCACACGACGTGGTTACTAACCTAACGCCAACCTCACACACAACTGTTCTTTATTTTGGGGCGTAAACAGGCTTGAATCACTTTTTTTACTAATACGGAGACAAGGCACAGTGCCTTGACCACCTATGCGGTATGTAAAAGCTATGCTGCAATCCAAATGGTCAGTGAGAATTTATGCCTGGTGTAACTCCGCTGCCTTCAGGAGACCTGTATGAGAGGACCTCGGATCTATAGCTGTTGGGTATGAAAATGCGTAGTGTCGGAGCTGGAAACTCTTCAGTTCTGTACAAACAGTCTCTGAACTGTGTGAATGAATGATCTCTTAGTTCCCTGAAGCAGATGACTTGGGGGAAAAAAGTTTCGAGCCTGCCCGAGACACTTCTCCACAGCAGCTGCGTGTAACAGAGTTGGAGAAAGTAATTCTCTGGTAGCCGTCAGGTTTTGTAGTTTTTAACTAGCTGTGAGATTTAAAAACTGTCATGTAAACACAGGTAGCTCTAAGAAAGTTTTCAAAGGGCCAAACCACCCCTCTTCCTTAATTTCTTTTCGTTTCGTTTCCCAAGTCGTTCGTCCTTCCAGCGGTGCTTGAAACTGCGTCCGGCAGGACCTCAGCGACCCCCGGGGCTGCCGTCGCGGCACCTGCCGCCCGCAGGGGAGGGGAGGAGGCCCCGGAGCCCTGCCGGGGGGGGCCCGGGGGGGCCGCGCTCCCCGGCGGCGGTCCAGCGGCACCGCCACCGGCACGGCCCCGCCGCCGGGGCGGGGAGCGGGGGCTGAGAGGCGGCGGCCGCCGGGGCGGGGAGCGGGGGCTGAGAGGCGGCGGCCGCCCCGGCCGCAGCCCCAGCCGCAGCATGCGCTGGCCGGCCCCGGCCCCGCGGCTGCCCCGCGGCGGCCGCCGAGGGCAGAGCGGCGGCGGGCGGCCTGGATGGAGCCGGCCCCGCGCCGCCGCCCCGCCGGGCGGCCCGGTTGCCCGCGGCGGTGGCGCCGGCGGCTGCGCGGGCGGCGGTGGGCGCTGGCGGCCGGGCTGCTGGGCGCCGCCGCCGCCCTCGCCCTCTACGCCCGCCTGCCGGAGCCGGAGCCGGAGGCGGAGAAGCCGGAGCCGGAGAAGCCGGAGCCGGAGGCGCCGGAGCCGGAGAAGCCGGAGCCGGAGAAGCCGGAGGCGGCGGCGGCGCGGGCCGGGGCGGGCGGCGAGGTGAACGTGCTGCTGTGGTGGGAGCCCTTCGGGCGGCCGCGGCGCATGGCCGACTGCCGGCGGCGCTACAACATCACGGGCTGCCGCCTCAGCGCCGACCGGAGCCGCTACGGCGAGGCGCAGGCCGTCCTCTTCCACCACCGCGACCTGGCGCTGCACGGCGCCCAGGGGCTGCCCCGCGGGCCCCCGCCGCGGCCGGCGCGGCAGCTCTGGGTGTGGATGAACTTCGAGTCGCCCTCGCACTCGCCCGGCCTGCGGGGGCTGGCCGGCCTCTTCAACTGGACCATGTCCTACCGGCGGGACTCGGACGTCTTCGTGCCCTACGGGCGCCTCTACGCCCCGCCGGCGCCCCGGCCCTTCGTCCTGCCCCGCAAGACGCGGCTGGTGGCCTGGGTGGTCAGCAACTGGAACGAGGAGCACGCCCGGGTGCGCTACTACCGCCAGCTGAAGGAGCACCTGGCCGTCGACGTGTACGGGGCGCGGGGGCTGGCGCTGGCCGAGGGCGGCGTGGTGGAGACCGTCTCGGCCTACAAGTTCTACCTGGCCTTCGAGAACTCCCAGCACACCGACTACATCACCGAGAAGCTCTGGAGAAACGCCTTCGCCGCCGGCGCCGTGCCCGTCGTCCTCGGGCCCCGCCGGGCCAACTACGAGCGCTTCATCCCCCCCGACTCCTTCATCCACGTCGACGACTTCCCCAGCCCCCGGCTGCTGGCCGCCTACCTGAAGTTCCTCGATAAAAACCAGCCCAGCTACAGGAGGTACTTCGCCTGGAGGAAGAAGTACGAAGTCCACGTCACCTCGTTCTGGGACGAGCATTTCTGCAAGGTTTGCGAGGCCGTCAGGGCAGCCGGCAACCAAATCAAGACCGTACGAAATCTGGCCGGCTGGTTTGAAAGCTGACGTTCCTGGCGGGCGAGGCTCGCCTGGCCGGCCCGTGCCGGCGGTGGACCGCGTCGAGGCGGAGGGAAGGATGGGTCTCGCAGAGGTCGTTAGCCCAGGTAGTAGGCGGAAGGCTGTCATCAGCGAGAGAAGCGTGCGGCTACAGGTGAGCAAGCTGCGGGAAGCCTCCAAGAAGGAAGATTTTTGTTAGAGTGCAGAATTACGAAAGTACAAAGAAACGTCAGGCAAGATGATTCTTAAAGAGCAAAGTTAGATTTCCAGAAGTCGTGCAGATCTGAAGCCGTTACAGTTGTGCACAGCTCGACATAAATAACCGATGCCAAGTTCTTCAGCCGTACAGCTGAAACCAATTTTGTCAGCTCTCACAGCTTCCTGGACCACGCAACTTTCTTCTGCTTACGGGGGATACATGATCAGCGCTGGCTTTCTGTACTCTGAAGACAAAAGCGAATATTTTTAACAGTGATTATTATGTGCCTGAAAGCTATTTGCAGGCAAATTCTGAGCCGCAAGCGTTGAATGTAAGAATGTAATGATACAGTAGCACTTTTTAGCAGTGTTTGAAATTGCAGCAGCCAACTAATAATGCTTTGAGCCACATAATAATTCCATTTAGGAAAAAGTGTACGGAGGGGTCTGGATCCAAGTGGAACAAACAGCTCAGATGGTGTAGAGTATTTCTTCCGCTGCCTACCGAAACCATAGGCACATTTATCCGGTATGAAAGTGGAGAAGAACTTTAAGTACAAGGAAAGACAGACTGTAGGAAAAAAGTGGGAACATTTCCACTCTCCCTTTATTCAGGAATTAGAAAATGTTTACAGGAATGTTTTTCTCTGCAAAATTACTGCCATATAGGAAAAAGCAGAGAAAGGCTCAGAACTACAGGGTTTTTATTGCTATATTGAATATGTATACAGAGAGGCTAACTTATTTCTCTAGTATCTTTAGGCAGTCCTGTTGTGTAGCGATTGTTTTGGTTTACGGCACGCATTTTTAAAAATTCTGCCGAGTGACAGGCTATTCAGAATGCCGCTTTGCTGTTTGTAAAATAATAATTACCAAAAAAAGACCACCCCAAAACTCGAGTCCTGAGTCACTGCCTTTTCAAAAAGAAAATTACTGTAGAGAATAAGATCTACACTGTTGGTAAAATACAGATTGTGTGAGGAAACAATATGAAAAGGGAAAGATTTACTGTTTTTTTTCCTTTGGTTTTGGGTTTTTTTTTCCGGCTCGTTTTTTTAATCAATAAATAGGTTCCTAAGATAAAACTTCCTTCTCTCGGTGCCTGCCAGGAACATTTACGTTAGTTACTCCCTTTCAGACTCTGCCATTTTGCTGGAGTCTTCCTTGTAGTCAGTGTATGGTTACTTTTTGGTTATGTGTAATCTTGCTTGGTGAAATCCAGAAAAAAACTTCAATTGCAATTACACATCCTCAGGAAGCTGAGCCCTTCCTGCCCTTTGCAACTATAAGGTTTGGTGGCAAAAAATGGTAATTCAGAAAAGCCCTGCACAAATGATTAAGACATTCGTCCAGCTCCCATTTAAGGAGCTGGATAACGCGTGGAGTTATGCAGAGGCTTTGCTCGGAATAAAATCATGGGCACAGAACAGGTGGAGAAAGAATAAAGTCAGTTGCAAATAAAATATGGGCACAGAACAGGTGAGTTTACTGGCATTTGTGAGTCATGTTTAGGTTAGAAAAGGATTAGGTTTGACTTAAGCAGTAAGGGATGTCGGGTAGGTGCTTTTAAGATTTATGAGCTGGCAGCCTACTCTGATTTATTTTAAATTAGATGTTCCCCGTGATTAGGTAAGCATGGAACCAAGGATTATTGAAAAAAATCCAATAATAATGAAGTTCATGAATAATTTGCACAGGTTTACTAGATTGGATGTTGCTGGCTCCTGCATTTATTCCCTTCTGCTTTTGTGCAAGGAAGGATGGCTGAAAGTACTTCATGAACCTTTCTGTTGTTAATGCCAGAGTTGCTGTGGAAATTTTATTGGGAAAGGAGAGAAGACAGTCAACAAAATGTGGAGTGTAGTAGGGATGGTCCCTAACACTGGATTTTCACTTTAACAGAGGTCTTAAGTGATTGTTTAAAGCAAAAGCATGTTCTTCATGGCATGCTCATTCTTCTCTCTGCCAGTGGTTACCGATCCCATAAAATTGGTTTTGATAATTTAAAAAATCTAATTTAAGTATAGCATTAACAATAATAGCTAGGTGTCAGGATGATAGAATCTGTCTCCCTTTGAATTATTCTTTTTTTCTGTTCAGTTTTTATCACAGCTCATGTAAATGTATACAAAAACTCAAAAATGGTGAACTAATATTTAAGATTGCACTACTCTTTATCAGTCTACTGAAACTGGTGCATTTTTTTCAGTCCTCCTAAACTTTTTAGCATTTTCAGAAAGTTTCCAGGCACACAGTTCTGTGTAATCATTAGTAATGCCACAGGGAGAAGACCAGGCTACAGGAGCATGGGAATTTCCAAAGATTGCAACCAATACTTTTTTCAGCCTCTCTAAGAAGAGCAGTTGAAATCTTCAATGAACTAGGGTTTTGTAAAATTCAGAAAAGAGCTATGCAGTAATTAAAGCATCATGTTTAAATAAGGTGATCATAGCTGTGCTGTATTTTTAAGTTATGCATTGAGTATTTTCAAGAATTGTATAATAAAAACTGCAGTCCTGTAATAATTATTGCAGAGCACTTGCGTTGGGAGGAAAGAAGCCTTTTCTAGTTTCGTCGTTCTTGTGTGAGTGTTGCACACTTTTCCCTTTAGATTTGGGAGGAAATTCAGCCCTGGTCTACAGCTGCTGAAGCCAGTAATACAACAGCTCTATAAATCTACTTTGGTTTTTGGCTCATCCACTCCACTGACTAACAATTAGTGTACCGTTATAAGCTAAGCACTGGCTTTTGTAATTCACTTTGTAGAGCTCAAGTTCAGTGATGAATAAAAAATTTGCCTGAGCAAATTGGATTATAGATCAGGTACCAGACTCCACAAGATATTGCAGGTGATGTGTGTAATCCATCTGTAAAAATTAAGCAAAGTTATTTTCTATTTTAAGTAGAAAAGTCTTTTTTAATACATTTTGAAAAAGTGTTTTATTCCATGCCTTAAAATATTGGGGTGGAGGGAGAGAAAGGAAGATAATTATTTTCTGGGTTTTATAAAGAGAAATAATATTGCTTTTTGGTTATGGTGTAAATGGAATATAGAATTATGTGATCCTTTAAGTTATATATTGTATCTCAGGGAATTTTATACTGTAAAGTCTCTTAATCTTCATAGAATGAAGTAACTTTGTATTAATTATTTAGATTGACACTCAATAAAATTAAAGAAAGGAAGTAGCACAAAATGACCCTATTTTTTAATTTCATCTTCTGTGTTACGAAAGCTGTAGAAAACTGCTTTTCAAAGAGAATGAATTTCTTTTCATGTTTGTTTAATCAATAGAAGTGGCTGATTGTTCTCAAAGTAGTCAGACCATCTGAGGTTAGGAATGCAACCTGGTTGTGCCAGGAGCAAAATATTTTCATAGGAGAGGCTGTGCTGAGTTATTTTCCGTCTGAAAAGGAGCATTTATTGAAGTTGGATGTCTGCTGGAAAAATGTCATTTCAAACAAAACCAAAAAACAAACTTTCTCTTCACCTACAGAGAATTTGAATGTGGTTGGATTCCCCCCCCCCTTAAATTTCGAAATGAAATTGAGATCCTGCTGAATATCAAAATAAACATGTAGTGCTACAGCTGCCTTTTTAACTGCAGCTTTTTTCATGCCTGTTCATTGTTGTCTTCAACTGAGCAGCAAAAGACAAAAGGCCCAAAGCTCTCTTCCCTAAGCTTTTGTTAACACCGACTGCAGCACAGGTGATGATTGCTTACCTCTCTCTTTACTCATCTTCTGTAGTGCTTGGTGCATAGTATTGAGAAATTTCAGCATTTCTGAAACTTCCTGCCCAGCCAGGATGGGGTAAGTGCTGCAGTCCTCACTTTCCCTCCCCCTCAGGCAATTGATGTTGTATCACCATCACACTTAATTTTTATAAGTAGAGCTTAAACTGACTGCTTGTTTACTCGTGCTTGAGAGGGGAAATGTTTTTTTGCTGGTTTTCGAGATGTGATTGAACTCTGGGTTGGGGAAACTGATGGAAATATTTTTCTGCCAAGCATTGGCTGCCATTTGTTCAAGCTTGTTTGGAGACTCTGAAGCACTGAGTTACGCCTGATTAAACTCACTTGCACAGCTCTCTATCCAACAGTCGTATAAATTGGTATTTGTTCTAAGAGCATAAACAGTCCTTTGTAGGGAGCATAGAGTTGACTCAATCTAAAATCTGTTGACAAGAACACAATGAGTTAACATGGATTTAAGTGGTATTTAACTAAAGATAAATCAGCATCCAAGTATAAAGGCCTATTTCTAATCAGTAAAAAAAGTAATTATTTGAATAATTCAGGTGTCGCTTGTAACCAACTCAGTTTAACAATTATGATCCGTTTAATTCTGTATTTTCTTCTGTGTGGTCAGTTTAAAAACAGTACTTGAGGCCAGAGTATCTATGTCTACTCTACATTCTGCAGATGTTTTGCTTTATGATCCTGAGCTAACTACTTAAGCCTAAATTGGGCACAGTGGCAGCTATTCCTGAGAGTCTCACCCCAAAGAATATCTGAGAGGAATAAGACAAAGCCTTTTTTCAAGAGTGCTTTGAGAGCTTCAGGGATTTGGCACTGCCAGCAGTAAGGTGCTTGGTGTGTTAAGGAAGCATCCTGAAGCTATGAGCCCCTTTTAATTGGAAAATTTTATCTTAAGGACTAAATACTTCTCTAAAGTCCTTCAATGATTTTAGGTCCTTGGAATTATACTTGCATGGGTTTAGATTTTGCAAACAGAGATAAAATTGGACTTCATTTCAGTAACAATATTTTAATAATATTCTTTTAATGACTATCAAAAGATGGTCCAAAATTTGAAACTTGCATTCCTCTCTATTTATTAAACCATCTTTTGAAGTTAATCAGCCCACAGGTTGTTTGTGTGCATTACAGAAGGCAATTCTGCATTTGCATCCTCAAATTTGCCACTGGTCTAAAAGGTGCTCTAGGTGTTTTGGATGGTGGGAAGCTCAGTCCAGGAAGAAACAGAGCACTAGCAATGCCTGAGTTGTGGCATGCTGTGGCTCTGAGATCCTGATCACAAGAGTGCCTATGACTGGCAATTGGCCATTTTGTTTATGAGCAGAAGGCAGAAAGCTGATTGCAAATAGAAAGTGTAGATTATCAGATTGTGAATACGTTTTGGTGCATTCATAATGCTGCCAAATAACTTTGTGCAGTGTTAAAGATGACTGGCTTATTTGAAGCAAGCACAACAGGGTTACATGAAATACAGCAAAATAATTGTCCTAAAGGCAAAGCTGGATTTAATATGGAAAAATGATACCGAAAAGAAAAAAAGAAAAAAGAAAAAAAGGCTTGCAATTGCAGGAAAGCATGGATATTTATTTTAAATTCTTAACTGTGAACAAAGAGAATTTTCTTGGAAATGTTGACTCTAGCCCCAACTAAAAACAGAGAACATAGGTTCAGGGTCATGCTTGTGCTCACGCTTACATCTGTGTTTGAATAGGAACGGCCTCCTGAGATTAAGGCAGAGCTCTGAACATTTCCCTTTCAGTCCCAAACCTACATTTTGCTTGGCTTAATGCTAGTTTCCCTTCTCTGTCATTCACGTGTTGCTCCTCAAATGTGCACAGGCCTGTGGGTCTGATGGCTTCTCACTTTGGAGAAGCAGAACTAAGAAGAGAAATGTTAATATATGGATGTTTGCTGAGAATTTTGGTCAGATATTGCAGTAGTCCTGGGATAAATGCAAGTAAGCAGTAGAGGCTGAAGACAAAATAGAGAAGCATGTTTTATGGTAGTATTTTGTCCAAGACTGCAGCCTTGAGTGAAACATCTCATCAGATTTTATGGCTGAGATTTTATGCTGTGAGTTTTCTGTTTATTGGTGAAGATTATTTTATCAGGTACCCCTGAAGATTCCCACTGCTATATTATCTCAGAATCATAGAATCACAGAGATGGACTACGCACACAAAGACTTCATTCAATATGTATGTACTGTGAAAAAATGAGTTGGGTTAATTAGAGCAGAATTTGTGCTGGGTTCAGGCTCTGATAAAGCACTGTCAGGCATATTAATGAAAAAACACAGGTTCACTGCCCTATCTGTGACAGTAACTGTGGTGAGGAATGTTTTCTGCACTGAATCTTTGGAGAAAAGCTAGAGCCTGCATGTTGCTGAATTACTCTTCCTCATAATTCAGAGTAGCATTTTATTCCATTGTGCTGCCATTATGTCAAACCTAGATTTTATTCTTAAATACAGATATTAAATGTATTCTACCATTTTACAAAAGTACTTTAAAATAATAACAAGAATTAAAAACTATGTTTCACTGGGAAAGGGAAGTTGTTTGTGGATTTGTAGCACTGAGCTAAGATCCAGGAGGTTTTTGCTGTAGAAGTTTCTGCTGTAGTTGTGGGCAAGTTATTTGTGAATGTAGGGCAGGTCTGAAGCACTGGGTCCTGTCTTCTGCAGATTTCACTTTAGGTCCTCCGGGACTGATCCTCACTTTTGCAGGAACACATTTGATTTCCAGAGGTACTCCAGGCATACACAGCTGCAGTCAGCTGCGTGCATTCTGGCTTTATCTTCTTGTTTCTACCTCTGCCCCTGCATGACAAAAAGAGGAGAACAAGGCTACTGCCAGCTCCTCTGCCTCATTTCTTGCAATCTTCTGTCCCTTTCCCATCCTCGTTCTGGGTAATGCTCTTAGTGCTGGAGGAGGGTGAGGATGGAAACATCTATGAGAGCCAGCTTGCGTGTGAGCTCAAGAGAGAGCTTGAGTGTGCAGCGGGTTAACGAAGGGAAAAAGAAAGAGGGAGAGAGATCTTCATAGTCACGCTTCCCAACATACAACCTTCTTAAACCTTTGGAAGAAAGATGACTGAAGGCAAGGGAGGGCACAGGCTAGTTTCAGTCCTTTTTTACACCTGGAGAATTGCTAGTGTATCTGGGATCATTGTAGGAGAGGAGAGAAAATGCATGCCCTCTCCTGCCCTCCTCTCTCTTGTAGGCTGAGGTCACCTCTGGTGAACGCAACTGCCCCGGGGAATATGAGCCTTCAAAATGTCACAGAAGGCGCTAACCCAACTAAAACTATGGCTACTTATTGGAAGGTAAGGTGTTTATGGCTCCACTTAACATCAGTAGGAGTTTTGACACTGCTCTCATTGGAAACAGGGTTTCATTCAGCTTGTATCTGCCCTTAGTAATGGTTAAAATTCATCACTAAAAATTATGCTTTGTCCGGAATGTAAAAAGTGAGCATTCTGCTGAGTTCTTGTCAAGTTGTTAAGGTAACTTAATCCTACAAGTTATGACTGTTTTCTTTATTTTTGTCCTCAGTGCTGAATATTAAATTTTCAATCAAATACCCATTATATCTTGTAAAACCTACTAGAAGGAGAGGACTAGGATGGCCGTGCTCAGCACAGAAAGATGCAGGTTGTGTATCAACAGCAAAAGAAAGGAGTAAATTCACATCAATAAAACCAAAAAAGGAGAGATGTTTTAAATCATAATGGGAGAGCACAATTACTGCACTGGTGTACCATGCTCTGCTACTTTTGCATATCTGGCACAGTCTAGCAGCTTTAAGGCTGCCACAAAAATATGGGCAAATGAGCAAAGAAATAGAACAGATTTCATCAGTTCAGATGAAACTGTCCCTTTATAAGCCTTAGGTTAAAACTTAAGAATGAAGAGGATAATTTCAAATGGTGAATCTGAAGTTACATAAATAAAAGGCAACTTTGGGACTGGGAACCTGCTGTCTTGTGTTCAAGTGATTCTACTGTCACTTCCACTTAGAAGTTTAAATTTGACCCTTTCAGCTTCAAGACAGACTGGATGAGAGCTCATATGCTAGAGCAGGGCTTGCTTGACAGAATACAAGTGAGAAGTGGCAACGAATTTCATCACTACCCTGTGATTACCCATTACTGGTCATCACTTTTTAGGCTGGATGGCAGGTCCCTCTCTGGCAAGGTGGAGGTTATGAGGTTTTGTGCTTGCAAGCTCATTTTTGCTGATCTTCAGGTGGAACCAGAGATCCTAACCAGTGCTTATTTAATTACAGCTTTAATGTGTCATATGGATGCCTGTGTTCATTCCCTACGGCTTACCTGCAAGCTTTAGTTTGAAGTTTGTTATGAAAGAGCAACATGGATATAATTTCCAAGTTTTACAAACGTGTGAGTTTGCTGCAAGGTGCTTCAGCATCAAAGATCCCACAGGCAAAGCAGACTGCTATACTGTTAAGACTTGGACCTGGAAGGACTTGGGCATTTCACTTGATACTGAAATTAAATTTGATTTGCACATCTGTAGGAATCTGTATTTAGATTGGAAGCATCTGCTTGGAGTCCTGTCTCCGTGCATCCCTACTGCATTCACCAGGGTGTTCTTAGGAAGACTGAAGTCCTCCCCTGGACTTGCGATCTAGATATACCTATGCCCAAGTAAATGCTGAAGGAGTATGGCCTGGGTGACTGACAGGTGCATAACAGAACAAAAAGTACCTGGTTGGTTGTCTGGAGCCTGAATCTGGCCCAGGACCTCACCACAATGGAACACGCTTTGTTCTCACTGAGGGGTCTGACCACATTGTGCCACCTGGATTCCTCTTGTTTCTCATGGTGTTTACAGTACCTTAAAGCCTTCTAATTGATCCTTCTGGAGTGCACCTGCTGGGTCAAAGGAAAAGTATGCATTTGTTTCAGTGGCATCTCACCCATCTGGTTTTAGGAGAGCAGGATAAGAAACATCAGTGAGGCAGTCTACTCTATTTAATTTCCAGGGCTGTCAATCATCTGATTTTACAGGTATTTCTCCATTCTGCTAAAAGAAAGTAAGTTCAATTACATCTCAGGTTACATGGTTTATACGATGAAAACTCAGCATTAGCATTAAGCTAAAAGAATATATGGCTTTAGTGAAAATGTCACAGAAATTTATCTTTGCTTCAGCTTCCACGAAGTCTGATATAAAACGTGAGAGAGGTATCTGAGGGGTTTCAAAGTCCTGTGACTAGCCATGGCATCTTTCCTGACCTTGACTCTTAGGACCATATTCTGGATATTTCGTTGTCTCCTCCTCCTCCTCTTCCATGAAAGGGGACACCTTTGATCCTTGGACTTATTCCAGCTGCCCAAAGGAGTGGAAAGAGCTTCATCTGTGTCTCCTGCCCTTCCCAGTGCAACAAGGCAGACCTGCTTGCTGCCTCCCTGGGTGCAACTGGCTCCTTGGGAACTCACAGGATGCAGGTGTCATCCTCTCTCTATGTCAGTTATACATTTTTTTCTGCTCTTGTCTTATGATAACAGCTCTCAAACTAGTCTCTGCAATTTATACAAGGCAGTCTTTTTTTGTCCTTTTGTTCTGCTGGAGAAAGTTCTGGGAACTAGGGCTTTTGTTCAAGTGTCCTGGTATTCTGGGATACAGATGCACCATGATTTGTGTGAGGGGTGCCTCATCATTAGCCAGTAACCTAGAAATCATTCTTATCCCAAGCCAGATTGAGCTAGAATGCAAGTCAAGTACCTATTAATTTAAAACATCCTTTAAGGCATTAAGGCAGCATATTCGTTCCAAGTCACAAAAAGTGTAGCAGAAGAAGCGTAGAAGGTAAGCCAGCTGCATAGACCGTCTCCCGTAAGGAATTGTCCAGGAGGCACAAGTAGATTTCATCTTTTTCTGAAGTCTTACATACTTCTAAGCCGTTGGACATCATTCTTGTCTGACTTTCCTGGAGATAGCAGTGCTAGTTTCGAGGATAGGCCCCTTCCCTGCACTCAACCTCCTCCTTCAGTCGGTGACCCAGCGTGTGAATTGCAGTGGGGAGGGTCTCCGCTCAGCCACGCTGCGGAGTGCATGCTCACAACTGTCCTTCACATGAAACTCTGCTTGAAATAGATAGATGTAGCTCATGATCACGTCTTATCTGAGCTCAGAGATGGTAATAATTAGTGGTGGTGGGGTGCTGGTGGGTTTGGGAGCGCTGGCTCCTTCCCACCACATACACCACAGTGGAGTAAGACGAGACCTGCCCAGACCATTCCTTGTTCTTATTTTCCCCTCACTTTGATCATAGTAAGCTGCAAAGAACCCCTCTGTAAATGGCCCTAATATTATCCTTGTTTCCTAGGGAGAGTGTAAGATATTTTTCCCCATTAATAAAGCACTTTGAGATCTAGAAAGAAAAAGCTACTGCAGTGGTATGAAGGAGCTGATGCTAGAGACTAAAGGAGTGCATGGCAGCTGAAAAAATAAGAGAGAGTGCTGTATTAAAGCAGCTTGGATATGTGATCTCTGCCAGGATAAGTCACATCTTTGCTAAGCTGAGGCTCTGGCAGGAGTTGTCACTTCTCCCCTGGCAGTGCAGTGCATGCTGCCATCTTCATCCCCATCTTCATCCCCATCTTCATCCCCATCCCCTGCACTTTGCCTTTGAGAGGAACTTGCTGGCACAATGGAGATGAGAATGACTCCTTTGTGCCAGCGCTTCCCCGCAAGCTTGACCTGGTTCAGTTAAATGTGTCTATTCACCTAAGTTTCACCAAAGCACAAGGGAAATCTCTCCAGAGACTTTCCTGGTGTATCCCCCTATGTGCAAGTGCTGTATTTGCCTACATGGCTGCAGAAATTCTCGTGGGGGACACAGCAGAAGGACTGCTCCAATACTAACCAGAATGACCATGCTGACATGGTGTTTGTTCTGAAAGCAGCAGAAACTGAAATAAGGTCAAACTGTTCTTTCCATGTGCACTGTTTACATTGTATTAATTTAGTAATATGTTTATGTACTCCCAGTGCTTTGCATCTCTTTGATCTTTGCAATCGCACAAGTTACAGCACAAACAGAACATCGTTTGCAGGAAATAATACTGCATTGTGTGCCTTTGTCTGCAGTGAGCATGACCTCATGGATTGCATTTCGGATGGGTCTACAATACAAGAACCTTGGCTGTGTTGAGGAATGGGTGCTGCAGAATAAAAATAGTAAAACCACTTGCTCTGCTGTTTTCAGGTGGAATGTCCTACAAAGGACGTGTGGCAAGGTATTTTAGGTAGACTTTGAATCAGGTGAAAAATGTAGTCAAAGTAGTTAACATCACAAATACAGTATTGTGGGATTCTGGGCTGTAAAATAAGCTTTGTCCTGCCTTTAAAAGACAGCTTTTCTTCAATACCTTAAGCTGATTCTTAACAGGAGCAATATACGTCAGCATAGGTTCTTAGCAAAAATTTAGGGAATTTTCCTTCAAACTAATGAAGCGAAGAAGCTCCAAGTGCCAGAGAAGCCCATAGCCCCAGAGCAGAAGACAAGTTTCTATTCTTCACCACTTAGATACACCCTGTATAAAGAAGAGGTGTCAGTTGGTCAAGTCTCATCGTGTTCTGATTTTCAGGGGACACACCAAGATTTTCACTGACCTGATGCTCTACCCATCATCTGTTACATTTCATTTGCCACCCCAGGGACACACTCTGGCAATGGAGAATGTGTTTGTGTCTGCACACGGCGAAGCACGTATGATCTTGGGGGCCATGGAGAAGAGGAGGTGCTGGATCAGAACAGCAAGCCATTGCGTCTTGGAGCAAACAGCGATGCAGGGAGGTGCTTGGTGCCGGTGGCAGCCGTTGTCACCCATCCTTGGCCAGACTACTACATATTTTGCATAAAATGAAGTTATTTTCTTCATCCCTGAAGATGGTGTTCCCTATTGTCTTGGAAGTTTAATAGAGAATTGATTTGCTTTCCCATGCATGGGTATCCAGAGTAAAACCTTAAAATAATGGGCTGAAGTGAACAGAAGAAACTTGACCTACAAAGTAAAGAACAACTTTCCTTAATCCTCAGCCCAGCTTTGGAGATAAATTGCCCCGAAGAGTAATACACGTACTAGCTAATGAAACTCACTGATGGCAATGTCATTCTTTTATAGGAAGGGTGGGCTTCCAGCTCAAAAGCTACTACCAATTTTAAGTAAGACAGCATTGAACAAGAATCACAGGCTCTTTGGTAGCCCATACCAGGTCCCAAAGACCATTCTGGACATTTTGAGTTAAAATCAGCATCTTGGATTTTATCTATGACTTGAACTGGTCAGAGGCGTCAAAAATACAGGTGAAATTCAATTACAGAAGTGAAATTCAGACCCATGGGGTCACCTTGGGAAAAGTCTGGAGACCACCCTAGATCTCAGTTGACCCAGTTTTCATACCGTTGGCCTTATTTGAGATCAGTTTTCTGGCCTGGCTATGTATTACCTTCTGGTACTGTGATCCAGTCCTAACGTAAGATAAGCACAGATAACTGAGACAAAGCCTGCATAGAAAAAGGCATGGTTGGAAAAATGTCTAGGTATGCTGAGCATCACTCTTTCTCCAGGAGCAGATCAGGCTATCATAATACTTCTGCTTTGTTATGTACTTATATTACAAGTGGCAGCTGAGTCCCATCAGTCAAGTACATAGATATAATTGTCACTTTTGCTTCTGGTTCCTTTCCAGAAATGAGGTAGGTTATCTCAGTCCTCACCATGCCGAGGCATTGCCAGGTGGCTCTCGCTCGAGGCCAGGACTCACCTGAACACTGAATCCTTTGTTCCACTGCCCTCCCTTGGGTCAAATAAGGAACAAGTAATCAGATTGCTGTTCATGACAACCTGTTTTCCTTAGAGCATGCCCAAAGAGATAGAGATCAAAAGGTTTGACAACTGTTTGTTTGGGATTTTTTTGCCAAATCTTCATCTAGCCTCCAATATTTTTGGTGTAATTAATGTGCTAAGTTCCTAATGGAGACAACCATACATGCACTTCACCGCATGAGTGTTTTACTCTAAATAGGATGTATGTCCATGGAGAGATACACAGAAATATTAATTTCCTTTGTTTGGAAAACACTTTGCTTGTGGACTAGCGGCAGAATTGCTTCTCTCACTGTGACACCAGTGAGGACAGCTGGAGTGTGCATGCTCTTGAAAACTGAATGGTTTCCATTAAAAGCCAAACAATATGGCTCATTTCCTCTGTGGGCATCAATAAATGCACTTTACTTGCTTATCAGTTCTCTAACAGTATAGCTGATATCTTGGATTTTGAAGCCCTTTATGTTATCTGTGCGTTAAGAGTTATAAAAGGAACAAAGGCTGCCTGTGTCTCACCTCTGTTAACAACATAATGATTGCATGTGTCAAACAAGAAGCCATCCAGACTTCCTGAAACCTAAAATAAGAAAGAAAATGTCGTATTAACAGCAGCCTTTCATTACCAAGCTCAGCTTGTTCAGTTGTCCTTAAAAGTCCAACAACAGAGATGAGCATGGTGGCAGGCTATGGATGTTATCAGATTTGAGTCATTTTAGTTTCGGGAGGTGAGGAACTGACTTCCAATGTCAGATTGTAAAATCCACTCTGCTAGCACGTGCCAGAGCTGCTGTAGGACCATGTTCCCTGCCGTAACTGTACCAAGACGGCTCAGAGATCTCAGATTTCAGGTATTTCAGATTCAGTAGAAAACAGCTCAAACTGAGTCCCCTAACCTGCACACTGTTAGGATGGAGTATGGGATCTGGGGTTTCGTGCAGCACAATGATGCTACACATTCCTGTTGTCCAGCGTGGGGTTTTCTGTGCCTACAAGAGTATCTGTAGGACCCTGTGGAAGGAGAGTCACCAGGGTGCAGGTAGTGGGATGCTGAAATTGCTACTCATAATGAAGCCCCTGATGTCTTGGGTACAAGGAGTGGATGGGACTGGGTAAGGGCATGAGGTTCAGCAGGCTTTTGCAAGTGCAGAAGGGAGAGTGCAATAGCTTGGCATCCTGCAAGTAGTAATTAATGTCTGTACATAGCTGAGGACAGGTAGGGGAAGAGGTTTTAACCTCTTTCCTCTCTTTATTGATTTCCCCTCTTTGAGCTTGCTGGTTTAGCTGAAGCATTGTGTATTGAACATCTGTTTTGTTGCCTCTTTCATGTCACTGCTTTTACACTGTCTTGGCTTTGGGGCATCAAAGCTTTCAGTGAAGAGCAAGGTAAAGCTAGGCTTTAATGTTCTTCTTGTGCATTGTTTCTTTAGTGTCCAGTATTTATAGCTAGAGTGTGAGAGTCAGGATGGGAGGATGAAATTGATGCTCACATGTATTAGCAGAAGGTGACAGCAGAGCCAGCCCTGCTCCCCTGCTTCTCCCTGCTACAGCAGAAGCCAGATCCAGACAGATAAAGCAGAAACAATATAATTTAGGTAATATAGAAAAATGACAGTCCTGATTCACTCTCCTGTATTAGACACAGGTCCACTCTACATTCCTCTAACTAAAAAAAAATGAAAATAGCTCTATTAATTTGGGGGAGACTCACTTTTCTTGTAACTCTTGAAAGACATGACTATACTGAATATGTGAATGCTCTGTTTTGTCTACGCTGCACAAAATGTATCTATCTGAAGAATGGATATTTCTCATCCTTTAGCATAATTTACCCATACCTCTTTAGCCCGTTATTTTTGGGATGAGATGAATCATGGCCTGTTTCTGCCCAGTGACTACAAAAGAAGCCTAAAATGACCATGCAGATGCAGGTGTCTTTTGTAACTGTCTTTGTTGTACTACTCTTCCTTAATTTAGTTTCACAGTTACACTGGGTTAGAATTGTAAACCAGAAGGCATCAGATCTGTTATGCCAAAACTAAACACAATTTATTTTATATAATAAAATATGATCTGGAGAGTATAAAAAATTTGTAGGTGATAAAGTAACCCACCCAAAGATCTCCAGAGTCGTGGTTTCCCGAGGTGGGTGCTCTGACAGCTCTTCTGTGCAGTGGGTGGTGTGCAGGTACGGGGGCTCTCCCTGCCCATCATCTTGCCAGCGGCGAGCCTTCCCACCCCCGGCAGAAGAAACAGCATTTCTCAAACTTTCTTTTTCTGACCTCTTTTAGACATCTGTGCTGAAGTGAACTGAAGTTGCTTGGTGGGCTTGTTTCCATCCTTCTGGGCTCCCTTGGCGGTTGGGGACCACCGCAGGGGTGAGGTGTCTGCAGCATCAGCGTCCCTCTACGGCGCGATGAACCTGGTCGGAGGGTGCGTGAGGCAGGAGGGGCTGCAGCAAGGCTGTGTCCTGAAGGAGCTCACATGGGGGAAACACGAGGTGAAACATCCTGGGATGGTGCTGGCAGAAGGGCATGCACCATACGGCACAGCTGTGGCCAGTTGTTATTTGTCGTTTCCCAGATGGATTAACAGCATCTCGCAAGACCGCTGCAGACGTGCTGAACCGGTGGCTGCTCCGGCTTTTCAGCCTGAGAAAGGGGCTTCCACCAGGGCTGACCACAGGGGAGCATCAAACCTGACGCCCAAACGTGAGCGTGCAACCAGCCACCCTGCTCTGCTTATGACAAATGAATGGTAAATGACATTATAAGCTCATTAGGGCAGGGTCCATCTCTTTTGTTCTCTTGTTCTCTGCTTTTTCTCTGACTTCATCATAGTACAGATTATAATGCTGTTATGAAAACATTACAGGATTGGTGTAATGTATCATTTCCTGACCAAAGGTATTGGTATTTATGAGCGTTAGGCACAGGATGCTGTAAATAAATTAATTTCGATGTGTATAAAAAACAAAACACTGGTTTTGTTTTGTAAAATAATTTATCTTTGTTTTATAAAATAGTTTGCTATTGTTTATTCTTTTGTAAAATTTTGTATATTATTTTGTAATGTTTTGTAAAATAATCTATCTTTTATATTTTTGAAAAAAGAATTAATAGATTATAATGCCATATTAGTCATTAAGCCAATTAGGACAAGTTTAGTAAGATTAATTTTGCATTCTGATGCTACATACTCTGCTGGCCAAATGAAAAGCAGTTAACTATAACAAAACCTTCAGGTTTGCTATTCATTTTGCAAAACCAGGAGAAACAGAAGACTGCAATACTAGCTGCATCCAAACTTCGTCGATCCCACTGGACCCATTAAGAATGAATAATTCTAGGCTTTTCTCCATATTGCCATTTTCTCCATGCACTTTTTCCACGCTGCGGGAGAGATTGTATTTACAGCGCCAGAGAGGGGGAGGAGGGCTCACTGTAAGGTTCAGGATTGAGAAATAAATAAATACCAGAAAGACAATATCAGATGTCAGAGATCATAAAGCAGGTAGAATAATAGCTTTTTTTATTGTATTACCTGGCATTTCTGGGATGTGATTTGGACAGTGGCTGAGCACGGGAAGGAGGGGACCTCGCTGGTTTTGCTGTGAGTGGCTCATAAGGCTGAAGCTTTAAATCAGCACTTGGAAACACAAAAGCATGCTTGTGCGAAGTGCTCATCTCTGGGTTTAGGTAGTCATTACCTCTGAGAGAGTGCTCAGAACATGTGTAGGAGTTTCCCTCTACCAAGAGAATATATTGAGATGTCTGGGTTTTGACAATCCAATTTTCTTTGTGTGCTTCAACTCCTTGGCTTCGCTTCCTGACAAGACAATTTTGTCAAGCATTTGCAATTTTTTTGATTCAAGGGAATGGTAAGTCTAACCAGGTTGAAATCCTGCTAAAAAAAATATTAGAGAAGGATTTCTATTTTTTGAAGCAAATATTATTTGTATTATTTAAATAAAAATTTTAAATACACATTTAAATACAATTTTTTAGAAAAACTCACAGCTGCATGTCATCTTGGCTGTCTCCTAGCATTTCTCAGAATTAAGAACGAGGTAGCAGTATTATTCGGACACACAGCACCAAGGTGGTCCCCTGTGTGTCACCCACCTCTCCCTGGCAAACACCAAGCACTTGCCAAATTCATCAGGCACCCTGACGCTGTTAGCCCATCAGCAACCTCTTTGCTCCATAAAAGCAGATGCTTGCTGCCATTTGTCTCCTTCTTTTACACCAGCACAGGGAAGAGGGGATGAGAAAGACGTCTTTAGAGAAGGTCTGAAGGCCATCCATTTGCTTGTCTCTTGTAATAGGTTTTCAATCTGCTCAAATTATTTGGTAATTTTTAGAAATGCTATGATTTTTTTCATATCGGTATTGCGCAGGAGGAGAACGTAGGGCCCATTGCTGCTGTCAGCAGTTCGCTGAAGGACATTTTGGTTTACATCTCTGCAGGAAGATATCTCTAAAAATCACTGCAGGGTGAAATGGGATCTCGTAAGGAAGCACATCGGGCTGTTTTCTGTTGCTGACTTTCCGATGTGAGCTATTCGGATGGGATGGCCCCTCTGCGCATGTCCTAATCCCTACTCAGGGGATTATGGCATGGCTTTTCGTGAGGGGTGTCAGCTGATGTAACCCGCTGCTACGTGACAGATTTGCTGTAGGGTGATGCTGGAATGCAAAGCAGCGTTTTTACTCAAAAGATGCTGTTATGTTGCAGCAGGCCTGTTGTGTTTGGTGCTATGAAAAATCAGTGCAGCGTAACGCTGTGCTGCTCGTTACAACCCGCATCAGCTGGAATTTGAGCTCTGGATTGAACGCTCCAGTTCAGCCCCATTTCTCTGTTATATTTTAACAATGTGACAATAAGCGTTTTACAGGGTCTGCCTCCTGTGACAGAGATTTTCAGGGCTCCTTGGATTTGCTTCCAGCACAGTTGGTTTTTGATTCTGAGTCTTGTTTCCATAGTCCTTCAGGAGACTCCTGAAGGTTAGGTCAGTGTCCATTTCCCATATGTATTTGTAGTTTTAGAGTTAATTTTTTCTATTTTTTCCCTTATTTTTGCTATCTTCATAATTTCCATAAGGTAATACATGTTTATAGTGGAAAATTAATTATTTTGTTCTCACCTCAGGCTTCTTATAACTTCTTATGCTTCACCAGAGAAGATACTGTCATCAGAAATCAGTAAGAACTAAGATATTATTATCAATGGTGTCTTAAAGCAACACTTTTCATTTAAAACTGACTTCAGTAGTGGAATTGCAGGGAAAGTGGATGCAAGCCTCTATAGTTAAGGTTTGCAGTTGTATCAATACCACACAATGACAGACTCAAAATTGGATTGAAGGTGCCTGCTCCTTGCTTGGCTTTATAACCTTCAGGAATTTCATGGAAAAGCTGAAGCATCTGGTGGTGCTGCCCTTTTTCTGTCACAAAAGCTAGAAACTTTTAACCCTGCTGAGGTAGACAAACAGGCACGCAAATTTGCATGCATGTTTTGCAAGAAGAATTAAAAATGATGGCTTATCTGCTTTGTGAGTGCCTTAAAAGTTACACTTTCTGGCCCCGAGTGCATCATGATGCTATTGGCCAAAATGCCCCCGTGCACCATCTCCTGTCCTGCTGAAATTTATAACGTGACAGTTTTTCCCAACTGTTTTTCTCCTCTTCAGAGCTGGCTGTGTTTCATAACCAATGGGCAAATTTTGAATGTGCTTAATTGAATTAGCTTTTTTTTCCTGTTTGTGCTACAAGGCACGTAACCTTTATTTGTCAGGACTGCCTGTCTTCTGTTTTTACACACCTGAACGCACCTCAGGATATTTTTAAAAATAAAAAAACCTCCAGGACTATGACAAATCAGAGCTCTACCGCATGCCTTAAAATGGTGCCGTACCACGCTGATAATGTTTCAGTGCATGGCTGTCTTCAGCCAGCTTGCGGGCCCTTTGCTTGGGTGGCCTCATCTCCACGGTAGGAGACTTCAGAGCTGCGGTGGGGTGCTGTACCACGGCAATAACCAGCCTCCGCTCCCCAGGCAGGCGTCCTGACACAGCGCTGGCTGGTTTCTGGTGCGGAGGCACCAGTCGTGCTCCACGTTTCCAGCAGCCCGCTGCTCCTCCTGCTTGCATGTGGGCTTGCTGAGGTTTCTGAGACGCTTTGCTTCCTTGCACACCCTCAGGGCATGGCCAGAGTAGCTCAGTCAATGGAATTAAAGGAAGCCACTCCTCAATGACTTTAATTAAGTCACATAGTGTGATTTTTTTTTGGCCCTAAAACACACTATGTGACTTAATAGAGGCAATTTTAAATTTAGTCCCAAATTAATATCATTTACTCATTATCGTTTATCTAAGGAATTTCTTTTTAGGATAATTTTAACTACCCATCTCACTTTCTGAGCTGAGCTACCGAATGACGTTTCATGCATTGCCATCATTCTGACCGGTGGTTTTCCCATTTTCAGTATCTCTTGATAAGTCTTCTTCTGCTGTGTGGTATGTGGGAAAGTTTGTGGTATGTGGGAAGGTTTTGAAGAAATTCTCCAAATAGCAGATTGGAGAGAAATTCTCCTCCCTCAATGCTGGTGGCAATTCTCTAGCACAAGCCCATTTCTGTGTTTCCTTTTTTTTCCCCCTCTTGCTCTTGTTATCCAGGAATTTGATATTTTTAATGAAACTTTGGAGTTTGAAAAGACTTTGCTCATTTTTTCTTGCTGCAAATCAGCTTTATTGATGAGTTTTATTTGAAAACAGAATCCCCACCACCATACCAAACCCCAGTTTTGTTAATTTTGTTATGGTGTTTTGGATATTCCAGATTCTTGATGGAAATTCTTGTTCCCATCAGCAGTACCACTAACGGAAGGGAAAGAAGTGTAGGGAAAAAACTGGTAGTGCAGCTGTTTTGTGGGTAAGAACAGGAAATCTGAATTTTGCTGATATGCTGATCTGGAGACAATGATGTTCCATGTATTATAAGTGTGACCAAGATTTTTAATGTTAGAATTGATGCACGTGGAAACAAATTAGACCATGCATGGCTATTCTTTTACTTATTTATTTATTTTTATTGCTGAGATGTGTACAATGAGTAAGGTTGGAAGCACCTTGTTGTTTTTGACATATGCTTGTCCAACTTACGATGATTTCACTGACCTACGCAAACACTCTGCTCAACCCACCTTACTTTTGGAAACTGCCTGGAGCTTCGCAGGCATCTGCGGGTGGCCGTTGGTCTGACACGGGACCTTACAGGACAGGATTATCCCAGCGTGTCTCAAATGCAACCAAGGTCTACAGAAGTGCTTGGATCAGCTACCCATCCTGGTGACCTCCTGTATCATGACGTGGGGCTCTAGGGACACCCTGCCTGATCGACAGCTACTGCTCCAGGGAGGTGCAGGTGTCCTGTGGATCCTGGGTCTGATCTGCCCACTAGAGTTTTGGACACTCCAGGGCAGCTCAAACAGTGCTTGACACCTGAAACAAGCCTTGAATTTCTCCTGCTGCCAGTTAAGCCAATTAACATTTTTCCCTTTTTCCTGTGGATACGGAAAGAGATTTTCTTCTGCTTCTTACATATTTGATGATCACGGTCGTGTATCTTCAGACTAGATATAAGGAAGAAATTTTTTATGATGAGGGTGATGAGACACTGGCACAGGTTGCCCAGAGAGGCTGTGGATGCTCCATCCCTGGCAGTGTTCAAGGCCAGGTTGGATGGGGCTTGGAGCAACCTGGTCTAGTGGAAGGTGAGGGGTTGGACTAGGTGATCTTTAAAGGTCCCCTCCAACCCAAACTATTCTATGATTCTATGATTATATGATAATAAAGACTTTTCTTTCTGTTAGACACAAAAAGTAACTGGACCCAATGTTTGGAAATGAACCCAACACCAACTGTTTCAGTGTGCCAATACACTTTTTAAGGTAGCAAAACAAGGTCCACCCCATTTGAGTCACTGTATTTCACCCTCTAATAATGAACATAGTTTCAATTATCTTAAGTATGCTATCTATATGTAGTTATTACCACATTCAGCATTCTATGAACAATCTCAATTTGTGTTTAACTTGATTCAATGGACATTAGTCCTAATATGGACAAAAACTTAAATATATATCATAACTGATTTTTAAACCATTGGTCTCAGAGTGATAAGCACAGGTAGCATACTTTAGTTAAAATATCACTTCCACCCATTTTTATGCTTGTGGATAGGTTTAAGAACAGACACGTATTTATTCTTGCTGCAGACATTTGTTTCTAATCACATTTTTGAGAGGATAGAAAAAAAGATTTCCCCCAGTTTATCATGAAAAAGGAGAATAGCACGTTTCCCAGTTTATTATTAGTACCAAAATATTCTTTTCATTTCAGTAAAGTCTCCTCTAACTTACACTGATAAAACAGATCAGAATCCTGTCCGTTCTCTGATACTCCTCACATGGGCATAAAATACAGCCAGCTAATAAGATATATTTGCTTCTGTCACCAGGAATAAAGCCACATATGAATTTTCAGTGAAGTTTTTGTCTATATAATGAGCTTTCCTGAGGACATGGTGAACTGAACTTTTGCTTCTGTTACGTTAACATGTACCTGTAAATACAGCGGAAGGGTGTACTGGCTGCACGCTGACAGAGAAGACAGCTCACAGTCCTCCCGGTGCCTGGAAATGAGTCATTTTCTATCCTTTGGAGTTAAATATAGGACTAGTTAAGCAACTGTTGTCAACTGCCAGATCTTTTTCTGAGGAAGTGTAGCCTTGTCTCCAATGCAGCTGTGTAAAACCAGAAAAAAAAAATTTTTTTTTTTTTTTTTTTTTGCTACCTTCAGCTTTCTTGTTGACAGCTGCTGGGTGGTTACCTGCCGACAGCTACAGAACTGTCTGCCAAGGGTTCAGAAATTGTAGTTGATAACAACATGAGGAAATCCACATCTGGTACACGGCAATATCATATTGCACCTCTTTCTAACAGGCAGGAGTTTATCTTTTATCTAAAACTTCACGAGGCACAGGTGTTGATGCTCCTCCAGCTTTGTGTTTGTGGTAAAACAGAAGGTGGCACTCCCCAGTTGTACATACATGTGGACTGTTATACATACCAAGTTTCCAAAACTAGCATGCCTGTTGCCATAAGTCATGACAAACATAAAGCAGGCAATTCTGTGCGCGCTTGGATCTCCTCTGGCTTATACTCCCCAGTGCTAAAAGACCATGTTCCTACAAACATATAAAGAGTGTCGGAAAAAAAGAAGTGGAATATAGATTACACCATAAAAATCTTCCCAAAGAGGCAAGTGTTTTTGTCTAAGCAAACGCACTGGAGTCCGAGCATGAAATGAATGCTTTACATTATTCATGAGGTCTGAAGAGTGGTCCCTTCCAGCTATAACATCTATAAAATGGATGGGCTTCAGCCTGCAGACCCCTAAGAAGCTGCTGTGCAAGGGGCTGGGTGTAGGGCAGGAAACCCCAGACCCTGCCTGACTGTCCATGACCAGTCATGCCGTGATGTCTAAAAATGCAAATTTCTATGGAAATGCAAAATAATTGTATAAATTGAAATTGCTTCCTGTATGATGTCTTTCAAGTAATTTTTTTTGTTTGTAACATTCAAATGGTAAGAATACATATTCATGTGTATGCACATAATACTGGATTTCGGGCTGCAGAGTTGCTATGTGACTCTTGGCATGTGCCTCTGTAGGATTCCCTGATGTTTTTCCAGTTAGGGTTTGGTGCACGTCAGGTTGATCATCCTCTTTGGTCAGGATTTGGCAGTCACATTTTCTTCTTGCACAGAGCTACTTAAATATCAATGAGCATGGTGCTGTCATCGTTTACGCTAGTGAGGTACAGGCTCATATCTTAAGGATTCAGAAAGCAGAAGGTACTGTTAAACTCTCCTTGCAGGAAAGTGAGCTGTTACCTGCAGTCTCTATACAAACTATTACACTTCTAAAAATGAACCTCATGAGGTTCAACAAGGTTAAGTGCAAGGTCCTGCACCTGGGTCGGGGCAATCCCCAGTATCAGTACAGGCTGGGGGATGAAGGGACTGAGAGCAGCCCTGCCGAGAAGGACGTGGGGGTACTGGTGGATGTAAAATTAGACATGAGGTGGCAATGTGCACTTGCAGACCAGAAAGCCAACCGTATCCTGAGGTACATAAAAAAAAAGCGTGGTCAGCAGGTCAAGGGAGGTGATTCTGCTCCTCTGCTCTGCTCTGGTGAGACCCCACCTGCAGTTCTGTGTCCAGCTCTGGGGTCCTCAGTACAGGAGATACATGGACCTGGTGGAGCGGGTCCAGAGGAGGGCCACAAAAATGATCAGCGGGGTGGAACAGCTCTCCTACAGGGAAAGTCTGAGAGAGTTGGGGTTGTTCAGCCTGGAAAAGAGAAGGTTCTGGGGAGCTTTTCATTGCTTAAAGGGGGCTTATGAGAAAGATGGAGAGAGACTTTTTACCAAGGGCTGTAGTCACAGGAGAAGAGGCAGCAGTATTAAAATGAAAGAGAGTCAATTTAGATTGGATGTAAGGATGAATTTTTTTATGCTGAGGGCGGTGAGGCACTGGCACAGGTTGCCCAGAAAGGCTGTGGCTGCCCCATCCCTGGCAGTGTTCAAGGCCAGGTTGGATGGGGTTTTGAGGAACCTGCTCTAGTGGAAGGTGTCCCTGCCCACGGCAGGGGGGTTGCAACTAGTTGCTCTTTAAAGGTCCCTTCCAACCCAAACCATTCTATGATTCTACTTTTTCAGAAATAGTGAGACCTGGAGCACCCATGCATCGTATGAACTGAGGATCTTGGCTGCAACTGCACTCAGTAAAGTCTGGGATGAACAGAAAGAAGATGGAGATGCGCTGTGCTCCTCAGTGCTAATCTGATGTGAACAGAAGCTGAACATTCATTTTCCAAAGTCAGGTTTGATTTTATTTTTTTCTTGTTGTAGCAAATTGTTCTGCATTCATGGGTTTACCGGCTTTTAAAAATAATTTTTATTTCAATTGTGTATAACCCATTTAATCCTTCTTAAAGTATTTGATTTTGTGTAGCACATACTTAGGTTTATATATAATCAGTACTTATTGGTGGCAACAGGCAGGGAAAATGAAGACTAGAGCAGCACAATGCATGGTAAAATTAGATGAAAACTGAAAAAAAGGGTGAGAGAGATGTAGTGCAGGTAAAAATAGGAGGGTTTAAGAGCTGTGTGACAAATCAGTCATATGCAAAAGGCAGGGAAAGTGGGGGTTTGGGGCTGGAACTGTGCTGTTTTATTTAAAAGAGGTGCCCTTCTCACCTAGCACTGGGATGCCAGCTGCACATGCCTCTCATGAGTTGAGATGTGACTAAGTCCCCTAGATGGTGTTATAGCACTGTAATTCTTGGTTGCCTCTAATTGCTTCTTCTGCACTCTCAAGGGACTAGCTGATAAAATAGGCAATGTCCTAAGGATGTCTTGGTTTTGGAGGGGTCACATCATGTTGGCAAATGCCACCCAATCTAATCAGCTAGTACTGGGTTGTTTTTGTCACGTAATAGTGTGAAATACAACCAGGTTCTTTGAAAACTAAAGTTTGCTTATTTGATAGCTGTTTCTCAATTTTGTTAGTGTGTACTTAAATTCTTGTCTTTTATATCAAATCAAATACTTCTGCAGAAACAGGGCCTTGTTTGTATTGGAGATCTGGCCATGCAGCTTGTGTGCCAAATTTCTTTGAGTGGACAAGCTCTCCCAGCTGAGAAATCTTAATAAAAGAGGAGAGAGTAAGTTCACAAACCTAATTTTCACCACAAATTTTGTATTTCTGTGTCTACACAGTCTGGGACTGCCTGTCAAATGTTCTCTGTGGTAACATATATGGGCTTTCAAGCCCTGGGGAGAAAAGCCTGCTGCTGGAGAAAGGCAGTCTATGTCCTTGTCTCAGTTATAGAGAAAAAAAAAGATGGTCTTTGAACGGCCATGGGGGATTGCTATTTCCTGATATACAGTTTGTATCTGCAGCGTGCATTCCCATGAATATAAGTTCCGTGGCTGCAGGAGGTGACCTTTCCACGCAGGTGTTTTGCTATCAGCATCGTGCCTGGGGAGTGCAGCACTTTTTAATGTGAAATGACTGATCCATATTGGGAAATTTCATTGGAAGCTGTTGATGTGAAAGAGTCAGCTGTGTGCCTTAGTAACAAGAAAGGAAGAAAGGCTTGAACCTAAATTGCTTGTAAGTACCAGGTATCAGAGCCACACTTGCTCAAATGCTACGGTGAGCTGGCGCAGGCTGTCAAGGTTGGGTCTGAGGAGATCTTGTGGTCCCCAGGCGCAGGCGGAGAAGCTGCATGAGGTGGGATGGCATTGGTGCCATCAGAGCACTCCCTGCGCTGCCACAGCCCGACCCGTTCACACTTCCCAACCCTGCTCCAGGGCGCACTCCCACCTTGCTATGCAAAATGGCTCTTTTCCTGCTTTTTCCAGATATTACTCATGTATTCTAGCTTTCCTTTGGAAGAAGAGGGTTCCTTTCTGTCATTTAATATTAACTGCTTACACAGCTATAGGAAAATTCTCCTGAGCTCTTAGTAAACATGACATTTCTGTCAAACCTGTGTATCCGTCAGCGCCTTGCTCCTCATTCCAGACATGAAGTCAGGGTTATTATAGGATCCTAGAATCATAGAATGGTTTGAGTTGGAAGGGACCTTTAACGGTCATCTAGTCCAAGACTCCTGCAATGAGCAGGGACATCTTCAACTAGATCAGGTTGCTCAGAGCCCCGTCCAGCCTGACCTTGAATATTCATTTCCAGGGATGGGGCATCTACCACCTCTCTGGCCAACCTGTGCCAGTGTTTCACCACCCTCATCATAAAAAATTTCTTCCTAATATCTAATATAAATTTACCCTCTTTCAGTTTAAAACCGTTACCCCTCATCCTGTCACTACACTCCCTGATAAAGAGTCCCTCCCCATCTTTCCTGCAGGCCCCCTTTAAGTACTGGAAGGCCGCAATAAGGTCTCCCCAGAGCCTTCTCTTCTCCAGGCTGAACAACCCCAACTCTCTCAGCCTGTCCCCATAGGAGAGCTGTTCCATCCCTCTGATCATTTTTGTGGCCCTCCTCTGGACCCGCCTCAACAGGTCCATGTCTCTCTTGTGCTGAGGACCCCAGAGCTGGACACAGAACTGCAGGTGGGGTCTCACCAGAGCGGAGCAGAGGGGCAGAATCACCTCCCTTGACCTGCTGGCCACACTGCTTTTTCATGCAGCCCAGGATACAGTTGGCTTTCTGGGGTGCAAGGCACATTGCTGGCTCATATACAGTTTTTCATCCACTAACACTCCCAAGTCCTTCTCGGTAGGGCTGCTCTCAATCCACTCATCTCCCAGCCTGTATTTGTGCTTGAGATTGCCCCAACCCATGTGCAGGACCTTGCACTTGGCCTTGTTGAACCTCATGAGGTTCACATGGTCCCACCTCTCAAGCCTGTCAAGGTCCCTCTGGATGGCATCCCTTCCCTCAGGCATCGACCGCACCACTCAGCTTGGTGTCACCTGCAAACTTGCTGAGGGTGCACTCGATCCCACTGTCTGTGTCACTGCTGAAGATATTAAACAGTATTGGTCCCATTACGGACCCCTGAGGGACACCACTCATCACTGAAGGGATCCAGATGCGGAGGCAATGGGTTGATGCAGTGAAAGCCTCACTGAATGGGGATGCATCCAGCTCCCAGGGGGAGCAGGGGAAGGCTTTCCTGCTCGATGTTTATTGATGCAGCGTGAGATGCAGTTGCCCTGCACAGCCCTGTTCAGATGTGGGTCACTACCACCACCCTCCTGCTGCTGTTTGCTCATGCAGTTAGATTAAGTGCTGAAAAAAAAAAATAATCTCCCTCTCTTAACTGCTAGAGCTGCTGTTCTTTGGGAAATGACGCTGGATTTCCTCTTGATCAAGGTGCAGCAGCTCTCAAAAATGACAGGTCATGTTTTCTGTTGGAGGAGATTGTTTATGAAGATCTCTTGTGATGAGTTTTTTTCTTTAATGACTTGGTTGTTTTAGTGGTTTTTCTTAACATTTGCTAAGTTAGTGCTGGTGATCTGTCAAAGGGCAGTGAAGTGCATCTTCTGGGCAGCTAGCTGCTGTTGCATTTCTGCAGAAGAGCAGAGCTTGCAGACCTGTCTAAAACAGTCTGAAAGGAGCCAAGAGAGCAGTGGGGTTTCATATGAAATATCCCAACATGTGAGGTTTCTCAGAGGTGCCTCTGTTTGCTTAGCAGGGTTTGCCAGTCTTGGTGCTTTATGACAGCCAAGGGTAATAGTAAGTCCTGGCATTCATGTGCCTATTTCAACTATCAGCATGTAAAGACCTTTCACATGCTTTTAAAGAGAAAAACAAAGACCACAAAATTTATGAATGACAAATGAAGGCAGCTTCTTCTCTCAGCTTGCTTCTCTCTCCAGTGCTGTGTTTGCTTTCAGCATGCTCCCCACTGAGTGAGCAGCCGTCCCAGCTCACATCAGTAAAAAAAGGGACCAGTCTTATCTTCCTTTAGGTCTTCTCTCCAATGGTGATTTCTCCCTACCACAGCTATTTGTCCTGGTTTCAGCTAGGATAGAGTTAATTTTCTTTCTAGTAGCTGGTATAGTTTTGAGTTCAGTATGAGAAGAATGCTGATAACACACTGATGTTTTCAGTTGTTGCTAAGTAGTGTTTAGACCAAGCCAAGGATTTTTCAGCTTCTCACACCCAGCCAGCAAGAAGGCTGGAGGGGCACAAGAAGTTGGGAGGGGACACAGCCAGGGCAGATGACCCAAACTGGCCAAAGGGTTATTCCAGACCATGTGACGTCATGCCCAGTATATAAACTGGATGGAGTTGGCCTGGGAGGGGGATCACTGCTTGGGAACTAACTGGGCATTGGTTGGCAAGTGGTGAGTAATTGCATTGCACATCGCTTGTTTTGTATATTCTAATTCTTTTAGTATTATTATTGTCATTATTATTATCATTATTATCATATTCTTCCTTTCTGTCCTATTAAACTGTTCTTATCTCAACCCACAAGTTTTAAGTTGTTTTTTTTTATTCTCTCCCCCATCTGTCGTGGTTTAACCCCAGCCAGCAACTAAGCACCACGCAGCCGCTCACTCCCTCCCCCCCATCCAGTGGGATGGGGGAGAAAATCGGGAAAAGAAGTAAAACTCGTGGGATGAGATAAGAATGGTTTAATAGAACAGAAAAGAAGAAACTAATAATGATAATGATAACACTAATAAAATGACAACAGTAGTAATAAAAGGATTGGAATGTACAAATGATGCGCAGGGCAATTGCTCACCACCCGCCGATCGACACCCAGCCAGTCCCTGAGCCGCGATCCCCTGCCCCCCCCTTCCCAGTTCCTAAACTAGATGGGACGTCCCATGGTATGGAATACACCGTTGGCCAGTTTGGGTCAGGTGCCCTGGCTGGGCATGAGAAGCTGAAAAATCCTTGACTATAGTCTAAACACTACTGAGCAACAACTGAAAACATCAGTGTTATCAACATTCTTCGCATGCTGAACTCAAACCATAGCACTGTACCAGCTACTGGGAAGACAGCTAACTACATCCCAGCTGAAACCAGGACACCATCCCACTGGGTGGGGGGGAGTGAGTGAGCGGCTGCGTGGTGCTTAGTTGCCAGCTGCAGTTAAACCACAACACTATTAAACTGCATTTTCATAACAGACGAGTAGCAGCCTCAGGTAGCTGGTATGGGGCACTCCTTCCTCTTTGTGCGTCTTCCCCAGGACTGCTGAGATGTTTGACTTCACGAGCCCAGAGCCGTGTTAGATTTTAAGCAGTTTGGGGCAATTACTGCGGGGCTAGAGATGACGTCGAGTCAGAGGTAGGTGCTGCAGCTTAATAACTGCCTGCCTGCTGAGGCACTGCGATTGTCTGTGCGTGCCCTTCGCCGGTCTGAGCTATGAACTGAAAAACACCGTCGCTCAAATCAGCATTCCCTGCAGCTCCAGGTGTCTGGCTGGACAATGCACGTGTGGGCAGGCAGCGTTGTTAAATGGATGGGCAACAGCAGGTTCAGTTATGGTGACCTGACTTGCAGTTCGGTTCTGCATTGTGTGCTGAGCTCAAACTCTCTGTGCAATAATAGCGGTGAATTGCAAATTTTCAGACAAATTTAAATATGGCTTGTAAGGTGCAGACTACCTCTCCTGTGAGTAGGGAAGGAGCTGGTCACCCCTGGGGTATGGTGCATCATGCGCTCTGCAACGTGGTGACTTGGCTGTGCAGTTCCCCTGAGGTTTGAAGAGACTCTGTGCTAATTTTGGAAATGTGGGGAGGTGAATGAGTGGCATCAGTAGGCAGTAAGGCAGTGACAACATCCTCGGTCTGTCTTGTCTTCTGGTAATGAAATAGGCAATGCTAATTTTTGTGATTATTTTGGGTCTTATCCTCTTCTCCTGGGCTCCCAGGATGCCAGCTGGGCTGCACCAGGGCTAACAGATAAAAAGGGCCAGGGTTCCCCCTGCCTCTGAGGACAAGCTGCACAGCACAGCTCCCGTCCGCATGACTAGTTTCCCTGCCCAAAATCGGGTGATCTGAGCCTTGCTGCCTGCTGGGGAGGTCCCTGGCCTGTGTACACATTTTGAATGACATAGGAAGGGTGACAGCATCTGCAGGTGACAGTGTCTTCATGCCCTGATTCCCTGACACTCAGAGCTTGGCCGGAGCTGCCTTGTGCAGGAGTGAGACCCGACTGGTCCTGATCATCTTATCTTTTATTGGCAGCCTGAGCTTCTGCCACATGTTTGGAAATAGGAAAACAAACAAAGGGAGAAAAGAAATTAAAGAAGAAAGGGAAACAAGATCTGACGCTCTACTTCTGAGTTTCCCAACCCAGGGTTCGTGGCTTTATGTGCACTGGAGATGGTCTCCAATGAAGTGCTCAGCTGCAGAGAGTTGCTGGAGTGTGGTGGACCTGGCTGCATCTGCAAGCCAGCCTCCGCCAGCCGCTGGCACCGCTTCCATGCCTCCATCAGGATGGGAGCATGCAGGCTGGAGAGCTGGTTTTAGCTATGAGCTCCCCGTCCTCAGGGAACACTGCACTGGCCATCTGCAGGCATCCCCCAACAAGAAGATAACTGGAGTTATCTTGAAACATGTTTTCATTGAACAACCATGTTTGACAGCTCAGTCTTTTCAGCTGGAGCTGTGATGTGAGTCTTCGCTCCGTGGTTCACTTGCCCACTCTTCTCTGAACATGCCGTTATCTCCCGCTGGGTGGGAGGTGGGTGCGGAGATGGGGTGCTCCTTGGCGGTGACGCCGACCGGCGGTTCGGTGCCAGCTGCACGGCCACCCTCTTCCTTGTGCAAGGTGACTGCGAGTGGCTCTGTGAACTGCCCTGTGGATTTTACACAGCTGTATGACACCTAGGTTTCCTTGAAAAGTGTCAGCCATGATCAGAGGAGAGCAGAGATGGCAGGGCTGGGCACAGAGCTCGGTGCTGTCCCAGCTGCAGGGACCTACCTGAGGAGCCAGCGCTGGTCGGGGGCTTGCGCAGGTCCTGCACCCACAGCTGCTGTGCTGGCATCTCTCTGCTTTGCTGGCGCTCGTTACCGAGCATTTTTCCTAGGTTCAGCTCCTGCTAGAGCTGGGCTTACTTGGGGTTGTTAGCTGCTTTTGACCATAGAATCATAGAACAGTTTGGGTTGGAAGGGACTTTAAAGACCATCTAGTCCAACCCCCCCGCCACGGGCAGGGACACCTTCCACTAGACCAGGTTGCTCCAAGCCCCATCCAACCTGGCCTTGAACACTGCCAGGGATGGGGCAGCCACAGCCTCTCTGGGCAACCTGTGCCAGTGCCTCACCGCCCTCATAGTGAAGAACTTCTTCCTCGCATCTAATCTAAATCTACCCTCTTTCAGTTTAAAGCCATTACCCCTCGTCCTATCACTACAGTCCCTGATAAAGAGTCCCTCCCCATCTTTCCTGCAGGCCCCCTTCAGGTACTGGCAGGCTGCTATAAGTTCTCTCCAGAGCCTTCTCTTCTCCAGGCTGAACAACCCCATCTCTCTCAGCCTGTCTTCACAGGGGAGGTGCTCCAGCCCTCTGATCGTCTTTGTGGCCCTTTTCTGGACTCACTCCAACAGGTCCATGTTAGAACAAGGTGTGTATGTCTGCAGAGCCTCAGTTTCCAGGGTCAGAGTGGCCAAAGTGACTGCTGCCACCTCAAGAAGCTGTTGTTGGGCACGCTACAGCATGCAGGTATTACTGCAGCAACCTTTATAGACTCATTCTGGAAGCAGTTTATTCCTTTTAATAACTAGTTACCCCCCAAAAATCAAGTTGTTTTTTTTTTTTAAAAAAAAAAAACAAACCTGGGAGGTTTCTGAGTATTACATTTGATAGATGTGGTATCACACTGGTGACTGGTCCTTGTCTCATCTCAGAAGATGAGCAGCAAACTGATATTCGCAAAGTCGGTGCACGGATGGATGTGTTTACTGCACGTGTTTTTGTTCAGAATACAAGTGCTCAAGCACTGGGTGGCATTCCCACAGGCAAGGCAGCAGCATGTGAATTTTGATGCACAGCTGGGGCTACTGCCTTTCATTTACTCAGGCACCCGTTTGTACTGCATTTGAAGAAGATGCAGCCTGACTTCTGGCCCTTAGGGAGGGGAGATGGAGAAGGAAGTGAGTGCTGACAGCTCAGAGATGGAAAACCTTAAAGCAGTTAGTTCTGATACTGGTACCGGCATGACTGCAGGGGAGAGGGGCTGCATTCTGTCCCGCAACCTGCACTGGCTAGACTGTGACTGGTGTTTGGAGTAGCTGCCTGAAAGCTATGTAAGGCATATTTGTGCAAGGCACAGCCATTTAATTTTTAGGGTAGTCGTGAAGAAGCTGTGGAGGGAGGAGGGTGGAAGTACAGTAAGTGCAGGGGAAGCAGCTACGGGAACACCACATCCTGCTACACTTCTAATGAAGTATATTTGCTCCCCCCCCCCCCCCCGAAAAGGGCTAAAGTAATCATGCTGTGTTTGCTCCCCAGCCTGGAAGCGTTGCCATCGTGGGGCTCTCACCCTCCAGTACTTTGGCTCATTTGATGCTGGCAGGATTTGGCCTGGAGCTGAGTCACCAGTTTATTCAGCATGGTCCATTTAGGTGGATATCTTCAGCCCCATTATATGGACCTCATTTTCCAGCTGTCATCTTGTGTGAAAAAGAAGTTTGCAGGACAGCCAGGTCAGTCAGACTTCATAAATTCTTCCCACTTCATGGGAAAAAATGTTTACGTGTTTGAAAAAGTGGAAAAACCTCAAGCGTGAGGAGATGTGTGGAAGTGGAGCACTGCACTACCACCTCCATGTCTCCTGGGGAGGGATGTGGGTGCTGCGAAATTAATTTGTGGATCTAATGATAATATTGCTTGAATAATAAAACTGAAGGTATCTGAGACTATCAATGTAAATGGTAGGAAGTGGCATGTGCCAGGGGCCAGAGCAGAGAGCAGGGAGTGTTACCCCAAGACTACCTGGCCAGGGACACTGTCCTGTGCAAGTAGGAAGACCAAGTCAGAGACAGCCAGATGCTGTAAATATTTTAGCCTTTGCTTTGCGTAGGTCCCAGGGGGTGTGGTGATCTGCCAAGTGATGTAGGAGGTTTTAACAGATAGACTTGACCCTGGTGCAGTACCAGAACCAGTGCGAGGTGCCTGTCCCCTGGGGTCACCGTGTGTCCTGCCGGTGCGTGGGGGATGTTTCAGCCGGGTCACGTGAAGTAGCTGACGTGGGAGAATACTATAAAACTAATTAGCTTTTTCCATTCATCAATAGATCAGAAATTAATTCTATCTCCTTTTCTAATTGGTCATTTGAGGGTGGATTAGCCATACATTAAAATGTTTCTTAGTCTTCAAAAATAAGCAGATGCTTAGTTAGACAATTAGACCATTATTTAGACAATATTGTACATTTTATCAGTGTATTAGTAATAGGAAAAGTTTGCCCCTATGTTATTAACACATCAATAATAAATCTGGCTTTCTTTACTGTTTTTCTCCCCATCTTAATGATGAAAAAAAGGTTTGTCAGCACTGTATACCAGTATAATTGGGTCACACCATTTGATTTGAAGTGACCCATCACTCATTATTGGCCTCATTATTGAAATCTGCCCATTTGGTTTGACTTCTGTGCATGGCAATGTCAGGGGCTATCTCTAGTACAGGCCAGATTCCCACCTCACTTATAGCCATAAACTAATTATTTTCTTCAAAGCCTCTAGCAGCGTGCGGGGATTGTGCAAGGTGCAGGAAGTGGCATCAGGCATTATAAAAATCATAGTGTATAAAATGTAATAATGCATTAGCAGCTCATCAAAACCAGTTCATCACTAAATCACTCCAAATTTAAATATGTTATTTCACAGTTCACATCACTCCTGGTGACTGATGCCAGTAAAGACCCCATCAACACAGAAGGCTGGGTAATGGGGTTGGTGGCCCACCCTAATTCCAGCAACATGAGGTAAGGCTTTGCTGACACTGCCGCTATTATCGCCGTGTCTGCCTTCCTTATTAGGGCAGTCTGAGGTTTAATTTCTACTTGGACCGCCTCAGACAAATCAGATCATCACTGAACTGGAAGATGGCGAAATCCTTGCTGGTAACACTCGCAGCTGACCCGAACTTCAGGAAATGGGTAAAAAGAGGAGGGAGGACAGCCTGCGGATGCTGAGTGGTCCAAATTACCTCCGGCCATGGCCAAATTCTCGCTGAAGAGCAGGAGGTAGTGACTCATCTGGTGAGCCTGGTTATACAGTATGGGGCTTTGCTCCTGCCCAAAAGTGCGTGGCTTTGGGGCGACCCAAGGGCAGTCCCAGTGCCTACGGGGAGGGCAGGGGGACGAGAGGCAATGGGCACAAGCTAAAATAGGAGAGGTTTAGATGGGCCTAAGGAGAAGCTTTTTCCCCATGAGGACACCCACCCAACCGCCCAGAGAGGCTCTGCAGCCTCCCGCCTTGGAGGTTTTCAAGACCCAACTGAGTGAAGTTCTGAGCAGCTGGGGCTGATCTCGGAGCCGGCTTCCCGAGGGCCCTTCCAGCCCGAATTTTCCTCTCATACTGTGGAAAAGCCTAATGCTACCAGGGGACATGCAGGCAGGCAGGAAAATATCAAGTAGGAGTAGATGTGTTATTGTACCTCCTCATTTGGCAGTGTTGTGATAATTCTTGAGCCGTGATGGTTTTGGTAACCATTTAACACTGGGACAGTTTAGGAGTGAGTCACAGATTTAATGAAGTGTTGGGAAAAGTGCCTTTTTCGTGAGAGTCTTAATGAGCTCACCTACTTAGCTTAACAAAGTGAAGATTGAGAGTCAGCTTTGATCCCTGTAGCTGTTTATCTGAGGAACAAATTTGATTTAGGACTTTCCAGTGTATCAGATAAAGTCACAGCAAAATCTAGTGGCTGAAGTCAAAGCTAGATGGATTCAGGAGAGAGGTCATTATTAATCATTAATAAATCATTTTAATAAGATATTTGATTTTTGGAAAAAAATTGCCATGGGTCATGATCAGTCCTCCACTATGAGTCATCCTTAAATCAAATATATTTATCTGACAGATGTGAACTACCTTAAAGGAGAATGCATTCAAAAATACTTAGTCTTGCTGTAAATACTTCCGTCGCCAAGAAACAGTGTAACTTACACTTAGTTACCATGACTTGGTCTCATGGACAGTCTAGTTTTCCATGCTTCACTTTCTATAACTGTCAGATATAGATAATGACTCACTAAAATGCAGTATTTCATTATTCATCTCTCTCTAATTCACAAAATGTGAAGCACTTTTGATGGAAGCCCTATATGAATATTACTATGTTGCAACTAATTGACAGTCACAGGCTTAACCTATATTTCAAATAATGCAAATTTAATGTGAGCTTACAGTAGAAAATGTACACACTTTGTCCTTTGCATATTTAACCAGCACTCATGATGTACTCCACTTTATAGAGCAGTTTTCATCAAGAGGTTTAAATACATTCAAATGTTAACTAATTGACTGACTGCCCAGCATTTTTATGAGAAGATTGAGCAATAGTAAGGTAATGGTTTGATTTTAAGAGCATGTGCTGAGGACCAGCAGTACACGGAGCATTATTCCTCACACTAACACTGGTCTCTGCAGCCCTGGGCACCATGCTCACAAGAGCTTTTTTATTTAGAAAAGTGTATTTATGTTTTAATCGACCTAGTGTTGACTATTGTCACAATAACTGTCAGCTAACAGTCATCAGGGTGCTGTGAGCTAAGGTGTGAATGGGTATGGAGAAGGACAGATGGATAAGCAGAGTCATGAGAAATGACTCATCTGGAAGTTGTGGGAGCCAGGAATAGAGCCCTAACCGGGAATCAGACCTCGCAGGCCACCCGCACTGTATGTTGCATGTCTCCGCCTTCCACGCTGACAGAGAAATGTGAAGACATTTTCTTATTTTAGTCCACAAACAACTCCCATCATTGTTGCTGAGCATGGAAAGTGATTTCTAATAAACTGAGAGCATGGCATCACCTTAAACGATGAGAGTGTCTTAAATGTCATATGTAACAGTGGATTCTATTCTTTATCCTGATAGTAAAATCAGCCAGAGCGCCATGGGTGTTGAGGTTCCCCAGCTGCTAAACATCACTGCAGGATTCAGCACAGGGATAGACACGTGAGATTTTTTTCTTTTCCTTTTCACACTCTAGGAGCCTGAGCAGGTTCAGCACTTACCTGCTCTGTGAGGGTTTTTTTCTACCCCAGAAAATATATACATATATAAAAACTTTAAAGTTTTAATGTTTCTTATTTCTATAAGGAAATTGGATGTAGAGAGATACTGCCTAGTTTTATATCAGTGGATGTCTTTCTCCGCCCATGCCCAACAAACTGCTTAGATGCAGAGGCTGCATTCGCAGTGAAGGGTCATGGTGTCACACACCCCCAGTGCCTTTATCTCTGTGGTTAGCTCCATGTTCACCTCCCCAACCCCTGACACATAGCTCAGATACCTATACAAGATGTGTGGTTGCTGTAGGCTCTACTGTTAGACAGTGAAGAGCATGCAGCTCTAGGAAGGAAACCAGATCTTGCAAGGACTGAGCCCCTCTTCAGTGATGCTCAGCTCATGCAGTGACTGCATAGGGATCCTAGTGCAGGACAGGATCCTAGGACTTTGCTGCTTCAAGTGCATCCTTAGGCGAGATAAATCTGGGCTTAAATTCACTTATATTTAGGAAATATAATATATGTAAGTACCTGGATATGTGTGCTTTTGTCTTCTCCGTTGTTTCAAGACCCAACGTGTCACAGCTGTGGTCTGGGACAAATGCATCCCTTGGCTCCTTGCATGCACCCTGAATGGCAAGGAGAGATTTACATCATGCTGAGAAAATGTTTGACATCTTCATACAGCCCAGTGAAGAGAGCCAAGCTAAGGGGGAATAAGGTTGTTCAGAGGGTATCTGCCATCACTCAGTGTTTTGAGAAAATACTCAATTCAAAACCAGGCCATATACCTGGATCAAATGAAATAGTGCATGACTATTTTTAGCATTTCTTCATCTAATAAAACTTGCCTTGCCTTAACTATTTTACAGAAATTCTCATATTTTTAAAATTACAGATATATATTAGAATTCCAATATGGTACTTGCTGACAGAGTCGTTAGTTACATTGCAAAGGGTGCATAGCAATCCACATTAGCTTTTTTATTGCTTTAGGATGATCACAGTTCATTAAAAATAGAATACATTACATATAGACCAATTTCACCCATGTAGTCTTAGATTTTAAAGGAAATTCCTAATACATGTCCCTCCTGGAAGAGAAAAATACAACTGCAGAATTTCTCTTAAAGTAATTCACATAAATCTGATTCCACAGTTTCTCACAGCTGTTCTGCATTGCTGCCAACAGAATTTTAGAGTGAAGTGTAGTAATAACCTTAATGGCCAAGAAACTATATTAAATAGGTATTGCAACAGGTAATATATTCTGAAATCATACACGGAAGAAGTCTACATGTGGATATTTCATAATATTTGAAATCAGAATTGAAGGCGTCGTAGAGAAGAAAGACTTTCCTGGAATATAAACAAGAGGGTTGCCACACATCTCATAGGTATCTGACCTATGAGTCAGGAGACGGGGAAGGTGAACGTGGAGCTAACAGCAGAGACAGAGGCACTCGGTGTTTGTGACACCATGACCATTCACTGCGTACGCAGCCTCTGCATCTGAGCGATTTCATGCTCACGTGCACAAAATGCTCTTCCACCTCCTGCAGCACGGGTTCAGCAGGCACGAGCAGTGCTGCCTGCGCAGAAGCTCCTTTCTGCTGCCCAAGGAGTCCAGGGGAGCTGAGCAAGATGCAACTTTCTCCATGTGGTTCCTGGTGAATAGGCGGGTTCATCTGGGGTATAGGATGGGATGCTCTGCCCAGGCTGGCGTTGGGCACAGGGAAGCCTTTCCCTTGCCAGAGCTGCCTGGAGACCCTCAGGGGCATGAGGGGCATTGCCAGGCATGGTAAAGTCTTCCCAGAAAGTTTGCAGCTGCTGAAAAACTGCTAAACATGCTTGTGGTCTGAACCTGTGTCAGCTGCTGGCTGTGAAGAACATCACTGGTAGTTGCAGGAGAGGGTCTAACAGCTAATGGCTGCTCTTTCTCCGCTAACATTCAGGGGACACTGAAAGCCTTGGTGAGGGCTGGCTGGAAGCATGGCTTTGGAGCCTGGGCCGTCTGGGACCATTCCTTCTGGAACAAGACAGAGCCTGGAAAACCAAATATTTAAATGTATTTACATATCTGCACACAGCACACACATACACATGCAATCTGGTGAAAGAAAAAAAATCACAAAGATTTAAATGCTTGTTCTCACTTGTCTTGAAAGATGATGAAATGTAGAAGGCATCACAGCAGGCGTCCCACCATGGCATCGCAGTGCACATCACAGCAGACACCCCACCAGGTATCACCCCAGTAGGTAGCACAGCAGGCATCACCGCTGGCATCCCACCAGTGCATCTCAGCAGGCAGGAGAGCAGGCATCTCACCAGACATCGCTGCACATCATCTCACCAGGACATCACAGCAGGAACCACAACAGCGTGCAGCTTTGCTGCCAGCCCTGCTTTTGAGCCTGGTGGGGGCAGACGGATGAGGAAGGCAGGGCCGTTGCGTGGGCAGAAGCAGGCAGCGCAGGTGACTGATGACCCACCAGGTTAGCCTGAGTGGGACGAGGAAGGGCTCAGGGAGGGAGAAGCAGCAGCCTCTGAGAGCATCCAATTGTTGTGTTGGTGGAAAGAAGAGTCCTGAAGGTGTCATGCCTGCTCCTCAGCTGACTTTTAAGGAGCTTTATGCATATTTAGTCCAAAAATGGTAAAAAAAAGGCTTGCTTTCCACCAACTACATATATCACGGCCCCAAAAATACAGTTTTCATAGTGAAATTGAGCCTCTGGCTGCACGTCCAGAACATGACCTTGGGTAGCCCATGCCCACCAGCGATGGGGAGAGCAATCCTGCAACAGCACTGTGTACAGGAATGGTATTTCCCTGGGGCTTGTCTCTCTCAGAAAAAAAAGAAAAAAAGAGAAGCAGTGGTGCAGATAAGAAATGACTATTTACTTTTCTCAAATGATTCTTTCACAGGGTCTGGTTGGCTTGTGAGCACCCCATGCCCATGAACGGCGGGACGGAGCAGCCACCGGGAGCCAAGCCTGGAGCTGCCCGACCAGCTTCTCTGTCTGGCGAGGGGAATAACCTCATACTGTAAAAATGATTTACAGAAATCTCAAGGCTGCCAATACAGTCTTGCTCCAACTCTTGCATTAGAGAGGGGAAAATACTTGGTTTTATATTTAAAATGAGAAATAATCTCTTCTCTGAATTAGGACAGCTGAGGACTTTATGTGCCCAGTATAGCACAGCATCAGGAATTATGATGCTTAAATTCACATTTTGGCGTCCAGGGTCAAACCCCTCACTAATGCCTTAAGACATGGGGCATAAATAGACCATGTCTTACTCTGCAGGCACACACATTTAACTTCTGGGTTCCTTTTCAAGATCGCCTCTCCATTTACAGAATTTTTTTACTGTCTGTTTACAAGAGATTTCAAATGGTTCTTTAAGAAATACAGTTTCATTGCATCACAGGAGTATTTTTGATACATAATATGAACATTGGATTACTAAATATATATTATGTTGAACCTTTCTCTGAGCTCATTCTGTTAATCTTGATACCCAGGTAACCTTGGTAAGGAAACAGGCACTGGCACAGATGGTTTGGAAAATGAACCCTAATGTCGATGTGGTGCAGCGTAGGAAGGGATGAATACATTAAAGCTGCCTGACACATGGGCTGGAAATGGAGGAAATGCTCCAGGCTGTGCTCTGGGCTCAGTTTGTACAACTCAAGAGTCATTATATACTTGCTGTCTCCCCGCCACGGTTACTTGAAGGAGGACTGTGCTCAGGCAGTGGCTGCAGTGCAAATTTGTCTCCCAAAAGACATAATTTCTAATGATGAACTAGGACTGAGCCTTTTTTTTGCAGGGAGTTTATATATTTCCAGGCCGGCCTTGCTGGACACCAGTCTGTTTCTGTCCAAACTGTTTCCACATTGAAAGCACAGCGTTTGGCCATGCAAATATGGCACTAAATAACACTCCTACTATGGTTTGAATTTTATGTACTGTAAGCATTGCTATTCAGGTGATGGGTCCAAGGAGATAAAAAGATCATGTCATGCATTTCAAATGGCAGTATTTTGTGGATTTCCTGTTTATATTTCAAATATTAGGAGGCTACCAAGGTGGCCATTTCATTTATAGATGGTTTGGCTGATGCTGGCATCCAGTATTTGCCCACCTCTGCTGTTTTTGCAGTAGCTGTTTCCTGTATTTGACAGTCTCCCTGTGTTTTATCCACATGCTGGGCCAAGCACTTTCTCCAGCAATTATCCAAGAGGTGGTTATAGGAGAACTGAGCCATATGTGACTGAGAGTTTAAATACTGGCACATGGACAGCCAACATGCTCTTAAACGGTAAGAAAACTATCTGGAAATTATTTTCAAGAAGGAGTGAAGGGAAAATGATCACATGAGTTTATTTATTTGAGGGTGGGGAGAAATGTTGAGGCCAAGGAATACCTGTCTTTATTAAGATATCAATAAGAGATCTCTCAAGAGCCAAATTTACTTCAGTTCTTAGTATCTTGCCATACCCAGCTGGATCAGAAGTTCTTTAAATCAATGTGATGGGTCTATTAAACACATATACTTCATGCCAAGGTGATACTGGCAATTGTGTGCTTTTTTTTTCAAATTCTTTTCAAAAGAATTCCTTTCAAAATAAGTAAATTCATTTCAAAATAAGAGTGAGTGGGAGTTTTAACAGGATAAAACTGGGTTTGACTCAATGTTTTCATTCCCTGATAACATTGCAGCGTAATAATTTGTGGATCAAGGAAAGCTATGGGATCTTCAAGCTTCAGTATCCAATACTTTATATTTTTATTGAAAGAACCTACTTTTACAGCAAACGGCTAACTTGCAGAGGTGGTGAGGACCAGGAGATGAATGTCGCCTTGCAACATCTCACCTTGCATTTTATCCGTGGCTTGAAGTCCCATACGTAGCCTGAGGTCCCAGGAGAAGAGCTGGCTCCAGCAGCACCTGACTTCCAGGGACCCTCGCTCCTGCCTGGATCGAGCCCTTGAGCGCTTCAGCTGCTGGAGCTGCGTGCGTGCACGGGCACAGCAGCCACTCTGCTTGCCACAGCAGGTTTCCCCATGCAGTAAATCGGTTAATAACAGTAAAATTTCAAAAGCCTTTTTTTTAACCACAGAGAATAAATAAAGCCAAAGGCTGAATGTGAGGATGGTTTTATTCAGGCCAGGTTTGAATGCAGCCTCTAATTTAGCCAATATACTTTGAATTATATAGAGATTTAACATTTACTTCTCAGAAGCTTAAGGTTCCTTAAAAGGTCATATTTCATTTTGTATTAGAACAGGCCATGTTGGCTTTCTGCTCGTGCTTTTTTTGCACGTCTGAGCACTTAAGGTAAAGTGTTTTCTACTTCCAAAAGCAGCAATTGTACAGACACTTAATAAAAAAATGTTTTCTTCATGCCCATTTCTGGTCAGTAGGAATTTTTCATCTCTCTATTGAGCAGCAGGGTAGAGGAATTCAGGCTGATTTGTTCAGGTTTCCATCTCAGATTCTCCAGAGAGCAATGAATATCATAATAATACAAAATTATTCTTCATGTTCAGCACCGGTCCTGAATGATTTGCCTGTCTAACTCATCATGCCAATCTCAGCTGCCCGCTTTGTTTTTATGAGTTCTGGGAAATCAAAACACAAACCAGTTTTGCTTTAGCAATTGTAACTCCAACCAGACAAGAAACAAAGCCTGTGTGAGTCCTCCTCCCTTCCCCATCAGGTTTAGAAGAAGCGTGACTGAAGTTAATGGAGTAACACCCGTGTTGTAACTACCAGAGTAAACCAGAAGAGAGTGAGGCCCATGGTATTTACTCTGAATTTTACAAGAGTGGTCTGGTTTTGACACCGTTAAACTGAGTACGGACCCAACTATGTCGTGTCAAAGGTTCGGCGCTAAACTGAAAGATGTATCTGCTTAAATGTGCAGCATTGCACTGGTTTAATTAAATTGGCACAACTGTGGGTGTGCATACCTCTGACGAGAGTGGCTGTAATATAATTTGAGGGTCCATACCAATTTTTAGTTTATTCAGAGTTAAATGGAGAAGAATGGGCACCTCTGGAGAGAGATTAATCTGTTTTAGGAGAGATGGTGGGCTGGTTGGCTGAATCATCCTCTGGAAATGCTCACTGCCTTCTGTTAAGGCACGTCACTGTTAACAAAAACTGCTTAAAATTAAGAAAAAGGCCTTTTAGGAATACAGAAACTACTTCATGAGCTAGAAAAGCAGGGGTTTGCTAGCAGGTGGAGAACCTGGGACTAATTCGGTAGTTGCAGGGACACTGCTGAAAGCACTGGACAGAAGTGCAGGGGAGGTCAGCCCAAAGCTGACTTACACGCTGTCATGGTTTAACCCCAGCCAGCAACTAAGCACCACGCAGCTGCTCACTCACTGCCCCCCCCCGCAGTGGGATGGGGGAGAAAATCGGGAAAAGAATTAAAACTCATGGGTTGAGATAAGAACGGTTTAATAGAATATAAAAAGAAGAAACTAATAATGACAATGATAACACTAATAAAGTGACAGCAGTAATGATAAAAGGATTGGAATATACAAATGATGTGCAGTGCAATTGCTCACCACCCACCGATAGGCTCCCAGTTGTTAGTCCCTGAGTGGCGATCCCCCCACCCCCACTCCCCCCAGTTTATATACTGGGCATGACGTCACATGGTATGGAATACCCCTTTGGCCAGTTTGGGTCAGCAGTCCCGGCTGTGCCCCCTCCCAACTGCTTGTGCCCCTCCAGCCTTCTCGCTGGCTGGGTGTGAGAAGCTGGAAAATCCTTGACTTTAGTCTAAACACCACTCAGCAACAACTGAAAACATCAGTGTTATCAACATTCTTCTCATACTGAACTCAAACCATAGCACTGTACCAGCTACTAGGAAGACAATCAACTCTATCCCAGCTGAAACCAGGACACACATGTGCCAAACAAATAAAACCCCACAAATTCTCCGATCGCAGACAAAATAAGGAGCGTGACTCCCAGAGTAGCCTCTGAGGATGGGACTTCGAGCACTGTTCGATCAGGCTGTTCGCGCAGTGTTGGATGCAGCTTCACTGGGCTGACACCTGAGCCAAGGTGTCTACCTGGGAGCTGGCTGTCTAGCCCTGCATACATATATATCTGTATGTATATACTTACACACAGAGAGATTTCAAATGGACTAACTTGGAAGTTGCTGCTGAAGGTCACTTTATGCGAAGCATACAGGTTAAAAGAGCAAAGAGCTCAGGATGGTTGCACAAGTCGGGGTGGGGGGGGAGTGAGCGAGCGGCTGCGTGGTGCTTAATTGCCAGCTGGGGTTAAACCACAACAAGACAGACTAATTTTCTCCACTGAAAGCAGCGGGTTGGTCGATGGGAGGAGAAGCTGCCGTGCTGCGCCATGTGTAATTCATATTGGCAGTTACTACAGGCTGAGTCTGTGCTTGTGCACTCAGAGTTTGGCATTTATGTTGGTATAAAATAACAAAGCCATTTTATCTGAAATAGGTATTTCTGTATCAAAAGTTCATTGGCATGTGGCATAACAATTTAGTTTTGTGCCCAGGTACTGTGTAGGTGACGCTGGTGGGAGGTGTTTGTTGCCCTATCTCTCAATAAATGCATTTTTGTTAGCTACACGCTAACTTTGTGTAGGTATAAATGGTGTATGCTCTACTTTTATGGATGATGTGGTGTTAACTTGGCCAAAGTTTTCCTAGCTCTTTATTATCAAATTGCATGTAAAATCCATATATAGCAATCAGAAATGATAGAGCGCTGCATACTGAGTAATAAGGAACTGTCATCCTTAAAGCTGTGTATCCCTTGCCCTCTTCTGCATCTTGCTGGATGAAGGGTTTTGGGTTTGCTTTTGTATTACTCAACACAAGATTATTGAGACAGCACTACAGCTTTAGGTATGCTTGTAACATCTTTTAAACCTAAGTAATCGTATTAATTTGTCATAGGGCTCTGTAATTTCATAATGAAAGATGCTTTTATTGACAGAAGATAGATATTATAAGCCTTTTGAAAAGCAGCACAGACTTTTTAGATGCAGAATACACATAGACGCAATTAATTACACAACTAATTTTCCTGCAGAGTTATGCTTCATTTACTTCCGAGTAGTCCCTTTAATTTTAATAGGCCTACATGCTAGAATAAAATTAAGCAGATGAATGTTTGCATGTCACAGCCTTAGGGGGCCAGTATATATCAGCCAAAATGTATAATACAGCTCAGTGCTGTATATATGGGTTATGACTGCTCTTTTAAAAATAGATTCCTGGGCTAGAAAAGGGGATGGGACTGAACAATTCAAACTAAAAGAGAACACAGGCTTAGCAACAAATGGACATAAACTGCCCATGAATGTATTTAGATGGGAAATGAGAAGAACGTCTTTAACCACCAGAAGGTGAGAACACCCTTCTAATAGGAAAAACAGATATAAAGGGTGAAACAGCTGCGAGATATTCCTTGGCTGGTTTAGCACAATCTCATTATGTGATTCCTTGTGGCAGACAGCAATGGAGTACGACGACCCAGGAGCTCTGCTCCAGCCATCTTCTGGTTCTAGTATAACATAATAAGTACTTTCTATGTAAATAACCTCCATGGTTCTTCACAATGAGTGCTTGGATCCACACTAATCACCATCGAACTCATTATGTTCAAGCACTTCAACATGAAAGCTGTGAGGCAGAATCAGGTCCTCTTCTGCGGAGGTAATTGGGTCGGTGGAAATGGCTGATGACCTTCAGTGACTGCAGCGGGAGGTGGGAAGATGAAGGCGCTTGCAACGTGTCCCCAAGCATGAGCGGCATCAAAGAGAACACATTAATCAAAGGAGGAACAAAATTGGGCAGAAGAATGACTGATCTGAGAACAGCACCGCGGCTTGCTCATTAGCTGGAGAGTCAAATTGCAGCAAATGTCCTCAGCAGTCACAGACTGTGAAAACCTGGGGGATGATGCACAGTGAAAGGTGGTTGTGAAATAGGTAAATTAATGTCCAGATGCACAGGTAGCAAAGTTGGAAAGAAAATGAAAGTGATGGTACCTGATCCATGAAGATGTCGGCTGTTTGTACCCCAAGAGTGAAACATGGGCTTTTCTGTGAAAAGTATTTGAATTTTGCAGCAACAACTATTCCAGATTTTTGAGAAACACATCACCCCCTGGTGTAGTGAGCATATTATTCCCATGCGCAGTGTTGATAAGGGCCCATCTTGGCTTGGCTGTGGAGGGAATACCCTGAACTTGAGCCTCCCACGTCCCACGTCCACGGAGCAGCTTCACACACTGAAGCTATGGTGATGATTTTCCTCAAGACAGAGAAATTTGGAAATGCTCTCAGCAGCCCTTCCACATATCCAATAAAATTGATTAAGATCTGAAGAAAATTTCATTATAGTAATAATAAGCTCCTCAACTTGTCGGCCAGATTACATTCGTGTTCTCTTAGGCATCATTAATGTCAGAAACAAGAAGCTGGACTTGAGGGCCATCAGCCTGCTCGGCTCCACTGCCTTTTGGTATTAGCACGGACTAGGGACAAGTACTGAGAAAGCAATTAAGGATTATATTGTTTCTCACGGTCTGGCTTGCAATCAGTTGCTTCCCGTGGCTGCTCTTTCACGGGCTGTTTGGTGGCTGCAGAGCTACTCCTTCAGGAAAGCAAACAGATGGCTCTTTCCTCACACCCAAAATGCTCCAGTCTCCATTATTCAGGTGCCACACGACTGCAGCAAAACAAGGCAGACGCTCATGCAAAATGGTGCACTCAGAAACAGAGAGCTGCTGCTTCTGGTCATGTCGAACATGGGTGTCCCACGATCTCCATGCTGAAGGTATGTCAAAAATCAAAGGTATTATTGCAATAGTTTTCTGAGATGTTCTTCAGACAAAGATTAGAGAGAGCTTTGCAAGAATCAACAAAGAATCAAGAGAAAAAAATAAAGTGTCCATGAAGGACACCATAAACTGTGGAAGCCATCTTCTGTAAGTACTGAGGTTGCCAAAACCAACCTGAACTGCAATTATGCAGCTGCAGCTTCCACCCACCTCTACAAATGGCAGGCAGCCTTGGGTCTCAGAGATTCTTCTTGGATTTTACAGTTTCCTCTTCCTCTTTTGCAGGAAGCTGCCTCTTTTGTGACTGTTTCCCGTTCCTTTTCTTTGGAGGCACGCTCCTCTTGGGGCTGGACTGGTCGGGGAGAGCTGCAGCATCCCTGGGGAGGGGACACGGCGGCTGCAGGAGGCTGTTGGGGGGGTCCGCGGGCTGGGACTCGCTCGGCATCACCTCCCCTCCCACATCACCGCCACGCGGGGGGCACCTCTGCCACCCCACAACCTTCCACCCCAAGCAGCGGAGCAGGACTAGCGGCTCCGTGGGGCTGTGCCAGTTCAGGAGGGGTCCCTTCGGCCCCGCCACGGGCAAGCCCAGGGAGGCCGTCTGCTTTCGTGCCGCCGCAAAGCTCGGCGCACCTTGCTGGGGGGTTATTTTTGAAGGGCATAGTAGTGGAGCTGGTGCAGAAACTCCTGGCTCTATCCCCTGCCCGGTGCTTGGGTGGGAGGCGGTTGCAGGATGCTGTCTCTCTCCTGTCGGACCAGCAGTAGCTTCCCTCCAGACCGTTTTAGGACTGTGCTAATCCCCTAAATTTAACCAGTGATGTCAAAGGCTCATGTTAGCTCCCCGCACGAAGTCCTGCACCCACACACCCCGAAGTGAGCCAGGAATAAGTCCACCACCACGTAGATTTGAATCCTGTCCCAAGCAATGCCGCCTGATGCCTTTTTTCATAACACAGACCCCTGAGCCATCGCTGTGCGGGTGGAGCAGCACCACAGCTGGGGGGAGAAGGTGATGCTGGGGCTGGGCAAACTCCCCGCAGGAGAGCTGGGTACAGCCAACGGGGTAAGGAGAGACGTCTCAAGGTAAGCTGGAAATGGAACCGTGTTATTTACTGATCCAGTGATGACCGGAGAGCAGGCGTGGGGACGGCTGTGTTTGGTTTGGCTGCTGAACTGACAAATTGGAGGAGGGAAGAAAACCCGCTCCGGTGTGGATTTAAATGCATGTTGCTTTTTTGTTGTTGTTGTTTTTGTCATTAAAACTGCAAAGGAAAGAAGAGAAAGTTCTGTTCAAAACAAAATGTTGGATGGGGCTGGAGTTGACTGTTTCCACTTTGGGTGCCAGTAAAGGAAAAAAAAAGGAAACAAAGGGCTCATTTCACTAAAATGCTGGAAGGGTGGAAGCCCCCCCAGCCACCTTCCCATCCATCCCCCTCCTTCCCTTCCTGCCCCCGAGAGGCAGAGGTGCAGCACCCCACTAGTGTTCAGGACATGGACAACCTCCCATCCAACCTCATCCTTCAGCTGCCCTGCGAGGTGGTGCCCAGAAAGGCTTTCCTAGGAAAAAGTGTCTGTTTTCAGACAGAATTTGCCAGCCACAGTGGGATGGCCTTTCTCATCCCTTCGCCTGCTGTGACCCTCTCTTTCCACTTGCCCTGCTCTTTTTGGGGAGCATAGTGCTTGCAGCTGGGCAGATGTTTAGCAGAAGACAGGCCACAGTGTGAAGGCTTCCCCCTCCTGGTTCAGAAGAACTGGTGAGCAGGGTGAGCTGTGAGGGATGGGAGTTTTGACATGAAGATATTTCAGTGGGGCATTGTCATTTGTGAGGATGGACTATTAGGGAAAAGCAGTCACAGCCACGCGTGGTGTTTTGCTGCCTGGGCAGGACGTGGGTGCGCAGAGGGCTTGAGCTGAGTTAGCACAGGACAACCATCACCTTCGCCTTTCAGTCTGGCCGCAGGCTGTTAAACACCCGCAGCGTGGATGGTGCAATCTTGGCTCAAGACACACAGACATCATGGGAAACGCGTGGAGAACATTCCCTGGGAGAAAAACAGCCTGAGCTATGGCTGAGAAGAAACACTTTTCTAGCTTTGCCCTTTTTCCCAACTTCACAGGAGGACCAAAGCTCACCTTTATATTTTTTGATTTATTGATTTTCTTGGGAAGAGTTAGAGCCCAAGATCGTAACCAAAGAGTTAAACATGTGGGAAGCTCAGGTCTGAGATCTGCATTTGAAACAGGCCATCTGAGGTCCCACCATTGCCCTGCCCTAAATGCTGGCTGATGGTGCCTCCCAGGTGGCTTTTCCACACGTGGACTAAAAATTCCAGCCTCAGAAACTTTTCCTGGCAGCAGTTTTGTTGAAAGTGGTACATTCCTGAAATGAGGGGGAAAAAAAAAAGATTAACTGATATTTTCCAGGGAAATATCAATTTTCCTGGCAATTGGGAGGCAGCAGGGTGGGCACAGGGACCACGGGAGCTGCTGCTGACCCCTGTGTGCAAGTGCTGAGTGAACAGGGCTCTTCCATGGGCAGGGAGAAGCCCTGGGACCTCCGTGTGTCCTGGCCGCTGCGGACACAAATGACAGCCCTTCGGAAAACTGTGGAGGCTGGTGGGCAGGCTCCAGTGCCTGGGAAAAAAAACCAGCAGTGGAAACCCCACCAGCAGAGCCCAAACCACAGACAGCCAAGAATGAGCTGTTATAGCTTGCTCATGGGGGAAAAGAGGTAGATTTGGTCTCCTTCGGTTCCCAGCCAGGGCACATATGCAATGTTTTATCCTTCATGAAAAAATCTTGGAGGAAAAGCCTAATTCTTGGCTTTTCAGATGATGCAAGCTGTACACTCGATGTGGTTCACTGTCTCCATAAGGGAGTACAAGGTGGGTTTGCAGGGGACTGTGCCAGCTTGGTGGGGAAAGAAGGGACTGAAATATGGAGGGAATCAAGGAGTGCCATCATTTTGGGGGGGGGGGCTTGGGGTAATTGGCTACTGGAAGGAGGGAAAAGGGAAAGGACAGCCTCTGTCACACCATCATTTGGGGAAAAGCCATGGGATTGCTCTATGCCCTATGTTGTGGTTTAACCCCAGCTGGCAACTAAGCACCACACAGCTGCTCACTTACTCCCCTCCCACCCAGTGGGATGGGGGAGAGAATCAGGAAAAAAAAAGGTAAAACTCATGGGTTGAGATAAGAACAGTTCAATAGTACAGAAAGGAAGAATATGATAATAATAATGATAATAATAATGACAATAGTAATACTAAAAGAATTAGAATATACAAAACAAGTGATGTGCAATGCAATTACTCACTACTTGCCAACCAATGCTCAGTTAGTTCCCGAGCAGTGATCCATCCCTCCCAGGACAAGTCCTCCCAGTTTCTATACTGGGCATGACGTCACATGGTCTGGAATAACCCTTTGGCCAGTTTGGGTCAGCTGCCCTGGCTGTGTCCCCTCCCAACTGCTTGTGCCCCTCCAGCCTTCTTGCTGGCTGGGTGTGAGAAGCTGAGAAATCCTTGGCTTGGTCTAAACACTACTTAGCAACAACTGAAAACATCAGTGTGTATCAACATTCTTCTCATACTGAACTCAAAACATAGCACTGTACCAGCTACTAGAAAGAAAATTAACTCTATCCCAGCTGAAATAAGGACACCCTAGAAGAAGGTGCCTCCAATTTGCTCAGACCTACCTGGCACACTTCCAGCATTGTGGGTAGCAGCAAGAACAGAAAGAGGGTTGAGAGCAGTTGCTTTCCTTGGGGGAGAGGCAGTCAGGCAAAAATGAATGTATTTAATATTATATTCTTAATTTATGAGTGGTAGCAAAAAAACCCTAAACAACCCTCTGAAAAGAGTTCATACCTATGATATCTGATTAAAGAATCACAGTGACCAACGTGGGTAGGATTGACTGTTATGGTGAACTGTCTGGTAAAGCCACAGGAAGGTTTTTCAGTTTACTGGCAGCATCACAAACATCTCAGTGTTAAAGGAGGTGTCTTCTTGGCTCTTAAGAAGTGTAGGGCAGTTATTGTGTATCATACAGTAAAAAGATAGAGCTATGCCCATCCACTCACTTTGTTGCAACTGGGGGTCTGATCCATCATCTCTTGAAGTCAACAGGGAGAACATCACTGAGCTGAGGAGGTCTCTCTTTGCCCCACAGCTGGAGCTGTTTCCACTTAAGAATTGCTACCCACCAACGGACTGCTGATGAATTTTTCAGTCATGTGCATGTGAAAGTCACAACTGGCTGTGTATTACCTCAAGGGATGATTAAATCACCCGGTGTCTCAGTCTCCAGGTTGCAGCTGCACACATCCTGTTAGATGCTGTTCTTCCATAATTGACCTGAGCAGTTCTTTATGGTTTTTCCTCACCAATAGCTCATACTGGTTACACGGCATCACTGTGTTTGTCAGAGTGTCTTGTGAATCAGCAGGCCATGGGGTGGATAATTGTTACTTTGGTTCCTTTCTGAGAGTTTAAATAACATGCATAAATCAAAAGTCCCTTATTGCTGCAAAATGCAAATCTAAAGAATACTCGAGCAGTAATGTGAAAGGAGAAGAGGAGCTGGCATGCTTCACATTTCAACTGCCACTGCAATGCTGATATTTTTATGGTGGAGACAGTTTTGTTTTCTTAAGCAGCAAGTAGACCTGGCTGGAAAACGGCATTTCTCTTTTATGAGATATTTAGAAGTTTCAGGTTTTGGGTTTGTTCTGTTGTGGAACAAACCCAAGGTCTTCTTTAGGTTTTCTCAAGAACTGAAGTGAGGCAGGGGCTTGGTGACAGGGACTCACCCTCCACCATGCCACATCTGAGGCTGGTGGCCAAACCCTTGCTCAGTGTAATTAGCGGTGGGGGCTTACAATTGGGCCATCCTCATGCCCAGTGAGCAGCTCCCCCCATACCAGTGGGCAGAGGGGACCCTGAGTCAGGCGGGGCTGAGCCCTGGATGCATCCAGGTGTTCCTGCAATTAGAGAGGGACCTGCAGAAGATGTGGGCCGGGATGTGACCGCAGCATCCCACTGCACAGTTCGCAGGGAAGGGGGGGCAGCCAGGAGGAAATTGGGAGAAAGTGGCTGATGGCTGCATTTCTTTGATCCCAGCAGCAAGATATTAGGTGTCTGTGCCACAACTGACCCTGGAGGCAGAGATCACACCCTCGTAAATCAGCACCGGACTCTTGGGGGTAAGGAGACTTATTTGTCTTGGAGAAAGGAGGAGGGAGATTTGTTTCTCTTCTCCCCACCACCACAGCAGGGCTTTCACACTCCATTTTAAATGGTAGACAGGAGCAAGCTTGCGGCTTACTGTTATCTTGAGGTCCCACTTGGTCTGCTTTTTAAACACCCCAGCCTATACAAGCAAGACTTGAGTCTTCCCTCTTCCACTCATGTCAAACCATCAATGGGCATCTGTCTGCGTGTCCATCCAACAAGCGTGAAACATGGCCAGCTAGGTGGTCAGCCAGGACCTGGTGGCCCGGCACCAGCACCTCCCGAGCACCAGCACCTTCCACTGACGGACCTGGGTCTGGGGTGCCCGGTGGCCCCAGTCCTGCAGCCCCGGGAGAGGCGCGCCGGGTGCCGGCCGAGCTGGGAGCGAGCGGGGGCTTGCCCTTGGATGGTGAAATACGGGACTGGGGGAGGTCAGGGCCGTGTGCGGGTGAGCCACAGTGAGCAGAGGTGCTGGGTTAACCCCGAACTGAAGGAGGACAGGTTAGGAGCCAGACCAAGCGTGGGATGTCATATCCCCTACGTGCAGCCAGATAAGGAGGGAAGGACAAGGCATCCTTTACACCGGCCACTGAGGTCTGGTTTTGCCATGGAACTCCCCCCACAGTTGCCAACACCACCACTGCCTTACCAACCCCTTTCCTGCTCTTGTCTGATCCTGGGGAAGCCCCTCAACGAGAGACCAGCTGGATTCCCTCTTTATTTTTCCCTGCAGAGCTCTGATTTTGTTTAACACAGAATGACATCCCCAAAGGCAGCTTCCTCTGAAGAGAGAGCTGTAAATATTTTATGTCTAACTTAGTCCTCTGAAAAATACTGCAGCTTAAACAAAATGCTGAAGTGTTTCCCATCTGCCAGCGGAGATCCTGCCCGAGCCTCAATTGCATTGAATGATATACTTGGGATTTTGAGCAAAGAGGGTTCCTCAGCCTGCTCTTGTCCTTCACCAGGGAGAAAATTAGGATGGCTATGGCTGTGGTGTCTGTCAGGGTCTCAGTGAGACAGAACTCCTCTCTGACTCTCCCACCGCCAAGTAACCAAAGAGCTGCTGCCCATCTCTGCCTGCCCCACAAGTAACCAGAGACTCCCTGCTGCCTGCGGCTGGCCTGGGACTTATCTCCTTCCTCCCACCAGCCACGCTTCCCTCCTCTCCCTCGCTCGACACAGGTAACCCAGCAGTGTTACTGAATGAGAGAGCATAATGTGCATGGGGCAGTGCCCAGAGCATGGGGACGAGGGACAGACCAGCACTCAGCCATGAGGCTCTGCCGCTGCTCCCGAGAGGCAGAGGTGCAGCACCCCACCAGTGTTCGGGACATGGACAACCTCCCATCCAACCTCATCCTTCAGCTGCCCTGCGAGGTGGTGCCCAGAAAGGCTTTCCTAGGAAAAGGTGTCTGTTTTCAGACAGAATTTGCCAGCCACAGTGGGATGGCCTTTCTCATCCCTTCACCTGCTGTGACCCTCTCTTTCCATTTGCCCTGCTCTTTTTGGGGAGCATAGTGCTTGCAGCTGGGCAGATGTTTAGCAGAAGACAGGCCATGGTGTGAAGGCCTTTCCCCCCCAGTTCAGAAGAACTGGTGAGCAGGGCGAGCTGAGAGGGATGGGAGTTTTGACATGGGCACCCAGGTGCAAAGGCTCAGGCAATGTGGCTGGAGAAGGGACAGGAGGCTGGTGACATCCAGCACCATGCCCTGTCCCCAGCACAGGGTGGGAAGAGATGAGAGACACCCCCTTTGTGGGTGAACCCTTCTGCAGCAAATGCAACACTGTGCAATGACTGCTCATCACTGCCTCACCCCGTCTCACCTGGGAGCTTGGCTTGGGCTGCAACCCGTTCCATTTGTCTGCAAGGCAGACCGGTGCCGCTGGCTGTAAATCTGCCAGGGAGCTCATGACTCACAGCGTAAGAGCCGTGGAGTGCCGTGAATTACGCGACGCCGACTGCTCACCTTTCTGAAGGCGGTTTTGGCTCCCCAGGATGTTTGTGCAAGAGCGAATGAGCCTGTGCCACGGCAGGGCGACCGCAGCCCCGCACGAACACGCCGGGAGGAGGGCAAGAGTGTGTCCTGTGTCAGCAGGCCTGGAAAAGCCATCAGGACTTGATGTCGCTGTAATTACAAGCCTGCTATGTAGGATTTTCTTTGAAAAAACAAGCTTAATCCAAAGCCTCCATTGCACGTACGTCCATCGGTTGACATCCGTCCAAGCGGAGTGGTTTCTCCAATGTCTCCCAGTACAGAGTCAAAGCCTTGGGGCATCCCCATCCTTGGGGCATCAGCACCCCAGGGGCCTGGTGGAGAGCTTCGACGCTGCCAGGGCTGCTCCTGCTGCTTTGCAGCTGTGGTGAATGAGCCTGCGTGTGAGGATGGCCTTTGGACATCCCAGCATAGCCAGGGCTTCTCTCAGCTCCTCACCCAAGCACAGGCGGTGGCACAGCCTGAATCTTTCACCTCCCCACACACCGGCTGCCACCACAGCTGGCACCAGATGGCACCGTGCTGGCAGTCCCCAAAATGCCTCTTGGTAAGAGCTCGGATGTTTTTTCCGTTATGGTCAGAGCTGAGACATGCCTCTGGGGGAAGCGTGGGAACGCAGGGTCTTTGAGGGTCTTTGCTCCCTGACTGATGTCTGCTGCTCCTGGACCCGCTGGCTTCCTAAATGCACAGACAGCCTGCAGCCCACCTCACGCCTGGCAGCGTCCCAGCCTGCTCACGCCGGTGCCAAGCACAGCCAGATACTGTCGGAGGCATTAGGCAATGCTGGCCAAAGCTGGGATGGGGTGATAAAACCGAGCCCCAGCTGGAAAGAGCAAAGGCCACTGATCAGAGTTGGCTCAAAGGCTGCACAGCACGTTTCTCTGTGTCATTCAGTGCACATGGGTGCTTGAAGTCCTCCTGGCCCTGGGAATGGGAGTTGTTTGCCTCCCAGGCATGAGGTTCTCTGTCTAACCTGGTGGCTGGAAGTCCTTCACAGCTGAGCTCATCATTTTGAAATCGCCTCCTGAGTACCGTAAGCTGTCAAGAGAGGTGATGGATAGAGCTGGTCTTTTGGGAGATGGAGCAAAACCCAAGGTCTGTTCACATCTGCCTCAGGTGCATGGACTGCCTACACTCAAGTGAGCTTGCTGTTGTCATGCACAAATTGGAGCTTCACTTCTGAGATGTCCATGTTACAAGTCATCTGGGAAAACTGGCAACTCTGAAAAAACATTGCAGGGTGTGAACATCTGCTGGAGCCATTCACTCCACAGTAAGCCCAAATTCTTCCTTGTGAGAAGATGGTGTAACCAAGGCCCCCTTCACTGTTTGCTCTTTGTTCTCAGCCTTCTCTCCTCCCTTATGTTTGGCACAAGGGGCTTCTCTGGGAAGCTCACCTACATGGTATCCCTTTCTCTCATGGTATCTATTCCACTTCTGAGACTGCCTGAGGTGGCATTTGATCATGGCAGAAATCCCTTTCCTGGTGTCACCTTTCCCCAGGTGCTTCTGACTCAACGGAAAACCCAGGAAGACACCCGCCATCCTTATCAAGATGTAACTAGCCCAGACACTGCCGCATCACATCATTTTTTCAGCTTGTATCACTGATGACTCAGCCTCTGTGAATAGCAGTCATCAGGGACTATTTCACCCTACCTTTCCTCCTGGCCAGAAGCCACCCTGTAACCCGTTGCAACCCACCGAGCTTCAGATCAGCTCTTCCAGCGCTGTGGCTGCTTTCGAGACCGTGCTGCTCCTTCTCCTCGGCACTCCCTGCACATGCTGCTGCAAACTGCTGAGGAAGGCAGGAACCAAAGCGGACAGCCCAGCAGCTCCGCTAGCTTTGACATTTGGGACATATGAATTAGCAAAGCCTCTGTTCAAGGTGATCTCCTTGAAGGGCTACTGCCGGCCGCCGAGGGATTTACATGGCCAGTTGGTTTCTTTTTCTCCTCTGCTGTGCTTCTGTGGGTTACTTTCCCAAAGATAATTATATGACTCAGGAAGACAAATGCATACCTCACATACTTGCGGAAACCATAATGCCGATAGGTGGTGTAGAGCATTTTGAAGCTCTTTGAACACACAAGAGCAGCTGAATTCCTGTGACTTACCTACCCAGACCAAAGCAAGTCCAGGCAATGGCTGCATAGTTTTCGTGGAGCCCTTACCCAAAGGAGGACAAACGTCTCCCCAAGAAAGCTTTGCTCTTGCAGCACTAAGGCACAGACACTTTTTGTCACCAGAGAAATCACGGGTGTTTTGTCAGGTAAGATTTACCATTTCTATTTTACTGGTTTTTGAAAGATCTTGTCCAAACAGGCTGGAATGGGAACATTTTCAGCTATGAATGCAAAAAAAAGACAGTTGTGGGCTTTCTGAGAGGTCACAGGAACAGCAGAGAGAAATCATCCTCTCTTAAATAGATAAGTAATTGTTACTGCTAAAATAACCTGGCAGCTAATCACCTGTGAAAATAACTGGCAGAAATGAGGTGTGGTGGTGTTTGGTATCGCTAGTTTAGCACAGAGAGCTCTGCAAAAGACACAAAGGGAGACACAAGCTTTGCTTCAAGTGCTTTAACATTTGAATCGTTGAGTTGCAATTCAGTTTGCTGATTTTGGAAGAAAACCAGAGAAGTAAGAGAGGGAAGTTTTATTCCACATGGTGACTTGGAGGACCTTACAGATCTTAAACCCACCCCAAATCTAGGTCAACATGCACACCCAGCATCTCCTGTACCTTATCATCAGAGCAGTCCCGGAGTGCTGTGAGGTGGCTCCTGGCATCCTGTGGGGTCCCAGCCTGTGGGATGGCTGGGACAGGCTTGTGAGCTCCTTCAGGACTGTTTCAGGGGGTACCCTTGCTCAGGAGTGAAAGTAAGAGCTTGGCTGAAATTGAAGCTAGTATTTTCAAAGCTTTTCAGGCTTTTTTTCTGGTTCCTGGGTATCTGTGTAGATGTGTGTCCCTAGCTAGGGATGACTTATTCAAATGAAATCATGACATGTAAGTAGGGACGTATTTATTGATTTGCCTCCAACCTTTATATCCAAAGGGATATAGAGGATATTGAGGAGCTTCTAGTGCCTGTCCCCATCAGTGTGGGCGATCTGAAACTACCCACCTGCCAATATCTCCCCTTAGATCAGACTGGGACAGGTCCTCCAAAAGGGCTTTGTCATACAGAGGGCTTATCAGAAATGCCTTGGGGTCCCTGAGCAATGCTGGGAGCCTGCCACCAAGCCCCTTCCCACTCTGGCTGTCCTCGCAGCCCTGAACCGAGGCAGGGGGAAGGCAGCTGCACTTTTGGGAAGGCTCCCTTCGGAGGAGATCGTGTGTTTCCTGGCTCCTGAATGTTTTTGTTTGTCGGGGCGAGGGGAGCGATACAACTTGCAGCTTGTCCTGACGTGCCTGCTGTGTGTAAACCTGCAGCTTTTATAAAAAGGGCTTCTGTCCTGGGGACTGTGGAGCCTTCAAGTGCTTCTTGGCTCCAGGCTTCTCCTTTAGCTGTCGTAAGATCAGATTAATGATGTATTAGTTCGAGATAACTGCCATGAGATCATGTAATTAACTTGTGATCATGCTCTGTGCCAGTTGGCTGAAACTCACCTCTTTTAAAAAAAACTCTTTTAGACCAGCTACAAATAGAGCTTTTTGAATGATGGCATTAACAAATAGCTCATTAGTCACTTTCGGGCTAATTAAGGGAGAGCACATCCAAGGCAGTAAAGAACAGCAGTGGGTGATTAAAGGCTCTGTGGTACAGTGGAAGCGGTTTATCACCTTGTGCCCTGCACTGTGGCCGTTGTGCTCCCAGTTACACAGATTTGTGATGGACCCCTCCAAGGCCTGATCCTGCCCTGCTCAGCTCCATAAAGCTCGGTCAGACCTTCTCATTCCCGCTCACGTTGCCCTTGGGCAGATGAATAGCTGTGGAGAGATGGGTGCAGAAAGGTGATGCCTCCGCAGGGCAGCGATACCTGCCCAAGAGCAGCTGCTGCTTGCCTAAGTGATGCGACTTCACCTCGGCACTGCTCCCACATTTGGCATACATGGCCTTTTTGACACATAAAAGTTTTGCTCCAAGCAAAACTGAAGGTCAGGGGACGCTTTAACTTCTTTGGACTCATTGGGAGTGGGAAGAATCTAGGTTACTGTGTAGGCACCATAAGGATGTATACACCATTTTGGTGAGTGCAGGGCTGGACATTTCCAGCCCAGGCCTGATGAGAGGAAGGCTGTGTCGCTATCTCAGTATTTTTTGCAGGGCACTGGGAAACATCCCAGGGAAAGGGACCTGTCTCGTAACATTTAATCCCATGCATGGCTGCTGCAAGACTGCTGCCCGAGACCTTCTCCTGCAGTCTGCTGCCCGAGACCTTCTCCTGCAGTCTGCCTGAGCTCTTGTCCTCTTCTCCAGCTGGACCAAGCTCCCTTCTTCAGTCCTTGCTTCTTGCCTCAGCCTCAGTCCTGCCTTGGCTGCCCACCTCATCCTTTTGGGGTGGCGAACGTCCATCCCAAACCCCACAAATTGCTCAGAGGCACAGGTTAGGGTCGGTGCCCTCTCCTGCTGGAAAACACACTAGCAATGGCCAGCCCCCACTGCGGGGTTTGCAATGTGAGCAGAAACAGAGATTTCTCTCCCCTGTCCCACCCTCCCTTTGGATACCTTTGGGTTTCCAAACTGATACTCAACCCCACGCTCCTCAGTGTTCTCCCTCCTGCCCCATCTACCAGAGCTCCCATGGCTGGTGGCCACCTCAGCCATTGTGTAGCCCTTCCTCTTGCCCCAGTCCCTGCCAATGCTCGCTCCCCCTTTGCACGGGGCTGCAACATGCTGGTGTTGGCTCTGTAGTCACTCGCCCTGGCCTGGTCACCAAGCCCTGTGATGGTGTGGCTTGGGGCTGCTCTGCTGCCCAGGACCCAGCTGTGTGCACCCCACACTGCCCAACTCGCCCGGGCCAGATCCTGCTCAGAAGGGTTCACACGTGAGCTCTTCTTGGGTGCTACAAGGGGTTGGAAAGGTTGTTCATCTAAACAAACAAATCATTAAGCGCAAAGGGCTCCTGTGTGCTGCTCTGGGGGCTCAGACCAGCAAGGTGGTGTGTGGTTATCATCAGCCCTACGTGGTTACCAGCCCTAGGGGATCACCAGCCCTTGGTGGTCACCAGCCCTACCAGTGCCCGGATCAGATTGGACTGAGCATCTAATGAAACCATGCCCTTCATTCCTTGTGGAGGAGAGAAGTAGCTGAGTCTGTGTCTTCTGAAAGATGCCACTGATTTTTGCCCCCTGTCAAGTAGGTGGTTGCAGCTAGAGCTCTGAAGTTAACTGTAAACAAGGAGATACGATAGCTCAGAGAAATGGGAGATCCTTCATACAGCGTCTGCATATCCGCTCAGCAGCACCTGGTTTTGGTGAGCCGGATGGATGGAGCCAATTTTGAGGGCAGTCCTTGGCAAAACGCTGCCAGCTTCTTCTTGTCCTCCAGATCAAGTCCCTGTGTGGTGGAGCGTTTGGGGTTTGACACTTTAATCTCTTGTCTGTCTGGGTTAGTCTCAGGTCATTAACTTTTACTTTCCTGCTGTTCTGGCCGTGTGAATTCTGAAGTTTATGGTACTAAAAAAAAAAAAATCCCCATGTAGCAGCTGAGTGCCCAGAGAGGCTGCGTGGCAGATTGTCTTAAACTGGAAATGCTCCAGAAGAGGAGCTTAACTGGGGCTTGTCCTCCGACAGCCACTTCTGACAGATTAGAGGGGTTGTAAAATATTGCTGAAATGGTCATTCCAATATTACGCTATTTTATTCTGCAGTTTGGAAGAGATTTGCAGATTAGACCAAAAATGGACAGATGTTTGTCATCTGTGTGGGTGCTATTGAGGTATACTGAAAGCTGTGAAGTAAAAGGGGTCTTAATTCATTCAGCCCCTATTATTTTTTATATTGTATCATGATATGACACATAGCAGGAATGTGAGTCAGGTCTTTTCTCATGTTGTTTTTTCTTAGAGGACTGGTGGAATCTGTAGGTGTGTAAAATGAGCTCCCCCTGTCCTAAGTGAAGACTGAAGACAGGATCTGAATGCAGGCACTTTCGAAAATCTGACATTTGATTTGTCGTCTTCTTAAAAGATGGAGGAAATAGGTGTTGACTATTGACCGCAACAAGGCTGAGCACTTCAGGCAGTTGGAGCATAAACCCCAGCCCTGGTGAGACACCAGGCAGAGCAGCAATGCCTCTATCTTCAGCTTTGCATTTTAGTGAGAAGTCTATTACACGAAGGTTAATGCAGCTAGTGGGCCCTGGTCTGTGTTCGTACCCATCCCTTTCCCTCTCATCCCATCCTTCTGGGTGGCCGCAGCGGTAGGTGGGCATGACAGATGCTCTGTGGTGAGACAGGGACCACAAACCCATCCCTGACCCCGTGATGCTGGCCATGAGGACCTGGCACCACCAGCCTCTGCTGGTGCCAAGCTGTGCTGTGAAGGGAAGGGATGGATGCCCCAAAGCTACAGCAGTGACTGAGGTTTATGAGCTTTTAGGTGTTTCTCATTGCTGGTATTATTGTCCCCAGTAAATTTTGGCCTTTGCTTTCTCTAATATTGGTTGGATCTTATGTATCAGTAAAGTCAGAAGTTTTGCATTTGCAATTAATCTTCTGTGTGGTGGGAGCTCAGGACTCGTGTCTATATGATTTCATGTTTGTATGATTCTGAGCAGAGGGGGACGGTGGGCAAAGAGCTGAGGTGCAGAGGTTTGGTTTTTTCTTCTTTCAGAGAAAGGAGTGAATATGAGAAAGCCATTTTATCTTCTTTGATACATTGCCCTTTCGTTATTTCTCTCTTATACTTTTATTGAACTTGCAGACAAACCTCTCCCTTGGCAGGTGGAAAGAAGAAATTGCCAGCAGTACGCATTGATGAGATGCCTTTCAGTAGTGGAGCTATACAAATAATAGGTTTTTCATTTCAGTGGCTGAATGGAAAAATTGAAAATACTTTTTTGTTTTGGGTCACCCCCTAAAGGAGAATGTTTCTTTTCTTCTTTGATTTCTTTTCATAAGCATGGCACAAGACATTCTGGTTTGAGATTATTTAGTGCTTTTCATAACTTAAAAAAAGAAGAAAAAGGAAAAGAAAAAGCAAACTAGGTCACTTTCAAACCAAAAACATCATTTGAAAGAACAACAAAAAAGTTTCATTTTTTAAATGTCAAAAATGGAGCCTTGCAGCTTTTCTCAGAACTTTTTTTCTTCTCTTTCAGCTAAAACTAATTACATATTCAACCCAAATTCACCCAGAGTCTCAGTACTTCTTAATTGCACTTCAGGTGAATTTGCTACATCAAAAAAACTCCAGTCAAGCTCCGCCTGCACACGGCAGTGACCTGTCCTGTTTGCTGCTCAGCAAATGCATACGCACAAGTATTTAATTCTACTTAATTAAGGTGCTGAGCAAGAGACCATGTGAAATGACCTCTCGCAGGTCTGGCCAGCCAGGGAAGCACCGGCACAGCCATGATTCACCCTGGTGAGACCCGGCAGTGTGCTGGGGCTGGGGCTTGGGCTGTGCTGTGCTGGGAGCTACTGGGACCATACCCCAATGTGGGGCTGCTGCCCCTTCCCACAGCCCCCCCGGCTCCAGCATCTCCCCCCGGTGGGATGGTGGCTGGGAGGTACCAGTACTTGGGAAGTGCAGCGGTGTGGCTCAGCCATGCTTCGTTTCCCTGTGGAAACAGGGCCCATCCATCTCTTTCTTTGCCTGGATCCCTAAGGAAACGGTGCTGGTGTGCTGGTGTCCCTCCACTGCTACCTGCCCATCCCTGAATTAGGGCCCTGGCAGCATTAAATTACAACAAGTTCCTACAAATGATGATGATGAAAATCAGAGGCTGAGTAGGGATGCACAGCTGCCAGCGTGGTGAGTCTCAGTGGACTCACCTCGCCATGAAACCAGCTCCATTGGTGCCATTTGGGGTCCAGGTTTGCCTTAGACAGCGTTACGGAAAGTCCCTGTTGTCACCTCCTCTTCAGCATCTTCCCACAGAGACAAAAAAGCTCTGCAGTAACTTTTTGTTGCATCCAAACACTGTTGTGTGCTTCCTTGATAAATCAGAGGTTGTTGATGCTAGAAGGACTCTATTCACTCTCTGATCCCTGTAATCCTGAAAACTTAGGGAAGCATGAAATGCCCCTGTGTGCCTACCCAACCAGGGATGCACAGGTCCAAGGGGTCAGGGAGGGAAAATGTCTCCACGCATCTCCATGGATTCCCAGCTGCAGCAAACCTGTAGGTAGCACAGAATGCCTGATAGTCAGGAAAATAATGCAGTGTCTATGCCAGAAAGGGACTTTCTGGAGTTAGGAGCTTCAGCTTTAACTGCTCAGTAATCTCCATCCTTCCCTGGTGCCTCACAGCCATTGCTCCAGGGCTGGGGCAGTTGTGACAGCCAAGCGGCTAGTGGTAGCATCGGCTTGTAATGTGTAACTGGTAACTCCCAGCCTGTAACTCCTGTCCATGGAGGGTCTGGGATGCGGGAGCAAGGGCCAGCACCCCTGTCCACTGCCCTCACTGGCCAGGACCCCACAGCGGTCAGGCTGGGCACATATTGCTGAGAAACACATCCCTGACAGATGCCCTTGTGGCACATCACCTTGCTTAGAAATAAAAACCCATCCCTGCAAATATCATGAGGGATTAGGAATTTCTAAGCATTGGTCAGACTGACAACAGAAAATGGAAGAGGTCGAAGCATCGGTGGCCTTTTGACACAGCAGGGACACTTGTCGATAAGTGATAAGTTGAGGCTTGGCAGAGTCAGCTACTCCTTGGTCCAATAGTCCTCTGTGAGCCACACAGGTTTTTTTCTTGATTTTTTTTCTTTTCCTTTTTTCGTGAAATATTGACAAGACATTTTCCTCTGCTGGCGTAAGCTTCTCAGCAGCTGGCCATGGCGCAGACCACAACAGGCACTCAGAGTATCTTCTGGTTATTCCCCAGAGAGAGTGGCAGGAGGCATTGCAAGCAGATCTTTGATGCTGCCGATCAGAGATGGACCCTGGTGAAAACTGGAAGCTGGATGAAACCAACTGGTTGTCTCATGGTGGGACCCATACCTTTGCCAGTGTGAAAGGAGGTAGGACATGATTGCTAGTTTTTAATCCACCCGGTGAACGTGCTGGGAGCCTTCCCGATGTGCTGCTGCCATTCACTGTGCTGCCAGTGGTCCAAGGGGTTTTGCTGGGCTGTGTCCACAGCAAGGCAGTACTCACTGTGAAGGTGGGAAAGGTCTGACCTAAACTGCAGTGTCTTGCCAGGACCTGGCACACTGACACACACACTCAATCTGTGGCTTGTCTTCCTTCTCTGGAGTGGCCTTTTGCCAAAAAAAACCCCTCCGACACCCACCTTTTGGCAAGTTGATATGCCACTTGTGCTAGAGGTGACCACCCTCATTCTCCACAAGCAGGACTCTGCAGGTGGCAGTGGTTGGGGAGGAGTGAGGAGAAGAGCTGGTAAAATATTCCCTTCTCTCTTCAATCTTATTTGCATGGGACAGTTCAGGATGGCTCTAGGGAGACATGCTGTCCCAGCAGCGACAGGAGGGCTGAGGGCTGCCCCAGCTGACGTGCCCTGTGCAGGACCATTCAAGGTTTCAGCCCACCTTAGCATGGTACAAGACGTCCCAGCCCAAGGCTGGGGTCCATCTCTCACCAGAAATTGCCAGTCTCAGGAAAGCACTTGGGGCAGGTAAAATGGGAAAGAGCCAGCAGACCTATTTCCTCTGTCGGTACGTCTCTACCTAATTTCCAGCTAGCTGCTGTAATCTGCTTTTTAATCCCCATTCGAACATTTGGCAGAAGCAGCCACGTGTGCTCCCTGCTCAGCCCCAGCTCCTCTTTGTCACCGGAGGTCCCCGTCCCACAGGCCAGCACAGGGTCCCCCTCCTTGGGCAAAGCTCCTTCTTTGGCTGGGACATGCTGTGCCCCAGACTAAAACCAAAATAAACCCACAGCCTTCCAGATGACAGCACCTTGGGAACGGAAACATTTTGCTTTGATAAAATGCTTTGCTTATCTCCATCTGTTTCCCTTGGCTTCCTGCTGATAGCCCAGATGCCTGGGGAAGTGGAAAGGGACAGTCTGAGATGCAGCATCACCTCCTTTTCCAAGAGATCTGAATTAGATAAGTAGGTTTATGCTTTTGAACCCAGCAGCCCTCAGTTCAATCTCCCCAGCCAAGCACCACTGGGTGGCATCCTTATTATAGCACATTTACTGCTTCTGCAGGTACCCAGCCCAGGGCGGCTCCAAGGGACCAGCACAGGGATGATTGCTGTAGTCCATCCTTTTTCCCCATTAGGACAATCTCTGCTTCTGTTATTTTCTTAAAATCTTCACCATGTGCATGGTCCCTGTTACTGTTTATAGCTGTAATGGTCAAATGCCTGCTGAGTGCAGGATCCCGCTGTGCTTGGGTCTGTAAAGCAGAGGAAAGCAGAGTTGCTGCCATCAGGAGTTTATAAAAATCGAAAACAGTGAAATATCGATATACACTGGCTTTTGGTTTTGTGTGCAGCCCACTGCTATCCTAAACTAGTGGCTTACAGCTTAGTCTAACTGATGGGCCTAATAGCATTTTATAGGGGGTGCAAGATGTCTTAGAAATGTCACAGGTATGGATTGCTGTATGGTGTGTCATGCACCTGCCCTTCTTAAACATCCTCCTTGAACCCCCTAGGAACAGTCCACAGATTCCAGACTAAGAGGTTTGTTAGTCTAACCCATGCATTGAACAAATGCCATGAACCTGAAAGGAAAAAAAACCCACCAAAACCCCAAAAGAACAACAGAAAAAGAACCCATCTTCTGCAATTTTTTTTTTAAATTGCATCGAGTTTTTGCAATTCAGCAGCATTTTGACATTGCAAGAGATGTTTGAAAATGATGAAATCCATACCAACTCCAAGGCATAAATGGCATTTAACATTTGGCCATATGCTCCTATGTGGCCACAGGTCTTTCTGGCAGCGAGGGATCCGTGTGTGCTGCGCTCTGCAGCTGGGAGCAGACAAGAATGGGTGGGCTTGCGGTGGGATTGGTCTTGGGATCCAAAACAATCTCCCACAAGCTTTTGGTGAAAGATGCCACCAGCTCAGGGGTTTCCAGAGCCCATGGTCTAACCTGCCACAGGCACTGAGTAACAGCAATATTACTATCAGATGACTCAAGGGTTTGCTCAGCCGCTGAAAAATACCAGCCGGAGCATTTTCCGGCTCCCGCTGGTTAAACCTACTCCAGCTGCCATTGTCGGAGGAGACTGTAGCACGCAGGAGAGCTGTGCTGTGGGCAGGATGCTCCTGGCCATGTCCTGAGCGCCGGGCGAGCCAGGGAAAGGGAGCGGAGAGCTGTGGCACAGCTGGGGATCTGAGCGTGGGCAGGGATGGGGCAGCAGAACTCTTGCTCTTCAGCGATGCTGGAGAGGGGAGAAGGGTTCATCCTGCCAAGTCTCCATCTTGAGCTGGTTCCAAGGTTTTTCAATAACAGCTGGATTAAAAAGACCCCACAACACACATATGAAGGCTGTCAGGGGTGAACTGGAAGCAGGCTGAGCAGGGGCTTATCTGCAGTGTGATTAAACCAGCATTGTCACCCCAGCTTGCCACATTTACCTCTCCAGCTGACCTACCCGAGCATTTGTTCTTCTTCCCTCAGACAATGAGCTCTCCGAAGGTGCCCCAGCCCTCTTTGCTCTGGATCAGCTGGGTAAGTCCATGCGTGATACATTTTCCTCTTCCTTTTTTCCTATGTAGAGTAATTAGGAGATGACTTAAAACACAGGGCAGCCACTGAATGCTTTCCACTGCATAAATTTATTATCACCCGTGCCTCCTTTCTGTGTTGCTTTTGAACGCCATCCATCAGAGGGATGGAACAGCTCGATGCTAGATGTGTTTTGTACCTTTCTGTGTTAAATTGATGCAGAATTTTTTCCCTGGGGAGAGAAGCTCTCACCTTTCTGGTGCAGAGCGCTCTCGGATGCTGCTGCTTCTTAGCTGGGGGTTTGAGGCTTAGCCCACGGCTGGCACTGGAGCTTCTGTTACTTTCTAGTGTCTTGCAACATGATGAGGGCTTTTTCCCCCTGGGAGGCAGAAGTAGAGGTGTGTAAGGCAAGAGTGAAGAGTAAGACACCCAGGGAGAAAACAACCTCAAATGGGCATGGGAAGCTGAAGGCTTCAGAGGCTGAATCCATGGGGGAACCCTACCTGGCAGCAAGCTCTCCTTAAGCCCAGGGCCAAAGTCAAAAAAGATGTGTTTCTCAGGATGAGTTAGAGGTGCTCAAGGTAAGGTGGGGGCAAGGACTTGAGCTGCGTGACAGGAAGCTTCTGCAGGAGGGCTTCTGGCCAGCCAGCCCTGGAGGTCTGATGTGCAGGGAAGGGGGAAATCAAGCTCCCAGCCCCTGCTGAGAAAATGGGTGAAGACTGGAGATGCAGCATGCTGGAAAGTGCAAATTAGGTGTGTTGGGAGAGACATCGGGCTCAGGTCTGTGTACCCTGCCTTGCTCTTTGGCAGCATGGTGGGACCGCCCCGGCACACTGCAATGCCCGTCACCTTACACGACTGAGCACCGGCCCTTCCTCCCAAGAAAAAGGCACCCTCCTCTTCACTTTCAGGGCAATGAATTCTCCACCCTTTGAGATATTCAGAAGCTGTCTGGACATGGCTCTGGGTGACCAGCTCTAGGTGGCCCTGCTTGGGCAGGGGGCTTGGACCAGATGACATCCAGAGGTCCCTGCCAACCTCAACCAGTCTGTGATTCTCTGACTTCCCCGCTGCTCTTGACACCCACCTTGTGCCCAGTAAGGATGGTCCATGGGCACCCACTGGGCTGCTCACCACATGCAGCACTGGTGGAAACTTGGGGTAGGAGGGTAAAACTGCAGGAGCCCAGTATGGTGACTTGTATCATGTGTAACTCTCTCTGCTGTAAACCTCTGCTGCTAAGAGCCAGGATCTTGAAAAAATTCCTATAAATACAAAAATGCTTATAAACTGTATGATGGCGCTAGAAGAGGTAGCGGGGCCAGCAGCTGTTCTCACTGGCAATCTCGTACACTTGATCGTATTTTAAAGGAGTCCTTGTGAGTTCTCTCCACTTGGTGTCAGGATAGAGACTGCTCTGACATGCGTTCACCCAGAGGAGTGTCTAACAGGGAATGGGAATAAAGCCAAGAGCCTTCCCTTGGCTGTCTCATTCATTACCCAGTTGCGGTTAAAAGAAGTCAAGTAACTTTAAAATGCATTTTCTGTGACACAGCTTCCACCAGCTCCTTTTCTTCTTGATCTTCCACATCTTATCCCTTGAACGGTGCCTTCCCTCAGTGACCCATGCCCGTTTCTCCTAACCTTGGCAAACTCTGCAAGTCCTAGCAAACGTATTCAGTGACAAAGAACAAGCTCCCTCTCCTGCAAAACAAGATTTGGTTGGTTTTAGTTGAGCAGCAAAGAAATGTATTAGCAGCTAGACAGATGTTTTAGATGTGCAAAATGAGGCTCGTGGTGATACCTGGTCAAGGGGCAGGACCCTGGAGGGGCAGGGATCAGGGCTGAAACACACGACAACCAGCTTCCTAGCATTCTCTTCGTGTTAATGGGGAAATAGTCTGTGCCACCCAGTGTGATCCATTGCCTCCTGAGGTGGTGGTTGGCATCTCCCAGGGCTTCTGCACAGCCCCGTTCCCAGCCAAGGGGCAGCAGGAGCTCCTCGGACACCGCTTTCCTCTGCACAGCAGGATTAGACATCCCTCAGTCTGGAAAAGATTATTCAAACCAGTGCATGTATCACCTTACATTTCCACTCTGCTTTCCAAACGCAGCACAAGACATGATTGCTCCATCCAAGGTAGACAAGACAGACAAAGGATGTGAGATAGCAGAACAAGCAATGGAAAACTGATCTCTCCTCTTGCCTCCCTCCTGGCTGGTGAGTTTTCAGCTGGATCAGTCTCCTGACCTGAGTCATGCGCAGCTGTGTGGTCTGCGGTGCCAGGCGAGCGAGGGGGTAAGAGCAAGCACATGTTGAAGGGGGAGAGGACAAGACCATCCCAGTAGCAGCTTGGATGTATGCTGTGTTGAAACAATTGTGTAACCAGGGTCTGAGAATACCAGGTAAAAAATACTCAGCCCTGGTCAAACCAGCCACCTGAACAGGAGAAGTTATTAGCAGAGGAGCAGAGAATAAAGCAGCATTATAATAGCAACATCCTGAGACAAAACATCAATACCGTAACAAAGCATCACCACCATAAAAATCACAGAAAAGCAGGTCTGAGCGGGACTTTGAGAGGTCAGCTATGCCTCCCTCCTGCCTGAAGGCAGGGCTAGTGCCTCCTGTTCACCCACCACCCCCCATGGAGGACCAACCTGTCCTGGCAGCCTTCCCAGGCAATCCACCCCAGTGCTTCACTGCACTGGAAGGGTTTTCCTGGTGTCTAATTAAATTTCTGTAATTTAAGCCAATTATGCATTGTGCTGCTGAAGGCAGGCATAAGCAGGGAAAAGGCTTTCCATGGGTCAGAGTGAGTGTTTCTTGTTCTCTGTGTGGGGACTGAAGGAGAATCCCAATAGAGGATTACTGGATCGCATCCTTTTTTTCATACTCATCAAGTCTGCCTCGACCTCCAGTCCTGCAGCCAGGTTTCTGGCAGCTTGTCCCAGCCTGCTGTCAACTGTAAACATAAAAAGCCATGCTTGGATTTTGAGTCATCCGTGGAAATGCTGATCAGTACCAGATTTACGAGAGGTTTTTTGCGTCACCTCATGGCATGAGTAACTAACCTCCAAGAACGGTTTTGACCAGTCGTGCATCCATCTTTTCATACTTTCTTCTAGTCCAGGTGTCCCTGTCTTGCTTATAGTGATACCATATGACACAGTATCACAAGCCTTACTTATACACCAACATATACGGCATCTGCACCTCCCCCCTCATCTACAAGGTTTATTACCTCATTGCAGAAGATTAGATGAGTCTGACCAGCTCTGTCCTTGCTGAATCTGCACTGGCTATTACTCATATCCTCCTTTTCTACATGTTTGCGAAGCCTTTGGTCGTTCCAGTGCTTCCAAGGATGGCATTAACAATGACTGGGAAATCACTTCTTAACTCTTCTTTCTCTCCTTGTCTTGAAGACTGGTGCTCTGCTTGCCATGCCCAACCTTTGGAAACCTCTCTGTGGTCTGCTGCTGTGTAAGTCAGTGCATGGCTCACCTGTACCTTGAGCAGTGAGCACATTTCTGAGGTTCCCCGGAGAAGTACCAGGCAAGGGAGGCAAAGGTGACCAAGGGACAGAGCAGCTTCTATGAAAGCAGACACTGAGTAAACTACAACTCGATGATGCCGAAAAGAGATGCTTGAAGGAGGATACAGTAGAAGTACAAGACTTATGAAGGAGGATACAGCAGAAGCACAAGAATTATAAATGGCGTAGAAGTAAATAAGTGCAAGAGAGACACGGACATACTGGACAGAGCCCCGCAAAGGGCCACGAGGATGATGAAGGGGCTGGAGTGTCTCTCCTGTGAGGAAAGGCTGAGAGAGCTGGGACTGTTCAGCCTGGAGAAGAGAAGGCTCTGGGGGATCTCATCAATGTCTCTAAGTACCTGTAGGGAGGTTGCAAAGAGGTCGGAATCAGGCTCTTTCCAGTGGTGCCCAGCGCCAGGACCAGAGGTGATGGGCACAACCTGAAACACAGCAGGTTCCCTCTGAACGTCAGGAAATGCTTTTTTTCCCGTGAGGGTGACCGAGCGCTGGCGCAGGTTGCCCAGGGAGGTTGTGGACTCTCCGTCCTTGGAGATACTCAAAAGCCATCGGGACGTGGTCCTGGGCAACCGGCTCCAGGTGGGCCTGCTCGAGCAGGGGGTTGGAGCAGACGACCTCCAGAGGCCCCTTCTGACCTCAACTGGTCTGAGATTCTGTGAAATAAGGAAAGGCTTAAAACAACCCAAAGGAAGTATCTCTTCACGCAGTGCACAATTGCATTGTGCAACTCACTGCCACAGAATGTCCAGGGTGCCAAAAGTATGAGTGGGCTGAAAAAGTGATGAGAAAACATCATGGAAGAAAGGTCTAGGAAGGGCTCTCAAACCTGATGATGCAGCTACAACCTCTGGCTCAGGAAAGGAAACGGGACCACGTACCAGAGGAAACAGCATTTGCGCTTGTACTGTTCCTTGTGTTTTCTCTGCAGTCATCTACCGGAGGCCACATCAGAGAGAGGACACCGGGGGCTCTTAAACTTTGGTATAATCCAACGTGGTCCTTCTTGTCTTTCCTTAGGTCCACAGTGACTAACCAGAAGAAAAAACCAATACAAACCCACACCTCCTCTTCCTTTCCTTTCTTCATCTGTCTCTCCTCTCCCACAGCTTTGGCTGCTGGATTTCAGCAGATATGAATCAGACAGTGACTGTTGTGTTCCTTTTGTTCTGTAAATGATTAAAACAGAACATTTCACACTTGCTTTGTGGCCCAGCAGAGGAATGCTGCATTGTCTCCTTGGCAAGTCTCGAGGTGGAATTTCTGGCCATGGAGAAAGTGAGGTCAGAGAGAGAGAAACTCTCCCAACAGGGGAACATGTGCAGACTGCTTCGCTGTCTCTCTCCCATGATTGCATGTCTTCTCCCTGTCTTCCATTCCCTCATCCCTCCCCTCTTTTCCACCTCCTTCCTGCCCCACTGGCAATTTTTCTTCTTGCTGCTTTAAAATGATGTGGAGGAATATCGGAAAAAAGAAAGAAGACTGATTGAAAAATGCAAGGTGAAAGCCCCCAGTCCAGAAAGCCCTGGGTAGACTAATGAGAATGTGATGAAATGGAAAAATAAAGTGGGAGTGGGGGGTATGAACCCCATGCTGCCAAAATCAAGATGAAAATGCTTGTGTAGGAGATGCAATATCTCAGTGGAAACCCCCAGGACCTGTGCCTCACATTTCCTGACAGCCGACCAAAGGAGGGATTAGTTGGCTGTGCTATTTATACCTGCACCCTGGGTACGGTCAGGCTGCTGGAGGAGGCTCCCTGCAACAGCAGCTTGCAGGAAACACTGCTTTTGTGATACCGTCTGCCGGGAGAATAAATACGCCCAGGAATGAAATCCCATTGGATAAATAAAAAGGGAAGGAAAGAAAAAGCCCTGGTCCCTGCCCTATTTGTTCCCACTTCTTTGTAGCCATCCAGCTGTTTCTTTTTCTTTGTTGTCCTGACCTCATCTTGTACTGGAGCGAATCCAGAGAGTGAGTGCTCTGCTTAGCTGTCTTCTGCCAGAAACCAAACAGGTCAAGTTATTAGAGAAAAACGAAAGCTCTTTGGCAGAACTGGAAAAACAGATGTGCGGAGATATTTCTGCTGCCTCCAAATACAATGCTGTCTGTGAAGTGCGTATCAGAGGGGACCTGATAAATATGCACAGTTGTCACTGTGAAAATCTTAACAGTAGCTATTAATTTATCAGGGTAAGTTTCTTTGGGGCTCCCTGAGCTGCTGAGCTCACTGGCTGCCTGGTAGCAAGATTGCTTAAAAACCTTCCGCAGATGTGGGTTTGAAAGCGCTGCTCCAGCCCTGCAAGAGGATTCGCCTCTGCTCAGTAGTTAGAGATGCTTCAGGGATGCTTGAGGATGGGTAGAAGGGTCTCTGCTGAAAGGAGATGTGCGTGCTGGGTGAGTGAAGCCTGTGACTACCAGGAAGAGGTAGGACTGTCTCCACCTGAGATAATGGTAAGGGCATCTTTCATGTCGAAGGCTCTGGGTCTTTTATTTACTGAATTTACTGGGTGAAGCTTTCTACGCAATCTATTCTGATTTCTTGATTCAGCTCTTGCTGTGGTCTCAACATCGCACAGTGGTCATTCGTGCCATCGCCAGCGGTGGTGTTAACAGGGCTGTAACTCTCTGGCTGCCCATCGGCCGTCGTTAAAAGCAGCAGCGACAGCAAGAAGTGAAACTGCGTGCAGGCATTTGGGGTTGCCGCAGTGTCAGGCTGAGCGGGACAATTATTTGTTTGCTTGCAGCATTAGGAATCTGTGGGATTACACGCATGGGTGGGTGCAAATGTAACGAGCGTCAATACTCGGGTGCGCTTGTGGTTTGGGATGGCCAACCACTTAGAGCGGTTGCAACCAGTAGCAACCGCTCAGAGCTCCCCAGCCGTGGGGGATTTGGGATGGCGCAGGGATGCTGAGTGATCCAGGGGACTGCTAATTGCTGAGCCAGGGAGGCACCTGGAAGTGCTTCTCCCTTCCCACGCAGCTCGCCAAAATGCTTGGGAAATCCATGAGAGGTGTTTATTTTCCATGGCAGGTCACAACAGACATGTGCCTCCAGCCCGTGGATGATGCGTGTCTCCTGGATCCGTAGTTACCAGGGAGAAGCGGGAGGGAGGCAGTGAAGCGAGATGGCACTGTCAGCTCCGCTCCGCTGACCTGACAACTGGAGTTGTGGTGGCACTTGGCCCCGGCTGAGTAGGTTAGGACCAAAAGGGGTGGAAAGATGAACTTCTTTCCTTCCCCAAGTTCATTGGAGAAACAACATTAAACCAATAAGTAAATAAAGAAAATTAAAAGACAAAAATAATGGAGCTATTCCCAAATTGGGGGAACAATCTATTTTAAAATATAAATAAATAAAGGAATAAATAAATACATATAAAAATAGTGGAGCTGCAAAGGGGAGAAGCTTGAAGGGCAGTTGCCTTTCCCTCCTGGGCAGACACAGCTTACCAGTGGTTATCAGACGTATCAAACCACAGAGGGACTAGAGACCTCCCTCCCCAACCTACTGTCCTTCGCGGCCACTTATGGAGTTGAACAGGAAGAAGATTTTGAAAATCACATGGAAACACATACCGGAAAATGAATAATGTGGGGGAAAAGAGAAACAACACTTACCTTGGCAGAAAAAAAGGCTCTTTTCCTTGGAAACGTAACCACATGGTTCACAAGGTTCTTGCAATGCTGCTGAAAGACAAGGCAGCAAGATAATCCTTTTTCTTGACATATTTATTCCTCTAGCACTGAAATTGTCACTGATCATCACGCAGCAGTAGGTAAAAGGGGAGCATAGACTGTGGGGCCAGAATGAGATATAAAATAAGCCCTTGGACAGGCTGGATCTGCTTGTCCCAGGGTGGTACAGCCAGACTGCACCCAGTCCCCCATGACACAGACTGTGAAGCAGAATAACCAAAATAATGTGTCCCATTTTGCCCAACCAAATGATAAAGTTGGAGCATGCCAAAAAGTAGCGCTTGAATTGCCATTTTGAACTGGGCTCGGTGAGCAGTGCCATCATCCAACTTCATCCACTGCTGTGAACAGGCACCTAACAAGTCGAGGGCAAAATTTCACCTTCATTTACACCTGAACGGGTTCGTGGTTTGCCTGTGTCTATAAGCAAAGCCAACATTTATCTCTGGAGGAGGTAGGAGAGGGCAGCTATACAATCTGAAAAACCAAAGGCCAGTTCTTCCAGGGGACCGAGGTGTCTAACTCTATCTGTTGTCAAAGTCCCCCATGATTTTGCAGAGGATTTAGCATTTAAAAACCTTAATTTGTGCCTGACTTGCTCTGAGATACTCAGGGCATCTTCAGGAGGCAAGGGAACAGAACATCCCTCTCTTGTCCAAGTCTGGTACCCTAACCTCTAGCCTGTGTTTTCTCCCCTGAGGAGGCTAAATTGTGTGCCAAGGATGCGATGGTTCCTTTGCCTGCCCCTGGAACAGCAGAGTATTTGCAATTCTCTGCTCTCCTGCTTGAGCGTAACCCCAGCCTGTATTAGGTGACCTCAGGGAGACAGCTAATAGCTGCCTCAGTTTCAAAGCTTCAGAGAGATACCTGCAGGGACAGCACCCGACTGCCACCTTGCCTTGCACGCCAACACGGAGAGATGGGCACCGCTGAGGATGCTCAGCTCACATGGGAAACGTAGTTCTGGGGTAACTGCTGCCACGGGAGATGTGTGGATGTGGGTGCCAGGGAACCCGATTTCACCATCAGTATTTTGCCCTCCTTTGCCCCTTTCCCATATCCTATAGTTTCCCCGTCTCTCGCACCTAAGCAAAACCCAAACTCCGAGCAAAGCTCAGGTTTGCGATTCGAAAAAGCAATGCCTCAGACTGCTGCGATTCACAGAGTGGACCCAGCGCCTGGAGCTGCTGGAGTCCCGACTGCATCCATCCAGCCCTGTGGCGATGGTCCGGGGCCAGCTCCCATCTTGCCATGCCTCTTTACAGGGCTGCGGTGGTGCTGGGTGCGTTCCTCTTCAGCCTGTTGCTGCATTCCTACCTGCTTTTATCCCTTTGGCACAGTATTTAGGAAGCAGAAGCCACTGTCAGTGCCTTTGGGGGCTGAAAAGCTCGTCTGTGTGTTACGGGCTGGGAGAAATGAGTACAAATAGAATGGATAATCCTGGCGTCGCTGGGCAGCTTGCTGGACTGAAGAAGGTTGGAGCAACGAGATGGGGAAACCCAAGCAGCGTGCTGGCAGCGCCCGTCATCCGAGAAGAGGTCTGCCCTGTGGGGCCGTGCTGGGAAAAGGATGCAGAGGGACAGCTGAACCCAGTTTGTGCCCACATGGCCCCGAGAAGGGGAACAAAGCGTGGTGCGAACACCTGCGGAGGTGTCCCATGCTGTCCCCTGCGCCAGACCCTTGGCAGTAGGGCCAGGGTGGGCTGGGGAGACGAAGCGGTAGCTCCAGCCTTAACGAAAACATGTCCCACAGGGCTGGTGTGCTGAACTGTAAAGAGACCCTGAGCTGACAAACGTGCTGTGTTCCTGTTACCGCAGCGCCCGTGTCCGGCATCGGCCAGAAATCCCTTGACGTCAGGGGATATGTGCATCTCCCGCTCACGCGAAAATGCGCGACGAAGTGGGTGGGCAGCACGGGAAAGGGGCTGCGTTTAGGAACGGGGAGTTTCAGAACGGCGGGGGGTGCTGCCCCAGCTCCCCACGGGCTACATCCAGCCCAGTGGCTCCCCAGCAGCCACCCCCTCCTCCAGGCGCAGCAGCTGGAGCCCCTGGGAGACGGGGAGGATGCCTGGGGTTACCGCACGGGCGTGGGCCTCGGGGTAACTCCTATGGGCGGTGGGTGGGATCCCAGGGACCCCGCGCCGGTACGTCCGGTGGGATCCAGGTCCCACGCACCCCCAGGCACGAGGTGGGCAGGCCGTGCTGCCACACACGCTCACCCCCGGGGGCACCCAGCTGTCTCCCGCGGCTCCGTTTCCCCGGCCCAGCCCGCGTCCCAGCCCGGGCCGGGGGGGGGGGGGGGGTGTGTTGGGGGGGGGCGGTCGGGCCGCCCCCGAACCCACCAGCCCCCTACCCTTGGTGGGAGGCGCCTGCGGTGACGTCACCCCGGACACCGCCCCCCTGCGGGAGGTGCGGGGCTGGCCTGGCCCCGCCCCCCGGCCCCGGCCCCGCCCCCCCGCCGTGCGGCCGGCCCCGCCCCGCCCCGCCCCGGCCCGCGGCGGCCGGCGGTGCGCGCCCGGGGGCGGCGGGGAGCGGCGCGGATGGCCAAGGTGCTGCCGGGGGCGGCGGGGCGCGGAGCCGGAGGTAACGGTAACGGCGGGGTGGGCGGTGGACGCGAGGCGTGGGTCCGCGTGTCGCCGGCGCGCGCCTGTGCGCACACACACACACACACACACGTGTGCGTGGGAGCGCGTCTGCCTTTGTCCACGCGCGTCCCGGGGAGAGCGCTAGACGCGGCGCGTCCCCGTTGCGTGCGGGAGCGCCGGTGCCGGCCGTCCCTTCTCGTGTCCGGCCGTGCCGCGGGGCGGGCGCTGCGTGGGGTGCCGCTTCCCGGGGAGCTGCCCCGCCGCCGCTGCCCCGGGACCCTGCCCCGCGGCACCCCCCCCACCCCGGGACCCTGCCCCGCGGCACCCCCCCCACCCCGGGAGCCGACGCGCAGCTCCCCCGGGGACTGCCCCGCTGCTGGACCCAGCGCGCCCGGCTGCCCGCGGGCAGCGTGGAAACCCCACCCGCTGTGGGAGCGGGGGCGAGTTTATCCCTCCCCCGCCCCGCCGCACCGTCGGGGCCGAGCAGCTCGGGCTGGCCGGCGGCGGGCCACTACTGCTCCATGTTTCCCCACCCCGCGCCCTCCCTTCCCCGAGTCCTACTTGTGCGAATTTTCTCCGGAAAGGCAAAACCGCGGCGGGTGGGCGAGCCGGGGGCCAGCGCCGGAGCGGCCGCCGGCCCGGTGGGGGCTGTTGGCGGCGGGTCGGGACGGAGGGACGGGGCCGGGCGCTGAGGGGAGCCGCCTCCGGCTTTCCCGGGGAAGAGCGAAACGAGCGGCCGGGGCGGCGGCGGTGGGGGGGGGGGGGGGGACGGGACACACGTTTCCAGCTGGACCCGGCGCGGCCGCTTGTGTTTCGGCAGCAGCGATCGCAGCGTGCCCGGGGGTCCCTCGGCGGCAGGCTGTCACCGCCGGTCCCAGCCCTGCCGCCCGGGGGAGCGGCGGGCCTCGGAGGGGCCCCCCCCCCGGGAGCGCCCGTCGGGGAGACGGCGGGTCCGGTCCCGTCCCGTCCCGTCCCGTCCCGCTCCGCTCCTCCGCTGCGGACGAGCCGCGCCGCTGCGGGCTGCGTGGGGAGGGCAGGGCAGAGCCGGCGGGCAGGGCCTCCCACGCCGGGAGAGGGTTTTCTCACGCTGTTGTTGCAGGGGGATGGCGAGAGGGAACTTTTAGACTTACCCTTCCTACCCCTGCAGGGAGAGCGGAGATAAACTCCGGGTTAAAAACAAAACAGCGTTGAAAGAGGAGGAAGAAAACCCCACGTGAATCTAACTCGAATCCTCCTGCCAGGGTTTGTGATTCATAGTTTTAAATACAGGAAGGTCGCTGCTTGGTCTTTTTCCTCTTTTCGATGGAAAGAGGGTGGGTTTTTTTTCTCTTTCCTGGTGCTGTGTGGACGTCCCGGGAGCGGTGGGCTGCTGCCCGCCCGCCCGCCGGAGACCGAGATCGGGCTGCTAAGGCACCTGCAAGGCCCTTATCGGGCATCCGCTGAGCTGAGGTTTTGTCTTTTTTTGTATAAAAACAAGCCTAAAAAGCTTTCTGAGAGAGGGGTGGCCATGAAGATGAGGAGTCCGCTGATTTTTCCTGTGCGCAGCTAGCTGGCAGTGCCGTTCCTGCTTACAGGTGTGCATGGAGATATATATTTATGTATATATTTTCGATATAGATATATTTTTACATAGATGTAGAGATATAAAAATATATATGTAGATATATGTTTATATTTTTTATGTGTCTACATATAGGTATATATGACTACACATATAGATAAATCTAAAATACACTACATATATATTTATATTTTTCTGTGTGTGTGTGTATATACAATGTATGTATTTATATATATGGTCATTGCTAATGGCCAGAAAAGCTCTTAAAAGGGTCCTATAAATACCTTATCAAGAAACGCCCGAGTGGTGAGGGCAGGGAGTATCGGGTGGGCGAGAGCCCGCAATAAAACCCTCGCGGGGGTTGCGCTGGGTGCATGCCATGGCCCTGCACAGAAGGGCCATGTCCTGCCCAGCCTTCCTCATCCTCAGCCCCGACTGGAGCAGTGGTGTGAGGGGATGAATTCCGGGGGCTGGTTTTAGGTTGTTAAACAGGGAGAGATGCGCGCCCCAGTGTTGCTGGGGCTGGGGCCCCTGGTTTCCCCAGGCTGTGGGGGGCCGGTGGAAGCCCCCCCATCACCTGCACGTCCATTCTCTTCTTCCTCTGTCCTCATGTCCATCGCTCCCCTTTGCTCTCTGCAAGCGTTTGGCAGGGGGAGCTTTGCTTTCCCTTTTCTTTTGGAAAGCACTCGGCTGCTGGACGAGGGTGGCTTTGACCCAAACAAGCACGTGCTGCCTCTCCAAAGCCCCAGTGCCCGCAGGATCGGTGGTTGCTCTCCCGTACTGTTCATTTCCATGCACCTGCGACGTTGTGAGCGAGCGTAGGGGCCGTTCCCGGGGTCCTGGCCCCGCACGGCGATCTGGGCCAAACCTTCCACACGTCAGCATCCTGGATGGAGGGACTGACGCACGGAGACAGCTCTGGTGCTCCCCGCAAGAGCTCCTCTGCGAGGAAACGCTGGCACGGAGCTGAAAGCATTGCATTTCCCCAGCAAAGAGACACCGAAGAGGGTTTTATAGGGATCCCAGCAGCAGCCCCGGGTGGGATGTGCGTGGGGCTGCCCAGGGGATCAGGCTCAGCCGGATTCTTGGGATGCACGTGGAGGTTTCAGGACGACGTGGAGATGTTACTGCTGACCGCTGCAGCTTTCCTTCGGGAAACGAAAGCCTGATGGTCCCCAGTGCCATTTTTTTTAACACCAATAGGCGTATAACTCACTTTAAAGGCCAGATCTGGTATAAATGTTATTTGATGCTAAGGTGGGAGTACGTGCCTTGCGCAGCCTCCTTGTCCTGGAAACCATTAGGAGGACGGCTGCATACTCGGGTTTTTGCACAGAGACTATCTGCTAATGTAATAGTCCCCGTGGAAACTTTAGTGCTCGGGAATATTTTGTGGATTTGGGAAAAATCCCAGGAGGATTTTTGGTTTCATACAGCAATTGCTTTTTGGCAGCTTTGGGATAGATGTAATCTGGTTCCCATTTGCATCCCAAATTTTTAAATGGAACAGCCTGCCTTCGGCTTAGGGCAGAAGTAGAAATAGATGGAAGTAGATAGAAAATAATAGTAATAACAAAAGAACAACATCACCTCATAAAAAAAATTGCTAGGGCAACTTTTCTATTGAAATGTTGCATTTAGGAAGTATATCTGTCCTTTTTTGGTCCCTTAAGTGACTTTTTCAGTAGGTGGGATGCTGCTTTGGATTTAAATCTGGAGTAAATCTGTAGAAGCTGGTGAAATCACTCCAGATTTGGACCAGTGCATGCGAGGGCAGAGTTTTGCATTGCAGTAAGGTGTACCCCGTGTGTGGCAGCAGGTTCTGCAGCGTTTGCTGGCTCTTGGTGGCCTTGCCCAGCCCCGGCATGTCCCACTGCAGTGCGTGGCCGTGCCTTTCCCCACGCAGCACACGTCAAGGCAGCACCTTTCGAGGAGCGGGGTGATCTATAGGGGATGCCACATCTCAGGAAAACATAGCGTGGGATTAAGTAACTGAGCAATACTTGGTTATCTGCTCTGACCATATTGGTTAGCACAAATATAAAAGTGATTTAGACAACAGTAACTCCAGTGGCCAAGGCTCAGGCTGGAAAATAATGACATTATTTTATTAATTTAATTCAATTTAATGAATAATTTAATGAATGAAAATACTTCTAGTGAAATCCAGTCTCTATTTAAGACCTCAAACAGCTGAAGTCATTAAAAAACTGTTATTCCTCTGCCCTCCCTCCTCACTGTGTATGTCATGGGCAGATATTTCAGTGAAGTCCCTGCCGGGCTGGGGGACGACACGCAGATCCCCCGAGGTGTCTGGAGGGCAGGAGGCATCCGGGTCCCCCCCAGGGACCTGGTCTGGGCTCCTGCATCCCGCAGAGGCGGAGAGGCACTTCTTGGGGGGGGCACCCCGGGATGGCTACCTGGAGTGGGCAGGGGGTCCCTGCCAGTGACACGTCCCATCCCCTGGGACGTGTCCCCCTGCCTGCGACGTGCATTGTTTTGGGGCTGGTTTTGAGGCGGCGGCTCCACGCCGTCAGCCGTTACTGTGATTTTCCCTGTTCTAAATCTGAGCTCAGCCATCTGGGAGCGGGAACTAAAGGCAATTATCTTGTTAGCACTTCTGTGTATAATACCTTTATTAAATTTTTGCATTTTAAAAGTGGCTGAATGTAAATTGCGTGTAATGATTTAATAATGGAAGGCTCATAATTTTAGTATATATTCTGGTGGGAAGAATGTTTAATTTCTTTTTCCTTTAGACATGACACTTAAGAATGCAAGGGCTCCTCTCAGTGTAGGGTTATCACGAGCAGTTCTTCACACGGATCAAATGAAGAACTGTGGATCCTTAGCCTATGGTTTGTTGCCTGTGTTAAAAAAAAAGGAAAAGCTCTAGAAATCTGAAGATCCATATGATAGAGTTCAATGCCTGCATTTCCAGTTAGAGAGTACTGTACAGTCTTTGTACTATTTTTGTTCTGTCCTTATCCCAGGCTCCTTTGTATGCTGCAAGTTTGTGGGAATGACTCAGGGAGAAAGCTATTTAACCTAAAGGACACCACTGGCAAAAAAAATAGATGGATAACGAGCGATGTCAGTGACTGCGAGTGGGAACCGAGAAGAATATTTTTGTGTATCTGAGGAAGAGGATCCTGAAACCTCCTCCAAATGGGGGAAAAAAAAAAAAAATCCTCTTCTTCAGATGCTGTTTATTCAGTTCAATAAAGGAGTTTTATAATACGGTTGCTCGAAGTAACAAGGAACTAGACTGAATGATCCACAGTCCTAGGTCCTATTTCACTTCTGGTTAATTAATGGAAGGGCTTAAATATCCAAGTGACACGGATCATGCCAGTGCTTTTCTGTAATGTGATCATTTGTAAAGGCAGTAAGTACAGTTAATCATAGCTTAAACTCCTGCTTTGCAAGTGTCTTGTCTATATGTTGTAGCTGGTTGATTTATGATTTTTTTTTTTTCCCCCAGTGGAAAAAAAAAATCCTTCCCTAAGAATTGGCGTGATGAATTTTTATCTTGGAGTTTTTTTATGGCTTGGAAATCAGAATTTATGGCGGAGTGAAAATGTCTGCAGACTCTTTGCTGTGCTGACAAGCGGCGCGGCTGTAGCAGAAGCGTTGTCTCACTCATGAGCTCCATGTCAGCCTTTGTATTTCACTCTTTTATGGAGAGTTTCTTCCCTTACTTTCAGCGCTGAATAATACTTGCCCTTTTATCTTGGAGCAGCAACGCTGACATAAGTTGTCGTTGTGCCACTGGCACTTTGATCAAAGTAGAAATTTCAATTATTGATTCAATTCTTTGAATAAATTTAGGCTGGCTATGTATCGTAGACTCACTGTTATAGCTGCATAGGCAAATGTATAGCTCATAACATGTAGAGGCCTTTAAAATGCACATATTTCTGCAAAGCCTAGTGCAGCCACCTAAGGAACATGCATCCCCTCTTCCATTGGGTTGATGTCCAGATAACTGCTCGGCACCAGTGAAAATACTCTGCCTGCATCCTGCCTCTTCTCCAGGGGTGAGCCTGAGAAGGGGGGAAAAAACCAGCGGATTATTCTAGTCATAAAACCTGTAACCATCCTAGATGAAAGAGCTGTGATGGGCACTGTTTGCCCCCACACGCCCGTGCACCTGATTTCCATCGGGAAGGCGCGGGCATCCGTGGGGGATCTCCCGGGCAGGCAGACTTGGCTCTTCTCTTTCCTCTATCCATCTGATCTCATGCCAGGTTCAGAAGCTGCTTTCAAGGCGCCTTTGCTTTGCTTCGCTCGTAGCTTTTTTGCTTGTCCGCTTTGTTTTTTGCTGACGGGAAGCGTATATGAAAATAAGCGTGTGAGGCTGAAGTTTCACGGAAAGCGTTCATCCTTGTAGGCAGTTAAATTTGGATGTGTTGGCATGATTCCTTGGGAGAGATGGGGTTTGGCTGCCTCCATCGCCTTTTCTCGTTAGTCTTGCTAGTGCTTTCTTGGACGATGCACTTTTTGGAGAGTGAAATGACAGTACCGGAGCTGGGAGACTCCAGGAGCTCTTCTCGAGCAAGGGAATAGCGCAACATGGATCCCAGAGCTAACACTGGGATGAGGATTTCTTTTCCCAGAGCAGGCAGCTGCGGAGGTGGGGCTTGGTCTGGTGAACCCTGCCAGGCACAGGGGTGAGGCTTCTCCCGGCTCAGATGTGGTAGATCCCCGGCTTTCATGTGGGAAACGAGAGGTGCTGCTCTCTCACATCTGGTGTGCGTTATGGCGGTTGGATTTCTCTCCTGCAAGATGTTGCTCTGCTCCTGTGAAAATAATATTAGCGATGCTTGTTCAGTCCTTGCGGGGCTCGGGAGCCCTGGCAGCGGATGCGAGGTTCCCAAGCAGAATTACAGGGTGCGGGGGTGAGTCGGCCACCCCAGAAGTGACCTAGAAAACCTGCGTGTCTGCTGGGGAGCTGCTGATGGGAAACGATCATCAATGTGTGCCTGAGTCCCTGTGCTTCACTGGAGCTCTGGCTGCAAAGGAGTCCCAGTGCGGCTGGAAAAGAGCTGCTGGTGGTACCAAGAGCATCCTTTGCAACGCTGTTGGAAGTGGCACCTCCTTTTTGTAGATAAACCAAGAAACGGGACACGTGAGTTAATTTTTTCTGAGCCAAAGGAAACTCAGACCTGCCTCCCAGCCTTGGGAGAGGGACACGGCTCTGTGGCTGGGGTACAGTGATCCCCCCTCTCGAAACTGGGCTGATGCTTAGGAGAGAAAGTAAGGTTTGTGGGCCAAGACGCGCATGGAGGGGTGGCCGGCCTCGACAGAGGGTCCCTGCAGCCTGTTGGACGGACTGATGGGTCCACCCTGGGGAATCCATGGCACAGGCTTTGGGCAGCCCCTGGGACCCTGGAGCACTTTGACGCTCCTTTTGTTATTTCCCTTAAATAATTATTGTCCTTTCTTGTTGACCTGAGATTTTTATGCAGCGACAGGGCAGAGAAAATATTTTAAATGTGGAATAAGGTATTTATACTCCTTTCTGGCTTGGCTGTGAGACAGAAGGACAGATGCAGGCTTGGAAGCGATGTCATTTTTGTTCTGTCATTTTTGGACCTCCCTTACAAACCGCGGCAGAGTTTATAGGAAAGTGTAAAGCTGCCTTACTTACTTTTTAATTTCAGATGATTGCTTTGGATGTTTTTTGAAATGCCTCGGTCTCTTTCAAACCGCTCGGTCAGTAGGGTACAAATTGGAAGAGGATTTTCTGGAGGACAGCTCTGTGTTTTTGTTTGTCTGGGTGGCTTTTGGGTGGCAGAGGAGGAGCCGTACGTGCCGTCAGCGCGGGCTGTGCCTCAGGCAGCCGCAGAGCGGTGCCCGGGTGGGCAGCGGGCTGCAATGGACTCCCTCAAGGTGTTGCCTCTAAAGAGCAGCAAACTGTCCTTGCACAATGGGCATTTTTTCATGTTTTACTGAAGGTGAGAACAGTAGTACAGTTTGGCTGTAAGAAAGCCATCTTCTCTGACTGTTTTTGTGAGGAGGAAATGTGCCTCTTGGAGATGCCGTTATTGCTCTAAAAACATGGCTTTCCTGTAATGTTGCTTCCTATGAGGTTTTGCTTTAGATCCTTTTCAAAACCAGACTGAAACCACATCAGAAACAGGAAATATTTAAGTGTTGCTCCTCTGTCTCTGGGTCCTTGCTGACTGTCTGGTGTTAATCTTAGCAAATGATTCATTGAAGTGGTTCTGAATCTTCAAACGAATTGCACTGCTGTGTAATAACCCTCCAGGATAATACATCCGCTTCTGTGCAGCATAATGCTTGTTTATCTTAAAAAACACCCCAAACAAACCAACCAACCAACCCCCCCCCCCAAATGAATTGGTGTCAGGCAGTCACTTGGACATGGGAGAGTCAGTAGAGATGCAGAAATGGAGGCCTGCAGCTGCCCAATTCAGCAAGGACTGACCTGGGCCAGAAATGTGGTCATGTCTCCCAGGTTGGCTATAAGAGACACAACACCGAAATATATAAGGGAATTGAAGCCGTGATGTCTATGGACTGGGCTGTATCCTGGCACGCTGGGACCGAGGGGGCTGGGCTGGCTTTGGGAAGGGGAGAGGAGAGGGCACAGCACGGCTGGCAGCTGCCTGCGGGCACCTACAGAGGTGATGGGGTCGGCTCTTCTTGGCAGCAGCAGTGACAAAACACGAGGCAGCAGCCATGGTTTGTGGCTTAGGACGTTTGGGCTGGGTGTGGGTGGAAAGCCCTTCCCTGGGGACACGTCCTTGGAGGGGTGATGGTCTCCATCGTAGGTTGCCCTTGACCAGCTGATTAACCGTGGCCCCTGGGCACCACTGCTCTGGCACCAGGATTCAGTTGTAGGGATGAAAATTGCTTTTTTGCTGAGCGTTGTAGAAGAATGGGGAGGTTTGGGGAAGGAACAAGTGCCTGATCATTGGATGGGCACCTTGCACCCCAGCAGAGGTAGATGTAACAAACCCTTTCCCTCCAGAGCGGGGAGCTGGGATTTAGGAAGCTCCAGTGACAGCAAAGGGGGAAAGAAAAAAGGCTCATGCCTTGCTCCAGATGGCTCATGAGGCCTTGCTAAGCTTTCAAGTGGCGCGTTACTGCCCATGATCTGGATTGTGGCCACACGCCAAGCACTGATCTTTCGGCAACTGTTTTCTGTTTTACACATAAACTGGCTTTCCGTGCCAGTAACAGCTGACATTTTATTAAAACCGACTGTGAATGAACATAAAATACCGTTACGTCATTTTTAACATCGTAAAACTTCATTACATCATTTTATGATGATAAAACATCAACATGGGTACAGCAAAGTGCAGTGGTTTCTGCCTGGGTCGGAGCTACTTGGTTTTGACTCTGGTATGACAGAGACCAGAAACTGAGCGGTTTGGCAGATGCTGGCATTTACCAGTCCTGATTTTAGTAGAATATTGCTTTGCCACAGCCACCAAAGACAAGTGGTTAGGTGAGAATTTCTGCTCTTATTACAGAAAAAACAAGTCTTTATTCTCTATTTTGCATCTCGGAAAATTTGAAACCATGACCCAAGGGTGCCTACAGAATGCAGAAGGCAAGTGTACAGTTTTACTAACAGTTTCTTTCTTTTAAATGCTGTTTGGTGAGTGGTGAGGCCAAGCCAGTAGTTGCTGGCTGTTCAGGTTGCCTGTGATGCTTGAAGCCGCTCGTCTTCCTTGGGTGTGTGAATTTTCTTTGTTTCACCCCAGTCCACTTTTTATTCATAAAGCAAGCCTGGGCTCAAAACTCCCTTGTTTGATACAGGATTCCTGATTCCAAGGCAGGACTGTGTGCGTGGAGGAGCAGTGAAGGGTGTCTTTAATGCTATTCTCTACCAGAATAGAGTAATAATGTTGGAAATTAGGGTTCTTGAGATTTTTCTTGGGTCTGTATCAGCATCAGCACAAATTCCAGACCCCGTCTACCACACTCATTTTCACAAACATATTCGGCTTAGATCTACTCAAGTGAGCAATCTTTCCCTCTTGCTCTCTAAATATAGATAACTGCCATACACATTCATGCATAATATGAATGGTAAAGTGATGAATTCATTAACATTTTGCAGGAATGCCTATTTCCTCTCCTCTGGGCACAGAAGAAAATAGTATCTTCATGCCTGTAGAGAAGAGGGGCTGGATCCTGCCCCCCACTACCCCACTCCATGCAGGGGCGTGGGGTTAGCGGTGACCTGTACGTAAGGAAGAGAGCAAAGCAACCTCCTTCTGTAATATATGCCAGTGAGCATGCAGTTAGCTGAGCGCAAACCAAGCAGTCGGGATTAGTAAGTCCAGGTCATCCGTGGCCGATGGTTTTTCCCGCAGAGCAGGATGTTACAGGTCCCTGTGCATGTGGGCTTCCCGCCCCGCCGGGACAGACGGATGCCCTGCTGGGACGAATGGACACCCAACGGGTACCACTTTGAGCCCTCCACCTCCTGCTCAAGCAAGTGCCTCGGCAGTGGCTGGTGGCGGAGGTCGATGGCCGTTCCCTTAGTCTAAAACCTGTGGCAACTGGTGGTGTAAGTGGAGAGTGACTCTGCTGTGTCCCCGCTGCACCAGGGCACTCGGGGCCAGGAGATGTTCACCTCCAAGGTTTGGACCTCAAAGAGCCTTCTTTTTACAGAAATGAGGTAGTGCTCAGAAAAGTAAGTAGGAAGTGGAAAATGATAGAATCATAGAACAGCCCGGGTTGGAACGGACCTTAAAAGATCATTTGGTCTAACTTTTTGTGGGAAGGGAAGATGACATTATCTAGCACCCTGACCAATTGCATCTGAAAACCTCCAGTGATGGGGACTCTACCATGTCCCTGGGGAGGTTGTTCCAGTGAATGATTGTTTTCACCTTAAAAAATATCTTTCTTATGTCAAGATAAAACCTCTCCTAGTGCAACTTGTACCTGTTGCCCCTTGTCTTCTCTATGTAGCTCCTTGTGAGGAGAGAGCGTCTGTCCTCTTTGTAGCCACCCTTTAAGTACTGGAACATTGTGACGAGGTGTGTCCCCCAGCTTTCTCTTCTCCAGGGAGAAAAGACCTAACTCCTTCAGTCTTTCCTCATAGGGCAAGTTCTACAGACCTTTGATCATCTTCGTGGCCCTCATTTGGACCCTCTCCAGTCTGTCTGTGTCTTTCTCGAATTGTGGGGTCATGCCAATGTCATTCCTGTCTTGAATTGTGGGGTCAAGCCAATGTCATTCCTGGCTTAACACTGCTGTGATGCATTTTGTATGAGCGTGTTAAAACAAGCACTGCTGGAGAAAGCCACCCGAGAGCAGATTTAGGATGAGCCTTGTTGCTTGCCAGGAGAACTTGTTCTTGCTCACTGATTGTGAAAGGGGCTGGGGGACTAGGCCAGCCGTCGATGTCTGTGGGATGCCGGAGCTCGGGCGTGCGGCTCCTGTGCAGTCGGTCTGCCAGACACATTCCCATGGCCCTGCAGCTACATCCTCTCCTTACCTTATTAAGAACATCTGGACAAAGTGATTTATAAACTCTCTCCCTTGATAGCGTTGGCTGTATTTTATGTCTCAGCAGTTTTCTGTATTGCTGAACCTGAGCAGATTCATGAGTAGATTTAGTGGTAAAGCCTGTCCCAGACTTTAGCCCTGTTGAATGTGTGGCTGGGTCCTCACCTATCCTTCTTTCCTTTTTTTTTACTCACTCCCTCTTTCAGTTTTACTCTGGCTCTGTTGGCTTCATGTCCTGGGGCCATGCCTTGATTTGTGAGGCTGTCATTTGTCACTGTTAGCTCTTATAGGCCTTGCTTTGTGCCTGGACTGGGGACTTTGAAGGCCAGGCTGGGTTGGTGCATAAAACAGCACTGATGACTTGGTGGCTGCTTCTTATTCCTCAGAGCTAATGTGTTATTTGGGTGGTGAGGACAGGAGAGGTGGTTTGCTCAGTGGCCTCAGCAGGGCTTCTTAGGCACCTAGCCATGCTCAAGAAAATTTTTTTGGCCTTCTGTCATAAGTCATGGCTTTATATTTGGTCATTCAAGTGGTTTCTTTACTGACATCCCATTCTTCTTTCTTACAGGCTCCACATCTGTTTGTTACAAGCCTACCAGCCCAGTCCAGGTACTAGAAGACACTGGCTTTCTTTACCAGGATCACCAGTTGTTTGCTGGCAGGCATGAAGTTTCTCCCCTAACATCCGAAGCGATCAGTGCCAAAGAAAAAGCTGGTAAGTGCGTGGCCACGCTTCCATACGAACCCACCACATTTACTTCCAGGCTGCTCCCGAAGCATAAATTGAGCCGTTCAGACCATTTACAAATAATATTTACAGAGCTGAAGGCCAGCTTCTCATCCTCGGTAGAGTCAAAGGGGAGTTACCTTTGACTTGAGTGTTATGACCCACCATCATTTGTCACCTGTGCTTGCAGAGGATGCAGCATTTCTGCTTGTCCTTCAGGACATGTCTGCTCTTCAGCAGCTGGATCGAGGTCCGTAGCTTTTATCTGATGGAGCAGGACCGCAGGCACCCTGTGTTAGGCTCACTGTGGTCAATCCTTTGATCTCCATAATAGGCAGCTAAAGTACATCTCCCAGATATAGGGTTGCTAACAGATGACTAGTGCAGGGGTGGAAATCCTTCTCATGTATGATAAAGAGCTGCCTTGACCATGTGACATTGGCTTTATCCACTTTCCTCAGGCTTATCTCGGGCGTAGTCTAACAACCTAGACTGTGAGCTTTCTGGTATGTTAGGGAGATTTTTATTGCATGTCTGCAAAAATGTCCAGTATGGTGAGGCTTCTGTGTCCTGTGATAATAACATGAATAAAGCAGTAAGAGTTTGCTATAACTGTAGGGACATATAAAATAAATGGATACTTGGCTGTTGTGCAAACAGGTAGATGGAGATGTGTGTGTGTCTGTGCATCTTGCTGGCTCAAACGCCTTCCCCGGGGAGCTGACAGACCCTCTGAAAGCTGGTGGCCAGGCTGCAACCCCAGTGAGTCAGACTGGCAGGCGGATAACATTGTCTCAGGGAAGGCAGGAGAGGTGTATCTTGTAGGGCAGGTGTGGAGTGAAACAGCCTGGGAATCTCTCCCCCTCGAGCCCCACAATGATCTTTAAGGCTTTTGCCACAGCAATGTTAGTGGAAATGACCTATTCTTGTAGTTAAGAGTTGAAGGCTTTTCTTCCCCTCTGGCATCGGGGTTGTATATGTTATCCCACAGCATGTGCAGTAACTGATGAAACCTCAGGGAAATACCAGACCTCAAGAAAAAGTTTGCTTTTTAACTACTTTCAAATGCCAAAAACCAAATGTAAGTCCTTCTGACAAACTCCTCTGAGAATTGGAAACAGCAGGAGAGACGGAAAGTTGCCAGGAATGACCTCAAAAAACTGAACTGAAAACAGCACCTCCTTCTTGCCTAGGGACATGGGAGGTCTCTGTCCAGAGCCGTGGGCTTATTCTCACTTTTGTCCACACTGGGGTCTTTCAGGAGCACACCTCTGGGCTCAGACACTCTTCAGACAGACGTTTTACACCACTTTTGGGATGGGTGTGGGAGGAGGGCTCCAGGAGGGAGGGATTCTAACCTCCCAGCCATGGTTATATGCTATTAGATGCTTAGCTGCAGGCAAGCTCTACTGCATAAATAGTGCAAAAACGGTGCCATTGCCTCTGAATGACTTCAGTAGCCTGTGTTAGGGCTGTGTAGCTAATCCGTCTGTGCTCTTTTTAAAATGCTGGCATTACATCTATGACAGTAACGCCTGCAAAATGACAACAGTTAGTATTGACTCCCTTAGAAATAGTGTTATTGGCCAGAAGGGAAATTGCAGTTTTAGGGGAAGATGCCAGAGCACAGGTTATTCTTTAACTACACTTTTAGGACCCATTTATTTTCAGTGTCATTTCACAGTTTTTCTGTGACACATTCTGCATTTTATTTTGCCGTGGCAGGCAGTGCACTTAGGAGGGGATTTGACTCACCTGACTGGCCATCAAAAATGCAGCACCTCGTTTAGTATTGCCATACAGGCTGCCTCTCTAAGCCATGCGAGGCATCTCCAGGGAGGAGGTCAAACCCTGGAACAGGCTTCCGAGAGAGGTGGTGGATGCCCCAAGCCTGTCAGTGTTTAAGAGGCGTTTGGACAATGCCCTTAACAACATGCTTTAAGTTTTGGTCAGCCCTGAAGTGGTCAGGCAGTTGGACTAGATGATCATCGTAGGTCCCTTCCAACTGAAATATTCCATTCTGTTCTGTTCTATTCTATTCCGTTCTATTCTGTTCTATTCCATTCGTATTTTAGAAGAGACCAAATTTCCCTGTGGCATCGCCTGTCCCTCCGCTGACTTGGGAGGGGGTTCAGAGCTGTGGGTATGGGGCGCATGGAATAGTATGGACGGGAGGGCCAGGGAGGGAGTGGGAGTATGTTTTTAGGGGTCACTGAGAACAGAATTAGGGATGACCTGGGCGGGGGGGACAAGCAGGGAGCAGTGCCCTGCCTCCTTCGGTGGCTTCCAGCCACTTCTCCTCTGCTGCCGGGGGGACCCTGGCAGGGCGCTGCCCCTGGGGTGCGTCCTGGGCATGGGGTGAGAGTGGTGGGGCGTAGGAGGGGAAGAAAGGCGGGGGGACACCGGCCCTCCCGGGCAGCAGAGCTAACGGCCGCCTCTCTCTCTCCCTGCCCAGCTGAGGAGACCCTCTGCACCCTGCGCCCACCCAGCTTCCGCCGGGTCCCAGAGGCGGAGATGCGAGGGGCGGAGGAGGTGGCAGCCGGCACCGTCCTGCAGCGCCTGATCCAGGAGCGGCTGAGGTATGGCAACCCCAGCGAGAACATGAACCTGCTGGCCATACAGCACCAGGCGACGGGCAGCGCCGGCCCCTCCAACAGCACTGCCAGCACTCTCTCTTCCGCAGAAAACCTCGCGCCCGAAGACCCGCCAATGGTCCAGCCGTCGGGGCGGCAGGAACCGCAGGGGCAGGAGCACCAGGGGGACGGTGCTGCGATGGAGAAGCAGCCCCGGGCCCCGCAGCCCCCGCACGGCACCGAGGAGCTCCCCACCTACGAGGAGGCCAAGGCCCAGTCTCAGTTCTTCCGAGGCCAGCCGCCGCCGGCCGCCGCCGCGCCGGGTTTTTATGGCGCGTCCGGCCAGAAGTCCAGGACGGAGGGGAGGCCGACGGTGAACCGGGCCAACAGCGGGCAGGCGCATAAGGACGAGGCGCTGAAGGAGCTGAAGCAGGGCCACGTCCGCTCGCTGAGCGAGAGGATCATGCAGCTCTCGCTGGAGAGGAACGGGGCCAAGCAGCACCCCCCGGCCCCGGGGGGCGGGAAGGGCTTCAAGGCGGCCCCGCCGCCCGGCAAGGCCGCGGACCCGCGGGGCCCGCCGCCCGAGTACCCCTACAAAGGCAAGGCGGCGGCTCCCGGCAGCAAGGCGCAGGAGCACGGGCTCTTCTACGGCGAGCAGCCGGCGCAGGATGTCCTCAAGGCCTCCTACGCCGCCCCCCAGCCCGCCCGGGCGGAGGTGGCCCTCGTCCGCTACCAGCCGCCCCCGGAGTACGGGGTCAGCAGGTAATGGCCGTCAGCGGGGCGGCGGGTTTGCCGCAGGGGCCTGATCCGGCCTTGGCTGGAGGAGGCGGCTTCTGCGGGGCTTGGGCCTGGCGTAGACGCGACCCCTGCGAGCTGCGGCCTCAGGGGGACGTCACACCCCCGCGGCCGGGCCTGCACGGGATGGCTGGCGGAGGCACCTCCATCTCCAGGAGGGCCGTATAAAGCATACACGCTGCTTATGCCCTGCTGAAATCTTCCCAGCAGAGCTCACGTGGGGCTTGCAGGGTACCGGGCCCCTCCTGCCGGGCCTCGCGGTGAGCGCGGGTTTATTCCAAGCGCCTTAAAAATAATCCAGAGCGTTTACTCATTGCGAGCTGATCCCCGTGAGCGGTGCGGGCCCTGCGCAGCACCCAGGCGGGTTTGCTGCCTTCAGAGGCAAGCCCGCGCGTTGGGGGCTCCCTTTTCCTTGCTGTACTTAAATACAAGTGTTTCTCCGTCTCATCCCTATCTTTTTGACCGCACAGACAATATTTTGCTGGGTTTGGAAGGCTGGTGTTGTCTGCTGTGGTTGTGGGTGGTTTTCGTGTTGCAAGCTGCCTCATTAAGTCTTTTCCGACCCCAAAATCCCCAAAGGTTTTGTTGGCGTTGACTTAAGTTGCATGCACCTATTTTGCCACAGTGCAGGCACAGAGAAAAGATGGCGCAGCTGACCTGGCTCTTCCTTTCTGCAATTCGTGAGGCATGAAATCAGGGGGTGAATGCTCTGCCTTTCTGTGTTTGCAAAAGTGACGGGTTTCGTGTCAAGACGGGGAGGAACTCGGAGCGTTGCTTTGATGAACGTTGCAAGGCAGTTGTGACAAGCGGAGGGCCTGCACTGAGTGACGCTGGCCTTCCTTCAGCTATACATGTTTAGATTACCAGCCTACCACTGTGCGGAGTTTGTGCAATTTTTTCAGAGTGAGATGATATTCTTAAGAGCTCAGCAAAAATCTCTGTTTATGCTAAGGAACAGCTATACGAACTCGAGGGCAACGGGGTCGAGCTGGGGCCGTGCTCTGCCGCAGCGATTCGCGGTGCTAACAAACGTCTCCAGCACCAAGCAGATTGATCCCCGCAGAAAAGGAGCTGGTTTGGGGGTTTTTATTACTCTGAAAATGCTGATTCAATACCCACAGAGTCTGTTCTGCTGAGTCCGTGTAACCAAGTGGACCAGGGTGCTGCATGCACTGCTGCAGCTAACTGGGAACGGCACTGGTGTTGAGTGGGAAACCCTTTGGGGCGAGTTTCAAAACCTTGTCCAGGTGCCTGATCAGCAAGGTTAATGCTGAGAAACCCCTTGATTTCAGTACAGCTTTCCACACTGGCAGTGCTGGCCAGACCCTGGCCTTATCCCAGCGTCCTGCTGGATCACCCCAGCAGCTGTGGGGAGAAAGCCCCCAGCTCATGATGGTGGTTACTGCTCATTCCCAGTAAGGCAGCATGGTTTAACTCCCAAATCACACTGCAGAGGGGATACCTGCTACCCTTGCATGCTGTTTTCTTCGCATGACAGTGGAGGAATGTCCCTCCTGGCAGGTTTGGGGGCACTGGGGGGATGTGTTGTGCAGCAGAAGACTGGCAGCGTGGCAGAGCAGAGCCACTGCGGTTTGCAGACTTACTAAAAAATTTTGAGTGGTGTCTTTCTTGCGGCTCAGCAAGGGCCTGAATACCTCTCGGCTTGCATATATTCCTGCTGGCTACTCCAGCATGTGTTTCCAGGGGTAGGTTAGGAGTTTGGCATAGCTGGGGGGTTTTTCACCAAAGCTAGGTTTGGTCTAAGGCGTATGGTCTCTCTTGTGCTTTTTCTAAGGTGGTTCTGGGTCCTGGTGCACAGACAGGGTTTTTCAGGTCCTTCTTAGCTCCTTTCACATGGTGCCTGGATTTTGGGGGATGTTTCCTACCTACGTGTTCCTGCTGGCTATGTTTTAGGTGGTAATTAGCGCTAGCAGGACAGTTGCTCACTTGCAGACTGTATCTTGTGCTGTTGTGTTGCACAGTGCCAGCGGCTGCGTAGACGTTTGGCTGCACATGAGATGTCGGCAAGCAGTGGTCTTCATCCTCATCTCGGGCTTTTTTCTGTGATATTTTTTGATACAGGAACATCATCCTTTTACTTTGCTTGAGCACACTAACATATTCACTGTTGGCATTACCCAGACTTGTTCTTAATTGGTATGAGCTGGTTTGGTTTCTTTTCCTGTGCCATATCCGAGCTTATAATTGGCCCCATGGGCTGTAGATCCCCTTACAGCCCTGTTACCTGAGAAGATTTGGGTGACAAAAGCCTTTAGGAAGTGGCAGTAATCCCAGTGTGCTCATCACTTGCCATTTCTCTGTCTTGCAGCAGCTGTGCTCCGGTGCATCCCCGCACGCATCTTGGGCTGCGTCTCAGGGTGGGCTTGCCCAGGTCTGGAATGAGCGTGGTTAAAATGCAATTTCACAAAATGGCCTCTGCCACAAATATTCCTCTCTATGGAGAGGGTTAAGGCCAGTTACCTGTCTGGGGATGTCAGCCCCATCTCTGCTACAGGACTTGTCTGGGCTGCAGCCCCTGAGCCCTGCTGGAGGAGAGCTGGGGGCTGTGTTATGCTGCTGGGTTGCTCCCAAGTGCAAACCTTCCTGTGCCTCTGCTCTTGCTCACTGCTTCCCCCCTTACCTGGGCTCTGGGGAGACTCACAGCCCTCCCCCCTGGCTGGGATGGAGGACCTTGATAAGAGAGGTCGAGGTAGGGGACTACCCGATTTCATAAGGTCAATGGAAGACTAGGGTTTGGAGAGGCTGTTCTCTGTTAGAGGAGCAAGTGAGGTGAGAAACTCCAGCTTTCACTTCATTGGGAGGGCCTGGGAAAGAAGCTAATGGAAACAAAGCTTTGCCTGTAGTCAGATGGGAATCTCATATATCCCGGCATCTCCTTCCCTCTGTCCTGGCCGTGTCTGTTCCTCAGCCCATCCATCCTGGTGTCCTCTGGACAGGGACTGCGCAAAAGGCTTCTGCCTTCCAGAAAAGAGAGGAGAGAAGCACAGAGCTGCATCGGTCCAGGGGAAGCACCCATAGATACCAGGGATGGAAAAGACCTGGAGGGTCACCGATCCCCAACTTCTCCCCAGTCCTTCTGTGACAAGGGAAATGTGGCTGGAAACCCACAAATGCTGGCAGGGCGCTGTTGAAGGAGATTGGATAACTGCAGCTTAACTTGCTTTTTTGGTTTGGCTTTTTTTTTTGCACATCACTGGTTTTAAAGGGAACATTGCCTTTATAATCACCGTGGTGAAATCTCACAACTTTACTGTAAATCTCAAGATATTTGGTATTGTCCTGAAGACCTTCTAGAGTCATATGAAGCTGTGGTAACCTCAGCATTTATATAAATTAGACTTAGTGACCTCTGCTTTATGGAGATTACGATTGCAGAGCAGAGCTTTAACCATGAAGCTTAAAAGGCCAAAAAACCAGAAGGCAAATAAAAAGGAGCCGATATTTGTTCCTGGTTTAAAATATCAGTATTTTTAAGCCAGTTGCATGATGCTTGGGGCCCTGACTCACGACTTTTGAATGCTTTAAGTTGGCCAAGTGTAATAATCTTTAGAAAACCTTTCCTTTCCTAGATGTGCAGCTATTCCTGAATGGTGTCTTTGCTAACTTTCCGTAGGTGCATGTTCAGAGAGTCGCAGCTTGTCAGGTAAAAGGGCTTGGAAATAATCTACTTCAGTCTTTTGCACAACACCGTGATTTAATTCCAGTTTGCGAAATGTTCAGTCCTGGTGATTATAACACTCTCTGTCTGGAGAATCCATCATGACCTTTACAGACTTATTCCACTAGCTAATTGCCATCTCTGGCACAGATCTGCATCTTAGTTTTAGTCTGTATTTTCTAGTTACCAGTTGGGATTTTGCAATATCTTTGTCAGATACAGTGAGGATCCTTGTGCTATTGGTCCTTTAATGCATTTAACAGACGGAGCTTGGAGCCCCGTAATTATTTCACTGTTGTCAAACCCCCTTTTTTCACTGTGGAAAGCCAACCTGGACACTGTTGCAGTACCAGCTGAAACAGAGGCTAATCAGGTATAATATCACCTCTGCAATGCGACTCAGTGTTCCTTGTTTACGTAGCTCATTAACACTTGCCGTTTGAGATATTGGCACCCCTTGTTATCTGGTCAGGCATGTGAGGGTAGTCGCAGCCCAGGGTAGGATTTCCCACCCTTTTACTGTAGCTCACTGTATTTATTCCTGGGTGGATGAACTTGGGCCTGCTCAAGTCCATTTTGTTTCTCCATGCCCTGCTGAAGCAGTGATCCAGATCACTCAATGCAGTGAATTCTCTTCTTTGCTTCCAGTGTTCCTTGTCAGATCCTGGTATCTTTTATCCAGAATGATTTTGGTCTCCGCACCATTAATAAAAAGCAGATATAATGTAAATGAAGCCTTGAACTGGAAACACCGCTGCTTGGTGAGGGGGACTTTATTCATGGCTACATGCACAAGTCAATCATGCAGACGTCTTTTAATTCTGATTTAATCCATGCATCTTAAAAAGTGGCATGCAACTGAAGAATAAATCTGGGCTGTTTTTAAAGATATACCAGGTTTTTATGTGCCTCATAAAATTCCACCCTGCCTGGATGTAGAAGCCTATATTCAACTGCTGGAATAGTCTGTGGCTTCTCTGGTTATTTGTGTACTAACCCCCCCCCACACACATTACTGCTGTTTTCACACAACCTGTTGATATTTACTCATTCAACCACATGTCTGTGGCTGCTGAGGGGACTACAAGGAGCTCCTTTTCCTCTCCGAGACACCCCAGGCAGGCGGGCACGCTGGCAGCATGGCTGAGCCGAGGGATGTCATGCCCAAGCTGACTTCTGCTGGCGTTTCACTGCGAGGATAGCCAAATGTCATGGTCTAACCCCAGCCAGCAGCCAAGTACCACGCAGCCATTCACTCACTCCACCACCCAGTGGGATGGGGAAGACAATCAGGGAAAAAAAGGTAAAACTTGTGGGTTGAGATAAGAACAATTTAGTAGAACAGAAAGGAAGAGACTAATAGTGATAATAACAATAATAATAATAAAAGGATTGGAATATACAAAGCAAGTGATGCACAATGCAATTGCTCACCACTCGCTGACCAATGCCCAGTTAGTTCCTGAGCAGTGATCCCCCTGCCAGGCCAACTCCCCCCAGTTTATATACTGGGCATGACGTCACACGGTATGGAATACCCCTTTGGCCAGTTGGGGTCAGCTGCCCTGGCTGTGTCCCCTCCCAACTTCTTGTGCCCCTCCAGCCTTCTTGCTGGCTGGGCATCAGAAGCTGGAAAATCCTTGACTTACTTAGTCTAAACATTATTTAGCAACAACTGAAAACATCAGTGTGTTATCAGCATTCTTCTCATACTGAACCCAAAACATAACACTATACCAGCAGCTACTAGAAAGAAAATTAACTCTATCCCAGCTGAAACCAGGACAGCCAAGCATGAGCATGGGATGGAGGCTGTGCTTCCAGCTGACGTGGATGCTGGCTGCCCTGCAGAAGAGCTTTGTATTCTCTCCTGGTCTAATCTGCCTTTCATTAAAATAAATGAAAGAGAAATGAAGCTGTTCCCACAGCTTGGGTGATGCCCCTGACATTTCTCCTTACCCTTCTGTGTTATTATCCTGGTTGGTTCCTGTAGGAGTGCAGAAGTTGAGGAAGGCAGCTTTTCCTTTGCTGAAAATCAGCTGGGCTTTAGAAAGAGTATCTGTTCTGAGTATGGATCCCTGTGAAGAAATACAATATCCTGTCCCTCTCTTAACTATGGAGGGTATGTTTAATACAGCATGCGTCTTTTCAGATGATAATTTTGCCCTGAAAATTTTGATGTAATCACGCCCTAAGAAGCCATGCCAAGTCCTTCCAGCACTAATTTGTTACTAACAATTGTTTTCACTAACAAAATAGTGAATTCTGGAGATATGAGTCCAGGTCTGCCGCCCTTTGTGTTTATAAGGTGCTACAACTGTTGCTGATTCTGCAAGCCAGAGGATACTATGAAGGCTATGTCTTGGCTATGGAAAGTCTTCTCCCATTTCTGGCTGTATCAACATTTAATGATGGGTCTATAACTGTGTTTCCTTGCACCATGACCATCAGACTGGCCTTACTGACTTTCCCAGGATCCTGTCTTTTCCTGCACAGTGACAACACTGATTCGTCTATGTCATTCACAGCTACAAAGAATAGCATTTCAAGTCTGCTTCACAACTGTAGAAGTCATAGCTGAAGTCAGGTAGACACCTGGGTCTGAGGTTAGTATTCGCACTCAAGGTTCCTGGTCGATGGGCAGGAATAAGCACCTTTCATGCACTTTTTACTCTCATTGTAAGGTAAAAGCCTGAGGCAGCTTCAAAGAACTGCACCCCAGAAACGCTTATTTCTCTTCACTGACTCAGCTAGAGCATCCATAGTAGATGTGTGAAGTTGTGAGATGAATTCCCTTGGGATAGTCTTCAAGAGATGAAGTAGGCCAGTCTGCCCTAGAGGCAAAGGAGGGCAGAGCATTCAGAGAAAGATGAGCTAAATAGGTTAGAGGTGGGCATTTTAATTATGAATGTAAATGCCATGGTATGTTGGAAACAAAGTCCTTCCTCCACTGGACGCTCTCCCTCCCTACATAGAAGAGCTGCATTGTACCTGTAGCAGAGCAGAGGTGGACTTTCCTTTCCAGAACATTTATAGGCATTTTTGTTTTATTACTTCCTAATACTGCCCTGCTTTATCAAGCAATCACTCTTCTGTTTTTACAATTTCCTGGTAGTCAACAGCAAGTGGACTTTATCATTAATTGTCCTTTCGGGGTTTCTTATTCCTACATACAGCTACAAATTCCCCCAAAATTCCTCTGTGTTGGTCATTCTTGCTCCCGGGGGTTTCAGTATAAGAGGTGTATTAAGACCATGCCTAAATGTGGGGGCTTGGGTGGCCTTGCTGAATTCTGAGGGATTTCTCATGAAAGTGAGGTCCGTGGTCAAGTATTTTACTGAAGACACTATTGCAAGCTTTATACAGCAAGCTATTATATATATTGCAAGCTATACATTACTTAAAAGAGAGAGTGCAGTCTGGTGACCCTAGATGGTAGCCCTTGAAAGGCTCACTGCCTGCCTGGTGCTCTCCATTTGAAAAGCTGATTTCCTTATTTTTTTCTTTTTTTCTTCTTTACATTGCATTGCAGAGGTATATAGGAGCCCTACTTCTACAATAATGTCAACGAAAAAATATGTTTTCAATAGAAGCGTAGCTGAAGTATTGCAGAGATCTCCAAACCTCATAATGTTTCACAGTTTCATGCTTTTAAGAAGGACCACTTTTGATGAAAATGTGTTTGGCTGGAGGATTTTAGCCTGCTCTAATGCAGAGTAAGATCAACATTTAAAATACAGTAGAAGCATTTTGAGAATGTCATTCTTTACTAAGCCTGAAGGAGCTCAGGATAATCCTGATTGCTTCGTTTCTTTGGAGCTTTACATGAGCGGTTGGACGTGAACTAAGCTGATGTTATAATTCCCCTTTTTCTACAAATGTTGATTTGTTATTGTGAATTGCTGTGTTGATTTTATTGCATATACACTCAGAGATTTTGCAGTTGGCTAAGTCAAAATTAAATCGGGACAGATTAAACAAGCAAAAGGAAAGTCAGAAACATGTTCATTATGTTGAACAGCCATGCTTCAAAAGGTGTAATGTTGATTTTGCCCATTCAGTTTCCAAGCTGGAAAACACTTTGAAGAATCTTCTCTCCTGTGGCCGTGGCTATTGACACTCTGGTGCCTGGCTGCTGCTACGGGGTGTAAATCTTTAGTAGCTCAGTAAGTGGTTTGCTGTTTCAAGAAAATTGAGATCCTGGGGATCTTTCCTCCCTCTGTAGTGTAAAGCTAGACAGACAGAAGTGCATGTGAAAAGATTAAACTGATGGGAGGTTGAGATTTCCCAAAAGTACAGTGTTAAGAGTTCCTGCAGGCGTTTTAAGGGTGTATCTATGACCAAAGATTGTTCTACTTCATAATGAAAAAGAAAAATTGCTCTATCATCTCCCCTGGTTTAGATTCAGAGATCAATTTAATTATATTGCTCTAAGCTATTCCCGTAAAGAAGTGAGAAAATCTGTACCTGTAGCAAATCTGCATCTTTGTAGTGGTATAACTGTGTCCAGACAGCCGGGCTTTTACTTGCATCAAATCAGCTGTGGCTTTTATTTTGGTAAAGACAAACTCACACATAGCTGAATTAATTGCTGTGGTAGATGCACAAGTGCAGATCGGTTGTCGGCAGTGCTGAGGAGGTGCTGCATGCTTGGCTGCATTTGCATGTGCTTATGGAGCATCTTTTGCATTGTGAGCGACATCCCTCGCTCATGATGTTCTTTATTGTTTGGATTTGTGAGCAAAAAAATATTCCAGTCCCACAATGGGTGTGGGGTCCCTTGCTGGGTTTTACACGCTGGAGCACCAGAAGGAAAGGGGCGACCTGGGGATGGTGTGAGAGCTGTGCCCATGGTGGGCTGTCCTTGTGATTTGCAGAGCAGCTCAGCACAGGGCTCGCTGGGCTTACTGGCTCGCATGGCCTCAGATCACCAGGCACTGCTAGGAGATGTGGGTTTGGTCTAAGGAAGGTAAAATGAGCCCCCCAGGTCAGTGTGACCTCCCAGGGCACCCTGCTGCAAGGTCCCAGCAGCAGACAGAAGTGGTGAGGCTGGAGAGGCAGTAAACTCCAAAGACAGGTGAGCAGGGAGCAGCATCTTAATCCAGTGCCGTTGTCTGGGAGCTCTGGGGCTACCTTGGGACCACCACGTTGAGGGAGAAGTCCTTTTGCAGCCCTGGGTTTTGCTGAGCACTGTCCAAAGGCCACAGTGCAGATATACCAGCCATAAAGTCATCTTGGGGGTGGGGATGCATGTTCCTCTCCTTTCTGGCCATACAGCTGATCACAGATGCAAGAGAGCAAGGCAGCCTAACACCCCAGATTAAGATGATACACCCCCTGTTGCGATGCCCCCCTTCTTGCTAAGGCAATGTCGAGCAGCACTGCAAATCACTGCAGTCAGTACAGAAGAAAGACCTGTGGTAGCATCCTTTCCTCTGGTGGGTTTTCAGCTCCAGCTAGCATGGTGTTTGATGAGGGGTGTTTTTGCATAGCCAAACTGCTGTAGTTCCCTTTCTCCTGCTTCTCTGCCATTGCATTGCTGCTATGGTGTGCACTGCAGCATGAGACAAGTGAGCAGGGCCAGCATGGGCAGAGCTTTCACCAGCAATAGCGGCTAAAACTTTGCAGTGTTTCTTAAGAAATGGTAAGATCATGGAACAGATCCTCCTGGAAGATATGTCAAAACATATGGAGGACAGGGAGGTGATTAGAGACAGCCAACATGGCTTCACCAAGGGCAAATAGTGCCTGACTAATCTAGTGGCCTTCTATGATGGAGTGACTGCATCAGTGGATAAGGAAAGAACTATGGATGTCACCTACCTAGACTTCTATAAGGCCTTTGATACAGTCCCCCACAGCATCCTTGCAGCTAAATTGGAGAGATATGGTTTGATGGATGGACTGTTAGATGGATAAGGAATTGGCTGGATGGCCACATCCAAAGAGTTACTGTCAATGGCTCAATGTCCCTGTGGAAACCAGTGATGAGCGGTGTCCCTCAAGGGTCTGTACTGGGACCTGTACTATTTAATATCTTCATCAAGGACATGGACAGTGGGATCAGCAAGTTTGCAGATGACACCAAGCTGAGTGGTGTGATTGATTTGCTAGAGGGAAGTTTGCCACCCAGAGGGACCTTGACAGGCTTGAGGAATGGGCCTGTGCGAACCTCATGAAGTACAACAAGGCCAAGTGCAAGGTCCTGCATCTGGGTTGGGGCAATCCCCAGTATCAGTAAAGACTGGGGGATGAACTGATTTAGAGCAGCCCTGTGGAGAAGGACTTGGGGATGAAAAATTGGACATGAACCAGCAACGTGCGCTTGCAGCTCAAAAAGCCATTTGTGTCCAGGGCTGCATCAGAAGAAGGGTGGCCAAAAGGTTGAGGGAGGTGATTCTCCCCTTCTCCTCTGCTCTCATAAGACCCCACCTGGAGTACTGATCCAGTCCTGGGGTCCTCAGTACAAGACATGGACCTGGTGGAGTGGGTCCGGAGGAGGGCCACAAAAATGATCAGAGGGATGGAACACCTCTCCTGTGAGGAAAGGCTGAGAGAGTTGGGATTGTTCAACCTGGCAAAGAGAAGGGTCCAGGAAGACCTTACTGCGGCCTTTCAATACTTAAAGGAGGCTTATAAGAAAGATGGAGAGAGACTTTTTACCAAGGCCTATAGTGAGACAGGACAAAGGCCAATGGTTTTAAACTGAAAGAGGGTAGATTAGATTGGACATAAGGAAGAACTTCTTTATGCTGAGGGTGGTAAGACACTGGAACAGGTTGCTCCGAGTAGTTGTTGGATGCCCCATCATGGGAAGTGTTCAGGGTCAGGTTGGATGGGGCTTTGAGCAACCTGATCTAGTGAAAGATATCCCTGCCCATGGCAGGGGATTTGGACTAGATGATCTTTAAGGTCCCTTCTAACCCAGACCAGTCTATGATTCTCTGAATTACTGTATGTTTTGTTGGCTGTATGTAAAGTGCCATACAGCTGACTTTCCTGTCTTCCTGTTCTTTGGAAAGTTTTATCCACTTTCAGTAGACGTTTAGCTCCTAACTCATTAGACTGCACCTTTGCCAGAGAAGTAACATGCCTGGGGCTGAGAGCAAACCCTCCTGGCCCTGGGAGCTGCCCGGAGGCAATGGCTCCTCTGCTGTGCTCCTGAGTTGCTTCCATGGATGTTTAATTTACATGGGGAGACATGGCCTTAGGGTGTGTTCATGCTGCGCAGGTAAAAGCCATCTGGAGGCCAGGGTGAGCTCAGCACTGGCTTTCCCAATGGTGGCTGCATGAAGCTTGGCTGGGATCTTCTTCCCAAGGACACTGAGCCTGGACGAAGGTCTGTGCTGCTGGGCAGGTTAGCAGTGTGCTGCTTTTCAGGAATGGGATCATAGCTGGTCTTTGCTCCATTTCAATACATTTCTGTGCCACGGTGGATGCATTGGGCAAAGCATGAATGCCGGGATGGGAGCGTAGGGCTGTGCATGCACTGCCTCTGGGGGCCTGCAGGGACCCATTTGCCTTCCCTCTAGTTTGGACAGAAGACACGACTGAATTGCTGGCTTTCCTTGCCATTGTGAGGCTTGGTGGGGACAAGCTTGTTAGAGCAGCGCTGTTCACTTTTAGGGCAGGGCTTTAAAATTGCATTCACTTTTCATCTTGTTCTGCTGCAGTTGAAGGCAGTGATGGGTTATTGTCAGTAGAATTAGGCCAATGCTGAGAGCTTTTGAAAACCCCGCTTTGAGAAGCTGTGTAGGTGCTGAAGACAACGGTAATCATATTTATTATGTATTTATACAGCACAAAATAGTCTGTCTAAAAAATAGCATTCATGGATCTTTGAGGCCAAATGAGGTAAATACATCTGTTTGTTAGGTCTCCTGCCTCGTGTAGGGTACAGAAATAAAGACAATGATAGCTACAGCAAGCCTAATAGCTTGTGGTTAAGCTAAAATACAACTTTCAGAAGGTGCTTGATTGCAGACTTCAGGTGGAGTCCAGCAGCCAGCTTATTTTCCAGCCAAACCAGGCTCTGACACAGATGTCCCCTGTGGTCTGGGTTGAGTCTCTTAGACAAGCGTGGTGTAGAAACGTCACAACTTTGGCATCTGGGCTGAGGAGTGGCTCAGCCTGTGCACAGTGAGGCTCTGCATGGGGCTGCTCACCCTGGCTGAGGCTCCGAGGCTGCCTGTGCGGTGGATGGAGATGGGTCTGGTGCAGACAAGCTTTGAGCTGCTCCCTGCCTGAATTTCCCCCTTTTGAAACAGGGGCAGTCTCCCTTCTCGATATCACAGGGCTGAAATGCAGGACAGAAGTGAGAGACTCCGGTCCCACCTGGCCACGAGCCATAGGGTTACCCTCACTGCTAAGGTGTCCTCCTGGGTTATCCTCCAGCCATTGCAAATTGTGACTTGGGTGAATTAAAGAGCCACCCGCCATCAGAAAGCCTAGCCCACAAGCAAGACTGCTGCCAGCTCGCTTCTTATCGTTCCCCAACACGAGCCTGGTGGATGATGGATGCCGTTAGTCGGGGAGTGACACAATCAGGTCTCGCACTGGAAGATGGCTTTCTTGGCTCGCTGTGATTGACCGGGGCCGTGCCTCCAGTAGCTCCGCAGCAGCTCTTCCCTTTGCTGCTTGCTGAAGCCGCTCGGGGATGCCGCTTCGCTCACATCACTTCCTTTCACCTCCCAATTCAGCCGATCAGCTGGTCTCGCTCCAGGCAGGGAGCGGTGTTCGAAGGGTGAGTAATGCATCCCTTGTGTTTCCTTCGAGCCTGCCGGCTTCTCAGTGGTGGGGTTTGTGGCAAGGGGGGCAGGGAGAGGCTGGCTGGCTGCTGAAATACTAACTGCACACCTAGGCAAAAATGCCGTTTTCAAGTCAATGCTTCTTTTATCTGTTCGTACCGGACGTATACATCCCTGTCAAGAGCAGGCGAGGAGACAATTTGCCAAATCCTGCTGCGATTGTTGGTATTTAGGAGTGACTAAGGACCGGAATCACGACCGTACAGTTATAACTCTATTAATAAACCGCGCAGTCATTAGGTGACAGCTCCTGCGTGCATTTTGAGGGCGCGCGGCTCTAACGCCTTCCCCGTGTGTGCTTCCCCGCAGCCGACAATGCCAGCCGCCCTTCCCACCGCCACCAGCCCAGCAGCACAGCCCCATGTCCTCGCAGGCCGCTGCCGCCGCCGGCCCTCTGCTCCCGGGCGCCTTGCCCCCGCTGCCAGCCCCTGCCGCTGCCCAGACGCCGACGCCGCCGGCCCAGCAGCTGACGCCCGACGCCTTTGCCATCGTGGAGCGGGCGCAGCAGATGGTAGAGATGCTCTCCGAGGAGAACCACGTGCTGCGGCAGGAGCTGGAGGGGTACTATGAGAAGGCAGACAAGCTGCAGAAGGTACGTGGAGACATGGGGATCGGGCCTGGGCAGGGTAACCGTCTTGGTTCTTCTACGTTTGGGTCCCCCAAGCTGTTCTTCATAGTCACGTCACTGCGATGGGGATGCACTAGTGGCCATCTCTAACCATTGCCTCTCTGTGGTGGTCTCCCAGAAGTTTAATCCTGTGCCCCATGGCCTGTGGGCTCCCCTGACTTTAGGGCAAAATGGGGTGGCCCATCACATGTCTCTCAGTTGGGAACTTGCCCCTTGCATGATTCTGTGCTGGCCTCACCGGAGCTTTCCCTGGAAGTATCCCATGGGCAGTCCGCTCCCGGTGCAGCTAGGTCCTGCATCATCTGCACAGGCGGTAGTGCTGCGGGCGAGAAGCATTTGAAGAGCATGGCCACATCTTCCTGAGTGGTCTTGTCCACCACAATACGCTCGTGTGGCACTTCACGCTCTTTGGAAGTGTAACAGCCATCAGTGGGGCTGCCTGTTATTCGGAAATGCATTAACTTCGTTGTCTCAGAGGCTTTCAGTGACTGCTCTATGGGTTTCTAAGAGCTGGTGTTAGACATCCACTTTTGAACATGTTGGTTCAAAAAGCACTGCCCTTACCTGAAAGAACAGTTTGGTAAAGATTTTGCTCAAAAACCCTTTTGCAAAGAGAACCTGCACCCTCTTTTCTGTTTGCAAGCTGGCATTTTCAGTGGAGAAGGGTGATGTCTTGCGCATTGCCTGGGGTGAGAAGATGAAGAGTTAAGTCAAATGAAGTAGAAGGTGCTTAAAAGTGACAGCTCACTGAAGGCAAAGCAGAGATGCTCCCCAGATCTGCTGGCATTGGGTCCCAAGGGCCCAGGCCAAATGAGTTATTTAGGATCCTACACTGCTATTTCATTTATGTCTTCCCACTGCTTATACATAAATGGTCTTAGGCTGCAGGTCTTTTCTGTCTGAATTTAGGAGTCTAAATAGGACCTCAATTTTTTCTGTGCTGTGTGGGATGAGGTTCTTGGAGACACCCTTCACAGGAGAAGAGGCAGTTCTGAGGACCATGTCCCAGCCTCAGCTTTGGGAAAAATCTGTGACCATCTGTTCAAACAGGTTAGAAAAAAAGACCTGTTATTTTGCAGCTGCTATCATCTTTTCAGCCTCCTCCTCTGCAACCGGATGAGTTGAGTTTATTCACTGAATTTCCTAAACTTAGTTGAGAAATTTTTGCAACAACATTAACTATTCGTGAAGAGGTCTGTGAAGATTTTAACACTGACTTCCCTGTGGCCTTCGTGGGCAAAAAGAAATATTCCAGCTATTAATTTTACAAAAGCTGTGTTGTTCAGTAAAAGGTATTTGAGTGCGATGCCCTAAAAATATTCTGATTTCCTTTTACACTCTTGGAAACAGCTCTTTCTTTATCTTGGATGCCCCGCAAGTCGATTGCATCAGACACCAACAGAAAGGTATTCAAGCACGGGCTGAAGTCTCACTTCAGTCAACAGAGCGTGAACTTGATTCCCATTGACTTTGGGGGAATATAAGTGGAGTATTAAAGTGAAACACATGCTCAAGTGCATTCTTTCTTCAGGAAAATGTCCTGAACCAAAGCCTTAATACACAGTATCCCTCCCATGCTGTTTTTTTCTGTTTGAACACAAGGACAGGGCAGGTCCTCCTGTTCCTACAGTATCAGCTGAACATCACCTCTGAAAAAGTTAGAGTGAGTGAAATTACATACTTTGGGTGTGAAAACTTTTCCCTCTTGTTGGAGGTGGCAGGGTCACCAGGAGTACTTCTTGTTTGTCTGTGTGTAACTATTTTATTCTAGGTAGGCCCACCCTCCCATCACTTTTATTCATTACAAAACAGAAGAAATTAGAGAAAATCGGCTTGACACAGAGGGCTCCCTGGGCATTTGTACAAACAGCTCAGCCCTGAGGGTTGTCAAATTCTCAGTTGTGTCTGAACAGACTTTTTGCAGAGAGGTACCAGGTGGTGATTAATCCCTGTGCTGTTTGACGAGTTGTCTGGTTTTCTTACCTAAAAAGAGTTGGGGGGGAAGAGGGGTTGTGCACATTTAATTTTGAGCTTTTTTTGCAAAAGCAAAGCATTATTTTCTCTTTTCTTTTGCTGTTGTTTCTTTTGTTGGGCGGTTTTACCTTGCTGAAGTTTAATTGCCAGGCTGGGCTGGCTCTTCCCCATGCTGTGTATGTGGGCTGTTTGAGTGGGTTGGCTCTAGAAGCTACCAGGCAGAGAAGAGGCTGAACAGTTTTTTCCCCTCCATAGAAGAAGGGGAAGGAAATCCCAGAGCTGCTGAGAAACACCGACACAATTTATGGCTGTTCTTCTGCTCTCCTTTAATTTTGTTCAGTGCTGATGGAGGTTCTTTCTTTTCCTGCAGCAAGTCTTTGCCTCTGGGGCTGCAGGAGACTTGCATGGTGATGTGTTTTAGAAAATAATGGCAGATAATGGGCAGAGCAAAGCCCTTGCAGAAACCAGCAGCATTGGGCAGGACTGTCAGGCTGTCGAAACTCCCTGCCATGTTGGCAAATCTGCTTTGCCATGGTAGGAGCTCTCTGGAGCAGGCATCTTCTCCTGCAGATAGCAGCTCACCTGGAATAGGGGAGGTGCGGGAACCAGCGGGTGTCAGGGCACCCAACTGAGCATGGTGTCTGGTTGGGATCATGTAGTTAAGGATTCAGGAAGGTGCTTTAAAAACTATTTTTGCTAAGCCAAACCTTCCTTTCAAGGAGAGAGAAGCTCAATCTGCTTAAATGGTCAAGGAGAGCAATGCGAGGTAGCTTGAATATAGACTCTAACTACTTAGAGGAAGAGCAAACTTTTGCTAGCGGAGCTGACACTGATCTAAAGAAAAAGCTGTAACAGAATCAAGTAGCTGAAACTATGCTGTTATTGGAGTAACTGATTGACATGTCAATTTGATTCTGGAAAATTCAGATGAAACAAATTTTTGATTGTAGGTTATAGTCATAGAATAGAATAGACTATTTCAGTTGGAAGGGACCTACGATAATCATCTAGTCCAACTGCCTGACCACTTCAGGGCTGACCAAGTCAAAGCATGTTGTTAAGGGCATTGTCCAAATGCCTCTTAAACACTGACAGGCTTGGGGCATCCACCACCTCTCTAGTAAGCCTGTTCCAGTGTTTGACCACCCTCTCGGTAAAGAAATACTTCCTAATGTCCAGTCTAAACCTCCCCTGGTGCAGCTTTGAACTGTTCCCACTCGTCCTGTCACTGGATCCCAGGGAGAAGAGCTCAGCACCTCCCTCTCCACTTCCCCTCCTCAGGAAGCTGCAGAGAGCTATGAGGTTGCCCCTCAGTCTCCTTCTCTCCAAACTAGACAAACCCAAAGTCCTCAGCTGCTCCTCATAGGACATTTCTTCCAGCCCTTTCACCAGGTTTGTTGCCTTCCTCTGGATGCATTCAAGGACCTGAACGTCCTTCTTAAATTGTGGGGCCTAGAACTGCACACAGTACTCGAGGTGATTTTTTCAAAAAAGTTCAGACTTTTTGATGAGGCTTTGTACAAGTTTGCGTTGCCATGCATATGAGGAAAAATAAAACTCATTGACTTTTTTTGGAACCAGAGTAAGGTTCAGTCTGAATTTCAAACAGGTTTGGATTTATGCAGTGGTCCTCTGAGCGTGCTGTCTTCATGGTGGGAACATGCTTGGTTTCTGGCCATACATCAGCAGGGTGGGGAATAAGGACCTGCTTTTCTAGATGTGGTTAGGGAAAATGTAACGGGGCTTCCTGGAGCTCCTGCTTTAAAAAAAACAAAATGGAAAGACAGAATAATCTGACTAACTGCACTTGTAGTTCACCCAAGAAGGAGTGTCATAGCATGGCATATGGCTGGTTCAGCAGGTCATCCTCTTCTTGGAGCTGTGGAGAATTGTCAGCTGAGAACTAATCTACATATGGTACCTTTTAATGTCATGCATGTAGGGGAGCATCTTGTGTGTGTGTGAAATACCTGCAAGTGTTATATCACCACCAGTCTGAGACAGGTGATGTGATATCCAGCAAGGTACTAATCCAAAGCTGCTGGTGTTATGGGGGCACACTGTGGGCTTTGCACATTGCCACTTGTTTCAGCTTTTGTACCTGAGTGAGCTGAAAGCAGAAATTGGGGAAGGTAGATGGATTTCCCTAACACAGCTCTGCCAGGCTTTCCTCTGTGCTTGGTTTGGAGGTCCTGAGTGCCCATGGGCCGTACCCAGGCAGAGTGGCCCTGGCGTCGTGGGAAGCGCAGGTCCAGGCTGCTGGAGCCTGGCTGCAGGTTCCTATGCCGACAGCAGGGTGACAGCTCCAGCATCCCTGGAGCTTTAATTTTGCAAGTGCTGCAGCTGGCAAATTACACCTAAAGCTTAACGAGCCCTGGAGAGGGACTTAGTTACCTCCAAGCAAGTGGAGGTGGGCTCACACCCTGGCTTCACAAATCATGAATCTGTCCCACCAGCGATTCAAGAGGCTAAAAAAGTGCCAGATTTAGAAAGGTATGTAGGAGGCTATATATATCTCGTGGTTTTCCAGCCTGTGCACATTATCAAGCTTTTCTCCACAAACACAAAGGCCAGGCATGCAGGAGCAGATTCCCACATCGGTGTTGATCATTCCTGCAGCAATGATTTTAGCAAAGCTGTAACACTTAACACAACATTAGATTATTAAAAGACTTGGGTGGATTGACCTAAACAGCAAGACTCTGCCCAGGTCTATCCTCCTGTCAGTCTTTTGGGCTCAGGTCTTAAGATGAAAGTTCACTGCTAAAGGCTTCTCCTGCATGCCCTGCCTGCAGTTTTCCAGATTTCAAGGAGATGAAGTTAAGAAGATTGAAAACCCCAAACAATTGGTTTGGTCTGTTAGAGAGAGTTTCTTCTTGTATAGAGCAGTCTTCAGTCAAGGATGGAAAGGAGTGGACCACAATAGTCTAAAACTGATGTGAGGTCAGAGCTGAGCCTAAAACACTTCTGGTGGCACGCAGACCTCAGAGCTAAGTTTTGGATCAGGGATCTGGCAGAATAATAAATCTTGCCTCCTACAACCCTTTCTAGGAAAGAATAGAGCCCACACAACTACACTGTTTCCTTTGTTTCTCCTCTTTTATGGCATTAAAGCAGCCACCTTGGTCGTAGAGCGAAGACAACTGAGCAGTTACCTCAAGTCCAGCCCACCCCAAGCTTTTTTGGGAGCTGCCAGCAGGGTGTCATGGGGTGTTATGGCATGGCGAGCTGACCCACAGGGCGTTTGCAGGATTCCCCACTGCAGGAACTTCCAGCACCACCAGGGCTTCACGCCATCCTCCACTGGGGAGACTGGTTATTGTAGAGCTGGTAGCTGGCGCGACACTTGGCATGAGCATCACCCTGACCCCTGTGCCCCATCGAAACACACTGGGCAAACACTGGGACGGGACACATTCCTGTCAGGCTCTAACAGGACCTCTCTCTCCTTTCAGTTTGAAATAGAAATTCAGAGGATTTCAGAAGCTTATGAGGGCTTGGTCAAGACCACCACTAAGAGGGAGTCTCTGGACAAAGCGATGAGAAACAAACTTGAAGGAGAAATTAGGAGACTTCATGACTTCAACAGGGATCTCCGTGGTACGTTATACCTGCTTGTGTGGATTTTTTTTCCCCTGGTTGACATGGTGTTTCACTTCTTACAAGCTCCAGAGCAGCAGCCTTTAGAGGAGTAGCTTCACACATGTTTTAGATAAATGTCTTGAGAAATCAGGCCCTGCTTATTGACATAAGACAAAACTGCTGTCACCCCCCTGGTGGCAAGGAAACCTTCTGGCAAAATACAAGAGTCAACTTTGGAAGGTGTCTTTGTGTTTAGCACTTGCAAATAATTGATTTGCCAGCAAGACCAGCTCTAACAAGCTGAAGAGCAAGTTGCAATATAGAGTAATGCTCTACAACCCGTAAATCTCAAAGTTCAGTGCCTTCATGAACCAGTAGCAAGTATCAAAGGTATCTCTTTTTTGTATTAAAAACATGAAATTGAGGGTATATCCTTTAGAGAAAGCAAGTGGAGCATATGTTAGGTAGCTATTACCTGTTCAGGTTCCTGATGGGGGTACTTTGGTACTTCCTGATGCAGTGAGATGCCTTCTGCAAGCTGGCTTATGCTTTTTGCAATGGTGCAAGGAGGGTTGCATGGTCTTTTTGGAGGAGGGAGGCACCTGAAGGCAGGACCTTCCCAGGGGAAGCTGTCTTTGGCTGCAGAAAACTGCTCCTTTCCCAGGGCATCCCCAAGGATTGGTGTCACTGGGCTGAGGGCTGCCTTCTCCCAGGGTTGCTTTCTTCCAGGGCATTTCACTGCACCAGGGGCAGCACTCCACTGCAGGAAGGCACCCATCCCCTTCAAAGCTGGGCAATTCAGATTGTAAATCCCTTGTCCATTTTGGACAGTGTGAGAGATGAACTGCCTGGGCATGTCAGCCATGAATGGCAGAGGCTTTTCCCCCAGTTTCTGTAAATCTGAATGACACCGCTTCATGGAAGAGGTCAAAGGCCTCATCTTTCATGTATGTGTCAGCCTCCATTTTAATGTCCTGCTTCAGAGAGTCTATTTATACTGCTCTGCTGGCATGCATCTTATTTTCTTGGTTGGTCTACAATTTTATATACATATATTTATACTTAAAGTATTTCCTGTTTTTTGCAGAACGTCTGGAGACAGCCAATAGACAGCTAGCCAGCAGAGACTTCGATGGGCATGAGGATAAGTCAACAGAGGGCCTTTATGTCACTCAGAGTGAGTACTGTGCTAATCTGTTTTGAAAGTGCATATATATATGTGCACGCATATATATGTGCTGGAGTAGAGGTGAATACTTTGCTATTAATTGTTATTGTCCTTGTGGCTTGGTTTTACTCAGCTAATTCGTCACATACTCTTATTTAAGCTGCAGACCGGATTGTTTAGGCTGCTTTTTTTTCTCTCAGAGCACCAAAACCAGGCAGTGGGAGTTAATGGTAACACAATTTAGCTTATTTTTGATAAATATTTGTCTGAAATTGTGAAGTGTTGTTTGCGGGGATCATCTCTGGAGATGCATGGTTTTTAGAGAAGCCAGATTCTTCTCTTGGCTGGGATAAGCCCAGAGCAACCTCTGCTGACTTGTTGTCAGTGACAGGGGTTGACTAACAGGAGGTAGAGCAGAGCTGGACCCTCCTTTTCACAAAGAACGGAAGAGACAAAGATTTTACGACTTCTACCACTACAAAAAACATCCATTCCTGTCAAGTTTTAGGCTCCCGTAATGACTGACCACAGTGCTGCAGCATTTCCCTGCCATGTACTGATGGACCTGTGTGACCAGCCAAACCAAAACGCAAACAGCTGGATGCTGCATGACAGCATGTGGCTTCTCATGTATCCTGAGCATCTTCAGCATGCTTCAAAAAGGGCTTGACCATCTGGGAGCTGTGCAGTACCTTGTGGGCTTAAATCCCATTGAAACTAAATGCTGTGTACAACTGATCCTTCTGTTTTATTTATTGCACCAAGAGCTTCCTCGGAAGATGAGCTGCAACTGCAAATCCTTAGGTGGAGAACTGGCCACCACCATTAGCAGTGCAGAGTTTGTTATCACTCAGTGTGCCTCACTGCCAGCCCTGCAATGTCCACCAGCTGCTCCAAATGCAGGAGAGCCTTCTCCTAGCTCCCACCACCAGCGATGAAGCCAGCACAATTTCACTGATAATTGTGCATGCATGCACAAACCAGAAGAGAATCTAATGATGTTTTCCATTATTGTGTTAGCTTTGCCATATTAGCAGATGCCACAAGGGCATGTAGATACTGCTGCGAATCCAAGGGGATGATCTGTTAAGAAAATAGCATTGCTATGTAAGTCTTGTCATCCTTGGGAAGAATTCAAATGGTGTAAGTTGCACAGTGCAAATTGCAGACTGGGGTCTGCTGTCTTCTTATAGAGACAGCCTGGCAGTGTTCCCATATATATTGATAGCTACAAGGGGAAGTTCAATCCCCAGGATGGACTCAATTTGAGTCACTTTCCAGTGGATAAACACGCTCTGTGCTTCTACTGATAAATATCTAGCAATAAAACTTTGCGCTGTGCACTCAGCATATTACTGCTATCAATTCACAGCTTACGAACAAATATAGCTTTTCGGATCCTATCACGTAAGACAGGCTGGATGCTTGGAGTGTCTTCTGGCTAGGCCAGAGAGTTAAATGTTACTAATGCAATGCAGAGTGCTTCCAAGAATAGAAAAATGGGCACATGTAAAGCAGGTCCTCTTCAGTCATGTTCTTTGGGCTGCTGGGGCACGCACAGTAATGACCTCGGTATCAGGATATCAGCCTAAAACACCCCTCTGAGAGCCCATAAAAGGTTTTGCATGGAAATCATCTGTTGCTGACTGCATTTATACACTGATGTTTGTGAATCTTCCCGAGGGGCATAACATGACTGGGGTTGCACCCCACTGCCAACCTGGGGGTTTTGCAAACACGGTCTGTACCTTCCTCACATCTTTTAATGGGATGCTCAGGCAGAAAACTGAGAATAGAAGGGGTGCAGCTTGTTTTAGCTGCTGTGTGTACACTTTTCTACTGAGACTGAAATAGTCATTTTCAGAAGAGAAAAAATGGTGCCTACATGCACTCCCATCAGCTGTTGCAATTTTGTTGTGAAACTTGTGTTTGTTTTTTTTTCCTAAAGGTGGTAGCTTACTAAGTCAGATTAGTAAATGCAAATCTTAGTTTTCATTAGGAAAGCAAAAGCAGATTTCTAGTCCCTATGTTTATGGGAAACAGCCTGAAAATATGGCCCTTAACATCCACGATCTAAGTTATATAAAAAGACTCCAACATCAGCAGGTTAAAAATTATCATTTTTAAGCCATTTCTCATGATGAGATGAACAAGGAAAGATAAAACTCTTGAGGTTTTTTTAATGCTCGTCCTTGGTAATACTGCAAATGCAGAATTAATACTGTGGTAAAAGTCCAGTAATAGGAAAAACTCTCTGAAAAAGAAGTCTGGCAAGGCAGGATGTGCAGGGATCATTTCTCAGTTCCTCGCAGAGCTCTCCATTAGCAGTGCAACAGTGCAGAGCGGTCATACGCTCTGAGATGGAGACTGGAAGTGACAAAAACTCTTATTCTTTGTAATAATAATAGGCAAAGCCAGGCTGCATGCCTCAAAGTATTAAGTGCTAGGCATTTGTGCCTAAGAAAAATGCTCCTGTTGTATCGGGGGTAAGGGAGAACCCACAGCCTATTACTTTCATGATAATAATGTGATGTTTTGTCAGTGAAAAAGGTTCATTTAAGGAAAGACATGAAGCAGCGACTGATGAAGGCCTATGGACCGATACAGGCAAGAGAAGAGCCAGGCAGGAGGAAGCTGAGAGGCGCTGTGGAAAGGGAGAGGCAGGAAGACCGAGGATAGCTTCAAGGGCATAGGGCAGGGAGAAAGCTTATGATAGAGCATATCGCAGGAAAAAATTGTTTTGGTAGAGTCTGAGAATATTGTGTGTTTTTCTGGGCTTTCTGGACTTAGAGACACTCTGTCAGAGCAGAGGCTCCTCCAAGGGTCTGTTTTTTCAGGTGTCTGAGGCAGGTCGGGGTCTGTGCCCGTCCACGTAGCTCTGCACCCTTAGTGGGGATGTGTAGACAGTTTTGGCAGTGTGTTGGTAGAGCCTCATGCTTCGTGGGAGTGTGCAGTGGATGTGCCACATGATTACACATATATCTCTGTCCCAAATACCCCAGGTAAAGAAATATTCCCACCGAATTAATCCAGCCAAAGAAAATGCCCACAATAGATGTTTTTGAGAGTGGGATTGGCAGACTAAGAGCCATTCCTTATTAAGATAGGAAATAATCAGGGGAGAGGCAGAAGTTTCAGGGGTGAGTGAAAGGGAGCTCCTTACTCTCTTGCTTCACAGCCATGAGCTGCACACAGGGAGGTGGGGAAACTGCTGCCCCCATGTACCCGGAGCCAAGGGCACCTGCTCAGGGAGCAGTATCCTGAAGAAACGGCGTCAAATAGAAAAATGAGTCTGTTTTGCTTGACTTCCCCCAGCCCTCCAAAGGGAAGGGGTGTGGGAAATCTGATTTTGGTTTTCAACACGTGAAGGTCAAATTCTCCTCTGACTTGTACTTCACAACACACAAATGGAAATGCCCAAGATGTAAATCAGACCAAGTTTAAGCTGTCCGCTTCGAAGGGTAAGGAAAGCGATCACAAGTTTCAATGGAGATTTGGTGACTTCCTCTGACAACAGAGCACCGACTCTTTCTGCATCCGTGCTTAGGTCTGTGACCACGAACAACCCCGTACCCTGAAGCATAGAATCATGGAATGGTTTGGGTTCGAAGGGACCTTAAAGATCATCTAGTTGCAACCCCCCTGCCGTGTGCAGGGACACCTTCCACTAGACCAGGTTGCTCAAAGCCCCATCCAACCTGGCCTTGAACACTGCCAGGGATGGGGCATCACAACCTCTCTGGGCAACCTGTGCCAGTGCCTCACCGCCCTCACAGTGAAGAGCTTCTTTCTTACATCTAATCTAAATCTACCCTCTTTCAGTTTAAAGCCATTACCCCTGGTCCTATCACTACATGCCCTTGTAAAAAGTCCCTCTCTGGCCTTCTTTTAGGCACCCTTTAGGTACTGGAAGGCTGCTATAAGGTCTCCCTGGAGTCTTTCATTCTCCAGGCTGAACAACCCCAACTCTCTCAGCCTGTCTTCATAGGAGAGGTGCAGTTGTTAAGTACATTACAATTGATCATAATTATTAATTCCAGCGCAGAATCCCTGGTAATCACCATGTAAGAAAATGAACTCAGGGACTCAAGCACAGCCTCCTGCAGCTTCTCAGCCTTTTCTTGGTGCTGGCGTGGCCCAAACTCCAGAGAGCTGTGGGGAGCGTGCTGTTTGTGAGCAAAAATGCAGGAGGAGAAGATTGCAATGAGCTCTCTTGGCATTTGTATCTTCTTTCTTTTTTTGTTCTCACGGAGACCTGCCAGTGGGAATGGAAAGAAATGCTTCATTTCCCAGTTCTGCGTTGCTGCTCCAGGCCTGCCTTGGCACAGCCTAGTCAGTGTGAAACCACAGCTGCAGGGGCCTGCAGTGAGGCTTGGGCAGAGGGACGGATGGACAGATGAACGGACGGTGGCTTTGCTGCTCCTCTGGAGGGAAACGTCAATGTCTGGACCTGGCAGCCTGGCCCTGTTTAATGTGCAAATAATTTAGTAAAGCTGTGGAAAACCTCCTCCTGGCTGGCTACATGGAGTGAATGGGCTCTATTTATTAATTTATTCTGCTTATTCCTATAGGGTGGGAACCAGCTGCTGAAAGGTCTTTGGAACAGGCAACAAGGTCCTGTCCTCATTTCAGATTCCTTCTGCGGGTCACTCCAGGCAGAGTGGCGGGGCATGAGGGGCCCATCTTGCTCTTCAGCCTCTGCCTCACCGCCCCGGCACCCTTTTGGGAAGGTCAGGCTACTGGAGTTGGCCAAGTCCTGGCTTGAGCTGGATGAGCAGAAGAGGCGACTCTGGTACCCCATCCCGGTGAATCAGCTGGTCCGAGGGTGACCAGCAGCAGCAGCTGTGACATACAGCCATGCCCACGGACGGTGGATGGCAGAGGTCCTCCACACACTTGCCATGTCAGGAGTTGCAAGACTGACGAGAGGCTAAATAAGTCCCGCAGGTTTCACTCAAGAAAGGCACGGTCACTGGAGAGCATCTGTGGAATTAGCAGCTGTGAGCGAAGAGCCACCTTGGGAAATGCAAACCTGTGCAAGAGAAATTGTTGGAAATGCCACAAGGGATGTGGTATGGGAGCCAGTCTTGTTTTCATCAAGTCTCCTGCAGGCAAATTAGGCTCTCGCTGCCATAATTTGATGTATTTTCTTCTGCCAGCAGTGGTAATTCTGTAGGAACAAGGAGTGTCTTTAAAGTATGTCTGTGTTACCACTCTGCAATATCACAGCAAGGAGAAAAGCAGCTTGAGATGTATTGAGATAGTCATTAAATTGGTCAAATAAGTTGATACTTAGCTATAATGTGTGAAAAGCTGGGGGTCACTTCTGAGTTTAGAAAAGAGGTGGCACAGATTGAGTATATCTTTCTGTCTAATGTTTCTGCTTCACAGCAGGGTCAAGACTGGTCTACTCTTGGTGTACCTACCCAGCTTGACAACTCAGAAAGCCTATTTGTGAAACACTGAAGCAGGCTCTTTGCTTTATCTCCTCTTCTACCCAGCGAGAGTATAGGTGTAATGTCCTCAGTGTGTTGAGGTGCAACAGTCAGAGGCAGTGGGTGGAAAGCTGTAAGATTACAACTGTAAACTGCAGTAGAGAAGCCTTTTGGGAACTGTTCAGTAATGGGGTGTGGCAGTCTGTTAGGTAAAAAGCACGTGCCCGGGCAGAAGGCGCATGCAAAGGTAGCACAGTAAACCAGTATTTTTAGACTTTAAGGATACCTTGTATGTACTTGAAGAGAATTTAAGGTATGTTCAACAAAGTCCTTCTTTACTAAAAATTAATGCAATATAAGAAAGAACTTACGAAATGTGTCTCCAGCATTTAGCAGGGAAAAGCTGACATGGAGGAGTGTTGAGAGCTGTTAAGTAATTTTTTCTTGCCAGGTTTCTAGTGGGTTCAGCGGTTATTTTGTGTACAGCATAATCTTGTCCTCCTTTGGGGAGGGGGTAGAAAACATAATGCAGCAGGGTAAGCTGAATGCTTCGAGTTCCCCGGATGAAAGTTAGAAGTGAAAGTCCCAAGCCCTATTTTTCTATGTGCTGTCCTCACGTGTAACATGAAACATGGGTTTCAAATCTGGAGCAGAGCAATTGTGGTCCCAGTGTGAGATGATGGAGTGCCACAGGGCTGAAATAGCATTCATCTTCCAGCTTCCTCACCCACTAATGAAATTAGCTGCTTGATAATTTGCCCAGATTTACACTTTTGTACAACAGATATTAATGTTCTTTCTGGTCAATCTGACTGAAGTAAACGGATTTGCGTTGAAGGAAGAGGTCTGCATGTCCAGTATAAAATTCCTTGCCGACGTGGGAAGATTAAGGCCACGTCATACTGAGACAGCTTGTAGTGGCGGTCGGTGGCATGGTGTGCGCAGCACTCGCTGGGCTTTGCTCATACACTTTGCAGAGGCCAATGTGCCGGTGTTGCTGCCAGGGTTTCTTTTTGTGAGGTGCTGGATTCTTCCTTCCAGGGTAAATGGGAAGACAGCTGGGTGGGTTTGGGCTCACCTCGTCCACTTGTGCCTTGTTCCACATGGCTCAGCTCTTATGTATCTCACCTCGCTGCAGGCACCTACCAATAGTGTGTAAATTAAATGTGTTCTCATCCCACCTGTAATTAAGGAAAAATAAGGCCCTTCTGGGGGTAGTTCAGGTCTGAAATGGGCTGGCTTTGGCCGTGTGAAGTTTCCTGACCCTCCTCAGGGGGAGGTGGATGGCAGGCTTCCAGCTTGAGTTGTCATGCTTGGGTGGGATGGGCTGGATGCTAGGGGCAGATTTTCCACATTGAGATGTTTTTGGAGCAACTTTTCAGTTAAAAAATAATAAATTCTGTAATGCTGTGTTTAAAAAGTCAAAAATCAAAACAACATTTAATTGACGCCAAATTAATTTTTGGAGGAAATTTTCCTTCCTGGAGGCTTTCCAAGTGCTCTACTTTTGTTGTCATTCAGAACGAAGGCCAGATTCTGAAATCTCAGATTTCACTGAATGAAACCTCCATCCCCTGCTCGCTCCAATCATTAACTGTTTGCAATCCAATGTTGGGGATCCAGTGATTGGCATGCGATGCTCGTGTTCCCTGAAATGGCTTCTCAGCACTGTCAGGGCAGAGGTAGATGGAGCCAAGCATTTCCCCAGGCAGCTTGCCAGCGAAGTCAATGGTGGGCCTGCAATTTGTTGCCAAATAAAAAGATGTGACCAAAGCTGACTGAATTTAGCCAGGTTTTCTTTTTTAATGTTGTTTTAAATCTTATCCAAAAAAGGTAGGATTTTTTGGCACAGAGGTTATCTACATGTTTTAGTCTCACTCCTGACGCGTTAAAGTGCTTAACAGGAGGGGAGCACTGATCGCTGGACCCTCAGGTCATGCAGGACTGGAAAGTCACCCAGGGCCCTCGCAGGGCTGAAATGCCTCCCACAGCCACCTTTTCTCTACATGGCCAGAGAAAGCCCATTCAGATGCCTCCTATCTTATTCTTCCTTATTGCTTTCTCCTCTTTCTGTTTTCAGGCTGTCCAGCACAGATCTGTGTTTATTATTTGGCTTCTTTACATGTTCTGTATCTCATGATCTCCATCCTTGCAAATAAAATGGACCAGGCACAGCGCAGCCCACGTCCACAGGGCTGAGATTTCTTGCCCATTAGAGAAAGGCAGCAGCATCCAAGCTGGCAGCTATAAACAGTCCTTGACGTAGGCTCTTCTCAGGCAGGGTCTGGGTGTTGTATGGGAAAGGAGTAACTGGTGCAAGCCAAAATTTTGCCAGGGAATATGCTAGTAGGTCAGCAGAATGGACAATTATGAGGCAGTGCTCAGGTCCACAAGCTCTGCTAGTGCAGATGCAGCCCAAGCTGCCACTCGTCTCTGGTGCTGGTGCTCACATAAGGCTGGGCACCGAGGGGCTGAGCCTTCGCAGTAGAAACTCCTTGCCTGCTGTGTCTCAGCACTGTGTTGTAATGGACCCACTCGCTGCTGCTTCACATAATTTTTGCTTTTCTAGGGAGGTGGCAGGTTACCTCTGCTGCGTGGCCCACGGCCTGTGAGCTGTCCTCCTGGAGTGGCTCTTGTTCTTGTCTTTCTTCCAGACAAAGAGCACTTGAAGGAGAAGGAGAAGTTGGAGATGGAGCTGGCAGCTGTGCGCTCTGCCAATGAGGACCAGCGGAGGCACATTGAAATCCTCGACCAGGCCCTAAACAATGCGCAAGCCAAGGTCATCAAACTGGAAGAGGAGGTGAGGCGTGGGCAACATTTCTGTGCTCTGAGGATAGCGGTGGCTCATGGCTAGGGCTTTCTCCATCCAAGTCCTGAATCTCTTCTAGCCATGGTGTGGCAGGTCGTCCTGCTCCCCTTGTACTGGCCCTCTTATAGAGAAAATGTGTAGTTACACAATACTGAGCCAAACAAGCAAGCAAAGGAGACCACAACCATAGATGTTTTCAGAGCAGAGCCTTCAACATGTAACCAGGAGCAACACCAAACTCAACTAGCTGGTGGCTGAGGTCATGGTAGGACTTAACAGATACATAAAATAAAAAGCTGACTACTCACTGACTTGGGACTGCGATACAGACATGTGATGTTGGTGCATTCCCATTTCTCCCCCAAAAATGCCAGAAGGCTTTTGAGATGTGCACAGCAGTGCAGGGCTTGGTAACTTCACATCTAAACAGTGGTCTTAAAAACATCTGGCTGATCTGGCTGGAAGCAGACCATACAGGATTTAGAGGTACAAAGAGCTACAGGTTTTATTTGAGAGCTGAAAAAAACCTATCATACCATGAGACCCAAGAAGTGCCATCTGTGCAAAACTCCCAAGAGGTCTTTAAGCAATGATCCTATAAGCCTGATAGTGAAAATAGGTATTCAAATAGGAAGAGGGATCCCAGGAACAGAGGGCTCTTCAAACTGACAGACAAATACAGAACAACATCTAGTAGCTGGAAGCTGAAGTTAAGACAAATTCGAAGTGACAATAATGCTCAGTTTTAACTATAACTAAGAGTGATGTTGTCAGTTCTCCATTATTGGAGATCTCTAAGTCTTAATTTATTGTGTCCCTTAAGGACCTTCAGTCAGGAGGTGTGAATTTAATAACTAGCTGAAAGTCTATGTGTTCTGGCAGATCAGGCAAGACCGTCAAAACAGGCCTTTTTGGCCCTAAAATCTCTGTCCATGGGACCAACAAAAAGGGAGGAGGTTTTATGGGGAATAAAAGAAACATAACCTTTACTATCTGAGTGGACAGGTCATTGGTGAGGGGAAGGCCATTGGTGAACCTCTACCCTAGCAGGCTTGGTAGAGGTTCAGGCTCTGGCACAGACTGCTGGCGTTATCTTGGGCAGGTCTGTTCCCCTTCAGCGCCTCATTTCCTACCTGCACCCTCCCCTGTGAATCCACAGGTGCGAGCAGGGAAGGTGTTTTCTCAAATACGTGCAAGTAACTTAAGTGCAGTTCATTTTCTTGGAAAGATGAAGGGTGAATTGACCTCAGTGATATTTTAATGTTTTTTTATCAGGGTATCCAGCATGACAGACCCCCTGTTAGGCTAACTAATGGTTACTTAAGAGTCTGGAAGATTTAAGGTACTCTGTGTAAGTGCTGAAGGCATTGCTGTTTTGTTCCTGACCGTTAGACCATTCTGACTTCCTATTTAGAAACATTTTAAAAACTCCAGTCCCTCCGGTGGATACACTCAGCAGCAAGAAGAGGATCACATTAAGTTTAACTGCTCCTTTGTTAGTTAGATTAAAGCCTGCTTACCGTCCAAGTGTATTTGGGGCAGTCCCTTTGGGGTAGCTGCAGGAGCTAGTGTACCTGTAATCTATACATAATTCACTTGACACTGTTTGCCTTAAAGGCAACCAGAGGTTTTCTATTTGCATTTCATTAGGAAGTGGCTGAATAAAGGAACGTTTTTAGGTGGCAACACCTGATCCCGCAGTTGTGGCATCACACAGGGGATGGAAAGAAATACATTTAATTGCTGGCTGCTCCACAGACTGTCAGTATGGTATTGGCAGGTAACACTGACTTGCTGAATACACACCAGTGAAGGCAACAGAAGCATAAATGCAGATTTCCAGGGAGGTAGTGTAAGAAGCTACCTTGTGCCTGCTGGGTTGTAGTAAATACATTTGCAGCCTTAGGGCTCTGTCTCTAAGAGCTTAGCAGTTGCCAGTTTCTAGTCTAGTCGTCTAACAGAAATGTGCCTCTGCTGGGGATCGGAGCTAGCATCCTGGATTGTGGACTGATGGAGCTGAGAAGAGGGCAAATGTTCCCCTCTAGAGAGCTGCTAACCTCCTGCCCAGGATATGGTAGATGTTATGGAGGTGGTAACCTCCTGCCTGGGGCATGGTAGATGTTACGGAAGTGGTAACCTCTTAGTGACAACGTGTGAGGGTGATGCAATGATATTTGCCAAAGTTTGTCTGTCAGAGCCCTCAGCCTGAGCAAACCCACATTGACCTGGTAGTATTTAACTGCTTTTTTCATTCTAGGGGGAGTTCAAATGAATTTTATCCCAGCTGGCATGTTTTAATTGTTCAAGGCAGTATCGTGCAGTTTGGGTGAAGTGCAGCTAATCTGTGGCTGCTGGTGTGTGCCCAAGCTCCTGTGCTCCCTTTCCATGGCTTTTGGCCTGTTCCATCACTAAATCAGTGCACCTTTTCAACAGTCTCCAGTGTTTGTGGAGCTCAGTTTGACACATATGCAGCAGATATTGTTGAAGTTTTGAACCTTCATCTTAAACAAGGGATTTTTACTATGATTTGGAATATATTGAAGGAAACACAAAATCACTCAAATGAAAATGACTACTATTATTAACAGAGCTCTACCTCGTGCACTGCTTTGTAAATCCACCCAGATTTCTTCTACCACCAGAACGTAATTAAGTTTAAAAGCTTTTTAAATCAAGGCTTGAGAAATAAGCAGTAGCTACTAAGTTGAATTAACATAAGATAGCGTACTATGTAAATCTGCATTATCCTGAGTGCCTGCTAGTAGCAGGATTTAATTCAAAAATATGTAGGTGGTATTATCACCACATGTCATTTAGGAGACTGTTGCTGGAATTGTGTGTCTGGTCCATGCTTTGGATTGGATAGAAAACTGAATAATTGGAGAGGGTTCAGAAAACAGCCGTAGAATTTATTTGGGGCCAAGAAGCCTTTCTTTGCTGTGAGCAATTAAAATGAAGAGGTGTCTGAGCTCCAGTCCATGCGCATGAACATGAAGAAGGGATTGCGGTCAGCCAGATCAAACATTGCTCTTTAACGTAAGAAGAAATAATGAAATGCAGTGTTTGGAGGCTGAAGCTGAGCAAATCAGTCCAGAAATAAAGAGTTAGAGTAATTAACACTGAAACACCCTACTTTTAGGGTGATAGTGGATTCTCCATCTCTTACAGTCTTTAACTCGAATCTCTTATCTATAGAACGGATATTCTATAGCCCAAACTGGAGTTATGTTCCTAGTGCAGATATTTTTCCAAGACCTATTCATCTTTACTCAGATTTATTTGCTTGGATTATACCCTTTTAGCCTTAGCTCTTCTTCATCTTTATTTTTCTAATCCCTGGGACAAGGGCAGTGTTCAGGCAAGTTTGCTGATCTTGTGAATATGTGAATTGTTTCATTAAATGCTTCTTGCTCTAGTAGATCACAATTTGGAAACAGAACAAGAAGTAATTTGTTTAAATTGCATAAGAGAAAGCCAGATTAGGCATTGGGGTAAAAGTTTTCTGGCAGTAAAGGAAAATAAGCCATGAAGTAGTTTGCAGGGGAAGGTTGTGGCATCCCTACCCCTGGAGAGTTTTGTAAACAGATTATACAGACATGTGCCAGGTTTTAGGTAGAGTTGATACTACCTTGCAGCCGGAGGATGGACTGGTACCTCTCCAGGTGCCATCAAGCTTTGTTTTATTTGAGTCTGTGTGCCTGTGCGCTAGTGGAGCTCAGTATAATGTATTTCTGATTGCAGTCCCCCTCCCTTACAAATGCATACTGCACTGACAAGCCCATTAGTTTAAATGACAACATTTTGTACTTAGATTTTTAAATGTGTTTTAAATTTTAAAATTCATTTGCTTATGAATCTACAGACAGGATAGAAAGGTCAGAATTGGCTCAAGAACCTCCCTGTAAGTTTATGAATGTGGGAACTATCTTGTTGCATATCTCCAGCAAAATTGTTTTCTAATGCGGTGGATGCATGTGCATCACCTCACCCACACGGGCAGAGGTTCACTCATGCGCGAGTGTGTTGAATCCCGGGGCTTAGAGGGCTGCTGCAAAGCTAAATTCTGGCTGCTGTGGTACAGATGGACCCTCCAGCATCTGGCAGGACACAGGGGAGCGGATGAGGTCTGCTGCCGAGGAGGAACCCTGGAGGAGCCCCCTTCCCTTCTCTGATCGACACTGGTGCAGCTG